>NW_024424452.1:39028934-39092734 GCF_017311325.1 Ursus maritimus
ATTTCATTTATTCATTTGAGAGAGAGAGGACAGAGTGCACAAGCAGAGGGGAGAGGGTAGTAGACTTCTCCGCTGAGCCAGCCAGAAGCCCAGTGGGGCTCATCCAGGGACCTGAGATCACAGACCTGAGCCAAAGACAGATTTCAACATTGGAATATTCTGAGCCTCCCAGGCGCCCCTGAAATATATATTTCCTAAAGCCTGGGTCTTGAAGGCGAGCTGATTCTTGCATAATCAGCATCTAGAGGAGCCATGTCATGTTCATTTCTTCTGTATTTTATCCATTCTGGACTGGAGTGGATGCTGGAGGGGGTGTGTTTTGCCTGCTCCCATCAGACACGTAAGCTCCCTATTTGAAGAGAGTGTCTAATGTATTGAAACCGTCTCCAAATTTTAGCTTTTAGGGCAGCGTTGGCATACAGCTTTCTGGACGCGGATTACAGTCTCCATGAGTGGCTCTGTGTGTTTTGCTTGTTTATTTGGTTTGGGCTTGTGCTTTATTTTTTTGAAGGCTCCCTTTTTGAAGAGCCTCCCTTGCTTCTCTTGTTCTCCTAGAGCTTCCACCGCGCAGAACTGAGATCTGTCTTCCTGTTGGCTTGAGAACAGACAACATCCTGCTTGTCTGAGAATTTGAATGTTCTTATTGCTTTGAAATCATGATTGTTAGGTTCATTTCGTAAAGAAGCGATGGAAATTGAGATTCAGTTTTTGTTTATTTAAGTCACCCTATAGTCCCTTCAAATATTTCCATTGGGGGTTGAATATTTAGTTGTGGTTCTGTGTACTCTATTTTCATTGCTCTGTTCCCATTGTCCAGGAAGAATACAGGAAATTCCATGCCTGCATCCAGTTTTCACACAGCAGAAGCTGCGTGTTCAGGAGGTCTGTTCGGGCCTACCTTTGGCCTCCATGACAATGACCGTCGCCTTGCAGACCACTTGGGGCAAGTTACACTTTGGGGTTCATTCAGATCCGAGAGAAGCTTGATCAGTTGAGGTAATGCTAATATGTTGTTTCTGGAGAAACCCAAGAAGTCTTGCTATGCCTTCTTATTAACTTATAGAAACCTTGAGTTTTGACCTTTTTCTTTTTTAAAGATTTTATTTATTTACTTGAGAGATAGTGTGCACAAATGGGGGGTAGAAGGACAAGCAGACTCCTGGCTGAGCAGCAGAGAGCCTGATGGGGGCTCCGACTCCCAGGACCCTGGAGACTGTGAAGCAACTTTTGGCACTTAAGAGTGAGCGCCCAGGCACTGCTGTTTTTGTCTTTTCTAAGAACATGCCTTGAGTTTTATAGTGAAGTATTCAGATTTTATCACTCAGATACACAAGAGAACTAAGGTCTCAGAACTAAAGGGACCTTGATATTTATTTAGTCTGCACTTGTTTGCAGGAAGAAAACACAGAGTCTAGTCCTGCACAAAGAGCCTTTGCATACCTCTGAAATAAATATTGGTTGGAGATGGAAGAGCTAGTAGTCTCCAAGCTTCTTTTGGGCAGAGACGGATGCGTGATAGTGGTTAGGTTAGATAGAAGATCACACTTTCTGGCCTTTTGCCTTGAGCCTCCTTGGAAGGACGAGAACAGGCAGAGGTTTTTGATAGTGCTGTCTACAGCTGGCCATTTTGTCTCTTCTCAAGGCTCCTCAGTTTCGGTTAGACTCTGAAGTTTATTTTGGGGTATGGAACGCCGAAAGGTGAGTATGTTTCAGATATTTTGAATTATTTTTCAGACTGCGGGAGTGCTCCTGTTGTGTTTCGGGACCACTAGGTGGGGTGCTGGGAACTATGCAGGTCTTCCCTCCAGACACGTGAAATTTGGTGGAGTCAATGGCACTTGACTGGGACTCTATGACAGTCAAGGTGGAGGGCCTCTAGTGACCCTAGAAGTAGCAGTAGGGCAGCCAGACCTGAGGGCGTTGCCAGTAGGTGAGGTGTGAACTTGGCACTGAATGGAGCTGGGTGGCAGCCACTGGCCTGAAAATATTTTGTTCTGAGCTCCCAACACTCTGAAAAGTGATACACTTTGTTACTATTTTTTTTTAAGATTTATTAATTTGAGAGAGCATGCACGGAGCAAGGGGAGGGGCAGAGGGGGAGACAGAATCGAAAGAGAATCCCTGGGGTAGACTCTCCACTGAGCACAGAGCCTCGAGATCATGACCTGAGCTAAAGTCAGGTGTTAAGGGACTGAACCACCCAGTTGCCCCTTCCATTTCTCCTTTAAATTGTATTTCCATTTCATATCACCCCTACAATTTTGTTTTGATATTTATACCTGAAAGCCTTTAATGTTTTTAACATGTATCTCTCCACAGAGATGTAGACTGTACTGAAATTTTCCCTGAAACCTTAAGAACTTAAGTTTTGGGCTTTTTTTTAAGATTTTCTTTTTCAGTAATCTTCACACACACCATGGGGCTGAAACGCTAAAACCCTGAGATCAAGAGCCACATGGTCTCCTGGCTGAGCCAGCCTGACGTCCCTAAAGAACTTAAGTATTAACTAGAAAGCATGCTTTATCTTTGCAGTATGAGTTGTACAAAGTTGACCAAAACAACACAAATACATTACCGATTTTGGTAATGGCTATTCAACTAATAACAGAAAACATAAGTGCACCTCTAAACAGGCAGAAGGGGGAGAGTTCTGGGGCCCTAATCAGAGATGGCTTCATTTCCAGTGGCCCCAGAGGTGCTCACACCTCCAGGCCATACGCCAAGGTAATAGCGATGCAAGGCCTTCCTTCTCTCTTAGGGGTGGAAGAACAGTGTCTGGGAAGCAGAGAGGTTTGAAAAAGAGCTAATAGCACACCATAGCCTTGTGCTTGGTCACATCCCCTTTAGGAAGAGGTGTGCATGTAAGTCGAGGGGCCGAAACCCCATCCTTAACCTTAATGTGTCCATCCTTGTGTGCCTGCTCAGGTCCAGGACAAGTGAGGTTGTGGGGGTGGAGAGCCAGAGACGCCAGACAGGAGGGCTCTCACACCTTGAGAGTGCTTTGAGGAGGATAGCTGGCCCCTCTCGCTCAGTCCTTGCTGTACCCTTTGTTCGGGGGGCCTGGTTCCAGTCTCTCCTGAGATGGTGGGCCATCCTTGTGCCTTCATGAGCATGAGAAGAATGGTGACCCTTGTCTCCCGGGCCTCGTTTCACTTCCCCCTTAGGCTTCATTCCATCAGCAGAGGGGTGGGGGCACGTGCTTTGGTTGATATTGGGGTGGGGTTATGTAGACTGGACCTACTGCTTTGCTTAAGCTGTGTCAGTAGTGTTCCATAGTGGAGTTTTTCTGATGCCTCCAGCGTCTTCTGTTGTGTCACCATCAAGCCTGATGAGCCAGGTAATATTGCGTTAAACACCAGTTGCGGTGCACCTGGCTGGCTCACTGGGTAGAGCACGTGACTCTTGATCTCGGGTTGTCGTTTGAGCCCCGCAAAAGTGGGTGTAGGATGCATTTAAAATAAAATATTGAAGAAAGCAAGCAAACAAGAAAGCCAGCCGGGCTGTGGAGTGTTCACGGCCTGTCTCCGGCCTGCTGTCCCCATGAGCGGGTCTGAAGCCAGTGTAGCGCTCAGCACTCCAAACAGGCTGCTCCTGGGCTGCAGAATACGTTTGGTCAGACACATGCTTTTTTACTGGGAAGTGCGTGCAGTCTCCTTTGGGTAAAAATGAACTTTCGGGATTTGTGTGAAGCAAAGACCAATTTCTGGAGACTTAGGCTAGCCCTAAAGCAATACAGTTGTCACTCGAGTTTATATGAGTTTATGAAAGCCGTTGTTTTCATGTGTTTTCTGTTAGAAGTTTTAAAGGACTATGTTCCGTTTCCTAAGAGTTTTTAGATATCTAAATTACTAATAAGTGAGGTCATATAAAAGTGCGCTTTTTTCCTTAAGATTTATTATTGGTTTGACAGAGGTAGCTAGAGAGGGAACACAAGCAGGGGATCTAGAGAGAGGAAGCAGGCTTCCCATCGAGTAGGAGCCCGGCCGAGTGGTGGTTTGACTTTAGGACCCTGGGATCATGACCTGAGTTAAGCTCACTGACTGAGCCACCCAGGCATCCCCATAAAAGGCTTTGTTAAACAAATATTCATAATTTCCAGTTGGTATAACTTTTTCTTTCTCATTTTCCTACTTTTTGTTTATTTAGAAAACTGTGGCTGAAAAAGGTGAGAAGAGAAATCAGTAGGATCGACTGAGGAGGAGAGAGGAGAGAGAGCGAGAGGAGCGACTGAGCAGGAGGTGAGTCCACAGCACATGCCTCCAAGGGGGCCTGCTGCTTCCTTGCAGTCTGGCTTGTAGTAGTCGGGTCGGCCACGGACCTCGTGGCCCTTCAAAGACGAATAAGCAAACATGCAGCCTGTTCAGAAGAGCGGGGTTTCGCGGCCTGGGGGAGCGCTGTGTGGTGCGGACAGTGGCGACCTGACTCTGCTCGAACGTGTAGGGGAGGGCTGAGCAGTCGAAACAGGAGAGGAACCGGCGTGCCCTGACCTGCCTCTATGGGGACGCCAGGTGACAAGTCGGGCAGGAGCTGAGACTCTCTGAGCTGGGAGCTCTGTCACAGCCATTGGAAAGAGTTAGCGGAAACCATCAGGAGGGCCTTTAGGTCTGAGCCGACTCTGGAGTTGACTGAGGGTTGTGGGGCCCCAAGGAGAACAAGCCGTAGGTGGCAGGGGGCAGGTGGAAGCAGCGAGAGTCCTGGTGAAGGAGCTGCCAGTTACAGGTGAGGGGTGAGAAGGGTCTGGGTGTGTTGTGGGTAGAGCTGATAAGATTTTGCTTGCAAGGAGGTGAGGCAGGCAAAGGGGGGAGTACAGCTGGCCTCATGGGTTCTGGCCTGGAGTTGCCACTCTCTAGGGGTGATGCTGGTGAAGACTGGGAGCAGTACTGGGGTGAGGAGGGGGTGGTGGGGAGTAGAATTTGGTTGTGGCCATATTTCAGTTTGAGGTGCTTGAGACATCTGGTCAGAGTTCATGGAAAAGGCTGAGCCAGGACTGTACTGTCATGGGGTACAGCTCACTGTCTCGGAAAGGCCCAGAAGCTGGGCTTTCCTGAGGAATTTGTGTATAATTCAGAAATGACAAATAAGTGTTTGTTGTACTTTTGTGTTTTTCATTACTTTAATTATCTAACAGATTTTGGTTGTAAAGAGACTCAAACAAAAACAAAATAGATTGAAAGCAGTATAAAGCGGCTGTTGTAAAACACTTCAGTCCCTTTTTACACAAAAGTGACCACTGCTCTGGCAGGGTGTGTATGTGTATGGGTCCATGTGAGACCTTTCCCCAGCAGTAGTGCTCTTGACAGATAAGGTGTCCTTGCAGTGACATGGCATAACGCAGTAGCCTTTTTCTCTTCCCTACCTTCGCAATCTTTGCCCATCCCCACCCCCGCTGGCAACCACCAGCCTGTTCTGTCTGCGAAGTTTGGGTTTTTTTTAGATTCTGCGTATCACTGAGATCATACGTTACTTGTCTTTCTGTCTGACTGGTTTTATTTATTTATTTATTTATAAAGATTTTATTTATTTATTTGACAGAGATAGAGACAGCCACGAGAGAGGGAACAAGCAGGGGAGTGGGAGAGGAAGAAGCAGGCCCATAGCGGAAGAGTTGGGATGTGGGGCTCGATCCCATAACGCCGGATCACGCCCCTGAGCTGAAGGCAGACGTTTAACCGCTGTGCCACCCAGGCGTTTCCTGTCTGACTGATTTTAAATAGCATAATGCCTTTCGCGTCCATCCATGTTGTCACAGATGGCAGGTGTCCTTCTGTTTTGTGCTGGGCAGTTCGCTGTGTATATACCTCACATCTTCTTTATCCATGGATCTGTCGCTTGGACACTTAGCTTGTCTCCGTGTCTCGGCTCTACAATTAATGATGCACTGAACATAGGGGTGTGGAGGTCTTTTCAAGACAGTGATTTTATTTTCTTTGGATAAGTACTCAGAAGTAGGGTCATGGGACCACGTGGTAGTTCTGTTTTTACCTCGAGGACCCTCCTTACTGTTCCACAGCAGCTCTACCAGTTTACTTGGCCCGCCTTTAGCAACAAGTGCACGAGTGTTCCTTTTGTCCATGTTCTCACAACACTTGTTATTTCGCACCATGTTTGTTTGTCTTATTGTTTTGTCTTGTTTTATTTGTTATCTCTTAAGGCTTCTGGGTGGGTGTTGCTTTTCTAACAGGTGTGAGGCCATAATATCTCTCATTGTGGTTTTGATTTGCGCTTTCCTCGTGATGAGCATCTTTCGTGTACCGGTTGGCCACTTGTGTGTTGGTTTTGAAAAATGTCTGTTTGGATCCTCTGCCTGCTTTTTATTTTTTATTTATTTAAAAAAATTTTTTTTAAAGATTTTATTTACTTATTTTGACAGAGACAGCCAGCAAGAGAGGTGGAACACAAGCAGGGGAGTGGGGAGAAGAAGCAAAGCAGGCTCCCCAGCGAGGAGCTCACGCTCCATCCCAGAACGCTGGGATCACGCCTGAGCCGAAGGCAGACGCTAACGACTTGCACCACTGGAGGCGCCTAAAAAAATTTTTTAAGACTTTATTTATATTTATTTGAGAGAGAGCAAGAGAGAGAAAACACAAGCTTGGGGAGGGGCAGTGAAAGAGGGAGAAGCAGACTCCCACTGAGCAGGGAGCCAGACACGGAGCTCCATCCTGGACCCCCAAGATCATGACCTGAGCGGAAGACAGGCGCTTAACTGACTGAGCCACCCAGGCGCCCCAAGACCCTCTACCTACTTTTTTTTTTTTTTTTTTTAAAGATTTTATTTATTCATTCGACAGAGATAGAGACAGCCAGCGAGAGAGGGAGCACAAGCAGGGGGAGGGGGAGAGGAAGAAGCAGGCTCTCATAGCGGAGGAGCCTGGATGTGGGCTCCGATCCCAACGCCGGACGCCCTGAGCCGAAGGCAGACGCTTAACCGCTGTGCCACCCAGGCGCCTACCTACTTTTTAATGGAAGTTTTTTTCCTGTGAGTTGCAGGCCTTCTTTTATGTATTTGGATATCGAATTCTTGTCAGCATTTGGCCCACACGTTTTCTCCTCTGTTAGGCGGCCTTTCGTCTTGTTGACTGTGACTGTACTGTTAGAGGCTTTAGTTTGGATGCAGCCCACTCGATGTTTGCTTTTGTTTCCTATCCTTTTTAATTTCAATGTATTTATTAGAGAGAGAGAGAGAGCGGTACGCACAAAACAAGGGGAGCAGAGAGAGGAGAGGAAGAAGCAGGCTCCCAGTGGAGAAGGGAGCCCGGGAGCAAGGAACTCCGATCCCAGAACCCCGGGATCACGCCCCTGAGCAGACGCACCACTGAGCCACCCAGGCGCCTTGATGTATTTTTAGATTTATTTATTTATTCGTCAGAGAGTGAGAGAGCCGCATATCACAAACAAGGGGAGCAGCAGGCAGAGAGGGAGAAGCAGGCTCCCTGCTGAGTAAGGAGCCCAATGTGGACTCAATCCCAGGAGTCTGGGGCGTGACCTGAGCTGAAGGCAGACGCTTAACCAACTGAACCACCCAGGCGTCCCCACTTCAACTTTTGATGTTTCTATAAAGCTATTTTTGTTTTTTGTGGGGTTTGTGGTTTTTTTAAAGATTTTACTTACGGACACCTGGATGGCTCAGTCAGTTAAGCATCTGCCTTCGGTTGTGGGGATAGCGATCCCAGAAGAGTCCCACATTGGGCCATTGCCTCGCGGGTGTTTCCTCTGCATGCCGCTCCTCTGCTTGTGTGTGCGTGCACGTGCTCTCTCTCTCTCTGATTAGGATAAATAAAATCTTTAAAAAGATAAAGATTTTATTTGAAAGAGTGAAAGAGAGCATGGAGAGTGCTAGAGCAGGGGGAAGGGCAGACAGAGAAGCAGACTCTCACTGAACAGAGAGCCCAGTGCTCAGTCCCAGGACCTTGAGATCCTGACCTGAGCCAGAGGCAGACTCTATCAACTGAGGCCACCCAGGTGGCCCAATTTGTTTTTTTTTTTGTTTTGTTTTTTATTCTGTATTTTATTTTATTTTAAGATTTTATTTTTATTTCTATTTCTTGACAGAGAACACAAGCAGGAGAGCAGGAGAGGAGCTGATCCTCGTACCCTGGGATCATGACCTGAAGCTGAAGCTGGGCAGATGCTTACTGGAGCCACCCAGGCGCTCCCTGTTTTGTTTTTTTTAAAGATTTATTTATTTGAGGGGTGCCTGGGTGGCTCAGTCGTTACATCTGCTCGGCTCAGGGCATGATCCTAGAGTTCTGGGATCGAGCCCCAGTCAGCTCTCCCACTAGAGCCTAAGCTTCTTCTTCTCTCCCACTCTCCTGCTTGTGTTCCTCTCTCGCTGGCTTTCTCTCTCTGTCAAATAAATAAATAAAATCTTTAAAAAAAAAAAAAGATTTTATTTACTTGAGAGGGGCGGCAAGGGAGAGAATCTTCAAGCAGACTCCCGGGGCTGAGTGAGCCTACGTGGGGTTCAATCCTAGGACCCTGAGATCATGACTTGAGCCAAAATCAAGAGTTGGTAGCTTAACTGACTGAACCACCCAGCTGCCCCATAAAACTATTTTTGAAAGAGTGCAGTGGTCATATCCTTATTTTGGATATGTTTGAGGGTTTATAAAATTCTTAGAATTAGAGAGGACAAGGAATTTAATATATAAGTATTAGTAGGTGTTGGAAAAATTGCTTTCAAGAAACTGAATTGGATCATCCTTCAGGTGCATGTTGTGTGAACATCTCCTGTCACATCCCCTCAGCACATTTTGCTAGTGATCTTGTTAATTTCTGCCAGAACAGAGTGTAAAAGGAGAACCTTGTGTCTTGTATTTCTTGGATTGCTGGTTATTAGAGATGTCTCTAAGTGAGGTCATGTGACCTCACCTAGTAATGGACCTGTGTCTGGAAATCGAGGCTTTGCTTTTAATCCCTTTGGTGACTTTAGATCCTGTCCAGCGTTGCAACTGCTGTGTGAGTCTGCATAGCTGTGTGAGTGAATTTTTGAAGAGCCAGAGTTGTTGAACTCAGAGAGCATTTGACCCTAGTTTGGGGCTGGCCATACAGAGCATTGACACTTGGAGCTGTGGCCCGAGAATGGGTGAGCCTCAGAATATAACAGGACCTCAGTGGAAGCCGATACTATTCCCCTTGTAGACTGTGGGTGGGGCTGTTTGGGGCAAATTATTCATCCTTTCTTTTTTTTTTTTTTTCCCATTTTAGGTCTGGATCAAGAACCAGAGATCGAAGGAGGTAGGTTTCCAGATCCATTAACATGTTCTCAAATGCCCTTTTCCCCCACACGGATTTTTTTCTTTTTCTTTTTTAAGATTTATTAGAGAGAGAGAGGGTGCACGGGGCGGGTGCGCAGCAGAGGAGATGGAGAGTCCCGCATAGACGCTGCCTCTGTGCGTGTAGCCTGACGTGGACCTCGACCATGACTCTGAGATCACAACCCAAGTCAAACACAAGAGTCACTTGACAGACTGAGCCACCCAGGCTCCCCTCCACATGCATTTTTCCTTAAGATTCTTTAGCTTCACACTTGTTTTCTGGTGGGCAGGGCCAGTAGGACCAAGCTTAGTCTTATCCCCTCTGTTGTCAGGTTGATTGAAGCTTAGTGCCACATGAGGGACCCACTGTAAATGAGAGAGGATGTCAGAAGGTACTGCTGAGGCCTGTGGGTGGCAGGTGTTTCCTGGCAAGGTGTTTTTCAGGAAGCATCAGTGGAGGGGGCCATAATTCTGAATTGATGCGACTATTGTGAGCCCCAGGTGTAAATTTGTTAGGAGGTGAGGGGAGATGCCACTGAGGCATCCCGCAGAAACTACTGTGAGAGAAGGACTACTGTGGATGTAGTATGGCCTTCAGAGCCTTCTGGTTGTCTGCTGCAGGTCACGCTCTCCCGGATCGGCGGCCGCAGGAGGTCCAGGCCCGCCTCCAGGGAGCGACGAAAAGCTGTCCCGATCCCGTCCCGAGACAGACATCGGCGCACCGCACTGCTCCCCGAGCCACAGCCGGGCCACCGCCGCTTCCAGGACCGGAGTGCGAAATACAAGTAACTACTCTGACTCCTTCAGTAGCTGCAACCAGGAGGAGCCCCTTCTCTTTGTGTTCCCAGGGTCTTCTGGGGTCTATCACTGGGGCCTGTTGGCCATACCTGGTAGGGATGGGTTCAGTTTTTGTTCAGGAGCCTGGCTGGTCATCTGTGGAACTGAGTGTTGGAGCCTTTGAGGAGTTTCAGAATGGTCGGGGCTCCAGAGCACAGGGAGCTGTAAGCTCAGAGCAGCAGATGGATTCAGGCCTGAGCACATTGAGAGGCCAGAGGTGGTTGGCATGGGCGCAGCTCCCAGACCTGCCACATGCTTGGTGTCCTGTCAATACACAGAGCTCCCTGGGATTTGTGTCCTGACCAGGCCTGCTTACTCTGCTGTGGTTTTCTTAAGGAAAACAACCCAGAAAACATTCCATATCGTACCGCGAGGTTAGCACTGTGTAAGCACCGTGGGCGCCTTTTTGTGTGCTTGATCGCAGTCCTTTCATGCTTATGCAACGAACCGACTCCACACGTGCGCTTCGTGGTTCTTTGCTTTGTTCATGTTGCAGCGATAGCCTACCCGTTAGGAGAAATCTTTACAGATGGCACTTTGAGTGGCTGCTTGAACACTCCCTTGTAGTGGCTACGCTTAGATGGCTGCCCTGCCTGCCAGGCTTCCCACGGTGCTGCGTCTCGGCCTTTCCTGACCTGATGTTGAGGGTCCAAGTTGCTCGGTCAAGGAGCCAGCCAGAAGGGGGATGCTGCCGGCCTCTGAGCCTCTGGGTTCTCGTTTCCCAGGTTCTCCAGAGAGCGGGCATCGAGGGAGGAATCCTGGGAGCATGGGCGCAGTGAGCGAGGGGCCGCTTGACTGGAGGCTGAGAGCTCCAACGGGAAGACTTGAAGCAAGGGAGGTCGGAGGAAAAGGGAGGCTGGCGAGATCTGAACCTACATCTGGGCCTGTAAATAATCTGATACAAACATCTCGACACAGCCTAAAGTTACCCTTTATATTTGCTGAATACAACTCATCTTTTGTAGTTTACAATTTCTATTGTTTTGGAGCTAGCTAGAGTTTTTGGAGATGTACAGAGTTGCTCCTGTATTCTGGGGTTATGTTGAGTAGAATAAATAAATCCTGACAGACGGCCTCTTACTGCTGCGGGGTCTTGTTGTCCCTCTGTGCTCTAGAGACTTCACCGTGCCTTCCACACTGGTGTTCTCCGTGGAGCTTTGCTCACCCTCAGAAATTATGACTCTAAACTGTTAGATGTTCCTTTGACTCTGGCATATGTCGCCCCTGCCCTGAGCGTCTGGTGCAATGTGCAGGGCTGTCTGCTTGCTGGGCTGCACAGCTCCGCCCCTTGATGCAGACCACAGCAGGTTTGCGGGGAGAAGGGAGGTGCCCCATTCCACATCCACTTCTTTAGGAAGGCCTGCCCATCTTAGTCTGCTGTTAGCGCGTCTCAGCCTGGGTCCAGTGAACCACACTGCAGCTCCCCCTTTGGGAGTTACTTAAGGACAAAGAAAAGGCCTTTGAGAATATCCACATGACAGTCACAAGGACGTAGTTCAACTCAAGAGAGCTGGTGGTAGCCATGCTCTCAGCCGTTTCGGCCACATTTATTAAGAGACCAAAATGAGCCCTTCTGAAAAGGATAACAGGGATCTCTTTTCACTTTTGGAGGCAAGGGGGCTGGTTTATTCTAGGAGGGAGTTTGATGGCTCAGTGTGGAAACAGTCATCCCTACTCCCTCTGTGCAGAGGTTGGCTCAGTGGGCATGTGGTCACTCGGGTTTGGGTCTTGTGGCCCCTATCACCGTAATGTGGCTGGTAGTCCTGCTGTGGGCTCTTCTCTGCCAGAATCTGGTGCTCCTGCAGCATAGGTTTTCCCTGGCTGAGTGTCATCAGGGTGTTCCTCGCACTGCCCTTGTCTGGGGCTCCAAGCCAAGCCAGGTGCAAGCCTTGCTGGAATATACTGGCCAAGGGGGTGGGGGTGGAGGTGGGTGCTTCCAGAAAGCTAAGGGTAAAGATCTGCTTGGTAGGTAGTGTAGACCCTAAGCTAGTTGAGTAGAGGTGTGTCCTCTAGGTTTGGGAAGTAGACGCAGGTAGGTGCAAAGCCATGAGTGGGGTTAAGGGTGGTCCTAAGGAGGAGGGCAAAGGGATGAGGCCTGGGATCGTGGATGCTCGACTGCTCTGCTGCCTGGCCTATGAAAGCCGAAAACAGGCTGAAGCAGGCAGAAGACACCCCAAGTCAGGCAGCATGAGAATGCTCAGCTAATGAGCCGGATGACTCCATCCCCAGCCTCTGAGGGGTGGGCTTTTAAAAAAGTAAAATACACAAAACTTAACCATTTCAGTCGTCATTAAGTGTGTTCATGTGTTGTGCAGCCATCACCACCATCTGTGGAGGAGTGGTTTGAAAAGGCAGAGTGAAAGACATCCCTGGACTTAGGAGTAGTAATGAGGTGTCAGCTGCAAAGGTAAGGCTGAGGTTGAGACACTGGAAGCTGTACTAATTCTCCACACGTGGGTGTTCCCTAGTCTGTCTGGGGAGCAGGTGGTCTTGAGCTTTTGAGCTGGCCTTCTTCAGCCTTGTTGCTAGGGGCAACTCCACCTGTCCCTGGTGCACCCGAGGCCCCTGAGCCTCATGGGTTTCAAGTTCTGCCTGTTCTCCTGTGTAGGAGGTAGTGGACACATGGTCTTGGGCCCTGGGCAGGTGGAAAGGAGGAAGTCAGATTGACGAAGGCCATGCACAACACTCCAAGGACCCCTCGTAGCTCACCCCAGTTGGGTTCCAGCAGAGGAGAGCTCCCAGATGGAATGTGGAGGGTGCGTAGGGGAAGTCGCCCATAAATGATAAGGTTGTTGGGGCCAGAGGGGTCACTACCCCACCCTGAGTCCTGTTGAAGAATACAGAAATGTGGGAAATACTTGTTTTTACATAGAAGCAGGGATGTGTCAGAGGCAGTCAAAGAGTCCTTGAGGGGAGATTTGAGTGGGCTGCGCTAATGGTAGATCCTCCAGGGCTCTGAGACCATGGTGGAGTCCAGACTCTTGATGTCCACCCGCAGGAGCTGTGTGTGGGGGCCCCCAGTCCCTCCCAGACCCTGTTCTTGAGGATTCTGCCTTCTGTCCAGTGGTGGAGAACACAGTGACCAGTACCTAGTGTGGGCTGTGGTATGTCCTAACTGCAGAGAGGCGCCTGAGCTGTCCTTGCAGGACACCTGCAGGGACTTCTGGGGCCACCCTCCAGACTCAAAATAGGGGTCTCTAGCCAGGCCCAGAACTACAGGTTGGTGAAGGGAGGGCTGAGTGACTGTGTTGGCCCTGCAGCCTGTGGGTGGGAACTCCCATAGGGATCCCCAGCAGGGCCCACCTTGGGAGTACCGCCCTGGGGTTCACTGTGTCCTTGGATATGTGGAGATCCCTCCCTAGGATAGTGGGATACACTTGGCTGGGGCAGCACTCTGTGCGAGAGTCGACCCAGGTGTGATGGGAGCAAGTGGGAGAAGGGGTGTGCCCACAGTGCTTGAAGAGGACCTCACCTAAATGGGATGGTGGCCGCAGTGGGGTTTGGGACCTGCATGTGTCCTGCTCAGGAAAGACTTGGACAGTTGACTCAGGCATAAGAAAAACTTGGAGGACTTAGAACAGATTCTGCCCTGCCTCCCCATCCCTGATTTTCTGGGGAGGACCCTAAAGTAGGTACTTATTTTTATTATTTTGTAGGTAGATTTTTTAGTTTAAACACAAAAATTCAACATGTTGTAGCCGCTTTTAAATGTAGTAGTGTTTTTTAAGAAATGTACAATGTTACACTCCTAGTTTACCACTAACGTAGTTTTAGAACATTTCATCACCTAAAGAAACCCCAGTTACCCATTGGCAGTCACTCCCCGACACCAGCCCTAGACAGCCACTACCGGATTGCGTGTCTTTTGATCTGCCTATTGTGGACACGTCATGTAAGTGAGTGCACCGAGTGCGTGACCTGTGACTAGGCACAGCCTCCTTTTACTGAACAGTGTTTGCAGGGTCTGTCTGCACAGTAAGCTTGTGTCCAGTACCACAAACTCGGTCTCCCTGGGCTGCTGATGCTGTGGCCAGGAGCTGGAGATGAGGGGCAGCGGGGGGGGGGTGATGGGAGTTGGGCTTCAGACCCTAAATGGCACTTCTTCTGGGATGTAAGAGTGAGCTGCTTTCTGAGTCCCTTAAAGAAGCAGGGCCCCAGCTCTGGCCTTTCGGGGCACCGCCAAAGGTAATACTCTGGCCTTAGGAGAGGGGGATTGGAGGAGTCACTCCTCAGTTTCTGAGCTACAATTAAATGCTTTTATGTCCACTCGGCACAGTCCCTATGCAGCCCCACAGGCACCCTTCCCCTCTTGTTCTCCACATCCCCGGGTGCTTAATCTGGGCATTCTCAGGCACATGAGTCTATGGTCCCACACACCCTGTGTGCTGTATCACAGGTGACAAAGCTGATGGCTGCACTACACGTGCAAGGTCTCCCGGGTGCCCTTGGTCCCTGACCCAGTGTGTGCAGTAGGACTGACTGTCTCCTTCCACAGGAGTGCGCAGCCAGGGGCCAGCCCCCTGAATAACACAGGAGCTCCCAGGGAAGGCTGAGGGGTCCCTGGGAATCCCTGGATTTCAGTGCACCAGAAGTTCTCTCGTGCTTTCTGGGCTCCTTGTTTCTGCCCTTCTCTGTTTCCCCTCCCTGGGAGCCTAATCCTGCTGAGCCTGTGGGTTGGGACTGCTCTCCCAGAGGTGGTCGTGTGAGCTGGGAGGGGGGCCACCATGCCTCTTACATCCATGGGGGAGCAAGTGGTGAGGGGGCTGGTGAAGAAGACTTATGCCCCTCCCCTCATCCCTCCTTCCCGACCCACACCGATTTTTTATTTTTATGGAGATAAAATTGATAAATGGTATTAGTCTTAGGTGTACGATGTAATGATTGAACACCGAACACGTGTATGCAAAATGGTCTACCACCAGAAGTCTACTTAACATCTGTATCAAAAAATGTTTTCTGGTGATAAGGACTCTAACAAGCTGTTACTCTGAGCAGCTTTCAAATATACACTGTGGTGTTATTGTAGTATGTAATAATGTAACAAATAATAAGGTACAGTGTTGCATATAATAATACTGCATATGTAACTGTAATAGTGCAGTGCAGTATTATGTATATAATGCTGTGCATGGAACTATATAATATGTGGTGCAGTAGCCTGTTACTGTATGTATAAATTCTGCAGGACTATGTAATTCCGTAGTATGCCATTGTATACATATAATATGTATGTGTAATTAGGTAATGCATGCAGTATTATATATACTTTATATGTACTTATGTACGTATAACACTACAGTATTTTTTTTTTAGATTTTATATATTTGAGAGACAGCGAGACGAAACTGAGCAAGGGTTGAGAGGAGCGGTCAGGCAGAGAGAGGGTAAGCAGACTACCCGCTGAGCAGGAGCCTGGATGTGGGGCTCCGATCCCAGGACCCTGGGATCACTGACCTGAGCTGAAGGCCAGCGGCTCAACCTGCTGAGAGCCACCCAGGCGCCTGCAGTTTTGTTGTTGTTGTTGTTGTTTTAAGATTTCATTTATTTGAGAGGGAGCGCGTGAGCAGGAGGGGGAGAGGGAGAGAGAATCTCGAGCAGACTCTGCACTGTTGAGTGTGGAGCCCAACATGGGGCTCCTTCTCATGACCCCTGAGACCACGATTCAAGCAGAAACCAAGAGGCAGATGCTTAGACATGCTTAGATGCTTAACCAGGTGCCCCAGTGCAGTATTGTATATATAATTGTAGCTGTAATGTAATATGTAATACAGTGACCTATATTGTATATGTAATACCGTATATGTAAAATGTAACTAACAGATTGGTATTACTATATATGAAATACTGTATATTATGTAATAATATATGGTGCAGTATTATAGATATAATATGCATATAAATATACAATACAAAAATCTATATAATATATATAATACTGTATATGTAATATATAATACAGTACATTTATATGGAAGCTGCTGTATATGTATTTATGTAATATGCAGTGCGGTATTATATGGCACTGTATATATAATTATGTAATAATATTATATAATACGTGTGAGTATTATATATTCCGAGGCTTTTTCTGAGGCTGCCAGGACCCTCCTCTTTGGACCTCTCCCAAGGTCCAACATGCCTGGAGACTCAAGACCAGTCCAGCTGCCTGTCTGTGCCAGCCTTTCTCCCTACA
Source organism: Ursus maritimus (assembly GCF_017311325.1). Taxonomy (NCBI): domain Eukaryota; kingdom Metazoa; phylum Chordata; class Mammalia; order Carnivora; family Ursidae; genus Ursus; species Ursus maritimus. Next base: position 39,045,219 of record NW_024424452.1, read on the forward strand.
AGAATAGTAGCTCACAGAATAAGAAGTAGCTCTGCATAACCGGGCGGGTCAGGAAATGGAACAGTGTCAGCTCCCTAGGAAACCCCTCCGTCTTCCCTTCACAGCCCCTCTGTCTTCCCAGAGCTCACGGCCTCCTGACACCTGGAAATCATTGGCAATATGTTATCTTGTGGTGGGGTCTGAGGACCAGGAGTCAAGCCATGGCTCAGCCATGTTCTCCTTCACAGGCTGCAATCAAGGGGTCCCATCTGGGTCTGTTCTGGAGAAGGGGTCTTTCCACACTCACACCGATTGTTGGCAGCATTAGGCTGCCATCCTCCGGTGTCAGTAAGAGGCTCCCCTGGGCAGCCACAACACGGACAGCTTGCTTCTTTGAAAGGGAGAAGGTCTCACACAAGAGGCATTATTTTAAGATTTTACTTAAAGAGAAGGAGAGAATCTTAACCAGCTGAGCCACCCAGGCATCCCGAGAAGGAGAGAATCTTGAACAGACCGCGATGAACGTGGCCCAACCTGAGCTTCTTGTCTCACAACCCTGAGATCATGACCTGAGCCTAAATCAAGAGTCAGATACCTAACCAACTGAGCTCCCAGGTGCCCCACAAGAGAGGGCTTATTAATCATGGCTGACATCCCATCCCCTTACAGAATTGTGTGGGTTAAAAGCAAGCCAGAAGTATTCACTAGCACAGACATAGTCGGAAAGAAAAAAAGCGAAGAGAGGAAGAAAGAAAAAATAATTGCTGGTGAGGATGTGGAGAAATTGGAACACTCACACTGCTGGTGAGCAGATGCTGGGGAAAACCAGTTCTTCAACAAGTTAAACAGAATTGTCTAACCCAGCACCTGCACTCCTAGACATACCCAAGAGAATTGCAAGATGGATCTAATACTTAGCACACACGTGTATAGCAGCATTACTGTGAATAGCCAGAAGGTGGAAACCACCCAAATATCCATTAACAGCTGAATAGGATAAACAGAATGTAGAAAACAGTATGGAGGTTCCTCAAAAGTTAAAAATAGAAATACCATATCTAATAATTCCACCACTGGTATTTACAGGAAAGTGAAAACACTGATTTGAAGAGAGACGTGCACCCCTATGTTTTTTGCAGTGTTGTATGCCAAAAACCCAAAATGTGGTCTCTTCATACGATGGAGTATTATTCAGCGAAGAAGGACTGACGTCCTGATGCACACTACAGCATGGGCGTGCCTTGAAAACATGCCGCTAAGTGGAAAAGAAGCCAGACACGAAAGACCGCATGTTGTGTGGTTCCATGTATCGAAATATCTAGAATCAATAAATCCATATAGACGGAACATAGATAAGTGACCTTGAGGTGGGAGTGACTGGTTCTGGGCACAGGGCTTCCTTCTGGGGCGATGGAAAGTTTGGAGCTAGGTAGTGCTGATGAATGTACAAAAATGCCACTGTGAGGTAGTCCCCAGGAGGTGGGGACCCTGGCGCCTTTTTATTAGTGACACTTTGAGTCTGTGCTTTGTCTTAGCCCATGTGTCTGATCTTACCCTTTATTTGGATCAATTACGCTCATTTACAATCAATACAGTTAACATTTCGTTTTGCTGATAGTATTTTATCTTGGGCTTTCCCTTTGTCAGACTCATTCTGTTTCTCTTCATTTTTGCCTCTTTTGAGGGGATTGTTTTAGAATACTTAAACATTCTTTTCCTCTCGATTACTTTGGAAGTCATACATTCTATTTTTATTCTGTGGTTGCCAGAGAATTTGCAACTGGCATGCATGATGTATTAGTAGGCTGAATGATAGATAGCCCCCAAAGAGACCTAGGTCCAAGTCACTGGAACCTGTGAGTGTGACCTTATATCAAAAGGTGTTTGAAGATGTGATTAAGAATTTTGGGGTGGGGAATATTCAGGATTGTCGTGGCCTAATGTGATCACACAGGTCCTTATCAGAGAGAGGCGGGGAAGATTGGACTGCAGAAGAAGGCAAGATGCTACTAGCATTACAGGTGGAGGAAGAAGCCAAGAACCAAGGGATGCAAGGAGTGCAGTTCTTAGGACGAAAGCAAGGACAATGGGTTTCCCCAAAAGACTCTCAGCAGAGTGAGCGCAGTCCAGCGGGTCGATTCCAGCATAGTGAAACTGATTGCGGACTTCCGCCCTCCCAAACTGATTAGGAGAGTAAATGTAAGTAAGTCACTAAGTTTGCATTACACCAGCAACAGGAAACTAATACACCTACAAAATCTAATGTTAATAAAAACATTGTTTGCCTCCCACGTGATACAAGGACTTAGAGCACTTGACTGCCATGGAGTCATGACTGAGTTCTGACCTAGTTATTACTGTCTGGTGGTCTAGGTCTGTCGGGGTTTTTCTTTATAACCCCATAGACATGATATATAATCAGTGTTTGCGTTTACCACTGTATTTGTTCATTCTTTCTTACATCTCAGGCTTTCCCGGGCTCGCTTTCCTTCTGCTTGAAGTACCTTCCTTACGAGAGTCAGGATAGGATGAGGCACCTGAGGGCACCAGGGTACCGAATTTCAGGAGGCGCTCCCGGTCAGGCTGTGCAGGGGCTGTAGCCTGGAGAATGTATTCTTAACTTATGTTAGGTTCCCTACTTCTCGCTATGATTGTGTTTTATCTGTTAAACTTAACATTGAATTATAATTTTGATGAATATGTCTTCTCTATGTACACACACACACACACATACAGGTTTAATGCAATTCCAGCTTCTTACGTGCTACGTCACTCTGTATATTTTATTACTTCCTGCAGATATTTAGAATCTCATCTTTAATTTTCTTTTTTTTATAACAAGAGGCACACCTGTAATTGAATTTGACATCTTCAGTGCCTGACCCTTGTGGGCTGTTGTGCTGATTCCTGTGTCTGCTAGCCCTTACACATGGTGCCTTATCTCCTTGTGTGCTTAGCGAGCTTGCTGCTCTTTGCCCTTTGTGGCCTATGATGAAGTGCCTTTAGGGGGATTCATTTGCTTCTGTTAGTAGGTGCCGGGGCCCATGAGAATCGAGATCATTTTTGAAAAAAATTTTTTTAAGATGTTTATTTGGTTAGTTTTAAGTAATCTCTACATCCAACGTGGGGCTTGAAATCACAACTCCAAGAGTCACACGTCCCAACGAACTTAGCCAGCCAGGTGCCCAGAGTCCAGGATGATTTTATTTATTTTTACTTGGGTTTTTTTAAAGATTTTATTTATTAGAGTGTGCACAAGCAGGGGAGCACCAGAGGGAGAGGGGGAAGCAGGCCCCCACTGAGCAGGAAACCTGACCCGGACTGCGACCAGAGCCGGCAGACACTTAACCAACTGGAGTCAGCCAGGCGCCCGCCCCAGGACCATTTTAAATGAAATCCATAGCCTGAGATTGGGTGGGGGACTACTCAGGTGATAAGAATTTAGGTTGCAGGGGCGCCTGGGTGGCTCAGTCGTTAGCGTCTGCCTTCGGCTCAGGGCGTGATCCCAGCGTCCTGGGACCGAAGCCCCACATCAGGCTCCTCTGCTGGGAGCCTGCTTCTTCCTCTCCCACTCCCTCTGCTTGTGTTCCCTCTCTCGCTGGCTGTCTCTCTGTCTCTCAGATAAAATATTTTTTAAAAAAGAATTTGGGTTGCAGATCATGGATTTTTAATATATCAGGAAATGATGTTCCCTTTTTGGTAAACACAAGGGTTTTTTTGTTTGTTTTTTTCAGGCCCCATGTTTGAGGAGAGGAGGGACTTGTCCAGTAGGTGTAGTCTTCTGGGGCCACAGCTTTTGGGAAGAGTCACCTACTGAGCACATCACCTTATACTGGCTTTTTTTTTTTTTTTTTTAAACCTATGAGCCCACGAGGAAGAAGATCCCAGCTCAAGTTTGCTAATTTGGCACATACCTCCAGGACCAGGTAGTTGAGGTGTTGTGATAACCTCTCCATCTCTGAGTTCTCGCCTTTACTTTGTTTTTGGCCTGAAAGTTCCTTATTATCTTGTTGTACTCTCTGATGCTTTTAGAACCATTTAGCCTGGTGTCCAGCTGGCCCAGTCGAGACAAGTAATTTCGGTGCTTAGATGACCTAGAGTCTTCTACAGACTTACATTAGAAGGGCTTCCATGGGCGGATCTGATGAAGAACGCCACTGTAGGAAGATGGGAATGGACACAGTGGGCAGCTGACAGAGTAGATGTGGAGCTGACATTCACCTTCACTGGTAATGAAACGGAAGCTGCCAACTCCTGTGGAGGGGTGCAGGCACTCCTGCTGGTGAAGCTGTAGCGAAAAGGCTGACCATGGCAATATTACCAACAGCTACCATACACCCCAGAAATTTCACTTCTATTAAAATCCCCAAGACAATAGTTGTGAATGTTTCTGTATCAAAGTTAGCTACAAATGGTCAGAGCAAGATTTTCTGCACATTTGTAAAAATGAAAAATCACTCACTTCCAACCTCCTTCCCATTCTTTGCTTCCACAAAGCTTCCATATCCAAGTCCCAGGTGACCATGCTGTGAGGCCTGGGAGATTGAGAGTGTTCTAGGGACTCTGACACTGTAGCTATGACTGGGAGAGTAAACTTCCCCAAAAAGTTTGCCCACCAGTGACCTGGGTTGGCCCTGGGAGACCCCATGGTGAGGATGGCTTCCCCAGGATGCTCTGAACTTCCAGGAGCTGTTACTGGAAGTGGAACCAGGCGGTGCCGGTAATAGTCGGGGTGGCCACCAGCAGTGCTGGCGGGATGGCTGCCATGCTGTCACCTGTGGACTGGTGGAAATTTCAGTGGCGACCTCCTGAGGACCTCCATGTGTGATCACAGGTGGCGGAACAGGGACATCAGGCCACGCAGCCCATTTGCAGAGGATACCGCTGGAGAGCCACTCCACAACCAAAATGTGCCTGGGGTGCACTTTTTGGATAAAGGATACAGCCATTGATGTGTGGAGACTGCCCGTACTAGCTCATGCTGAATTTTCAGGAATTCTGAGAGCTCCACTATTAAAAAACTAGGGGCTCCTGGGTGGCTCAGCCCATTAAGATCGGCCTCGGCTCAGGTCATGATCTCAGGGTCCTGGGATCGATCCCTGAGTTAGGCTCCTTGCTTGGCTGCTTCTTCTCCTGCTGCCTGCCACTCCCTGCTTGTGCTTTCTCTCTCTCTGATAAATAAAATAAAATAAACTTTATTTACAAATAAATAGGTTATGTTAAAAACAAGTAATACTGAAAACTCACTACTTTTTAATTAAGTTACTACAACTTACTATAATCATGTTCTTTTCATCTGTGTTCACCTCCATTGTACCTTGTATTTGGACAGTGGAAATACAACACAATGGCGACACTATGCATTCTTTCCTATTTTCCATTCAGTGATAGCATGTTGATAACTTGAAATCAAGCGTCATGGACCATGGACACTGGCAAGTGCTTATAATAGCCCCTTCCTCATCTTCCAGAGTGCCAGTCATCAGATACTCACCAGCCCACAACTGTACAACTGAATTACCTTCCCAAAAAGTATTTTTTTATATATTTTATTTATTTGAAAGAGAGAGCATGAGTGCAAAAGCAGAGGTGAGGCAGAGGAAAGGAGAAGCAGACTTCACCGAGCAGGGAGCCCCATGTGGCTCGATCTCAGGATCCCGGGATCATGACCTGAGCTGAAGGCAGCTGCTTAACTGACTGGCCGCCAGATTTGCCCAAAGGTCATTCTAAGTTAAACTTCCACGAGAAGTGTATTAGATCATGCCTTTTTAAATATTTTTTTCATTTTTGTTTTGTTAAGTGTTTTGTTAAGGAGCATTTAAACATGCACATCTTTGAGGACCATTGCAAATGTCTGTCGGCCATCCGACACCATGAGTTCCCTATTTATCCTTTGGTCTTATTTTTCTATTGGGTTGACTAGCTTTAAAAAGGTGAGGGAGGAAAAGAATGTGGAGGTCTGTCTTATATAAGAGAGAGAATAATCTCTCCGACTGCCATCTGTGGCAAATATTTTTCTCCCAATCCTCTTTTAACTGTGTATTTTTGAGGTTTTTCCCCCTCTATACCGAGGTTTTTCTTCTCTATACAGTCCAATGTGTCCAGTTTTCCAGTATCACTTTGAGGGTACCATTTAAGAAAAGTATGTCTGAATGTTCCGGGAAGGGCTTGTTGCATGTCTGCTGGGATTGCTGCTGCCCTGTGTGTGTGTGTGTGTGTGTGTGTGTGTGTGTGTGTGTGTGTGACACGCATGCACTTGGTTTCACCCCCATCTCCTCCCCATTTGTTCGCAGTTTCCTCATGTGGCGGTGGGAGTTGAAGGAGATAATGGACGTGCCGACCCACTGGGATACAGAGGAAGGTGCAGTAAGTGGGCTGTTTTCTTAAGTTTGCAATGACTATGATTGATTTTAGAGGAAAAATCTTTAAAACACACGCTCTAACGCGTCTGTCTCCGTGGAGGTGTGGGATGTGAGCCGGCCCGGCCGTCCCCACTGCACCTTGTCTGCTGCACGACTCCCACCAGGTGCAGGCTCCGCCCTTCCACCCGGCCTCCGAGGCCCCCAGGCCCCCAGGGCCTCGGTCTGCGCAGGTCCCGGGCGCGTGGCAGCGGGGGCGCCGCTCCTCACGTTCGCTTGAAGGCTGACCCGGCCCGCAGTTCTGGCGGGGTCCGGACCGGGGGAGGGACGGGCAGGGCTGGGGCCTCGCCGGCCCAGGCACTACCGAGGGTCCCGAGTTCGCTGGAGGGCGGGACAACCGACCCTCATGACCCCCTGCGCCCAGCGGCGGCGGGGGCGCCCGGTCCAACACGGTGGGTTCGAGACCCCACCCGCAGACCCGCAGATCCCAGAGAACACGCGCGCACTGGCCGAGGCTTTCTCGCGGGACTTACCGAACTCTAGAACTCGCGGAGGCTGCTGGGGGTCCCGCGAGCGTCCCCCCGACTCTAGCCGTAGCTGGAGGCCAGCGCCGAGATCACGTGGCTCAGAAACTTGTCCAGCGAGGCGTGCATGGCGGGGCCGAAGTCTCCGGGGTAGTGCCGGGCGAGGGTCACCAGCAGGCAGGCCCAGGAACTGCGGGCAGAGGAGTCGTCCCGCCCGAGCTCCAACCCCGCCGTCCGGCCACGGCGGGTCCCCGCGCGCCCGCGTGCTCACCTTGAAGCTTGACCGGGTCCACTCGCAGCTCGTGCGCGTGCAGGCTCGCTCAGAGCGGACAGGGCGCCCCAGAGTCGTCCAGGTGGGCCACGGCGAGGGTCAGCGCGTCGGCCACCTTGTTGCCGTGGGCCTTGACCTGGGCGGAGCCGGGGCGCAGGTCGAAGTGGGGGAAGTAGGTCTTGGTGGTGGGGAAGGACACGAAGGTCCTGCGGGAGAAGGGCGAGTGGGTGGCCGCGGGGAAGTTGGGAAGCGTGCATCCGGAGCGGCGGGCGCAAAGCCCGGAGCCGGTGGGGCGCCGGGGGGCTGCTGGCCCGCACCTCTCCAGGGCCTCGGTCGCATAGATCCCGACGTTGCTCCCCAGCTTCTTCCACAGTGCGCGCACTGCCGCCCTGTCCGCGGCGGACAGTACCATCGTGCAGCCTGCGTCCAGGCGCGACCGCGCGACCCAGTCACTGCGCCTGCGCGATCGCGGGATTTCCCCGCGGGCCTCCAACGCCGCACCTCTCTCCTAGAGTCTGGTTCTGAGGGGTCCCGGAGCCTGGGACCTTCCCATGGCCTTGCACCCTGCGGCTCCATTTTTGTGGGGTTTACTATATAGAAAGTAATAATTTGTTATTATTATCGCTAGTATTAGGGCACTGAATTTTGGGCATGGATTTGGAATTGATGGTCCGCTTAGTCCCCTCCCTTCCCGCCAGCCTGTTACGAGACTCTGAGTCTCTTTCTGCATGTATTGGGTAAAGGAACATTAAAATGTCTCCTCTTCCCGAGGTGTTGTGAGAATAGGTGATAACAAATGTCGGCGCCTGGCTCATAGCAGATGTTCCTTTTTCAGGACAGGGAACATCTCCTAAATGCAGGGGTGTATCTCAAAGTAGTACCTGATACCTGTGGGCACCCACTCTGTGCCAGGCGCCGCTCTGCACTAAACAATTGGGGGAGAGTGCTCCTGGGTGCGCCCGGATCGCAGCTCGGGTCTGGATCTCAGGGTCCTGAGGTCAAGCCCGGTGTTGGGCTCCCACACTGGCTGTGGAGCCTACTTAAAAAAATTTTTGTTGGTAAAATTATATAACATAAAATTACCATATTAGCCATTTTATTTTATTTTTATTTTTAAGAGGGGGAGAGAGAGGACAGAGGGACAGAGGAAAAGAGAGGATCTTAAGTTAGGTGGAGCCTGATGCCAGGCTCCATCACACACCTGAGATCATGACCTGAGCTGAAATCAAGTCTGATAACTTAACCGACTGCACCGCTCAGGCGCCCCATATAAGCCATGTGGAAGTGTATAATTCAGTGTGCTTAACCACCTTCACGGTGTTGTGCCACCACCACTACCATCAACCCAATGGAAGCTTTGTCCCATTAGAGTCACCCAGAACCCCTCTCCTCCAGTCGCAGCAGTCTGCTCTCCATCTCTGTGGGTTCCCTCATGCTGGATATTTCATATGAGTGGAATCACACGCTTCTGTTCGGCTTCTTTCCTTTAGCATGGTTCCGGGTCACTCCAGGCTGTGGGCTGTGTCAGCACTTTGTAGCTCTGACTGGCTGAAGACAGCCCACCGACGGACCGACTGTGTTCTGTTATCCATTTATCCCCTGATGGACATTTGGCTTGTTTCACCTTTAGCCCAGGCCCTCATTGTTCCTACTAGTAAAGAGAAGACTGCTCCTACCAAGAGCTCACACCGTGCCATCAGCTGTGCTGAAAGTATCACGAACTGAGGCAGACACTTGACATTTATTTTCAAGGATGACTCTTGGACCCGGGAGTTGGGGACTCGGGCCTGTATGACTGCCAGACCAGACACCGCGGGCTAGGGGGCTTGCAATGACGGGAGGATGCCCGCGGGAGTGCTGACTCCCAGGACCTGGCTCTTCTCTGTTGCACTGTGTGTGTGAGAGAGAGAGAGAGAAAGAGAGAGAGAGAGATGGTGGGCCCTGAGCTATGCAGTAAGTGCTGAGCTGGCCCCCAAACCAGGCCTCAGATCCACAATGCCCCAGAACGTCAGTGTCTTCAGAGTGAGTGTCCTGGAAGTGACATAGGGGAAGAGGCACCACCAGGAATGCCTGCTCACCCCAACTTCATCTAGATTGTGTGTGTATTTGGGAAGCATCTTGATGGGTGGGGGCATTCGGTGGGACTCCGGGGAGTGACCTCCGGCCTCCCACCGCCCAGCCTCAGGTATAGCAGTGGGGAGCTCAGAGTCCCAGCTAGAGGCCCACCAACCTCAGACCCAAGTGTGTGTCATAAAATGTAAAGAGGGAAAACCAGCTCAGCATTTGAGCAAATTGCAGCAGAATCTGCAGAGCTCTGAAATGAAATGCAGGACATGGAATGCACGCAGCAAAGCACTCCAGGGTGCGGGTGGGGAGCAGTCCGCGAATCCCAAGCAGTGGCAGCAGCGCTGGCCGCAGTCCGTCCTCTGATCTTTCTTCCCCAATCTCCTGGCCGCCTAGAGTGACCCTGCTGCAAAGCGAGGAGAAATACCCCCACACCCCGCCCCCGCCGGGGACGGTCGCAGACAAAGAGAAACGAGGCGTACAGAGGCTGCAGCCACTCAGACTTTATTCAAAGATCGGGAAGTTCAGGCGCGTGGAGCGCAAGAGGCCCCAGGCCGGGAGCGGAGGGTCGCGCGGCTCCAGCTTAACGGTATTTGGAGGTGAGCACGGTGCTCACGGCGCTGAAGAACTTGTCCAGGGAGGCGTGGACGGCAGGGGTGAACTCCGCGGGGTGGTGGCTGGCCAGGGTCACCAGCAGGCAGTGGCTCAGGAACTGCGGAGACAGGGGACGTCAGGGCCGTCGGGGACGGCCGCCCGCCCGCGCTCCACCTTCCGCAGCCCAAGGGACTCCCGTCCTGCTAGCAGGGTTCGCTGCGCCCTCCTGCCCCAGGTTCCTCCGCGCCGGCCCGCGTGCTCACCTTGAGTTGACCGGTCCACTCGCAGCTTGTGCGCGTGCAGGTCGCTCAGAGCGGACAGGGCGCCCGGCAGGTCGTCCAGGTGGCCTGCGGCGGTGGTCAGGCGTCGGCCACCTTCTTGCCGTGGGCCTTGACCTGGGCGGAGCCAGGGCTCAGGTCAGGGGGAAGTAGGTCTTGGTGGTGGGGAAGGACGCGAAGGTCCTGCGGGAGGAAGGCGTGGGTGAGCGGGGTTAGGTGGGCGGTGGAGGACAAGGGCCGGGGGTGGCGGAGCCCTGACCCCGACAGGGGGGGTCCTCACCTCTCCAGAGCCCGTCCGCCATACTCGCCAGCGTGGCTGCCGATCTTATCCCAGGTGGCCTTGACGTTGCTCTTGTCGGCGGGAGACAGCACCATGGTGGCTTCTTTCTGAGTCTGTGAGGACCAGAAATGTGGGGCAGGAGTGGCCAGCATTTATGCCCGGGGCGCAAGGGGCACGCCCTCCTGGGCCGCGCTCATTATTGGCGAGTAGTCAGGCTGTGCGCGGGGCTGGACAGGGGGCGCCAGCGAGCGGCCAGCGACTGCCTGAGCGGTGGGGGCTTTGCTGCGGGCTTGGGACGGTCTGCGTGTCTCCCTCCCACCGGCTTCTCACGCCCCCGCTTCCACCGCCCCTGGAAGTGATATCCTAGACCCCCAGCCGGGGTCGGTAGAGGTGGAGTCGATGCCCGCTCTGCCAACACATGAGCTCAGTGACACCCTTTAGGGCCCCTGACGCCGAGCCCGGGCGTGCTCCCTGAGGACCAGAGGGAGTAGCCAGTTTGTGCCACCTGCCCTGACGAGGCTCGCCACGCACGCCGCGTGTATTAATTTGAGCAGAATCAGTGAAAGAATGTGCGGTTGATGGTGGAAAGAAAGGCCTCGCTTAGTCCAGGGTGGAGAGAGACGGGCACCCAAGGGGTCCTCCCCGCCTGTACTCAAGAATTCACGCCGGAATCCTCCTGCTCTCCTCGGACTTGGTTCTTCTAACCCCTTTTCTTTACACAAATAATCACTGAGTGCAGTCGCAGAACTGAGTGCCAGGTCCAGAAGGAACAAATAAAAGGGGCAGAATTGCAGGGCTGGGGTGGGAGGGTTCCAGGCTCAAGATCCCTCTTCAGGGTGGTGGTTGCTAAAGCCCCGGATCTGGGACTCATAGAGGCGGCCCTCTCCTATTTGGGACGTTGTGTGAGTGACTGTCCCATCCCCCCCATCCTGGGTCACAATGACACAAGGGCTGAAATTGTGCCTGACAAAAGACTCACTTGGCACATAGTGGCTCAGCTGACACATGAAGCAACCGGATGGACAAGACCTGAGCTTCAGCCTGGTTAGGGACAGTCAACCCATCATCACACAAGTACACGCCAAGTGGAGAAGCTCATTAAAAGACCCAGGAAGCATGGAGAGAGTGGATGAGGCATTCACGGATAATCAGGGTTAGTCTGAGGGCCACTGTGGGCTTCCACGGAAGCCGGGACTGGAGGATGAGTCATATTAGGCAGAATAGGGTGGAGGAGCTACCCATGACTTGAGGGTGGGGGGAGGAGAGAAGGCCTCTGTGGCTGCAGAATGGGGGTGGGGAGATGAGGGGGACCGATGAGGCTGGCCAGACCCTGCAGCGTGGGGGGGGGGGAAGGGAGGAATGTCTGGTGGGAAGGGGCAGGAACTCCAGCTGGTAAAGTTCCCTTACTGGTGCCAAGTCCCTTGGGTTAGTTGGTGGCAGAAGGGTCCTGGTGAGTAAATCATCAGAACTCAGTGAGGGAAAAGGGAGTGAGAAGCCATTGATATGTCCTCTCCTGGGGCGAAGATTGTGCTCTGGGGAGGGGTTGGGTGGGCACCATCCTCTGCCCCCATTCCTCTCCTAGGACCCTCCCTCAAGACCTGTCCTGTATGTCCAGGAGGAAGCAATGGTCAAACTGACTGGGACACAGAAGAAAGAGGCTCCAGACAGCCTCAGCAATTCTCCCTTCTGCTCTGTCTTCTTGTGTCTGTTCTTCTCATTTTGTTCACACTGGACCCTCCTCCCAGCTCATTACACTCTCCCTTCCTACCCTCTACCCTTTCCCTGATTTTGTCACAGCCAGCGGCCCAATCCTGGCCTCCCAAGAAGGATTAGACACTGGGGGCTTAGAGAAATCAATGACCCTCCCTCCAGGCCTGGGACAATCCCCCTTCTGCATCTTGTTCCAATCCCCCTGACACTGAGTCCTTTTAAGACAAGACTTGGGGGATATATCTCAGCCAACGGGTTATATTCCTAATATGGGAAGAGCTTCCACATCTATATATATAAAAGAGAAAAACAAATGACTTATGGGAACAATTGACAAAGGTTATTAACAAGAAATTAACAGAAATAGAAATGACCAATAATGGGGCACCTGGATGGTGCCATTGGTTAGGTGTCTGACTCTTGGTTTAGGCTCAGGACATGATCTCGAGGTTGTGAGATTGAGCCCCGCGTTGGCCTCTGTGCCCAGCGGAGTCCACTTGAGGTTCTCTCTCCTCTCCCCCTGCCCCTCCCCTCCCCCGCACTCTCTCTCAAATAAATTAATTAATGTTTTGCTTTTTAAATAACCAATAAGTCTGTGAAATGAGAAAAAGCTGAAAAATCTTCTGGAAGAGATGTAGTGGAGACAGGGCTCACTGGGCAGAGCAGGCTGCAGAAAAATACCTAGGGTATGATGATATTTTCGACCTAAAGGAGAGTGTAGTTGTAGAGGTGGCTGTGTCCCCTCAGTACAGGATAGGAGCCAGAAGGCTCAGTCCCCAACTGTTAGCTCGTGCTTCTGCCACAGGGGTGAGGGGCTGGGCAGAGGGACTCTCTTTCCCTACTTTGAGTAACACAAAGACCATGGGTGGGGGGGCGGGGAGAAAGCACGGGCCTATTTTAGTTTCTTTCTTTTTTTTTTAAAGATTTTATTTATTTATGTGACAGAGAGAGAGACAGCCATTGAGAGAGGGAACACAGCAGGGGGAGTGAGAGAGGAAGAAGCAGGCTCCCAGCGGAGGAGCCCGACGTGGGGCCCGATCCCAGAACGCCGGGATCACGCCCTGAGCCGAAGGCAGACGCTAAACGACCGCGCTACCCAGGTGCCCCTTATTTTAGTTTATTTCTTAAGTGTTTTCTGCATTTAAATAAAAATGAATTGGACTCTAGGGTAGAGGTAGGGTGCGTGGTGAAGAGGAGGCAGTTCAGAAAGGTCCGTGTCCAAAAAGAAAGCGGTGAGCAGGCAAGCTCCGCCACCATCCCCAGACTTGCCCAGGGCTGCAAGTTGCCCTGGAGACCAGGCTGGGCTGGAGGCACTGACAGCAGAGCCAGGCGGGGTGTGCGAAGAGGAGTCCTGGGATTCAGCACTTTGGGCAGGGGCTCACAGCACAGGACAACTTCTGGGGAGCCCAGGAGCCTCGGGCTATTGAGTAGGGGAGTGGTGCGCGGGGGGCGGGGGGGGGGGACACACAGGGCTGCAGGCAGGGTGAGCTGTTAATGTGCCTCCCGGGAACAGGGAGCGAGGTGCTCTGCTAAAGCGTTTCCCCACGTGCACAGGACTGCTTCGCCCAGCTCAGGCCCCACTCTCCTTCCCTGACTCTACCCCACTCTAACCTCAGAGGGTTCCTGTGACCCAGGAAGGGTGCAGGGAGCTGCGACCCCCTTTCCAACCCACCTTCCCTCGGATAGGAAGGAGGTGGGAATCGCACAGAAATTGTCCAGCACCCACAGTTGCTCCGGAGTGGTGTAGTTTTGTGGTTTGTTTTGCTTTCTTTTGTGTTGATCAGACTGTTTAACCGGCATCAGTCAGAGAGACTTCAAAAGGGGGTGGTGGGCTGTGGGACTCAGTCCCTTGGGCGTCGGACTCTTGGTTTCCGCTCAAGTCAATAGAAGGAGCCCCGCCGTGGCTCCGAGCTCAGCACGCAGTCTGCTTGTCTCTCTCCCTCTTCCTCCCCTCTTTCCCGCTCTCTCTCAAATAAATAAATAAATGAATAAATAAAAGCTTAAAAAAAGAAGAGTGTGGCAAAGTTAGGACCCCCCTATCTCTCACCCCAGAGAGGAAACCTTCCTTGGAAGTCGGGCACCACCTGGGCCTGGAGCATGATTCAGCCCATTCTCAAAAGCATCAGCCTGGCTTCTCCTACCGACCCTCTCCTGGCCGCTGCCCAGAGGACCCTGCTGCAAAGCGAGGAGAAACACCCCCCCACACCCCCGCCCCCGCCGCGGGACGGTCGCAGACAAAGAGAACCGAGGCGTACAGAGGCTGCAGCCCACTCAGACTTTATTCAAAGATCGGGAAGTTCAGGCGCGTGGAGCGCAAGAGGCCCCAGGCCGGGAGCGGGAGGGTCGCGCGGCTCCAGCTTAACGGTATTTGGAGGTGAGCACGGTGCTCACGGCGCTGAAGAACTTGTCCAGGGAGGCGTGGACGGCAGGGGTGAACTCCGCGGGGTGGTGGCTGGCCAGGGTCACCAGCAGGCAGTGGCTCAGGAACTGCGGAGACAGGGGACGTCAGGGGCCGTCGGGGGACGCGGCCGCCCGCCCGCGCTCCACCTTCCGCAGCCCAAGGGACTCCCCGTCCTGCTAGCAGGGTTCGCTGCGCCCTCCTGCCCCAGGTCTCTCCGCGCCGGCCCGCGTGCTCACCTTGAAGTTGACCGGGTCCACTCGCAGCTTGTGCGCGTGCAGGTCGCTCAGAGCGGACAGGGCGCCCGGCAGGTCGTCCAGGTGGCCTGCGGCGGTGGTCAGGGCGTCGGCCACCTTCTTGCCGTGGGCCTTGACCTGGGCGGAGCCAGGGCTCAGGTCGAAGTGGGGGAAGTAGGTCTTGGTGGTGGGGAAGGACGCGAAGGTCCTGCGGGAGGAAGGCGTGGGTGAGCCGGGGTTAGGTGGGCGGTGGAGGACAAGGGCCGGGGGGGTGGCGGAGCCCTGACCCCGACAGGGGAAGGTTGGGTCCTCACCTCTCCAGAGCCTCGCCGCCATACTCGCCAGCGTGGCTGCCGATCTTATCCCAGGTGGCCTTGACGTTGCTCTTGTCGGCGGGAGACAGCACCATGGTGGCTTCTTTCTGAGTCTGTGAGGACCAGAAATGTGCGGGGCGGGGAGTGCGCCAGCATTTATGCCCGGGGCGCAAGGGGCACGCCCTCCTGGGCCGCGCTCATTGGCTGGCCCAGTGCCAGGAGGTGTCCAGAGCGAGTGCTGGCAGGGGTCCCAAGGCCACCTTCACTCTCACCGTTCCGCGCAGACCGAGATCCAGGTCTCTGTGGTACCCTCCATTTCCGCTTCTGTGGTTCCAGGAAGCCACACAGGTTCCCGACCCACCCACCGATCCCCGGCCGTTGCTCCGAACCTGGGGTATTTGCTGGTTGGGAAGGAGAGCACAATATTTTCTGAAGCGAAACAAGCTGTCTTTGCACCAAACTTTCCCCAGAAGCAAGAGCTGTAGACGGTCCATGTAAACAAGGAGCGTGAATCAGGTGCTCCAGCCCTCCTTCCCCTAATGGTGGGCAGGCGCTCCGGGCCACGCCGGGGTAACAGGTGCAGGCGCCGGCTGTGGAGCGGGGTGGGTGGTTCGGCTGAGGCATGGTCAGGGCTAACCCTCCTGCATCCTTCGGACTTGGGCGTGTCCGGCCAGGTCAGGCTCAGTGCTCCCTGCACTGACTGAGATTGTCAGCTGGGAACTTTCCTCATTCAGCGTCTGGTGAGCTCCCAGAGTCCCACTCCATGGCCTCGGTCCCTTGTTGGAGAAGGTTCTCAGTAGAGCGCCAAGATTCCTACCCCAGTGCCGTGGAGGGGGAAGAGATTGACTGTGGGGATTGGGTCTGGGGGTGAAGGAGAGGAATGCCTTGGTTGGGGGACCTGCAGAGACTGAAAGGAGTGGCTGGGCTGGAGTGGAGGTTGGGTGGCCCTGGGCCTGCCAGGTACTGACCCTGCTTTGTGATCTTAGAAATTATTCCAGAGACCCGGCGAAGGTGCGGCTTTTTGTTTGTGTTCACATCTCATGCATTAGGGCTCAGATTGCTCCTGGCATGTCCTGTGTCACAGAGCCGTTGTGTGAACGGGGTTCGAAACCTGCCCTGTCTGCCTGATCTTACAGTTAGGAGTTCTACCCCAGCCCCCACCCCAGGAGATTCAGAGGAAGGGCTAACTTGGCTAAGGCAAAGTTTGCTGCAGATTGAGCGTGGTGGGGAGGGAGGGAAGGGAAGAAGGTCAGAGGAGTCCTGGCCCCGAACTCTGACTTCTGGCCAGGAGCTTGACCCTTGGGCCTAGGTGCCTACATTTGTCTGCAAAAGCGGTGAGGAGCCCAGCTGTTAGTTCCCAGCAGGAGTTATGCAGGGAGAATGAACGAGTGAATGCAAATGTGCTTTGTGAATGGTGTGTCACCGTGTCACCGTGGGTGTGCTGGAAACAAACTGCACCCTAAGAACCTCCCACACTTTAGCACCCACTTGCCCCCCTCCCCATTTCCCCATCACAAGAGGGCAATTGTTCTGTTGAAGGCTTTGGGGAATCCACACCCTGCCCAGACCCGGGATTGTCAACCCAGGAACTGTCCCCATTTGAGAGTCCCAGACCCCCCTTCCTTTGTGCGCAAAGGTTCGGGATTGCACCCTAAGATTCCGGGAGGCTCCACACGGGACCAGGAGCTTCTCTGCCCAGGCACAATAACCTCAGCCCACACGCTCCCCAAAGACCACACACGGGCAGAGTCTGGCGTTTGAGGCCTGTTTATTGACATGCAGAGATCTGATCTGGCGGGCGTGGGGGCTCAGCGGTACTTCTCTGTCAGCACCACCGCCACGCCGGTCAAGAACTTATCCCAGGCCGCCTGCATCTCTACGGTGAACTCGCCCTGCAGGTGGGAGGCCAGCACCACCTGGAAACACTGGATCAGCAGCTGCGGGAGAAGGGGCGGATGAAAGGGGGACTGCCTTCGCCAATTCCCTCTCCAGCCCCAACCCCGGCGCGCGCGAACCCTACTGAGGCCCGGGCGGGCTCACAGGGAAGTTGGAGGGGTCCACGCGGAGCACTTGCGCGTGCAGGTCGGCGAGCGGGCTCAGGGCCGCGCGCAGGTTGTCCATGTGTTGCACGGCCACGCCCACTGCCTCGAGCATGCGTTGTCCGTGGGTCAGCAGCTGAGTCTCGTCAAGGCACAAGCCCAGGTGTTTGAAGTAGATCTTGGTGCTGGGGTAGACCGTGAAGAGCCTGAAGGAGTAGGTGGGTGAGTAAGGACGGCGGCCGCGTGGTCCTTCCAGCGCCTGCGTGCTCATTCACCCAGGAATCTCCCGCCTCGGCCACTCCTTGGCCTCAGGCCCTAAAACCCCGTGACCGCCTCCCTGCGATCGCGGAAACCCCGCCTCAACCCACCTGAGCAGCAGCTCCGCCCCAAAGGACGCCTCGTGGCCGGCGATCAGGTCCCAGACCTGCGCTACCTGGGCGCGCTCTTGGGCGCTGAGCATGGCGCTGGCGGGGCGCGCTCTGGGGGCCCCTCCCGCCGCGCCCGCCTCCTTATAGCCTCCCCACACCCCAGGCGCCCCGCCTGCCCTTATCTGCAGGACCGCGGCAGGAACGCGGGGACCCTCGGCCAGCACGGGGAGATGTCTCCAGCCCAGGCCCCTATCGCCGCCGAGGCCCCCGCCTGGGGGGCCCCAGCTAACCCGCGCTGACTCACGCGGCTGTGCGGGCGTGCGTTTGCTGCAGACTTTAGCTGGATCTGGAATTACTCCCGTGCAGGCAAAGTTAGAACCTCTCAGGAGGGAGCCGGTGGAGGGATTGGGAGAAAGAGCGCTGGGCAGGGAGGGAAGCAGCGATCGAATCATGGGTCCCCGCAGCGCGGGAGCTCTGACATCAGGCTTAAGTGCAGACGCGCACCCAGCACGCTCAGTAAAGCAACAATCTTTGGGCGATTTGGGAAACAGGAGAGGGGCAAACGCCTCTGACCTGAGAGAAGCGCATGGGCCAGCCTGGGGCTGCTCTGCCGCTTCCCGACTCTGGGGTCCGTAGGCGCAAGGATCGACCCAGAGCGCACTTGGGGTGGCCTTCAAGTCGGTGGTGACACTGGGGTCGCCACATTCCTGCGGCTCTCGCTTTCTTTCACTCCCCTCTTTCCCGCCAATACTGAGAACGCAGGAGCCACTCCGCCCTCATCCATTTATTGGAGAATCTCGGGAGGAATTGTGGAAGAAGGTTCAGGGGCAGGGAAGGGGCCACAGCCGCCCTCGGTCAGGCAGGTGCGCTCAGCGGTACTTTTCGGTCAGGACGGAGGACACGATGGACAGGAACTTGTCCCAGGCGGTGTGGGCGTCGGCCGTGAAGTCGGCGGGGAAGTGCGAGGCCACGGTGACCAGCAGACAGTGGGACAGGAGCTGAAGGGCGGGAGGGCGGCTGGGTGAGCGGCCTGGTGCGGGTGGGGGAGTTCTGGGGGCGGGGCGGAGCACCTTCAGCCGAGACCCTGCCCCTCCCCGAGCTCCTGGTTCCCGCCAGGACCCCAGTCCCGCGCCCACCTTGAAGTTGACCGGGTCCACGCGCAGAATGTAGGCGTGCAGCTCGCTCAGCTTGGCCAGGGCGCCCGCGATGTTGTCGATGCTCTTGACCGCGTCGCCCAGGGCGGCCACCACTTTGGTGCCGTGCATGTGCAGGTGCGGGGAGCCCGGGTGCAGGTCGAAGTGCGGGAAGTAGGTCTTGGTCTGCGGGTAGCTGGCGAAGAGCCTGTGTGCAGGCATGGTGTGAGTGCTGGAGGAGGGTGGCCTCCTGTCCACCTCCCCAAGATCCCTGGTTCCTTCTCTGAGCTCGAGGACCCACGTGCCACCTTGCCGCCGGACCTGCCAGCTCAGCAGTGCATTGCTGCCTTTTTTTTTTTAAGTATTTTTTTTTAAAGATTTATTTATTTATTTATTTATTTATTTATTTATTTATTTATTTATTTGACAGAGATAGACAGCCAGCGAGAGAGGGAACACAGGCAGGCGGAGTGGGAGAGGAAGAAGCAGGCTCCCAGCGGAGGAGCCTGATGTGGGGCTCGCTCCCAGGACCCCGGGATCATGGCCTGAGCCGAAGACAGCCGCTTAACGACTGAGCCACCCAGGTGCCCCAGTGCATTGCCTTCTTTTTTTTTTTTTTTAAAGATTTTATTTATTTATTCGACAGAGATAGAGACAGCCAGCGAGAGAGGGAACACAAGCAGGGGGAGTGGGAGAGGAAGAAGCAGGCTCATAGCAGAGGAGCCTGATGTGGGGCTCGATCCCAGAACGCTGGGATCACGCCCTGAGCCGAAGGCAGACGCTTAACTGCTGTGCCACCCAGGCGCCCCTCAGTGCATTGCCTTCTTGACACCCACTTTCGTCTCAGACTGCTGCCCCTCACCCGAGCTCCATCCCATGGTCTGGAGACCTTCAGCCTCCATGTGTCCCCTGCTCCCCACCTCAGCCCTATTCCTATTCCTTGCTCCCAGTTGACCCTGCAAACCCACTGTAGGCCTCCAGCTCCTTTTCACCTCTTGCCTGGCCACGGAAACCTCCTTCCCAGCCCCAGAACCAGGCTTCCTGCTGGACAGTCTGCCAGAAATAATGCCCTCTCCAGCCCTATAGCAAGGAAGATCTCTTCAGGGAAACTACCTGGGATCAACTTCCTGCAGGATTAGGGACCCTGATATCAGTGCTTGTAGTCTCTTGACTGCCTCCTTAGGCCCTTGGGGCCTTGGAGGAGACACATCCACGCTCCTCTGGAAAGATCCTGGGCCTGTCCCTGCTCAGACCTCAGTGAGCGTAGGGTCAGTCAGAGGTCCGTTCAATTCATCTTCCATCCTCGCTGACCCCTCCTCACTGGCCCCTGTCCTCGCCAAGCCCACACTGGCACTGGCTCCGTCCCAGCACTCACCTCTCCAGGGCCTGGGTGCCAATGGCATCTGCCTGAGAAGAGATCTTGTCCCACATGGACAGGATGGTGGTCCTCTCCGCCTTGGTCAGAGACATGGTGGTAGCTGAGCTGGGCGTGATCAGGACTGGCCTCCGTGGTGCTCAGCCCCCAGGATCCCTTTATATACACGGAGCCAGGGTGGGGGCCAGGCTGTGGCCACTGGTCTGGAGAGGGGAGAGGGCTGTGGGGGCGGGTCTCTTATCAGACCCACTGAGGATGTGCGGTCAGGGCCTGGCGGCACTGGTGGGGTGAGGGGTTCTCACTCCGGCCTCCCCCCTGTTGGGCCACAGGTAGAGTCCAAGTTGCAGGGAGATAAGGGCCCAGGCCTGGGTGGAGAGTCCACATGTGAGCCCAGCCCCATGACTGGCCTCCACAGTCATTGTCCCTGACCTCCCTGTCCTTGTGAGGGAAGGGTGACCTAGAACGTGTCAGGCTCTCACAGAAGCACTCCCACCTCCTTCCTTGTCTTTACACCTCTTCAGTGCACCTTATGAACCAGTTTACAGATGAGTGAATGGAGGTCCACAGAGGGAAACTGAGGCCAGCTGTCACAGGGAGTGAGTGACCGTCTTGGCTTCAGATACTCTGCCTCTGCTATGTAGCCCCTTCCTCACCTGGGTGAGGTTTTCCTCGCCCAGCAGCTTGACTGGGGGGGAACTCTCCCAGCTGGACACCCAGGGTGGGAGGAGGCTTTGTTCTTGACACAGAGCCTGGGATGACGAGCCTACAATTCCACCTGCCACATTCCCATCACAGCCTGTACTCTTTACTTCTAGCTCTTCACCCTCCTAGCTTATTCCCTTTCCCCTCTCCCCCATCAGGCAACCATTCTAATGTGCTTAACATGTTCCTTCAGTTAGTATGTGTTCTTGCAAAGGGTAGATTTTTAGGCACATATTTTAAGTTAAATTATGGCTTGACTTTTAAAATTTAACACAATCATTTCCTCACAAGCACACCTTTTTTGAAATACAGGAATTTATTTAGGGACGGCTGGGTGGCTCAGTTGGTTAAGCGTCTGCCTTCGGCTCAGATCATGATCCCAGGGTCCTGGGATCGAGTCCCAGTCAGGCTTCTGCTCAGCGGGGAGCTTCTCCCTCCTCGGCTCACCCTGCTTGTGCTCTCTCTCTCTGTCAAATAAATAAATAAATCTTTTTTAAAGGAAGAAATATAGGAATTTGAAAAAAAGATTTATTGATTTATTATTTGAGAGAGAGAGAGAGAGAGAGGGTGTGTGGGGGGAGGCGGAGGGAGAGGGAGAGAGAATCCCAGGCAGACTCCCTGATGAGCGTGGAGCTGGACACAGAGCTCGATCTCACAACCCTGAGATCACGACCTGAGCGGAAACCAAGAGTTGGTGGCTCCACCGATGAGCCACCCAGGCGCCTCTGATAATGTGTTCTGAACAGAGAAAAGGGCTGGACACATGGCAGTGGCAGCAGCTCCCACCTCTGAGCGAGGAGGGTCAGGGTTACTCCCCTCTGTCAGCTGAGCTGGGCTGTCCTGGACCTTACCCACCCCTGGAGCAGGGAGCTGGGGCCTCCTGGCAGAGGGGGCTTGCAGCCCATCCCGGAGCCCAGGCCTGAGTCCAGTGGGGAAGTCCAAGAGTTTCCTCCGCTGGCCCCTGTGGTCACACACCTGTCACATACCCGCCACAGCCAGCGCTGGGCTGCCTTCCAGAGAGCACCCTGTGGGCTCAGAGAAAGAGGCCCCCACGGCGCTGCCGTGCCTGGCCTGAGCCAGCGCTCACGGTGCAGGCTGGCTTCTCCTCAGCCTGGTCGCCTTCAGGGTGCCCCTGGCATCTGCTTGTGGGGGCACGTGCGGTGGCGCCTGTTTCTGTCTGCGGCAGGGGCAGAGCGCTTTCCCGCTTGACGGATGCAATCTACGAGTTCATTTTCACTGGTCACATGAACTTGGTTTATTTCTGAAACTTGTGTTTTATGAACACACACCATCTCCACATACTCAGGGTTTTCTTGAACACACACGTTGTGCATGTATTTAAGTTTTTTAAAAAAAATTAATTAAAAAGTTAAGCTTGTTGGGGCACCCGGCTGGTTTAGTCGGTAGAGCGTACGACTCTTGATCTCAGGGTCGTGAGTTTAAGCCCCATGTTGGGCTGCACACTGGTGTGGAACCCACTTAAAAATTAATTAATTAATTAAACTTGTTTATTTTTTATTTTTTTAAAGATTTTATTTATTTGACACAGAGAGCGAGCACAAGCAGGGGGAGCAGCAGGCAGAGGGAGAAGCAGGCGTCCTGTTGAGCAGGGAGCCCGATGCAGGGCTCGATCCCCGAGTGGAAGTCAGACGCCCAACCGACTGAGCCACCCAGGCGCCCTGAGCACGCAACTCTTGGTCTTGGGGTTATGAGTTGAGGCCCCCACTGAGCATAGAGATTACTAAAAAATTGTGTGTGTGTGTGTGTGTGTGTGTGTGTGTGTGAGAGAGAGAGAGAGAGAGAGAGAGACAGAGAGATCACTGAAACTATGCCTGAGAGCTCGCATGGGGTGAGTTATTCTCCCCATCCCAGAGTCCGGGGCTGCCAGGGTCCTCACCGCCAGCTCTAGAGGGGGCCAGTTAGCACTGCATCCTTAAAGGCCTCCTAAAAGCCACCCTTTCTGTTCATAAAAACAATGCATGTTTCTTCAGACCTCTTCAGGGAGTCTACAGACTACGGAGATGAACAGAAATCAGCAATATCCCACTAACAACATTTTAGTGTTGTTTTCTCTCTTGAGCTGAATTACCTTGAAAACTCGTCTTCACGTTCAGCACACAGGTACCCATCACAGCTGGCCCTGTGTGTCAGCTTGACCCAGCCACTGAGAAGCTGAGTCTGAAACCTAAAGGAGCCCTTTGAGGCTCTCTGTGGGTGCCCTTGCTGGCTGGGTGCCGTCACCGTCACTGTGGGCAAGTCAGGTTTCTCAGAAATTACCTCCATGTCCATGTCTTCACAGAAGGGGAGGATGATATTCAGGCCCCATGCTAGGGAGAGGACCCGCAGGAGACTGCCAAACCCTTACCTTGGAAATTCCTCCCAGGAGGGGGTCTCCAGCCAAAATGGAGGGTGCGGAGGGGATCGGAGGGACTCACAGTGTGCCAGGCCTGGGGAGGGGCGTGGGGGGACGAACATGTAGCGGTCAAAGGGACAGTTAATCGCTCTGGAGTAGGACTTGGTCTCAGGGTGCCAGCCCTGAGCTGCCTCCATCCGACCTTGAATCCCCAGAGTCTAGGCAGAGGCAGGGGCTGCAGAGGAGGCCAACCTTTGGCCCAAGGGTGCCTTGGCAAGAGGGGCAGAGGAGAAGCCAGGGAGGGCCTGAGGGCAGAAGACAGGGACTCTTTCCCCAGTTCCTAGGGCAGTCCACAGTATCCCTTCCTCCTGCAGGCTGGGGCTTTGGTCTGTACCCCAAGCCCATCCCAGGCATACCTCCCAGCCTTTGCCCGATAGGTTAGCATAGCTAAGAGTACCCTTTGCTCCCCAAATTTTCCACTCTTCCTTTCTTCTCCT
Organism: Ursus maritimus; assembly: GCF_017311325.1. Lineage (NCBI taxonomy): Eukaryota > Metazoa > Chordata > Mammalia > Carnivora > Ursidae > Ursus > Ursus maritimus. The sequence goes on from NW_024424452.1 coordinate 39,068,693, forward strand.
GGTTAGCTTGTTCTTAGTCTCCACCCTGTCCCCCTCTCTGTCTGCCCGTCATCCATCTCATGACCTTAACCTCCCTCTGTGACCTGGGACTCCTGCTGACATCTTTGTAGACACCCTTCCTGAGCTCAGACTATCCAGGGAGTGTTTCCCCACCTCACCGTGCATCTTCAGTGAAGCCCTATCTTCCCCTCAAAGCCTGTTCTTCCCTGCTCCTGCCTTTCCCCTGATCCTGGTGGTGGCAGCACTGTCCCCTCTTCCCAAGGCTCAGGCCGGAGACCACCCACCTCCTGGACCTCCCTCTCTCATCCCTGAAAACTGCGGTGAGGGAAAGCCTCCTGCCCTGTCCTGCACCCTGCCCTCTCAGCTCTGCTCCCCACCCTCTGGCTTCCTCAGCCCCCTGGAAGACTCTTCCCCAATGTTGTCAGTGACTTAAGTGTCACCGTGTTTATAGGCCCACATTGACCACCCCATTTAAAATTGCAGCTCCCTGGGGCGCCTGGGTGGCACAGCGGTTAAAGCGTCTGCCTTCGGCTCAGGGTGTGATCCCGGCGTTCCGGGATCGAGCCCCACGTCAGGCTCCTCCTCTATGAGCCTGCTTCTTCCTCTCCCACTCCCCCTACTTGTGTTCCCTCTCTCGCTGGCTGTCTCTATCTCTGTCAAATAAATAAATAAAAATCTTTAAAAAAAAAATAAAATAAAATTGCAGCTCCCTACCCCTGCCTGTGCGATCTCCCCACTGCTCTACTTTTTTTTCCACTCTCATTTATTTTCCACTACAACGTGAGCTCGGGAAAGCAGAGAATTTTTGTTTCAGTGTTGTTTCCTGGTCCATTCCAAGCGTCCCAAACAATCAGGACTTCCCAGAGCAAGCTCCCCCAAAGTACTTGTTGAGTCAATTAGTGGTCCTCAGCCCCATGGCTGTCTTCTCTCTGAGCTGGTGGTCCTGCCTGCCCTGCGTCCAGACACTGAGCGCAAGGCTGGAAGTACCAGGAATGCTTGGTCACTACCTGCCCGATGGTGGACAAGGAGCTGGTTCCTGCCCTCATGGGGCTGACAACCCACTCAAGTCTTCAGATCCACCAGAACGAACAGGCACTGGTTTTTTGAAATGTGAAGGGTCCCTGGGGTCATCTGGGGCCTGGGGGAAACTGAGGCCCAGAGTGGAGGAGAGGTTGGGCCCAGTCACAAAGCCCATTGGAGGCAGGGCCAGGGCCTCAGGAGACTCAGACTCGGGCCTCTCCCTGGGCCTCTCCCATGCTGATGTCAAAGGCCCCTCTCCTGGCAGTCAGCTCCAGGACTGGGCTCAGGCACATGGGCTCACACTTCACACTGGGCTCAGGCACATGGGCTCACACTTCATACCCCAAACCCATGCTTCTAGGCAGGAGTCCTTCTAGGTCAGAGTCCTCCCTGGAGAAGGGGGTCCCACCTTGGGCACCTCCACTCAGGACAGAGTCTGTCTGCAGCACTGAGAACCCCCAGACCCTAACACCAGGCAAACAGCAGGAACAATCTCCAGCAGGCTTCTGAGAGCATCCAGAAGCTCCATGCGCTCCTCATGGATTACATTTGACCACCTGTCCCGTGCCAGGCCCGCTCTAACAGCTGGGGCACAGCAGGGGACACACAGACAGAAACACCTGCTCGCTGGAGCTGATGTTCTGGAGAGGAAGGTGTACAATACACAGTGAGTACAGTAGGTAAGCCCAGCAGTGAGGGAGAGTAAGACAGCGCCTGACATCCGGGCTGTTGCCACAAAGCCGTGTTCTCCTGGGACTGTCACGCTCCAGGCCAAGAAGGACCATGTGAACACAGAGAAACTGCAGGCATGCCCAACGTCCCCATCCTGGCTGATAAGGGGCACTGCTGCTGTGCCAGTTCAGCTCCAGCCTCCGTTTGCTCTTCCCACCCTTCTAGATAGGAAGTATTAAGAGACGAGATCATAGGGCTACACCGACTTCTTGGCAGCATCCAATCCAGGGCAAAGCCCTGCTTCCTCAAGCCCAAATCACTAAATACCAGGCCCAACCCTCTAGCTAGGGGTTTCACCATTTCCCATGGTGGGTGGTCTTCTCCATGGCATTGAGTCGAGGAAACCAGCTTCGTGTGTTTTGTATATTTTATCACAAGAAAATGAGAACTTGGTGGCCAGCGTCCTAGGTGACCCTGCGAACCTGCCCGGTGCCAGGAGGCGTGTGCTGTCAGATTGCCCACTGCTGGTGATGCCAAGTGTGATCACTTGCTCCAGGAGGGAACCACCAGGCTTCTCCATAGTGAAGGTCTCCCTCTCGCCCTTTGCAGTTAGCCAGTAGTTTGAGAGCATTCGCTCTGGCACCATGGAAATATCCTTTTCCAAAGAAACGTCGTCCTATGGTTTCAGCAATCATTGATGATCCTGCTTGAACCCTATTTCATCGAGGGTCATAGATTTGTGATGAGTCGTGATGATTCCTTCTGTACTGATGAGCTGGTGTTCTTTTGTATGGGGGCTCTCCTCCTCAGCTGAAGGAGAATGACAGTTGCTCTAAAAGGTAGGATTTATGCTTAATTATTCTCCTTACCAGTTTTTATAGTAAGCTGTGAACGGTGGCAAATACTTACTCTACTAGTGGCAAATAAATTTCTCTCTCTCTTTTTTGATTAACACTATGTAATCATGGATTTTTAATTTATTCAGTGTTTTCAACAATTACAGTTGTTATTTTTTGATGCTCAAACTGTCTCAGACGTGGCCGGTGGGAACCCTCCTGCCATACCCCTTCACTCTGTGAATATTTCCTTGCTTCCTGGAACAATAATATATTCTACACTCACCATTACTTTCTCTGTCCTGGCCCTGGAATCAGCCATTGCTTCAAGGAAGTCTGGAGCTCCTTTCAGTGAGGGATGCTATTTAGAACTAGGTGTTTAGAACTATGCTGTTTAGAACTGGGTGTTGATTGAACTTGTAACTGTTGGGTGTCATAGTGGACAGAACTATGAAATATATATGTAAAACATGAGTTTACAATGGTATTTCCAATTCAAATTGTATGTAGTTTTTAGTAAAGAAAGTTTAAATCATAAAAAAACTTTAACCTTTAAAAAAAAGATTTGTTTATTTATTTTAGTGGGGGAGGGAGGGGCAGAGGGAAGAGGAAACAAGCAGACTCCCTGCTGAGTGGCTCATTCCAGAATCTTGAGATCATGACCTGAGCCAAAATCAAGCATCAGGTGCTTAACTGACTGAGCCACCCAGGTGCCCCTAACCTTTTTTCAAAGTAAACTTGTGGGGCTTAAACTCATGAGATTAAGAGTCGCACGCTCTATAGACTGAGCCAACCAGGCACCCCAATCATAAAAGATGTTTTTAAAAAAAATGTCATTGTTTTTATATTTGCATCTATTTTCACTTAGGCTGAAAATAGTGGTTCCTAATGGCATGATATTTTTACTTATTTGCTTTTATCCTACAAAATAAATAACGTAGTTTCAAAATTGTGATATCAACTACTGGTGCTAGTTGGCATATGCTGACTCAATTGGGATATTGGTAACATACAGGGAATTGATCAAATAAGTAAATATTTTGAGTACAATGAGAGCCAGGTTTCTCACTTTTGTGGGAGGGAAGCAAGAATAAACCATGTGGTATTTGACTATTTGACTATAACTAGAGAGATTGGTGTGAGGTTAGGGTTTCTAATATATGTAGATAGACATAGAATAGATATATGTGTGCATGTGCCTTTATTCATGCCTACGTGTGTATATAAATGTAAATATATCTCTTAGTTCTTTCCACTGAGAGGGACTGGAAGCAGTGACACCCAGATCCTGTTTTCCAAATACCATTCTCCACTTGAAGGAAACAGAACTATGTGGGGATATGGCTGATGTTAGGTTGGTGCAGGGAAAGTACAAGATGAGCCTGGAACTTCATTTGGCAGAAATAAGGAATGTAGTCAAAGGATGATGAGGACACATCGAAGGACTCATGAGTCGGTTTGTCTAAATCGGGGACAGTTTGGGGATCAAAATAAATGATGATTGGCAATAGATCATAACCCACTGAATAAAATGGGAATTAATGAGTGAATGTGATATATATTTAAAAAGATAATGGGATGTAAAAACTCTTCCTTATGGTAGAATGGCTACTAATAACTGTAGGAGGAATGATGGAGAATTGCCATTGTAGTAACAATTGATATAGACAAGGGTCATCACTGGATGCTAAGAGCAGTGGGTGAAATTGTATAAAAACCAGGGTATTTTCATAGTCTCAAAGTATCACTTTGTAAAAAATTTGTTATCAATGAGAAAGCATAAAATACTTACTAATTAGCCTTGTAGTGGAGAAACTCGGCAGACACCATTTCAACGAGGCGATCAAGGCGAACGTCACCAGTAGAGGAACAAATCAATGCTACGTGCATATGGGACGCACTGAGGCAGACACAGCCTCGCTTCTGCAATGTTCCTGCCAGAAATGAATAACCTAAAGCCTCATCATGAGAAAAGTAACTGGCAAGTGCTCTCCAGAATTAAGGTCATGCAAGGAAAGACCGAAGAGCAGGTTGAAGGGGAGTAATGCAATGTTGTTGTTGTTGTTTGAATTTTTATTTAAATTCCAGTTTGCTAACAGCAAGGTTTGCTCCTGGACGGGTCAGGGACGTTGCTGGAAAGGACAACGTGTGGATGAGATCTCTGGGTTAGTGGGTTTGGGTCGGTGTTAATCTCCTCGTTTTGGTGGTTATTCTCTGGCTATGCAGTCCGGTGTTCTTGTTGACTTGAGGAAATACACCAAGTATTTAGGGATATTAAGGGTACTAAAGGGGAACCATATCTGCATCATACTTGCAATTGGCTCAGAAAGAAAGAGCAAGAAAAGGGTACCTGTAGTGAATGCTAAGGATTGGGGAGTCCGGACGAAGAGTATTTGAGAGTGTTTTGTCTTATTATCGTTTTATTTTATAGACTTACTGAGATATAATTGACACGCCCTATGGTTCACTCACTTCAAGTGTACAATGTAGTGGTTTTTCTTACATTTATGGAATTGTGCGGTTACCACTGCAATCAATTTTAACATATTTTCATCCCCCCAAAAGGAAATCTTGTACTCACTAGCAGTCACCCTTATTTCTCCATCTTTGTGGGTTGTTTTAAAAGATTTTATTTATTTATTTGTCAGAGAGAGAGAGAGAGAGCACAGCAGGGGGAGAGGGAGAAGCAGACTCCCCGCTGAGCAGGGAGCCCAGTGCGGGGCTCCATCCCAGGACCCTGGAATCATGACCTGAGCTGAAGGCAGACGCTTAACGACTGAGCCACCCGGCTGCCCCTCTCCATCTTTGTCTTAATTCTTGCAAATTTTTGATAGTTGGAAATCTACTTTTTATTTTTTTATTTTATGTAGGCTCCACACCCAGCGTAGAGCCCAATGTGGGGCTCAAACTCATGACTCTGAGATCAAGACTTGAGCCCATATCAAGAGTTGGTTGCTTAACTGACTGGGCTACTTAGGCACCCTGATAGTTTGAAAATTTGTATTTTTAATAAAAAAAAGATTTTGTTTATTTATTTATTTTGAGAGAGAGAGAGAGGGAGAGAGGAGCAGAGGAGGAGGGACAAGGAGAGGGAGAGAATCTCCAGCAGGCTCCACATTGAGCGGTGCTCAATCCCATGACCCTGAGATCATGACCTGAGCCAAAACCAAGCGTCGGTTCCTCAACTGACTGAGTCAACCAGGTGCCCCTTGAAATTTTTTTAAATAAAAGGTTATGAAATTTCAATATCTGTTATTATGACCAATAAACTACTGAGTGAATGTTAGGGTTTCTTTGCTGTGCTTTTGGTCACAGCCAAGTGAGTCTACTGTTACGTTCTTGCATAGGTTCATTTAAGAAGGCTTTCAATGTTGATGTTTTTGCTTTTTGCTCTTTTTTATTCTATTTTTGTTGATGTTATAGATTTACATGATTGAAAGGTCAAAACCACGGAGAGAGCTAGACTGGGGGAGCTCCCTCCACCCCTCCTCTTCATCCCCACCCATATTATTATTTGGAAACATTTCCAGTTTATCCTTGCGAGACTCTTTTGCAAAAATAAGCAAACACAAGGGGTCCCTGGCTGGCTCAGTCAGCATGTGACTCTTGATTTCAGGGTCCTGGGTTCAAGTCCCATGTAGGGCACAGTTCTTACCTAAAAAAGAACAAGGAGGGTGCCTGGGTAGCTCAGTTGGTTAAGCGACTGCTTTTGGGTCAGGTCACAATCCTGGAGTCCCAAGATTGAGTCCTGCATTGGGCTCCCTCCTCAGTGGGGAGTCTGCTTCTCTGTCTGCTGCTCCCCCCTCTTGTGCTCTCTCTCATTCTCACTCTCTTAAATAAGTAAAATCGTTAAAAAAATAAGGAAACACACACAAATTTACGAAGACTCACAAGTGCACACACCCAGGGCTATGAACAGTCATACATGTGTGCCGAAATGCACATACACGGCACACACTCACACGCGTGTATGTGCACACATGTTTGTATCTCCTGTCACTTTTTTTTTTTTAGTAAACTCTACGCCCAGTGTGGGGCTTGAACTCACCACCCAGAGATCAAGAGTCACATGCTCCATTGACTGAACTAACCAGGCGCCGCTCTCCTCTCCTTTCTTACAGAAAAGCTACCATGATACATATACAACCTTCTACTTTTTTCTTTTTTCTTTTCCTTTTAATTTGATAAATCCTGGACATCACTTCACAGCCACTATTAGAAACTGTCCTCATTTCTTTTTCAGGGCTCAGTTCTCTGCTGCATGGGCGTCCATGGTTTATTCGTTCATGCCTCATGCCGCAGAGGGACTGCGGTTTCTGTGGTCAGAAAACTAAGCTGCCCCAGTGTCCGCTGTAGCCGTGTCCCGCTCCCACCCGCACTGTGGAAGGGACCCCTGGCAGAGTGTGGTCAAAGTCTGGGACAGTTTTGTCTATGAGGAGGTTGAGAAGTGGATCTGAGTGAGGTTTCATTTTTAGTGGTGTTAATTTGCATTTTTCTAATTTCGAGCAAAATCGAACTCTTCCTTTTTTATTTCTGTGAACTGCGCTCTGACTCTATGTCGTATCTGCCCCCCCCACTAGACTGTCAGCTCCAGGGGGTGGACACTTTGCTTTTTTCATCTGTCCTATTAGAATCTAGAAAAATGCTTGGGCGTCTTAGGGACCAATAAACGTTTTGTAGCGGAAGAACGGAAGACTGAATGAGGGACTAGATACATTCGTGACACCTTTCTTGCTACGATTAAGCGTAAACCAGGGACTGGTACAAACTCTGGAGCAGGAAGAGTACCGCGGTGGGCCCCAGGGACAGTCAGAGGGGCCAGGTGGGCTCCAGCGCTGACCCAGAAGTAAAGGCCGAGGGGCGCCCTTTCTGCCACCCCATCAATCCCGTGTGCCCCACACACCCTGCCTCCGAACTGCGCTCTGCGCTTAGAGACCCTGGGGTCAGTGCGAAGGATTCCCGCAGCCCTCCTGGTGACCCCGTGCAGCCCCGCCGTCCCCCTGATGGCCCCAGTGACTACAGAGGCGAGGCGGACGTGCATTGGTTTATTGGCATGTCAGTGGGGGGGGTGCTGGAGGGTTAGGGAAAGCCCCTGGAGCCGCGGAGGGGCCGCGGCCGCCCTCGGTCAGGCAGGTGCGCTCAGCGGTACTTTTCGGTCAGGACGAAGGACACGATGGACAGGAACTTGTCCCAGGCGGTGTGGGCGTCGGCCGTGAAGTCGGCGGGGAAGTGCGAGGCCACGGTGACCAGCAGACAGTGGGACAGGAGCTGAAGGGCGGGAGGGCGGCTGGGTGAGCGGCCTGGTGCGGGTGGGGGAGTTCTGGGGGCGGGGCGGAGCACCTTCAGCCGAGACCCTGCCCCTCCCCGAGCTCCTGGTTCCCGCCAGGACCCCAGTCCCGCGCCCACCTTGAAGTTGACCGGGTCCACGCGCAGAATGTAGGCGTGCAGCTCGCTCAGCTTGGCCAGGGCGCCCGCGATGTTGTCGATGCTCTTGACCGCGTCGCCCAGGGCGGCCACCACTTTGGTGCCGTGCATGTGCAGGTGCGGGGAGCCCGGGTGCAGGTCGAAGTGCGGGAAGTAGGTCTTGGTCTGCGGGTAGCTGGCGAAGAGCCTGCGAGCGGGCGACAGTCACACTTGGTGAGGCCAGTGAGGTGCTCCTTGGGCGCAAAACTTACCCGGGGTTGAAAAGCCCAGCAGTCATGATAAATCACATTTGAACACAATATTTTAAAACATAAAAATTAATGCAAACAATTCACGTTGAACAAAACGCTACAGTTTTACACAAGGCAGGATCCCTATTGCTGATTTTCGCTATTACCGCAGGCTCCAGGACCGCACAGCAGAGACCCACCCTCACTGTCCCACCATTCAGGAATTCGTTCATTCATTCATTCATTCATTCCACAGATGTTTGTGGAGACCCGGGACTGGGCCCTGTGTGAAAGACAGTCTTACAGTCATGTACCCTCTCCATCTGCCTCCTCTTCCTTTCCTGCTCACTAACTATCATCCCCCCTCCTCGCTGACCCCTCCTCACTGGCCCCTGTCCTCGCCAAGCCCACACTGGCACTGGCTCCGTCCCAGCACTCACCTCTCCAGGGCCTGGGTGCCAATGGCATCTGCCTGAGAGGAGATCTTGTCCCACATGGACAGGATGGTGGTCCTCTCCGCCTTGGTCAGAGACATGGTGGTAGCTGAGCTGGGCGTGATCAGGACTGGCCTCCGTGGTGCTCAGCCCCCAGGATCCCTTTATATACACGGAGCCAGGGTGGGGGCCAGGCTGTGGCCACTGGTCTGGAGAGGGGAGAGGGCTGTGGGGGCGGGTCTCTTATCAGACCCACTGAGGATGTGTGGTCAGGGCCTGGCCGCACTGGTGGGGTGAGGGGCTCTCACTCCACCCACTCACTCCTACCCGGGGCTTTAGAGGGGTGTTGGCCACAGCCTGACCAGAGTCCTCGAGAGATATGGGCCCGGCCAGCCCAGGAGGCCATGCTTGTGTCTCTACCCCAGCTCTGACCATCCTCCTTGATTTCAGAATCACAGAAAGGGGGAAGCCAGCATTAGCTCAGCACACACCGTCCTCGGCTGGAACCTGCCGCGTCCTGCCTGCAGTGCTCCTTGCTGGGATCCTGCAGTTAGCACAGCCTGGCCGCGTCTCAGTCTCCTCTCCCTCTGTTTCCATGATCCCTGGGTTTCCTTTGAGAAAGCACTGGTTTTGCTCACCTATCGCTGAGGAGAGATGTACTGACTGTCCTCTGAAAAGCTGGGTCAAGTGTCAGAGTAATAAAAGAATTCTTCTCATATCATGTGCTACTAGGGGTTGCAGGATCGCTCACCATATTATCATTGTAACATAATGAGGCAAGTATTCTTCTGCGTTTTATTTTAACTTAAAACAAAATTAACTTTCTTTAGTGGACTGCTCTGTGAGTTTTGACACATGTATAAATTCATTTACCCCCCCACCACAATCAGCGCCCCCCCCCCAAACTCCCACATGCTGACCCTTTGCAGTCTCACCCTCCATGTGGCATTGGAATCTTGACACACTGTTGGCCAGAAGGTAAACTGGTGCAGCCACCGTGGGACACGGGCAGTTCTTGAGAGAGTTGGACACAGGGTTCCCATGCGACACAGCCATTCCACTCCTAGGTATAGGCCCAAGAGGAATGGAAACATAAGGTCCCACAAAAACTTGTATGTTCATAGCGACACCATTCATAGTAGCCACAAAATGCAAACAACCCCAGGGCCCGTCAGCTGATGACTGGGTGAATAAAATAGGGTCAATCCATTCAATGAAACAGCACTCAGTCCTAAAAAGGAATGAAGTACTGATGTGTGAATGAACCTTGAAAATACACATGTTGCGGGGTTCCATTCATCTGAAATGTCCAGAGCAGGGTTATGCACAGAGAAAGAGAGTAGATCAGGTGTTTAGGTCTGGGGGTTGGCGTGTGTGTCTGCTAGGGCATGGCGTTTCTCTTGGGGTGACAAAAATGGTCCAAAGTTGATTGTCCTGATGCTTGCACAACCCTCTGAATGTACTACAACACCCTGAACTGCACACTTTATTTTAAAAAAGATTTTAAGTGTTTTATGTGTTTTATTTTTTTATTTATTTTTATTTTTTATTTTTTAAAGATTTTATTTATTTATTTCAACAGAGATAGAGACGGCCAGCGAGAGAGGAACACAAGCAGGGGGAGTGAGAGAGGGAGAAGCAGGCTCATAGCAGAAGAGCCTGATGTGGGGCTCGATCCCGCAGCGCCGGGATCACGCCCTGAGCCGAAGGCAGACGCTCAACCGCTGTGCCACCCAGGCGCCCCTATGTGTTTTAGAAAGAGAGAGAGAGAGCATGCGAGAGCAGGGGGAGCAGGGGCAGGGGAGGGGGAGGGACAAGCAGACTCCACGCTGAGTGTGGAGCCCATCTCGGGGCTCAGACTCACAACCCTGAGATCATGGCTGAGCTGCAATCAGTTGAGACAGTTGCCCAACGGCCCGAGCCACCCAGCGCCCTGAACACTGGAAATGAGCGAATGCGCGAAGTGCAGGCTGTGAATCGTATCTCAGTACAGCTGTGAAAGGTTGTGTGATATCGTCTCTCCCACTTCATTCTTCATTTCTAAAGTGGTTTGGTCATTCTAGTCCCTGTGCCTTTCCTTGTGAATTTTAGAGTCGGCCAAGGAGGTGTCTGCCCACCGTCCTGCTGGGCGTCTTTAGAATCAGAAGCAAACGTTTCCCCTATAGGGAGTTTTGATCACAGATATTTTGCTGAACTGTTCTTAGAGAAAATTTGGCTGAGACAGGCCCTCTGAAGTGGAAAACGTGCATAAGCGTAAGCCAGCATCAGACACCTTCCGTGTGCCGGGCACTGTGCTGGCGTTTTACGCATGTCGTGGTGCTCATTTCTTCTATGCCTGACGGGAGATGGTGAGACCGTCAGGCCTTGAGGGCAGGAGTAACACTGGATGGATGCCTCCTGTCAGCTCAGCAGACGAGGTAGGGATCTCTCCCTGGCTGCAGGTACCTGTGTGTGTCCTGGAGGTGGAGTTTGCCTTCCCAGGAGCTCCTTCCAACACTGCCTGGGTCCTTCTCCGTCCTGGTCTCTCCCTTATTTACATTTCACAGCTGCCCCCTCTCCTTTTGAGACTGGGCTCCCCTCTCCCAGGGTGTACCCACCCTCCCCTGGCTTTAGGATTGTTTGCTAACTGTCCTGGGCAGTGCTGCCAACCCCGGAGGGCCCTAGGGTGTGTGCCTAGAGTGTGGCTGTGCCTCTGTCGGTCCGTTCCAGACTGCCATGAGCCCGGCCCTCCTTGGTCAGCTCCTGCTGTCGCTTGGTTCAGAAGGAAACTCCAGGACTACCTCAAGCACGTGGGCCTACAGTAAGTGTGTGTGGCCATGCCTAAGCTTCCACTTCTAGAAAGCAGAGAGGCGGGGAGAGAGAGAGAGACAAGCAGACCAACCGGCAAAGAAAACAGAACGAGTGAGTGAGATACAAGAGACAGAGGGTCAGAGGGAAGGTCAGGCAGAGGCAGGGAGTCTGGAGGCCCTGGGTGAGGCACAGAGAAGTCTGTGTGCCTGGGGGAGTCGTGGTTTTAGCTGACATTTGTCGTGTGCTGTCTGAATTCTGGGTACAGCATCAAACACTCTCGGTGTTGGGTGCTTGGCCCTTACAGCTCTCTGGGGGAGAATTTTTCTTTTATTATCATCACATGCTTTAAGATAGGGAAATCGAGGCTTAGGAAGGTTATGAAATGTTCAAAGTTTCAGTGAAGGAGGGAACGAGCCCCAGTGGGACGAGGAGACCTAGGCTTGGTGTGGGTCAGATTGCTGGCTCTTTGGGGCTCAGGCAAGTCTCTTCTGTCTCTGGACCTGGGTTCTCCCACCTGTGACCCAGGAGCCTGAGACTGGGCAGCACTTCAGGACACTGAGACCTGCTGCACTCGGCTGAACTCCAAGCCCTGGGCTCACGCTGAGCTTGTGTAGTTGGGGCTGAGCTCAGAGGGACCCTGGTGACTCAGCAGAAGGTGGTGATGGGGCCCACAGGCCTTCCCCTGAGAGCAGCTCCTGGGTGGCCCTGGCCAGGCTAACTCACCTTGTAAACCCCAGTTCCACATTAGCAACCTCTCAGGTGGGGGTTAAAATAACTGGGAGGGATAATTTGTTGCCATAGGACCTCAGGACATGGCAGCATGAATTCAAGATTATTGTAGTACTACTGTGAGTGGGTGACTCTGGGCAGGAACCCTGCTGTTCAGAGGGTGGAGAGGTCAAGGTGGGTCCAAGATAGGGAATGTGAGCCCCGCCTGGCCCTCTGACAGACAGTGGCAGCTCTATTGGCCCAACACAAGTGGCAGGACTGATAAGGCCCGACTAACCAAGTGGCCTCCTAGCCCTGCCCAGGGGCGACCCGGGTTGGGTGGAAGGGGCAGGAATTTTGGTTTCCAAGAATCCAGTGACCTTCAAAAAGGTAGGATACTAAACAGAGTCATTTAAATTAAAAATGAGGTTGTAGAGGCATGGGGTGTCAGCAGGAAAGTTGGAGGACATGAGCAAAGGTTGGCCCTGGACACATCATTGTTCAGGAAAGCGTTACAGCTTTGAGCTAGGACCACACTTCGAGACCACCTGCCCCCAGTCCTGTCACGGATAGGGAGGCCCAAAGTAGAGCCAGCCTACCCTCAGGTCCCTCCAGCTGCCAGCACCAGACTGGACTGGCCTGGGAGTGAGAGTGTCTCGGACTCCTGTAATAGCCACATGAGGCAGGCCAGCAAGGTGGTGTGCTTTCTCCAGTCCAGCCTGGATAGCCTGCGACGGCAGCCTGGGAAGAGGTGCCTCTGGGAGCTCGTGGCCTGGGTCCTGGTGGTTTCCCTCCACCTTTCATGGATTCCAATCTCATTACAGTGTTAAAATACTAACCATATATCCAGAAAAATAAACAAGAAATGCTCTTGTGAAGGTTTCCAGCAGGAAGCGGGCCCTAAGGGGGTGAGGGGAGAATGGTGGGTTCCTCCAAGTCTGGGCCTTCCCCCAGCCCAGGGACAGCTCAGGACATCAGACCTCCTCCTCCAAGTCCTGGGGTCAAGAGACTGCCCAACGGAACAGCAGCATGGTCAGGGAAATTGGAAGAAGGAGACCCGTGCCAGAGTCCTGGACCTCATATGTGGGTGCTCGCAGATTCGCAGTGCCCCGTAGAGAGATCCCCATGACCACAGCTGGCTGCTCCCCCAGACAGAGGTTTCCCCTTTCCCATCGTCCCAGCTCCCTCAGGCTCACCTCCTGCTGCTGTGCCCTTATTTCCATTCTAGGGACATTCCTGGTAACTTTAGGAGAACTCAGAAACCTTTTCATTATATATAAAACCAAAACATATGAGACTAGGAAAAAGGCTTGCAGAATCTGTAATAGAGCGTGACCATCCCTCAAAAAGAGGAACACACCCAAACCACCGAAGAAGGACAAACAACCCGTAGGGAAAACAAGAAGGTGACTCGTGGACACTGGCCAATAATCAAGTGATACAGTTCTCCACCTCAGTAATAATCAGAGAAACGCAACCTAAAATAAGACAGCTTTTTTCTTTTTGGAAATTTTGGGAAAAAATAAAATCACTGCTACACAGCCCCATGCAGGGCTACCGTTTGTTGGTAACATCTGAGACATGCCCACCGTGTGTAAGTTTCATGCTGGTGTGCCCACCCACAGGTGTGCCAGGCATCAGGTCTGCTGCAACAGGTGACTCCACCAAGAAGTCAGAGGGTGAGGTGCTTGAGAGACTGGAATGGGGCATATGGGGTTTTTTTTAGAAACTGATTTTTTTCACTGATTTTTTTTAGAAACAGCTGTAATGAGATATAATTCCCATAACATGCACTTCACTCATTTCAAGTGTGCAGTTCAGGGTGTTGTGGTACATTCAGAGGGTTGTGCAAGCATCAGGACAATCAACTTTAGACCATTTTTGTCACCCCAAGAGAAACGCCATGCCCTAGCGGACACACACGCCAACCCCCAGACCTAAACACCTGATCTACTTTCTTTCTCTGTGCATAACCCTGCTCTGGACATTTCAGATGAATGGAACCCCGCAACATGTGTATTTTCAAGGTTCATTCACACATCAGTACTTCATTCCTTTTTAGGACTGAGTGCTGTTTCATTGAATGGATTGACCCTATTTTATTCACCCAGTCATCAGCTGACGGGCCCTGGGGTTGTTTGCATTTTGTGGCTACTATGAATGGTGTCGCTATGAACATACAAGTTTTTGTGGGACCTTATGTTTCCATTCCTCTTGGGCCTATACCTAGGAGTGGAATGGCTGTGTCGCATGGGAACCCTGTGTCCAACTCTCTCAAGAACTGCCCGTGTCCCACGGTGGCTGCACCAGTTTACCTTCTGGCCAACAGTGTGTCAAAATTCCAATGCCACCTGCTTGCCAACACTTGTAATTTGTCTTTCTGATTATAGCTGTCCTAGTGGGTGTGAAGTGGTATGTTTTTGGTTTTGATTTGCATTTCCCTAATGAGTAATGACGAGGAGCATCTTTTCATGAGCTTACTGGCCATTTGTCTGTAATCTTTGGAGAAACGTCCTTTCACATCCTTTGCCCACTTCCCTCCCTCCCTTCCCTCCTTCCTTCCTCTTTCGATAGATGGATAGACAGATGATAGATGATAGATAGACAGAGTCTCTACATCCAAGGTGTGGCTCAAATTCACGACCCCGAGGTCGGGACTCACACACTAGGGACTGAGCCCACCAGGCGCCCTCCCTCGTCGCCCGTTTTTCAGTTGGCCGTCTTTATTGTTGAGCTGTAAGCTGTTTGTTTTGTTAATACATTCTGGATACAATTCCCTTATATGATTTGCAAATATTTTCTGTCGTTCTGTGGATGCTCTTGTTACTTTCTTCGGTCGCGCCCTTTGAAGCATAGGAGGTTTAATTTGGCATCAAGTCCAATTTATTTTTTCTTCAGTTGCTTGAGCATTTGGTGTCGTATCTAAGAAACCCTTGCCTGGTCCAAGGACAGGAGGGTTTACTCCTACGTTTTCTTATAAGAGTTTTATACTGTTAGCTCTTACATTTAGGTCTATGATCCACTGAAGAGGTGTGTGTTTGTAACTTTTTTACTGTAGTTCTTTGCATGTCTTAAGTGTGAACTTTCTGCTCAAGCCAAGGGGTACTTTCCCATTCACTCTGGTGGGCGGTTCTCCTCCCCTCGCAGGGCGAGCACGGGCTCCGCGCATGCGCCCAACTTCCTGAGAGGGCCCCGCGCGTGCGCACAGGTCGCCTGCGCCTGCGCCGACGGCCGCTCTCTGCGCGCACGCGCCTTCTGCGCGGCTGCTCGGCCCTGTCGCCGAGGCCTTGCGAACTTGGCGGGACGTGGGGGGTGGTTCGTGGGTCTGGAAGCTCCGGGGGTTCCGTCCGCCTGGCTCCTGGCGCCCCACGTTTCCCCGGCCTTGGGCGCGTCCTCGTCAGGCCCCTTCAGCCCCGCCCTGGGCGCGTCGTCCCCCGAGCCTCCCGCCCTCCGGCTCATCCTCCTCAGGTTCTCCCCCTTCCGCCCCGGGCGCGTCCTCAAGCACCTGTGCTGGGTCCCGGCCGGTCCTCCTCGGGTCCCCAGCCCCCCTCCGCCCCCTTCACTGTCCCCGACCCCCACCCGGTCCCGGCCGGTCCTCCTCGGGTCCCCAGCCGCCCTCCGCCCCCTTCACCGTCCCCGACCCCCACCCGGTCCCGGCCGGTCCTCCTCGGGTCCCCAGCCCCCTCCGCCCCAGCCCCCTTCCGCCCCCTTCTCCGTCCCCGCCCCCCGGGGTCCCTGCCGGTCCTCCTCGGGTCCCCAGCCCCCCTCCGTCCCCTTCACCGTCCCCGACCTCCACCCGGTCCCGGCCGGTCCTCCTCGGGTCCCCAGCCCCCCTCCGCCCCCGGCCCCCCCCCGGGGTCCCGGCCGGTCCAACTCGGGTCCCCCAGCCCCCCTCCGCCCCCACCGTCCCCGCCCCCACCCGGTCCCCGCCGGCCCGCCTCCGCCCGCGGCAGCATGGGCGACAACACCAGCCCCATCAGCGTGATCCTGGTGAGCTCGGGCAGCAGGGGCAATAAGCTGCTGTTCAGGTACCCCTTCCAGAGAAGCCAGGAGCACCCGGCGTCCCAGACAAGTAAGTGAGCGGCGGCCCCCGGCCCTCCCGCCTCGCTCCTGACGGTGTGGCCGAGGCCTGCTCCATACGGGGTGTTGGAAAGTACGGAGAAGTAAAACCAGAGAAGTCACCCGTAACTCCACGAAGCCACTCTTGCCAGCGTTCAGCCACGTTTGCAGCTTTTCAAGAATATAAACGGACATCGTGTGAATGTATCCGCCTGAAGCAACTACACACCTACAGATCATGTCAAGTGCTCTGGGACCCCCTCCCCCGAGTGCGCCTCCCGGTCGTGGGGTAACCAGCTGCCCTCCGGCACTGGACTCCCCTTACAGCTGCGTCTCGGGGACTTCCCCACACGGTGCCCTGCCCTGCAGGCGCTCTTCTCTCCCCGGGGCGATCTTCTCGGAGCGCCCCGGGACGTAAGGTCGCCCTCACCGGAGAGCGGCGCCCAAGAACAGACTCCTTTCCTGGGCGCAGACGCTTAGGTTGCCCCCAGTGTTTCACTACCAGGAATGTGCAGTTCCTCGTTCATGTTTTGTTTTAAAATTAAATGTGTTAGCACGGTACACAGTCTTAAAGGTACAAAGGAGTGTAGATGAAAGGAACATCCTTTCCCGCGTTGAACCCCAGCCGCTCGCTTCCCCTTGTAGGGGCAGCTGCTGTAACCATTTTCCTGTGCGTTTTCCCAGAACCTTCCATGTTAATACAAGCATGTGCACACATCTGCTTTTTTTTTTTTTTTAATTATGTGCTTTAAAAAAGTTTTACGTTATTTTTAGTAATCGCTACACCCCGTGTGGGACTTGAATTCAGGACCCTGAGGTCAGCAGTCCCATGCTCTTCTGACTGAGCCGGCCAGGTGCACCGGCGTTTTCTTTTCTTTTTTTTTTTTTTAAAGATTTTATTTATTTATTCGACAGAGAGAGAGACAGCCAGCGAGACAGGGAACACAAGCAGGGGGAGTGGGAGAGGAAGCAGCAGGCTTATAGAGGAGGAGCCTGATGTGGGGCTCGATCACAGAACGCCGGGATCACACCCTGAGCCGAAGGCAAACGCTTAACCACTGTGCCACCCAGGCGCCCCCGGCGTTTTATTTTCTAAGCACAGGTGAACACGCTGTACACACGGTTCTGTCCCGTTGTTTCCAGGGTCACTCCAGATCTTGGATATAGATTCCGAATCATAATCAGACCCACGGGATGAACGTACTGTGATTTATTTATTTAGTCCTCTGTTGATGGGCATTTAAGTTTCTTCTAAACTGGCTAATACGAACAGTGTGAATGTCTTTTCTGTGTACATTATCATTTTTCAGAATACAGGATCAATTCCCCCAGTGGGATGGTTGGATCTAGGGGATAACGAACATATGTATTTTTAGTAAGTCAGATTTTTCTATTTTTGTTAATGAGATGGGTGAAAAGTTGTATCTGAAAGTGGTTTTCTCGGTTTTTGTTTTGTGTGTTTTGAGTCCTTAATGACTGAGCCACCCAGGTGCCCTGCCTATGCTTTTTCTGACCTAGTTGTCATATACTGAGAGGGTATGTGTGTCTGCATGTGTGTAATCCTTTTTTTTTAAACTAAATATAGCAGCAAAAACATTTGCTGTTATAACTTCTTGGAAAATATAACTTAAAAAACGATTTATTTATTTATTTGATGGAGTTTCTGGGTGGCTCAGTTGGTTAAGTGTCTGGATTTGGCTCAGGTCATGATCCTGGGGTCCTGGTATCAAGGCCTGCAGCTGTGGGGTCCCTGCTCAGAGGTGAGTCTGCTTCTCCCTCTCTCTGGCCCTCCCCCTGCGTGTGTACTTTCTCTCACTCACTCTTTCTCTCAAATAAATAAAATCTTCTAAAAAATGATTTGATAGAGGGCGTGCGTGAACACGGGAAGGGGGGAAGGGCCAGAGGGACAGAATCTTCAGGTGGACTCCCCGCTGAGCACGGAGCTCTCTCAGGACAGTGAGATCATGACCTGAGCTGAAACCAAGAGTCGGTCACTTCACTGACTAAGGCAGCCAGGCCCCCGGGAAACCATAACTTTTTTAAAAAAGTTTTTTGTTGTGGTAAAAAATATATAACATAAAATGTGCCACTTTAACCATTTTTAAGTTCACAATTCAGTAACATTACATTCACCATAATTAATTTGCTGTGTTGTGCAGCTGTCACCACTGTCTGGTTCCAGATTTATTCATCACCCCAAACTGAAAGTTGTAACCGTTAAGAATAACCCCGTTTCCCCTGTTCTCAGCCTCCAGTAACCTCTAATTTTTGTCTCCGTGAGTTTGCCCACTGTAGATATTCTGTATAAATGTAGCATTTGTCCATTTGTGTCTGGTTTCCTTCACCTAGCATAATGTTTTCGAGTTCTCCATGTTATGACATGTATCAGAACTCCATTCCTTTTTATGGCCATTGTGTATATATACCACATTTTAAGAAGCCATCACTTCTTACGTAGCCACCATCCTCCAGTACGTGGATGGATCCTGTCTTCTCAGCCACTCTCCCCTTTTTGCCGTCACAGATAAGCCTCGTAGCAGATACGCCGTCAACAACACCGGAGACCATGCCGACGACCAGGATGGTGACTCCAGGTAAGGGCTTTGCGGTCACTCCGTGATGGGGCTAGTCCTGCCCCCGGGCCTGGGCAAAGCTCTACCTCCTGTTGACCCAGAGGTTTTCTCCCGTGAGAAACCTGGTGTCCTTTTTTCCCATTTGGTGGGTGTTTCAGGTTGTGCAGAGCTGGGGATTGTGCTGCCAATGTCTGACTTGCTGCATAGTTTGGTCACATGTGCCAGCGTGGAACAGGTTGGTTGGTAAAGCAGATTGGAGAACAGACGAGGCCAGAGAGAACATTTGTCTTCTGTGAGAGGAACAGAAAGCAAAGCAGACCCCGGTGCTGTCTTCAGACCTGACTCCTCAGGCATGTGCCCCGAGGGCACGTGGAAGTACTGGGGTGCAGCCCAGCCTCTTCAGGTGGTGATGTGGGCTGAGAGCCAGGGCTGATGTGACCCTTGCTCTTTCAGGGCATGGATGAAAGGCAGGTCTTGTTCCTTCCCGTGTGTGCTCCCCCTGCTTTTTCTGGGACGTGCTATCAGGGTGGCAAACATCAGATGTGACTGCTTCTGCCTTATGTTTGTTTTAAAGTTGAGTAGGTGGTAACACAGGCCCCATTGAAGGAGGAAGGATTGTAAACTGCCTGTCCTGGGTGCCTCTAAACACGGCTGGGACCTGAGCGAGGTAAAGGACTCAGCTCCACTGTCACATGGCAGGATAGCTGAGGCCCCCAGCTGGGCCTCTGCCATGGAGTGAACTAGTACAGTCTCCCCAGTTCTCTTGACAGGGCACCATACCTGCCATGGTATCATGCCATTCCACGAGGGTGATTTTTATCCTTTCTTGTGAGGCTATCAGCGGCCTCTGGCATGACCAGTGACTGTCTCTGAGGGCAGCAAGCTTTGAAGGAGAGACCAGCAGGGGAGGGGAGGGGGGCGGGGGACTGTTGTTGTTTTCTTTGATGTAGAAGCTGTGGTCACCTTGTCCTCTGAGGCCAGCCACTTGAAACAGACTCCTGATTGTTCCAGGTGCATAGAAAGCTTTTTGCCCCTGCCCATGGGGTGCGTGCATTTTGTCCCCCACATGTGGCATAGATTCCTTTAGAGCAGGGCTGGCCGCCTGCCTGCTGTTCTCCGAGCTCCACAGTTGGGAGACTCAGGCTGCTGAGGATGCAGAAAGCGCTCTTGGAACAGGCTCTGTGGGCTTCCCAGGAGGCTAGCAGCACCTGACTGCTGCAGGTAACTCTCAGAGGCTTATAATAAAAGACTGAAAGGATGTTTTTAGGGAAGTATTTCAATATTCAGCATAAAGAAGAGGAAAAACCTTGGGAAAGGAGCAAGACATCATGGGTCTATCAGAGTATCACAGATACGCTGCTCTCTAAGAAGAGCTGTTTCTCTGTACCCTCTCTTTCATTAAATTGAAGAATTACTTCCTTTGGTAATTGTAGCACATTACAGCATCTGATGATCGCACTGCCCACCTCCCCTTGTTTTCGGAGATACAGGTTAATACCTCTGAGCGCCCAGCTTTATTTTTCACTTTGGCCTGCCAAGCCTCTTGCGCCTGGGGGAGCTGTGTCATGGCTCAGACATGTTCCTGGAGCGGTACAGGGCCCTCCTCGGTGGTCTTCTCAAAGACGCTCTTCTTGTGGAGCCCGCAGAATGGTCCTGCTTGTTGTTCTGCCAGACTGAAGCCATGTTAACAGGCCACTTGAGCACCTCCTGAGTGTGGTGGGACATGGACGCTGCCCTAGAGAAGTGAGGACACGGGGCTGTGCTGCCCAGTGTTAAAGTCACCATTTAAATAGAAGTGAAATGAGACGACATTCAGTTCCTCCTTGCACCAGCTGCATTTCAGGTGCTCAGGGGCTGCAGGTGGGCTAGTGGCTCGGATTTGGAGTGTCTCCACCACTCTAGAGGGGTCTGTTGGACAACACTGGTTTGGAGTGTGTGCTGGTTTTACAGGGTGGATCAGCAAAGTGACGTGTTTTAGGGCATAAGAATTAATTGTCAGACTTTTTTTAAACGCTTTTATTTAAAAAAAAAAAGCTTATAGAATTCAGGAGGGAGTGAAGAAAATGGATATTCTCCATTGTCTTTAAGGCTTGAAATTCAACTGTAGAAAACTTGTTGTGCTCCTGTTGGATGAGTGTTGGGGACCAGGGAGCTCATGCTCTTTTTTTTTTTTTTTAAGATTTTATTTATTTGTTTCAGAGAGAGAGTGAGCGAGAGGTAGAGCAGGGGCAGGGGCAGAGGGAGAAGCAGACTCCCCACTGAGCAGGGAGCCTGACCCAGGGCTCAATCCCAGGACTCTGAGGTCACGTCTTGAGCCAAAGGCAGACGCTTAACCGACTAAACACCCAGGTGCCCCTGGAGAGGTCATGCTTAATAGCATTATGCATCTGCCACACTGGCAGGGGCAAAAACCATCAGGAGGGGTCCTGGAGAAAGCCTGGTATCAGTCACAAAGGCTGTCATTGGCACCATCCCTCCCAACGTGGAGTGTTCTGGGCACTATCTCAGAGAAGGAGAAGCTGTTAGCTTGAAGAAGAGTCGACTTCTTTTCAAAAGACTCAGAAATCATTTCACTTTAGATATCATCCAGACCTGGGAAGTGTGAAAGGTCCACACCTTTCAATTCTCGGTTAGCATTGTGGGGCAGTGGAATCAGGTGGCGCTTCTGCCCTCCTCAGGCTTGGCCACCTTTCACTAAGCAGTGGATCCACCTTTGGGCACCTTCACATCAGCTGGATGGGAACCTTGGCCAGGTGTGCCAGAGTGCAAACTGGCACACAGCTGGTCCTCTCCAGCAGGTGCACAGGGCTCCGCCAGGCCTCTCTTCACAGCTTTGCTTCTGCTAGCGTGCGTGTGGACATGTGTTAGAAAGGCACACCTTGGGGTGCCTGGGTGGCTCAGTCATTGAAACGTCATGATCCCAGGGTCCTGGGATCAAGTCCTGTGTCGGGCTTTCCGCTCAGCGGGGAGCCTGCTTCTCCCTCTCCTGCTCCCCCTGCTTGTGTTCCCCACCCCCGTTAAATAAATAAATAAATAAATAAATAAATAAATAATCTTAAAAAAGAAAGGGAGGGAGTGAGGAGGGAGGGAGGGAGGAAATTAGGTAGATGGGTGCTCCTATTTCCTAGAGCTGAGTCGATGCCCCAAATGTGGGTAAGCAGTGTTGTCCCCAAGCTTGGGTGTCCCCCACCCCTTTTCTGGCCCAGCCAGTAAGTCTGCACAGGCGCACTCACTCTGGTGCGTGCCTGCCGGCAGGGTGCTGACACAGGTACAGGTTTGGGTGCCAGGTGTGACTCTGATCGTGCACCTCCTGTGTGGTCTTGGGCATGTTCCTCGTACCACGAGCCTCAGTTTTGCTGTCTGGAGAGCCTGAGGATAGCAAGGCACCTCTGCCTCCCCCTCCCTGGTCTGGGCATCACGCGAACCTCTGTGTCTTGAGGAGAGTGGGTGCTGGTGGCTCTGCCGCCCTCACAGGGGCAGACCAAGTGCATGAAACATGCCAGTGGTGTTTGACGTGTCACCTCCACAGCTGGCATGGAAAGGAGCGCCGCTGCTACTTGGAAGCCCCACACGCTTCTTCCCTTCGGAAAGCAGAGGGATTTCCTTGTGACCTGTTTGGCTGCAGAAAATAAGAGTTGTAGGAGCTGCACCTGAGCTTCTAGGGATTCTGACTTTCTGGGTGATCTTGGGAGGGTCCACGAAACATCTTACCGGTTTCGTACTATGTACACTGATGAGCTGACGTTTGGGAGCTGTTGAAAAAAAGGCTCTTGGTTGTGTGTTACTCTCATGTGGGTCTTTGGTGTGTTTTCTCGGTGAGAGCTGTGGAGAGCAGCAGGCCCAGCAGGGCAGCCGGTGGTCACGGCATGGGGTAGTGGTGGGGTCTCATCCATCCACTGCTGTCTCCACTCCGGGTCTGGCCTGCTTTCTGTTTCCTGGATACTGGGAAAGCAGCATGTCCTAGAACACAGTCCTCTGCAGAGTAACTTGACTCTTAAACATATGGTCTAAAAAACTGAAGTTGCCTCGTGCACAGGTATGACATAGCATGCACAGATTTGCCACAACCTCCTTGCTGCCAAGGGGCCCGTGGCCCGGTGCCGAGCAAAGGCTCAGCGAGTGTGACTAGTGAGCAGTCACAGTACCTCAGGAGTTGAGGCTGAGTTACTCAGTGGCATTCTACAGTTTCCATAAGGCTTTTCTGTACAGGGATCTCACAGGATCTTACTGAGACGGTTTTGTCAGGATAAAATGCTTGTGCACGGTGCCCAGCTAATATGTGTGGTGCTGGGCTCTGGCCCAGGTCTTCCAGCCTCGCTCTTGCTTCTGAAAACTGGCTCTCAGTTGTGCCCAGGCTCTGTTTACGTGTGGGAATTTGAGCTTTCATGAGAAAACTGTGGTAAGTCTTCAACTTGGCGAGTGTCTGTGTCTTTCTTGTCCGGTAAGTTGCTTAGCCTTGCCCTCAGCAGTTAATGCTTATGGTGGTACTTCTGCTAGACTTTAATACTGTTTTAATAAAACAGCCTTGTAACTATTCATGATTTTGAAAATCAGTGTGTTTGTTTGGTCTTGATGGTCCTGTTCCCATTCCAGCGAGCCATGTCCTCCAACCGATGAGCGATTGGTTGCAGGGTAAGACCAACACTTCCCACCACCTTTCTGTCTTGATTCCTGCTGCCTTCTCTTCTTGTAATTGTGCTTAACTCCTGATTGCCCTCAGTGTTGAAGAATGACTAACGAGGCGCACAGGCTCTGGCTGGGACCTCACTGCCCGATCCCCCATGAGTGCCCAGGCTTCCCACGGCCCCTGCCCTTTCTCCACCTGGAGTTATTCAGCTATTCCACATTACCTGGGGGGCCAAGGCAAGGTTGGCTGGTGCCAGGGAGACTTCTGGGACCAGGCGTGCACACGGACCTCCCCTCCTCCAGGCAGGCACCAGTGGCCTCAGGAAGGTGGTAGGCAAGCAAGAACAGGGCTCCTTACCTCCCTAGCCAGTTTCCCCCTAGAGAGACCCTTGATAGTTGTTTCTTGCCTTCATTTCTCAGAGGATATAGGGGGCCCCTCCAAGGGCCAAGTGTTAAGTGTGATGCTTGGACTTAGATGCTGTTGTCTGTGCCCGTGAGAGGCAAAAATGTTCCCATGGAGTTTATGTGGCGCTTCTCCAGGAGGGTGTGGATAAAGTGGGACCCTTTGTGCCTCTTATGGGGCATTCCCCCCTGGGTGCTGGAGGTGCATGGAGCGTCTGTGAGCCGCCCGCCACCCAAAAAAAAAGAACGGGGGGGGGGGCGGGCAGAG
>NW_024424452.1:39092746-39119997 GCF_017311325.1 Ursus maritimus
CTCTCTCTCTCTCTCTCTCTCTCTCTCTTTTTTTTTTTTTTTTTGGCCAAGCTGTAGAAAAAGCCCATTCCTGAATATCCCAGCAGGAATGAAAGGTCTTGCCTGTTTTCCAGCTGGGCTGGTTCATCTCAAATGCTTTTATTTTTTTTTAATTTTGAAGTTATTCCAAGAATGTTAATTTTTATAGCAGCTGTTTTATTGTGTTGCAACATATTTACCAGGCCTTTCATCTTCAAAACAAGGGGAAAGGATTTTTGTAAATTTTGGAAACAAATATTGTCACTCGTTTTTGTTTTGCTTTGCTGTATCAGTTATGTCCCCTTCCCCCAAATCTCGTGGTGGAACTCTGTGACTTTGTGTGTCTTGTGTCAGCAGACACAGTACAGAAAGTATAACCCACCCAGGTATTTTTTTTTTTTAAAGATTTTATTTATTTATTAGACAGAGATAGAGACAGCCAGCGAGAGAGGGAACACAAGCAGGGGGAGTGGGAGAGGAAGAAGCAGGCTCATAGCGGAGGAGCCTGACGTGGGGCTCGATCCCAGAACACCGGGATCACGCCCTGAGCCGAAGGCAGACGCCCAACCGCTGTGCCACCCAGGCGCCCCACCCAGGTATTTTTTAATCATAAATGTGTACTATTAGGCTCCAGTGAGTGGATTTCTGTGTGGATCGGACTGGCTCGTAGAGGCAGAGCAGCCGAACGCCACCCTGCTGGCCACCCCGAGAGGCCTCCCTGATGGGCCATGTTTAATTTCAGCAGTACATGGCTCTCAAGTTGGCCCCCTCTGTTCTGTCCTTTCTGGACCCAGAGGGGGAAGTGGTTTTTATTTGGCTCTTGGAAGGGTGCCTCTTGGATCTGGATATTTATAAACGTGAACTGGGCCACCACAGTTTGCCTCTGAATCTCAGGGCTCATCTTACAGCCAAACTTAGGTTCCTGGACTGGTGGCTAAAGGCCAGGGCTGAGGCCCGTCTGTGGCTCTTCATGACGGAGCAGAGGTTTTTAGTGGAGATTTTTGGCTATCACAAGAAGTGGTGAACCTCTGGAATGGTAGGAAGTTGTTTTTCTCTCCGTCATGTCTTTATGGCTTGTATCACTGGGTGGCAGAGTGGAGGGGTAGGGTTTGTTTAGATAGGGTGTGAAATGTGGGCACTGGATCAGTTCCTAGAACAGAAGTGTTTAGTAGGGTTTTAGCGTCCTGAGCCCTCCCTGTACCCCTCAGATGGGAGTTACAGGGCAGGGTGAGCCATTTAGAGTTTTTGAAGACAGCATATGCCTCCCGTCTAAGACTCTGGAATCTTCCATCTCTGGTTTATTCACTCTAGAGAGCAGTATTCCTGGGAAGGAGTGACCCACATTGGGCAGCCAAGAGCTCGAGCTGTGGGTCCTGAGTTTCCCCGAATGTCTGGGACAACATTGGTATCAGAAGGTTCCTGACTGCACAGGAGGCAAGGCAGCCCGTTTTGACCAAAACCCCTGCGTCTGTTTTGGGGGGGTGCCACAGAGTGACCAGGGACACCTAGAGGACCATGTTGGTCCCAGGGGAAGGCTGGAAGCCAGTATGACCAGCCCCCCTTGGCAGCGCTAGGCTCCCCTGCTGCCTAGGGGAGAGGCTTGGAAAGAGTCCCGTAGCTGCCTGTCGTGCTTTTGTCCGTGTGCTGGTTGACCACAGCGAGGTTCCCGCTCCAGGCTGGTTCCAAGTTACCTCTCTTACATTAGACGCTGAGCCCTGCCAAGTGTAAGGAGCCCAGAGCAACGACCCCCTTCCTAGATCGCTTAATGTCAAAGTCATTTGCTGTTGCGGAGTTGACTGGAAGCGGCAGTCTGCAGCAGACCTTCCCTTCTGGAGAGTTAAGGTGTTAGTTGCCGCCCTCCCCCATAGTGAGCTTCTTCAGAAGAGAAACATCTGGGGTGGTCCCTGATTCACCATAGCCTCTCAGTGAAGGCCCAGCATGCACCCTGGAGTGCCTCTCCTCATGGCCTCTTCAGGACTATAGGGGTCTCCTTGTGGGGGGGCAGAGTGTGGCCTTGGTGGAGCTGGAGCCACCTTCCCCCACACAGTGTGCCCTTCTGACCCAGATGTTAGAAATGCCTTTCCCAGGTGGAGAAATGAGCACAGGACTTGTCTCTCCCTTCTGGCTCCTGATCAGACACAGCACATCAGTGTTTCTAGAGTGGAGGCCCTGGAGCCTGGGCTCTGAGATAAGAGTCTACACTGCACCCCCAGCACTCTCCTCCCTGTGGTGACTCTGGCTTATCTGGATCCCCTTGAGCAGGAAGGAACAGGGTTGCTAGTGGGGAGACATAAGTGTACAAATGCGTCTTAAAAAGGGGTGAGCTCTAGTTTTACAGAGATGGTAGCCAGATCTGCTGCCCCATTACAGCCTTCCCACTTCTCCATGGCACCCAGTCCTGTGCACCCCCACCTTCGTATCATGCCTCTGGTTCTGCACATTTTGCACATCTTAAAGGTTTCTTCCCTAGTAAGAACTAGAAGGTTGAAATGTTGAGCGGAAGGGAACAGCCAGGCAGCCGTGCCAAGAAGAAGGTAATTAGCACACTGCAGTTAGTGTTGTCCTTTACACACCTGGGGGTGGAGGGGTGCAGCCCAGCAAACCTGGGCCAGTCAGGAGACCCTTCCCCACACACCAGTGCACCTTAACGAGAGGCTCCTTAGGGCAGCGCCAGCTCCAGCTGTTGTCCTCCCTGTAGAAGCAAACTGCAGTTCGTTCTCTTTCCTCAATTTCAGAGCATGCCAAGAAATGACAGCATGTGCCGTCAGTCTGTGCTTCTCATGCCTTCTACCTTGTAATTCTGGTGATTTTATGTCCCTAATCTTAGGGATCGCTTCAAAAGGGCAATTGATAGAAGCTTCCAGGTCAGCAGTGGGGGAAGAGCGCTCCACGCACGAAGCTGCCGTGTCCTGAGACCTTTCCCCTCTGAAGGCAGGTGGGCATGGTGCTGTGGCACTTTGTTTACTTACTTCCACTCTGCCCTTTTTTAATTTGAAGGTTTTCCGATGTCATTCTGGCAACAATTTTGGCAACCAAGTCTGAAATGTGTGGCCAAAAATTTGAACTGAAGATTGATAACGTGCGGTTTGTTGGGCACCCGACACTGCTGCAGCATGCTCTGGGGCAGGTACGGCCTTCCCTGGGCAGGTGGGGTTCTCCCTGGGGCAGGTACGGCCCTCCCTGGGCAGGTGGGGTTCTCCCTGGGGCAGGTACGGCCCTCCCTGGGCAGGTGGGGTTCTCCCTGGGGCAGGTACGGCCCTCCCTGGGCAGGTGGGGTTTTCCCTGGGGCAGGTACGGCCCTCCTGGGCAGGTGAGGTTTTCCCTGGGGCAGGTACAGCCTTCCCTGGGCAGGTAGGATTCTCCCTGGGCAGGTGAGGTTTTCCCTGGGGCAGGTACGGCCCTTCCTGGGCAGGTGGGATTCTCCCTGGGCAGATGGGGTTCTCCCTGGGGCAGGTACGCCCTCCCTGGGCAGGTGGGGTTCTCCCTGGGGCAGGTACGGCCTTCCCTGGGCAGGCATGGCCTGTCCTGGCTCTGGGACCCTTGGGGAGCTGTGGCTCACACTGGCTTTGGTGAAGCAGCCATTGTGTCATGCCGTGTACCTGACCCCATGCGTGTGTGCATGCGTGCAATGAGCTACATATCCCCATAGGCCTCTCGTGGTTTCATTCCCTGCCCCTGGCTTTTGCTCTTTGCATACTGGGTCTCTCCTGATTGCCACCTTCCCTTTTATATATAGGATGTCTGTTTCTAAAGTGGTGCAAGTATTTTTTCTTATTTATTAAATGATATCATAGCAAGAATGATTATTAATTTAGTTCTTACATTGTGCTAAATCCTGTATGTGCATTATGTGATGAATGAAATGTTACAGTACTGAGGGGTTTTAAGAAGACTGAATGCACTGTATTACCCAAGGGCGTTTGACACCAGAACCTGCTAGACAGCCCTTTGCACACAGGCACAATCAGGGTTTTGATAAGATGGGGTAAGATTTAGCTCCATTTATATGGTCCAGAAATTGCAGTCCTCAAATCTTTTCCATGAATATGCCCATGGAAGGAGTTTCTGAGGCAGTTGGAGGTGCCAGGACATCAGGCCATGGCTGGCTGGCTGACTGCACTAGGCCCCACGAGTGGCACCTTCCTCCTTACTGAGGCCCCTGCAGACAGGGCTCAGTCCCCACTGCTGACCTATGGGTGACAGAGGGGAGATTTGACATCCTGCCAGGAGTCAAACTGGAGTGACAAGCAGGGTTGGTAAAGAGCCTGCTTGGGATGGCCCAGGGAGATGTGGCCAACACACACACATGCACACACACACATACACACACCCGCGCTTGGGGTGGCCCAGGGAGATGTGGCCAACACACACACACACACACACACACACACGCGCACACACACACACACACAGCCGCGCGAGCTCCTATGCTCCCTGGTGGCAACACGTGTATTCAGCTGGGTGTTTGTGGCTTGGGGTGGCTGGATGCAGGAGCAGTGGCTTGGTCTCTGCTGGCTCTGAGCATGATCCTGTCTCTTAATCGTCCTGGGTGGTTGCCATACCTGGCTGAGACAGAGGTCCCGGGTGGACGCTGAAAACAGCAGTGGGGGAGGGAGAATACCGCATTTGCTCTCGTGTGGGCACCTCCGCTCACTTCCATTGGCTGGGGTAGTCGTGTCACTTTGGATCGTAGCACTGACCCTTCCACTCTTGTCTCAGCTGTGTTTCCACCTGTCTGTGCTGCCTGTGCTTGTCCGTACAAAGGCAGCGATCACTTCTCAAAGACCCTAGGGCTGGCTCTGTTTTTCTCTGGGTCGGCTATATTCTGGAATCTCTTCCCATGCCTGAAGAGTAGCACTAAACAGGATTTCTTGGAATGTGGTGGCTCTCACTCATTAGAATTATATTTCTTTTCCAGGTTTCAAAAACAGATCCGTCTCCGAAGAGGGAAGCTCCCACCATGATTCTTTTTAATGTGGTGTTTGCACTGAGGGTGAGCGAGTGTCCAGATGGCTGAAGAGCACTGGTAGATCAGGGAGGAGGGTCCGGGGAGAGTAGCAGCAGCTCATTTCCGGCGACTCTGTCATTGGCTCAGAGCTCAGACTGCAGAGCTGGCCCAGCTGTTGCCAGGCCGCGCCTGCAAGAGTCTGCCCATACTGTTTTTTCTAAATAAAATACACATAATAGTTACCATTTTAACCATTTTAAAGTGTACAGTTTGGTGGCATATAGGAACAACATTGTGAAACTGTCACCATTATCAGTTCTAGAACATTTTCATTGCCCCAAAAGGAGACCACTTATTCCTCATTTTCTTCCTCTCCCAGCCCCTGGAAACCACCAGTTTGCTTTCTGTCTGTGGACTTCCTATTCTGCATTTTCATGGAAAGTGGACCCTACAGTGTGTGACCTTTGGTGTCTGTCTCGTCTCACTTAGCTCGTCCATGTGAGCTAACATGTAACATGGATCAGGACTTCGTTCCTTTTTGTGGCGGAATCGTATTCTGTTGTATGGATGGACCACAGTTCACGCGTTCATCTGTTGGTGAACGTCTGTGTTGTCTCTGCGTTTTGGCCATTATGAACGATATAGGTTCATCACTATAATATTATGGCCAGTGCTGTTATGGACATTTGTGTCCAAATGTTTGTGTGGACACACATTTTTATTTCCCTTGGGTATATAGCCAGGCGTGGCGTTGCAGGGTCATGTGACAACCCGCTGAGGAAGGGCCGACTGTTTCCCGTGTGGCTGCACCGTCTACCTTGCCACGAGCAGTGCGTGAGCGTTCCAGTGTACCTTCCTCCTCACCGACACTTGTGGTTTTCCACTTTGTTTCTAATAATTAAGCCTGGTAGTTTCTTAAGGCAGTTCCCAGAGCTGTCTGAAGTTGTGTTAGAGGAAATTTCTTTTCAGTGAAGCTGTCAAAATATAAGGGATCCAAATAAACATAAGAAGCATCCCTGGGTAAAGACTCACTCGTATTATGAAAGGACTTTGAATTGCCTAGGAATTTTATACCTGGTGACGGTTACATAACAGAATTCCTCTGAACTGTCCCACTACCTGTTTGTAGCAAAATATTCAGTAGTCCCTTTCTGGCTGGGCACATGTGAGCTGCATAATGGCTTTTCACAGAAGTGTCCCAGACAGAGTGACTGGGGCTCAGGAACAAGGAGCAGTGTGTTTTCTGAAAGTCTTCAGAGTGGCAGAAACAACACTTAGCAGAGAGGTCACCTGTAAAATTGGGTACCGCTCTAAGTCTCGAGGTGCTTTTCTCTTGAGAGAAAACCACATTCACTGTGAACAGCTCGAAACCCAAATGATGCCAGAGGAAAGGCCCTTTGGAACGGAGCTTCGTATTAAAAACTGGCCTTCCTTGCTGGTAGATAAGAAGCTGCACGTTAAGACAAAGTGGTCGGTTAACAGCGGCTGTCCCTGGGGCACGCGGTTCCGAGTGGAGACCTTTACTTGTGTAATTTTGGCATTTTCACAGTGTAAATAATACAGGGTGTGACTTATAAAATTACATAATACAGACATCCACAACGAGAACTCAAGTAAGAAACAAAAAAACAAAAATCATGACGAATGCTGTCTGCCTGTGAGCACTGATAGTCCCTGTGGGACGGGCGGTGAGAAGCAGCCACGGCCCCACCCTGCAGGCAGGCCCTGGTCTCTGGGAAACAGCGTGTGATAGCAGAATGTGTGACACCCCTGGATACAGCAGTCAAGAAAACAAGCAGATTTTAAAGTTGTGTGCACACTTTTGTAGTAATAATTAGGCTGGAAATGATTCTGGTATCCAGTAGTTGGGGACTGATGAGACAAGGTGGTAGTTATCATACTGGCGCAGCCTGTGGCTGTTAAGGTGAGGCGTGGGGGCGAGGCCACAACCTGGAGGAGGGTAGGCGGATTGCTGCAGTAGGCAGCAAGGCTGTGCAGGACTTCAGGTAGCAGGGGCCAGCACGTCGAAGAGTGGGAGGAATTTTAAATAATGCGAAGTGTTGATATTTTTAGGGTCGGAAGTTATTTTTTCCTTTTTAATAGTCATATAAAAACATATATATATTTACTTTGAAGAGTTTTAAACACACCCCCAACTAGTGACCATAGTTTGATAACCCTCATAGACCTGTCTCTGATGTCCCATAGCTGTCACCGGGCCTCCCTGGTTTCTCCTCTCCCACCCTGTTGCTCAGGTGTTTCGAGGCAAGTGCCACATCTCACGTCTGTTCGTTTCTGTGCACCTCAGGTAACATCTCTCTGAAATACGAACGTTTATGTTATACCGTGATGCCCTTTCACACCTGATGAAGTTTGCCATAATTTGGTATCAGCTAGTGCCTAGTGGCCGTAGTTTTTGCCATTGGCCTGTCTGGACCGGGCTGAAAACCTTGCCCTCACGAGTGTGTGGGCAGTGTCTGTAGGTCTCTGCCAGTCTAGGACTCTCCTCTCCCTTCATCCCATCGAATGGTCCATGGTTGGGTCCATCTCATTATGCTTGCTCTCTGTTTGTGAATTGCCTGCAAATTGGACATCTGCTCTGAAGGCCTCATTACGTTTTGGTGATACTTTTTGGGAGCAAGAAAGTCTCACAGGCGATACTCTAGATTTCCTGCTATTTCACATCACCTGTGGGACAAATGTGGCGTTTCTAAGTGTTCCCACTCAGGGCCGGCATGTCCTAGGTGGTACCTTTCTCACTGTGTCCAGACAGAGCCTTGAGTGGTTCGTGGCCTGTGAAGCCAGACAGGACACCCCAGCATACTCCATCAGTGCAGGTCATCGGGCCTCGCCTGGGTGAGCACCCCTTGTGTGCCTGGGAATGTGGAGCAGGTGGACTCGGGCATCTGACTAAAACACCGTCCTGTCCCAGCCAGTGGGACCTTGAGCGTAGCGTCAGGCTCTCAGGCGTGACTTGATTGCTTCTTGAAGAGAATTACCATGTGCACAGGATCATTCTCCTTCCTCTGTTTTGCTGCCGAGAGTAGTTTGACACAGATTCTTCTGCAAGTGTATTTTGTTGTAAAGCAGTTGTACGTGCTTTATAACCTAGGCCCTCTAGTTCCGTGATCTTGTGTGGAACATTGTTGAGGGGCTACCCTTGCCGTGAAGGGGCAGGGCTGCTGCCTGGTAGTGGGCATGGCATGAAAGTAGTGTTTAGTCCTCTCCCCAGCACACGCATGTTGTTGCCAGGTGTGAATTCTCTTTGTGAACCTGAGACCTGCTAAGAGTTCCGAAAATCTCTCCAACTCCAGGTGAGGAAGGTGTTTACTGAGTCTGGTGTGGGTTTTGGTCCAGAAGGCTGGCTGTGGACACCTTGCTGGTAGGGCCCTGCCTGCCAGATAAACAGGAGGGGGGGGCGGTACCTTGGTTTTAATCAGCGGCACCATGTGTCCCGCTCCCTTCTCCCACCTTCACACCTGGGATGACTCAGCAGCCCTGTCGGCCTCCTGAAACACTGAGTCATGGTTGGCCAGTTATCTGCTCTGCGGAGCATCTTCAGAGACCCTACAGCGGCCTGCTCCACCCCTGGCCTGGGTGGGTGTGCCCGCCTGGCCTCACTGAGGCGTCTGATAGGTTCTAGAGTTAGCACGGTGCCAGGGGAGCTTGTGGGGAGAGGGGAGGCCTGGAGCCAGCTGACTTCTTCTGGTAGCCAGGCTTGTTTCTGCTGGGAAGAGCCTCTTCTCCTGAGGACAGTGTGCTCAGCAGACGGTCAGCCTGGTGCTTCTGTTTACTACGCTCCCTGTCCCTGTTGTCATGGGTCCGTGTGGTTGAATTCGCACGAAGCCTGGTCCTGCCCACCAGTGGTCAGCAGTACACCGGCGACCGCAAACACTGCTAGGGTTTCTGCCCCAGATAGGCTCTGTCAGACTAACTGGGGAGGGAGGTGCCACTGTTGAACGTTCTCAGAGGGGAGCCTATGGTCACGCAGCAGGTGGGTAGTGGGATCCGTGCCTTCAGCTGCCCGACCACCCCAGTGGGGCTACCCTTGTCTGGTCTGGAGTGGGTGCTGGATCTGTGCCCTGCCACCCGCCACCCTGGATGGCCCTGGTGTGGTGCCCTGCATCGCCTCCGCTTGTCGGCAATGCCTGTGTCCCCCACCAGCTGGGGGGCCCCACAGAACCATCTCTGTGTTGCCATCCAGGTAGCCATTCCCAAGCTGGGGTGTGAGCACACTGATGCTTCTGTGGACAGATCCTAGAGGGGACAGAGGGCCGGGGACAGCGGTGGCACCTGGAGAGGGCTGTGTGGGAAAGGAGCAGAGAGGGCTCCTCCGTGCCGTGCGTCTGCTGTGCCTGTGTGCTACCTGAGTACCCGTGCCGCGTCTGAGTCCCACATGCCTCTCCCGCAGGCCAATGCCGACCCGTCAGTGATAAACTGTCTGCACACCCTTTCCCGACGCATCGCCACCGTGCTACAGCACGAGGAGCGCCGCTGCCAGTACCTCACGAGGGAGGCCAAGCTGATCCTGGCGCTGCAGGACGAGGTGTCCGCGGTGGCGGACGGTGAGTGTGGCAGAGTGTCTCCTACTCCACACGGCACGGCAGGGACCTTTCGAGGTAGGGACCCTGGTCCAGGTTTGTAGATGCAGAAACGCAGGCACCAAGAGGTTATGGGATGTCTCACGGTCTTCCCCGGGTGCACGGGAGGATGCCCCAGGGGACACAGCTGGAGAGCAGCTCTGAACGGATGCCGGTTATGGATTTCCCAGCCTGAACCGCACCCCACCTCCCAGCTGCATTGCCCACCCAGCCCTGCTCCCGCTGGCTGTGCTTTCCTGTGGCGGGAGGTCATGTGGAGGGGCCAGTGGAACACGGAGCTGGGAAGGTGGGCACTTTCCAGGTCTTGGCTTTCACGTGAATTGAAGGAGGACCTAACTGAGTTATCAGCCGACCAATTGTTAAAGATACTGTTTGCCAGTAGATCGCTGATTTTGGTGTTCCGTAAGCACCTGTAAGCACAGAGAAGCGCCAGCCGTGCCCACTCCAGCTCCATCTCAGTCAGCACCCCGTAACAAGAGAGAAAACCAGAGACATTTGCAGGTGAATCCAGCCTAACTTTAGCAACAAGGAAAGGTAGTGATCAGTGTACATAAACTGTTCCCTCAGGTGCATTCTCAGTGAAAACTTGCTTTTTATGTTTGACAGCTGTCAAATGTGTAATTACGTTTTGGCCTATTATGTGTTGATTAGTAACAATGCAGAAGTTTAGTTTAAAAAAAATTCTCTCTAGAGTCTGTGACTTTATCACAGAAATTTTTTTTTTTAAGATTTCATGTATTTGAGAGAGAGAGGGAGCATGAGTGCGTACAAGCAGGGGGAGCGGCAGGCAGAGGGCGAGGGAGAAGCAGACTCCCCGCCGAGCACGGAGCCGGATGTGGGACTCGATCCCAGGACCCTGAGATCATGACCCGAGCTGAAGGCAGACCCTTCACTGACTGAGCCCCCCAGGCGCCCCTATCACAGGAAATGTTTCAGAATTCAATTTAACTACATATGTTAAGGCATTAATGAGAAAGGATTGATGAAAGACTTTTGATCGTAAGAATAGATTGGATCGGTATGAGTGGGTGGCGTGAGGCAGGAAGCATCTGCTCACCAAGCAGAAGGTGTCTCTGGGGGTCTGTGCTCTGGGGCCACCAGTGAACTGGCTGCAGGGTCAGGTGTGCCATGTAAAGACGCTTGAACAAATCAGCCGAAGTCCCATCTTAATTCAACTGGTTGCACAGATTTCGTAAGACGCAGTGGGGAACGACCTGATATTTGGCTCAGAATGACTTAAAATTTATTTTCAGTTAAACTTGCTTTTTTAAAAGATTTATTTAGAGAGAGCGCGTGAGTGCTGGGTGGGGTGGGGAGGGGCGGAGGGGGAGAGAGCATCTCGAGCAGACTCCCTGATGAGTGTGGAGCTCGATGCGGGGCTCGATCTCACGACCCCAGTATCGTGATCTGAGCCAAAACCAAGAGTCAGACTTTCAACCCACTGAGCCACCCAGGCGCCCCAGTTAAACTTGTTTTTAAAGGTGTTTTCCGTTGCAGCCTTTGCGTATTTCCTTGCTTTGGAGGCTCTAAATTCTCTGTGTTCTGATTCTTGCAGCAAATGATGGTCCTCAGTCCCCATTTCATCACATTCTGCCCAAGTGCAAGCTGGCCAGGGACCTCAAGGAAGCTTATGACAGGTAAGACAGGTGGGTGGTATGCTCGGTGCACCTACCTGTGGGCCTTGTTGCCTGTTCTCCTGTTGTGCCACTGAGATGGGGGTGGGAGAGGACTGGGAGTGCCAGCCCTTCTGCTGGGACAGCCCCCCTCCCTGAACTGGACCTGAAGTCACGTGCGAGAGCCTGAATTCTTTTCAGTCTTGAGATACAAGGTCAGCATGACATGGTGCCAGGTTCCCGGTCTGCCTCCTAAGATGGGTGTCACTGGCATCACTTCACTGAGGGGGAAACTGAGGCTCAAAGGGTGCCCCGCACCCTGTGGGATGTGGGGCTTGGGGCCTGAGTGTAGGAAGGCAGCAGGCATTGCGGACACAGCAGAGCCTTACAGTTGTTCAGTTATATTGCTGTTCCCAGCTTCTGTGGAGAAGCAAAGAACGTCTGTTCTTTTTAAAGAGTGTCCACCACTCCCTGACCCTGGGTCTGCAGTGTGGGTGGGAGGTGGAAGGGAGGCTTGGGCGGGTGCCCAAGTGACAGTTCCCCTGAAAGCTGTGCCTTTCCGCCCTGCTCCAGGGCTGTTGGTGCACGAGGGGCCGTCACCCAGGGCTGAGGAGACCGCATGGCGCGGGCATGCTGCATAGACAGCACAGAGGTGCAGGCTTATCTGGGCCTTATCCTCGCACACGGCCCAGTGCCCTCCCCTGGCCTTTCGGGGCTTCACTCCATCGGTAGACTCCACGCTACCCACTGGAGGTGGGCTGGACCTAAGAGCTGTGGCTGCCGATACCACGTGTCATCCAACCCAGGAAAGGGTGGCTTGTCTAGGATCCTTTTTTTTTTTTAAAGGTTTTATTTATTTGACGGAGAGAGAGCAGGCATGACCAGGGGAGCAGCAGGCAGAGGGAGAAGCTGACTCCCTGCTGAGCAGGGAGCCCCATGCGGAACTCGATCCCAGAACCCTGGGATCATGACCTGAGCCAAAGGCAGGCGCTTAAGGACTGAGCCACCCAGGTGCCCTTAGGATCCTTTTTTGGTGTTGGCAGTTTTCCTGATCTCACCATCAGTACATGTTTGTTATCGATATTTAGGAATTCTAGAAAGTATAGAGAAAGCAAAGCCCATCTATGGTCCCATACCCAATGATTATTGTTACGAGCATTTTGGAAACTTTCATTCTCTTTGCTGTTTTAACTGAAACTTTTGAAAAGGCCACGTATCCATCAAGTTTGAAAGTCCAAGTCTTGGCATCTTCCCTGCTGTACCACCCCCCACCAGGCTTCCATGCCAGTGGCAGATGCATCTCAGCAGGCCGCCATGTGTCATGCGTCCCCCGCACAGACGAGCTGGAGGCACACACAGGCGAACGCTGACCACCCTTGTCCCCTTACAGTGCGTGTGCTGACCGTCCCCAGCCTTCTTAGTCTGGCAGTGTAGCTTAGACCCTGTCTATACTGGTAAATGAAGACTTTTTCTTGTGTTGCTGCCTAGTTAGCCAGCCCTTGTCTTGGGCACTGAGTTGGCTGCAGCCTCTGGTGCTGTAAGACCTGTGCTCAGCTCTGCGCATGTGGTGCTGTGCGTGTGTGCCTGTTTATCAGATGAATTCCCGACAGTGGAATTGCCAGGCCGGATAGGTAAAATGCCCTTGGAATACGATGCACGTGCCTGTGGGGCTTGTGCCACAGGCTGCACCCCCGCTAGCAACAAAGGAGATACCTCTTCCTCTGGCTGGGCCGGCATAGGGTCTTGGCGAGCTGTGGGTCTTAGCTGCGGTGTCTCCACAGCTGTGTTGGGATGCCGCTGCACGCATCCCCCTTTTCTGTCTGAGCTCCCCTCAGACCCCTGTCTGTCTCTCTGTTGGGAGGAAAGGTGCCTTCGTACAGGAAGCAGAGCTGTCCTCTGTGACAGAAGTTGCAGCTTGTGTTCCTTTGTCCTGACCTCGCTGACTGCTGGGTGTTAGGGCACGGAACTTGCGTCCTGTAGTCCCCGCATCTCTTTCTCCCGTGACATTGCTCCTGACCGCGTTGAAGTCTCTGCAGTCAGAGAAGTGCTGCCCTTTGATCTTGGGTTGGCTGGTGTTGGAAATGGCTTCCTGGGAAAATGTTGCCTTGCTCTGAATGGTACTCAGCCTGCCTCCGCTACGGTTAGACTGCAAGCAAAATTCAGGCTAACCTGGAGATGAACACCAAACCAGAACCAGACTTGCTATGTCTAAAGAAAGAATGGACCGTGGTTTCTTATGTGTGAACTGCACGTTGGAGGCAGTGAAGTCCTGAGCAGTTGACCTGCCTGCAGTGCTCAGAACTTGGGGCAGCCCAGCGCCCCCCAGTGGGTGTTAGTTTAAAGGAGGACAGGAATCAGCGTTTTGGAAGAAATGGCCCCCAGGCTTCACTGTTCAGCACTTGCCTCTTCCCTTTAGCCCAGGCTTCCTGGTCAGTGCTCAGGATCCCACTTCCCCTGGGTAAACTCCCCATCCACCCTTTCCTGTTCCCAGACCCCACCCTGCCCAGTCTTGGGTCCTGGGACCCATGTCACGTAAGCCAGCAGCAGTGCTACTCTGGTGGGAGTCCCAGGGGCAGTGGGGTCCTCCCCTGCACCTGTCCCAGCCTGCCCATAGCAGTGGCTCTGTGACTGCCCAGGAGCCCCTGGCCTGCAGCCTTCCCTTTGCCTTGAGGTCTGGCCTGGCCTGCTGCTGCAGGGTGGACTTACCTTGTAGCTAAGGAAGGGAGACTTGAGTTTACATGACGGATGCAGTAGCATGGAACACAGAGCCTTCTCCCTTTGGCAGCTTTCCAGCAGACCCTGGGAGGGTTTTCTCTGAGCAGAAGTGAGAGACTGGAAGCTGTGAGATGTGGAGATTGGAGATCGGGGTGAGACTTCTCAAAGGAGTTGTTCTGGATTTGCTGTTTTAATTAAAATCTGTGGTTGTGGTGTGGCCTCATGCCCCAGGACCTCAGTGTCTGTGAATATAGGGTGGCAGCATGAATCGCTTGGGAACATACCCTGACTGTTGCATAGTCTGTGTCTCCCCTTGGAGCTCGGTGACCTCAGTGACAGTGCCCCACTGATGTGTGTGACTGTCAGGTTGTGCTCCCATGAAGTCAGGGAATGTCCCTTCACTTTCTGTAACACAGACGTTGTGGTCGACCTGTGGGGAAGCACAACTTGCCCACTGGGGCTTGAGGGAATGAGTAAACAGCAGTCATGTTGTGGAGTCCATGGTTTGACCAAGTGGTTGCTGAATGGTTTTCAGAGGTAAAGGGGCCTGTGCTGGGGCCGGGAGGCTCCGAGCTCAGGGGAGCTGCCCAGGGCCTGGCCGGGCAGGTGGCATTGGGAACTGCGTGCTTGCTCATTGCCACCTCACACCGTTGCCTGTTCAGAGCAGAGGTGCGCCCACAGACACCTCCGCTAATATCCTGGGAGTTTTAGTCCCTCTTTCCATAAAATGCACTTCTATAAACCTTTCGTGTGAAATTTCAAGGTGGGCCTTTTGGAGCCCAGTCGGACCTCTCGAATTGTGTACAGCATCCCACTCTCTGTAGTAGGAAGCCTGGCTGTGTGTGGGACCAGAACCAGCAGGTGCTGAGCTGGCAGGAAGAAAGGTGC
This sequence comes from Ursus maritimus, assembly GCF_017311325.1. Taxonomy (NCBI): domain Eukaryota; kingdom Metazoa; phylum Chordata; class Mammalia; order Carnivora; family Ursidae; genus Ursus; species Ursus maritimus. Next base: position 39,107,530 of record NW_024424452.1, read on the forward strand.
CGGGACACCAAAGAAGGTTTCAGCTCTTGGCTGAAGGGTTAGGAACTGAAGTTCTTTCTCAGGTGGTGAGATGAGAGGGCAGTAGGGTTAGCTGGTACACACCGCATTCCTTCTGGGACGGGAAAGATAAGGGCATGTCTCAAAGGCCAGCGTGTGGCCTCTTGCACAGTCATCGCCTTAGGACTCAGGGCATCTATCTTGTGCAGCAGATGGGGCTGGGCGCCCTGTGTGGCCCAGAGCTGTGTGACAGGCTGGATAAGCCTCACGTGGGGGCAGCGCTGTTCGTGCAGTGTTTCCAGACCAAACATCCCTGCCTGGCAGACAGAAGTGCAGACGTAGCAGAAACATTTAGGCCCCAAACCGCTGCTCTACTAAAGAGTCTTGTGGTAAAAGTGCACTTTATGCGGCATAGGGAATATATTGGGTAAGAGTGCAGTAATTTTATTTGGTGACAGATGGCGGCTGCACTTGTGGGGGTGCGCACCGAGTGATGGAGAGGACTGTCGCACACCCGCACCGGATACAAACTATGTCAGCTACACTGCAATGATAATAAATACACACATGAAATGTAGCCTCAGAGAGGCTTTCAGAGGGTGGGCTCCCTCTACCCTGGAAGCGTTAGGAAGGAACCAAACAGAGACAAAGCTTTTTTCCCTTCGTCTTGGCAGACGTCAGTGTGCCTCCTGGCTCACCTCTTGCTGCAGGCGGACTTACGGGCTTCCCAAGGGCGCCGTGTGGGTGGCTGTAGTCCACACAGTCTCCACACTGCCTCTCGTGCGAGGTACTCCATGGGTGGACGTGGCCAGTGGGTGAGCAGATGCCTGGAAAAGTGGAGTAAAATCCACATGAAAACCAGGGAACCAATGTGGGAGCGTCTCTCCCACTCTGAAAAGACCCCACGCCCGTGTGTGCATGCACACGGCATTGCTGAGCTCCTGGGGGAGCACAGACAGCTCCGTGTGAAACAGTAGGGGTCTCCGTGTTTAATCTGATTCTCCGGTGTTCCAGCTGCCACTCTGAGCCATACCTGAGGACGACAGCTTAGAAGCAGACCTGTCTTTTCAGTCCACCAGCCTTTCTGTCCAGGTATATAGTGAAATAGAGGAGGGAGGGGCCTACCCGTGTTAGCTTTGTCAAGTTCACTCTCCCTGCAGCCCTGCTTTTCCTCGTTCTTCTCTTCCTTTTATACATGGATGCTGAGAGTCTGATACACTAGGCAGCTCTCAAGTGGTGTGACCTTGGATTTTGTAAGAGGCTGTTTCTCAGGGTTTGATGGGAGCTGTCCACCTGCAAAGACCCTTGCCCAAAGCTTGGTGAGGCTCTGGGAACCTCCGTCCGCTCCATTTACTTACTTAGCAGTCCGTTCTCTGGATCTCTTCCCTACATCATGACACTCATCAGACCCACTCATGGGTTTCACCCTGAGGGACTGTGGCATCAGCAGTGACCAAACCTTTGCATTCCAGACTCAGCCACAGCTTGCAGCCCCCACCCCTGCAGCCATGGGTGCTCGGACCCTCCCTCTGGGGACTGCTCGGTGGCACAGATATCTTGGGAGTGGGGCATGGGTTTTCCTGATGCCTCTAGGCAGGGCAGGCAGATGGTGTTTGGGAGTTGTGGGCCAGTTGGCAATGAGCAGATAGTGGTGTTGGCAGGAATTCTAGGGTCACAGTGCTCTGTGTTCTTCCCACTGTTTTTTCTCCTCATTACGCATTCCCTGCCTGAGAAAACTGCTGCCCACAGGTCCTGCCGGCTCTTTGGGTGGACCTGTGGAGAAGCCTGTGGTAGTTGGTCTGCTGCTTGAGGCTTCAGGGAAGAGATGGTAAGATCAGCCTGTGGCTGTGGGCAGTGTGGGCCATAGTGCTGCCTGCCAGCACCGGGCCTCTGTGTGCCCCCGAGGGAGGTCTTGAGACGGGCCTCCTGAGCCATGGCCCGCCCCACACTCTGCCGGATGTGGGTGTCTTGGCCTCTCTGGCCACTTGGGAATTGCAGAGTGGGGTTGGAATGTGATGGGAAGAACTGGGCCAGGCCCGGCCTTGACAGTGGGCACACATTCCCCTCTTGTCCACCTGCCAGGGGTGTGGTGAGGACCAGCCATGGGGGCTTTGCCCAAATAGCCACTTCTGCATGCCAGATACCAAGTGCTATTGGCCCTTAGCACAGGAGCTGTGAGCTAGGTTTTGGGTGCTGTCAGGCTGGCTTCTCCTTGGAGCGTTTCAGAAGCGCCTGCTGGGAACAGCTCCTTTGTGTGTGGCTGTCCGCTGTGGGGCATCTGGGGCCACTGCCTAATGTGGAGCCCCTAGAAACCTGTTCTGTGGCCCGGGCTTCCTGAGACAGTCCACCCGGAGTCGGCAGCATGCTCCTTGGGCCCCTTTCCTTCCTGTGTTGATGGGATGGTTCTCATTGCTCCCCAGGTGCCCGACACTTGACCAGCTGTGTGGGGAGCAGTTAATGAACCCCAAGCCCACAGCTGGTACCTGAATTCTGGTTGGGGAAACGACATCAGCCAGCAGACGAGTAGGTGTATCCCGTGGTCAAGTGCCCAGACGCATGTGACCACACAGCAGTCAGATTGCCTGTGAGGCTGGGGCCAGGGCTCGCCTCACAACCTCACTGAAAAGGTGGGGGGCTTGAATTGAGACCTGAAACGAGGAAGGAACCCAGGGCACCTGGATGGAGCACTAGAGGCCGAGAAGAGCAGAGCGGCCAGTACAGGTGGACCCAAACGGCCTGGGGTAGGAGACAAAGTCAGAGAAAAGTGGGCAGGTCATGTGGGGCTCCCGGCATTTGGGGGCCTTGGCTGTCAGAGTAGGGAGGATGGATGGGGGGCTGGTGCTGAGAAGGTCTGGACTTTGTACCTCCCTGTGGGTAGAGCAGACAGGATTTGCAGACGGTCAAGGTGGGATGTGGGAGAAACAAGGATTCAGGGACAAGGTGGCCGTATGTGGCCTGACCAGTGTTTGGCCCTGAAAGAACCAAATTGCCATCACCAAGGAGCTGGGGAGTGAGAGGTTTGCAGCTGAGGCTGGCTTCGATGATTGCTGTGGTACGGCTTGGGCACTGCTCACATCTGTAGGGAGGTGGGTGCCATGTGCCCCTCCCTGACAGCACGTTGTGGGGGTCTCGGCACCCCCACACACACCTTTCCCCTCCTGCTCACCTCCCCTTTTTGGAGACGGGCCCTGTCCTGCTTGGCTGCCCTCCTGTGATGGGGCCTTCATGGGGTGTGCAGAGGGCCTGGCTCTCACCGCGGTGCTGAGGAGGCCTTAGTGTAGCCTCTGGGACAGACATAGAAGAGGCTTCTCTCAAGTCCTGGCACTGTGGTTGGACTACAGATTCCAGGGCTACCCAGAGATACATGGGTGTGTGTTCTTCTCTTAAACCCACTGAGATCTGGAAGATGCTCTCTTGCCCGAGGGTTTCACGTGCAGTTTGCTCCGAGCATCAGGAACAGTGTGCCGGGGTTTTGTGTCACCTGTGTGTGTGGTCAGAAGTGACTTGGGTTAGCGATGGTCGCTGACAGGCTGGGGCCCGCTCTCTGCAGCCTGTGTACGTCTGGCGTGGTGCGTCTCCACATCAACAGCTGGCTGGAGGTGAGCTTCTGCCTGCCCCACAAGATTCACTACGCCGCGGCCAGCCTCATCCCCCCTGAGGCCATCGAGCGGAGCCTGAAAGCCATCCGGTGAGTGCCAGTCCGTGCATGCTGCCTGCGGCCCTTCCCTCTAGCTTCTGCCTGACGTGTTACTGGTTACTTCCTTCAAGAGTTCTCTTTTTTCCTGCCACAGGCTCTGGCAGGTAAGGCTCTACTGTTCATGGAAGTAAAAATGCATATTTTGGGGTCTGGTTCTTGTCCAGAATGCCCAACCGCGAGTTTCCTCTGGGCCCTCTCGGCACTGCCTGGGTGATGAGGCTCTGTGCTCGAGGGTCCTCTCCTCAGGCCTGGGCAGGGCTGTAGGGGCTGAGCACCCTGGAGGGAAGCCACACTGTGGGCGGAGTGTCGTCTTCCCAGTGTTGCTCACCGGACCTCCTGCATTTGAATAGACCTTGTGGGAGCTCAGTTTCTTAATTTAACGGGTTTCCTGCAAGGAAAGAGCTAAGCTCAGTTTTCACAACCCCCCCCCCCATTAAAGTCCCCTGTTTCCTTAGATATTTTTTAACTAAAAAAAGAAATCTGGGCACATTACGGAAAATTGGAAGATGAGAGAAAGCAGGGCACACATAACCCTCTCTCCCTTGCCCTGTCTATGCGCTAAGTCCTGTCCTTCCTCCTGGACTTCCTCGCTAAGTATATTTTTATGTAGTTCTATTCATAGCCTGTGGCAGGGATTTTGCTTTTCCATATTTGGGACTCTTTCCTTGGGAAAGATTCATGTATTTTTTCAGTCAACAAATGTTTGCTGGGCAGTCCCAGAGGTGGGAGATGGCGTTGGGTCGTCAGGCCTTCTTCAGATTTGTTCCACTTGGTTTTTTCTGAGGGCTATAGTAATCCTTGTGGCTTTTTAAAGGCCCCAGGACACACTGCTGCCCTCCCGTCTAACCCTTCCAGTGGCCTCTTCTCTCGGGTTCAGTATCTGTGTGTTCCAGGTACGTGCCTGGTTAGGGGGCCTGTAGCCCGCATGTCCCGCTGACCCTGTGACTCTGCTCTGCAGCCCGTACCACGCTCTGCTGCTGCTCAGTGATGAGAAGTCCCTGCTGGGTGAGCTCCCACTGGACTGCTCCCCAGCCCTGGTGCGCGTGATCAAGACCACATCCGCCGTGAGGAACCTGCAGCAGCTGGCCCAGGATGCAGACCTGGCCTTGCTGCAGGTACCCCTGGGGGCCTGCAGACACACCCTAAAAAGGGGACAACCAGTGGGGGAGGGGTAGGCACATCAGAGAAGCTGGTCCCTGGGAGGAGGTGGGAGGTCAGGCATCAGGAAAGCAGGATGCCTGTGTGCCGTGTCCCCAGGACCTGCCTCTGTCTAGCTGAGAGCCACTGCATGGCCTGCGGTGGTGGGATGGGTAGTTGCTGGGTTCGCTCCAAGTGCTGGAATCTGAGTCAGGCCTGGCTTCAGGGCTGGCTTTGTGAACTGGCCCTGGGACTGATGTTGTCTTCTGTGTCCGGGAGTCGTGAGGCATGAGGCCCTCCAGGTGCTGGGTGACTGGGCTGTGGAGGATGGGGTGCCAGGGCTGGGGGCTTGCAGGGTTGAACCAGGGGCCCGCAGGGTGTCACTGTGTGGGAAAGCAGTTCCACATCTCTACTTTGCCAGTGTGGGAGGTGAGGGCCCACCTGTGTGCAGAACCAGGACCTATCTTGGTGGCCTTGACCACCCCCCTTGTATGTGCATTCAGGCCTGTGTTCTGTGTGAGGTCCTACTGTCTTGCTGAGCCATGTGCTTGTGGGCTGCAATTTTTTGTTTTTGTTTTTTTAAGATTTATCTATTTATTAGAGAGAGAGCGTGCCTGAGCACGTGCGAGCTGGGGGAGAGGCAGAGGCAGAGGGAGAGGCAGAGAATCCCTAGCAGACCCGCGGCTGAGCAGGGAGCCCAATTCAGGGATCAATCTCATGATCCTGAGATCACGACCTGAGCTGAAAACAAGAGCCGGATGCCCAACCAACTGAGCCATCCAGGCACCCCTACAGTTTCAGATTGAATGGAGGACCCCTCAGTCCTGGCTGTGATCTGGTTGGAGCCTGGGTTGGGGCCAAGGAGTGAGGAGAAGCACAGGAAGAAGTTGAAGGTCCCAAGGCAGTTGTGCCTTCCAAGTGACGGATGAGGGCTGGACTGGGGTCTGGTCACGGTGAGCACTGTGTGGCCACCAGAGGGCAGCAGGACCTGGCCCAGGAGCGGTGGCTCTCTGAGGCTGAGGAAGAGGAGCCCAGGTGTGAGGCAGGCCTGCCTGCCCCCCTGCCCATCCCCACCCCCCAGGAGGCACGCCTTTGGCCTTTGGTCTTTAGCATGTTGGGGGAGCTTAACTCTCAGGCCTGTGTTTCCCAAAGCAGCATTTTCTGATTCTGTCATCCAGAATGAGTCTTTCCCTTGTCTATACCCCGTGACCTTTGTCCATCCCCTGTGAAATTATTTATCGGATTCTGCTCTCGTGCATTGTCCTACGGGCTCCTGGACTGGATGGGACCCGGTGAAGACCACGCCCTGCTCACCTTCGTAGCATCCACAAGACAGAACCTTCAATGTGCTAGTTCTTCCGTACACAGCACAGAGCTTGTGTTCTGACCGGCTAAGCTTTCAAAGCTTTCAAGTTTCTCGGTCTCTGGACAAAGATGAAGCTTTGGTGATGTCCCCTTCACTTCCCTGACCTAGCCTTGCCATGGGGAGACTGTTTTTTCCTTCTGTAATTCTCCCCACTGAGCCCTCTTCAAATCAGGGTTTCCTGCTGGGGCGGTGGTCAGCCTCCCCGGCCTCTGCACCTGCTGCCACCTGTGGCAGTTGGCCCCAAGGGGGCTCCAAGGACAGCAGAGCTGGCTGAGCCCGTTGGAGCCCCAAGCACGGATGGCCCCACTAGGGAGAAATTGTTCTCAGGGCTCCTGGCTGGCTTGGTCGGCAGCGTGTGTGACTCTTGATCTTGGGGTCGTGAGTTTGAGCCCCACGTTGGGTGTAGAGATTGCTTAAGAAAAAATAAAATCTTAAATAATTCATGTTTCATCATAGGCAAAGTCAGTATTTTGGGCTTTTTTGTTTAATTTTAATTCTAGCATAATTAACGTACAGTGTTCTCTTAGTTTCAGGTGTACAATATAGTGAGTCAGCAGCTCCATATGTTACTCACTGCTCCCCAAGATAAGTGCACTCTTAATCCCCTTCACCTCTTTTACCCATCCTCCCACCCACCTCCCCGTTTTGGACTTTTTTGTCATGATAAAGTTAATATGTTCTTATAAAAATTCAAATATCACACAAATTACGGGCACAGAGAATCCCTGCAATCCTGTATCACAGAGATAACCACTGTAGATTCCTCTAGACTTTTTGTATGTGTCAGTAATTAACACATTATCTTTGAATCACAAAATTAGGATCACACTGTCCATTCCTTGTGATTGGCTCCCCACACACCTTCACATCCTACTCCCCAGGTCCTGTGAGCGCAACCTCATGTGGGACTTTGCAGATGTGATGAAGTATTCTGAGGTGGGCAGTGACCCTGGATGGTCCGGGTGGGCCAGGTGTCACCACAGGGCCCTTGTGAGAGATGGGTAGGGGGTATGACCATGGAGGCAGGGATTGGAGGGATGTGGCCATGCGCCAAGGAAGGTCGCTGCTAGAGGAGGTAGGGTGGCTGTTCCCCCGGAGTCTCTGGAGAACGTGTCCCTGCCGGGAGCTGGACTTCAGCCTGAGCTACGAGTTCAGACCTCTGGTCTCCAGAACGGCACTCTGGCTGCAGGGAGAGGTGGGAGGTAGACACCACAGGTGGGGGCGACGGCAGAGGGAGGAAAGTAGGCATATCGATGCTGTGGAGCGGGTGTCAGCGGGACTTGGGATGAGAGAGAAGAGCAGCAGTGAAGGAGCTGAAGTTCTGCCGTGTTGGCACCGGTGGTTCTGTTTGCCGAGGCGAGGTGGAAGTGCACTCCGCACTGTCTGGGCCTCGTGTGTGGGGTGGGGTGACCCCCACCCGGGGGCACTCAGTGATGGCACAGTGCACCTGGGTGACGCAGAACCAGGAATGTCTGCCGCCTTGCCCGGAGGTCCTGCAGTGGGCTCCCGTCTTGAGGTTGGATGGAATTTCTGGCATCCTAGTCTGTCTGTGGCCCATCCTGTCTGAGAGTCCAGGGCAGCCGGGCAGTGGGATGTGGTCTAGGGATGCTGGGACACACAGGGACGAGTGCAGGAGGGGCAGGACGGGTTCCGGGACCCTACGTCCATTGCCATGTGGAAACCCATCCCCATGCTGGGCTCTGTCTTGTTGTCCAGCCAAGGCGCTGACCCCATGGTCCTGGGCACCTCAGATGTCCCCATGCTCATAAGACCTTTCCTCAGTGCTGGCCTGGACAGGGTCCTACGGGAAGTTACTGTCCCAGACCACACCAGGGGCCAGGGATAAAACGGGTTATTGTGTGTGTGCTGTGACGAACGCCCAGGTAAGGGCCGGAGAGTCAGGCAGTACCCTCCCAGCTTCCACTGCCTGCAGGTTTTCCAGCTCGCGGCCCACCTGGTGTACTGGGGCAAGGCCATCATCATCTACCCGCTGTGTGAGAACAATGTCTACATGCTTTCTCCCAACGCCAGCGTGTGTCTGTGAGTATCTCTGGCTGCCAGAGCCCGGGATGGTGCTCCCCTGCTCAGCTGGGCCCCCGCTTGGGCTTGGTTGCTGGCCTCTGCTGCGTTTGGGTTCTAATTCTGGCCTGGTGCAGTGCCAAGTGGCCCTGTCCCGGGCCTGTGCTTCTGGCGTTCAAAGCCCCCGTGCAGGCCCCTGCCTGCTGGCCGGTGGGCTGTGGATGGGGTGCTTGGTGGGGGTTGGGAGGCTTCATCTTGACTTGAGGGCTCAGAGGGGCTTTGGCTTGTGCCCATGGCTCCTGCTGCCCCTCGAGGGAAAGCATCTGTGTTCTGTCCTCATGGCACCCATCCTGGGCCACCTACTGTGCTGCGCCTCCCTGCTGTCCACCCTGGGCTCGTGGCCAGGACACACATGTCATGAAGCAGTGTAGAGGCCTCCTGAGCTCATGGGCATGCTTGCCTCCCCTCTCCCCAGGTACTCCCCACTGGCCGAACAGTTCTCCCGTCAGTTTCCGGCTCACGACCTGCCCTCTGTCCTTGCTAAGTTCTCCTTGCCTGTCTCCTTGTCAGAGTTCAGGAACCCCCTCGCCCCCCCTGTGCAGGAGGTAAGTCGCAGGAGTCCAGGGAGTCCAGGAACTACCCACCCAGTGTCAGTTCCTCATCCCAGGGCCCCCAGTGCTGCTGCACCCTTAGCCTGGGTTTTGGGGAGGAGGGGGCTTGGTAGTGTAGGTGGTACATGTCGTGCCAGGGTGACCAAAAGCTGGCTCCTCAGCCAGGCCACCTACAGACACTTGGGCAGTCCCAAGTCCCACCTCCACCCACCCTGGCTGCCGTGAGCGGTTCTTGGGGTTAGAACCGAGTTAAGAGGCCCAGGTGGCAGGACAGTGGTAACCTTTCCTGGGGGGATGCAGACTCAGCTTTATTTTCAATGAACTTGGGCCCTGGCTTCCTTCTCTCTTCCCCTCCATGGTCCAGGTGGCCACAAGGTATGTGGGTCCAAGTCCTGGGCTCACTGGTCCCCAGGATCTCCTCATCCAAGAGGATCTGGAGAGGACAGGCCTGGGACAGGCTCCGGTGGGCCTGGGTCCAGGCAAGGGACAGGTGGGGTTGCTGGGGGTGTCAAGGGCTCATCCAGGGAGGTATGAAGCATATGGAATGAACTGGTGAGTTCTGGGTCAGGTGCGGCCTGGACCCCAGAATGAGCCTCTGGCTCCCTCCCCTGTGCTGAACGCCTGGAGCTCTGGAACTCTGGGCAGGGAGCCAGCACAGAGTCAGGATGGGCCAGGGGTTGGGACACACAGGGATGAGTGCTGGGGCTCAAGGCTTTGTCTTCAGAAGGAAAGTATTTTTTTTGAGTAAGTGCGAGATCTGTTAGGCAAAACCAGTCCTTAAAAGCAAACCCTTTCCCTTCTCAAGTTGTGAATGAGGAGGAGATCCTGGTTCTTGAGTTCATTCAGATGCTGAGTGCAACAGAGTTCTAAAGGCCGTCTTTCATGGGGCCTTCGGTTTCCAGGAACTGTGCCAGGCCGTGCCAGCTCAGTGAAAGCCACACTTTGCATCTGTGCCCCCACTTCCCGCAGCAGAAGCTTCCTAATGGTCCGGATGGCGGGTGGATTTTCCAGGCCATGCCGGCAGTGGGGGCGGGGGGGCTGCCTTGTGCTTGGTCAAGGGACTCACATGGAGCTGGGTTCGGTTCTGCGCAGTCCCAGGGTGAGGCGTCTGCTTGTCACGCCTCCTGCTTCGGGGCCTGGAGTGTGCTCTTGAGTGCTTATGAAGCCTCTTTGTTTGATTTTTTAATTTAAATTATCTTACAATCTTGTTCAATTTTATTTGGTTTGACCAGGTCCTAACATGCCCATGGCACATCCCTATTTCCATGCCTGGTCAGCCGTCCCTTCCCAGGAGGGGACTCCCAAAGCTGAGCAGGCAGGAGTGTGACCTTCCTGTTCGCTGTGCTCCAGCTGGGCCTGCACAGGGCTCCCCACTGGCGCTGGTCAGGTGCCAGCCCCGTGACAGAAGGGTGGACTGCATGTGCTAGGACCACAATCCCCTCAGGGCTCCCTGTCCTTGGGCTCGGGCTCAGGGCAGCTGCCTGCAGCCTCTTTGTGAACAGTGTCCAGGTCACCGTGGGGAGGTCCCCACAGGCCCAGCTCTGTGTGTGGGGGTCAGAGCGACAGGGCCGAGTGGGTGGAGGGAGACGGGGCAGAGCAGGGGCCTCCGTGTCATCGGCCCGGCTCCTCAGCTCTGGGCACAGAAGGCCACACACGGGCAGCCCGTGTGTGGGGTGGGAGCAGGTGCTCTTGCGGCCTTCCCTGGAGCAAGGAGTTGGTCTTGCAGACCGACCGGCAGCTGAGAGGCCCTTTTCTGAGGTGGGGGGCTTGTGCCTTGAGCCTTGTGGAGCTCATGGACCCCTTACCTTTGGGATGACTCGTGGGGATCGTGTCTCAGGTCGTGGCTCCTTTACCCTCCCTGGCAGGGAACAGGGCAGTGGGGAGGGGCCGGCCTTCCTCCCCTGCCCTGGGCCTCCTGCTGCCTCCCCTGCAGACGCAGCTCATTCAGATGGTGGTGTGGATGCTGCAGCACAGGCTCCTGGTCCAGCTGCACACCTACGTGTGCCTGATGGCCTCGCCCAGTGAGGACGAGCCCCACCCTCGAGACGACGATGTCCCCTTCACCGCCAGGGTCAGCGGCCGCAGCCTCAGCACACCCAACGCTCTCAGCTTTGGTTCCCCAAGTAGGAGCCCCTTGCCCAGGGCCTCTGTCTGCCGGGTGGGGGTAGCATTTGGGAGGGCACTTGGGAGTGGCAGCCAGGATCCCGACGTGGGCAGTGCTGGGAGTGACCCAGGCACCTTCACGTGGCCATCCGTGCGCATACACGCCCACCCCTTATGTGGGCAGTTGGGTCCTCGCACAGGCAGCCGCTGTCCCCTGCTGAGCAGCTCTCCTTTGAAGGAGGGCAGGAGACCCCTTTCCCTCACCTGCCTGCACGTCTCTGGCTCTGAGGCTGTCCCTCTGGGCTCCTGAGCAGGGGGCTTGCCCAAGTCCGGGACCGCCTGCGATCAGATTTCACACCATTGCTAGGAGGACATTTGAGTCCGCTGTGCCGGGGCCTGTGACAAGGCACTGACTCTCACAGTTGCTTCTCAGAAGAGCCACTGTGGCCACCACCTGCGCCCAAAGGATGCAGCCCATTGCCAAGCCCCAGGTCCCCCAGGCTTCCCCAGGCTGGGGGGAGACAAAGGGCTGGAAGGCTCCCTAGACTGAGGCCTGACCTTGATCTTCAAGTTCAGTGCAAAGACCCAGCCTTGCTCAGGGCCCGTCCGTGTCCATCTTGGGTGCGAGGGGTCGGATGGGCAGGCCTCCCTTGGGGTGTGGCAGAGAATTCCTGGTGGAGACAGATGGCACAGCGGGTGCACCAGGGGTGTGTGGGGGGCCGGCTGCTCCCTGACCCATGCCCACCCACAGCCAGCAGTGATGACATGACCCTCACTAGCCCCAGCATGGACAACTCGAGTGCGGAGCTTCTCCCCAGTGGGGACTCACCACTGAACAAGAGGATGACCGAGAACCTGCTGGCCAGCCTGTCCGAGCACGAGCGGGCTGCCATCCTCAGCGTGCCTGCCGCCCAGAACCCCGAGGACCTCCGCATGTTTGCCAGGTGGGGCAGGGTGACCTGCGGGGCTGGGCCAGTTCTGGGGTCAGAATGGAAAGCGGATGGGGACTGACCCAGCACAACCCCAGCTTACGTCCACTGGTGACAAACGGGAGTTGCTGGTTGAGGTGGCGTCTCAAGCACTCACATGTCCCTACCTGGCACCTGTGTGTCCCCGCTGTGGGGAGCACGGTCTGTCGCTGAGACACCAGGCCCGGTGCCCTTGCCAGCCGGGAGTCCCTGCAAGACCTCCTGGGTGCTCCTTGTTACTTTGGAAGCTGCGGCAGGTTCTCATCCTCACAAGGCTTAGTAGGGATCTTTCCCTCCTGGGAAAACTCTCAGCCCAGGCTGGGGGCGGTGGTGTCCAGGACCCCTCTTTGTTGGTGACAGACTTTGTCACACCCACCTTTGACTTGGGGGGCTCTGCAGGTGTATGGCTTTCTGGGTGGGGTGAGGCTGACTGGGGGCAAGCCCCCAGGTAAGAACCGCATGCCAGGCGACTGTTGAAACCAGCTGGGTCTGGGCCTCCTCTGTGCCAGCCCCAGCCCCAAGCAGCTCCTAGAGCCATGACCCTGTTTGGGCCCAGAGCCCTATGGGCGT
>NW_024424452.1:39120007-39127515 GCF_017311325.1 Ursus maritimus
CCCCCCCCCCCCCCCCCCCCCCCCCCCCCCCCCGCCGTCAGGGTGCTGAGCATGCTGACCTGCGGGCTCGGGGCCTCCAGGGTTTGAAGAGCCGTGTCCTCGTGGACCCACCTGAGGGCACGTGGTGGGCAGCAGGTCCGGAGCACTCACCTGCCCCTGCCGGGGGCGGAGGCCCTGAGATCCCTGGCAGCTCTGCTCAGGTCTGTGGGCAGCTCAGCGCTGATCCCCGCCTGTGGCTCCTAGGGCGGAGGCTGCCGGGGCTCACACTGCCCTCCCCTCCCCCAGGCTCCTGCACTACTTCCGCGGCCGCCACCACCTGGAGGAGATCATGTACAACGAGAACACACGGCGCTCCCAGCTGCTCACGCTCTTCGACAAGTTCCGCAGCGTGCTGGTGGTGACCACCCATGAGGACCCGGTCATCGCCGTCTTCCAGGCACTGCTCCCATGAGGCCAGGCCGAGGACAAGGAAGCAGAGGCGGGCTACTGCCATGGGCCGGGGGCGTGAGGCCGGAGTACCATCCGGCAGCAGCCTTGGGGCAACTGCCCTCCATGTTCTCACTCTCCTCTGGTCCTTGAAACAGCCTCAGTGTCTGAGCTGAGACGAGGCTCCCAGCTGGAGGGAGCGTCCAGGACTCGGGCCTGCGGGCTTCCCACACACAGACCCCGGCCATGCGTTTCTCTCAGACCCTCCTCCCAGCCCGGCCCCCTCCACCACTGCCCTCCCAGAGAGTGCTGTGCCTTTCCTGGCCCGCCCCACCGTGGCCCATCCCGCCTTGGACACCTGCCGCACGAGGGCCTGGGCTGACCCACAGCTTTGGGGTGAGTGTGCACTGGTGTCCCCCACCCTCCCTCACACAGGCCTGAGGGACAGTGTGTCCAACCTCCTGCACACACACGGCCTCCAGTGTCCTGCCCTGGAGGGAGACCACTGAGGGGGGCTGTGACGCAGATACAAGCAGTACTGTTTTCTAGACACAAAGCGTTTATTTGGTTTTTAAGCAGTTAAAAAGCCTTGTTGGAGCGGACCCTTGCTCAGTCCTGTGCGTTCTGCTCAGCTGCTCTGTCTACCACGCTGACCCAGGGGCTGCCGCGGACATAAAAGCGGAGGGGTTTCTGGGCCCACTCTCCTGCATGGCCAATGCCCACTCGGGCTGCTGCCACCACGGCTGGCTCACTGGACCCCGGGGGGCTGCGCTCCAACCACACAGCCTTGTCCTTGGCCAGGTCCCGCTGGTTGAAGCTCTTGTCAATGGCCAGGGCCTGGCACAGCTTGGAGGGGCCACTGCACAGCTCACGGTCCTTGAGGGCTCGGCCCGCGGTGCCCTTGCGGAGGGTGCTGCGAAGCTGCCGCATGGTCTCCAGGCCCCCCAAGGGCTCCAGCGCTCGCAGCAGGACACACGCGCCATCCCCTGTGGGACAGACGGACAGCCTTTAAAGCCAAGCCTCCCCAGGCTGTTGCCCTCCCGACCCCAGGGCACATAAATGCTATGGAGGCGCTGCAGCTGCCTTCCTGAGCACCCCTGCACTCACCATCCACACGTCTGCCGCCTCCACGTCCTGCACCCTTGCACCTGCCACCAGGTGAGCTGCGCCCAGCAGCCCGAACGCCTGACCACTAGCTAGGGAGAACCTATGTTTAAAAAAGCATGGTGGGCGCTGGTAGCCGGCCTCCCTGGCTTCATCTGGTTTGATGAGTGGCAGCACCTGTGAGGCTGGCCAAGGAAATCCCAGAGAGCCGGTCGTCTGAGCACTGTCATCCCACCAGGAAGCAGGAAGCCTCAGGCCTGGGCGAGCCTCTGACGCTCGCCCATCTGCCTCATCCACTGGTGTGTGTGGGGGAAGCTGGAAGGTTGGCTCAGAGCAGCTAGCAGTGTGCTCATGATACTGGGTGAGTCTGCCCAGTGATCCAGGGAAGAAACTGCGCGGGAGGAGATGCCAACACAGAGCCCCCTCCCCCAGGATCCCTTCTAGCCGCGGCGCTTCTACCAGCAGTCCAAGTTACTTTAAGTTTTGTTTTGTTTCTAGTGTCTCCACACTGGACGTGGAACTCAAAAGTCCAAACCCTTGAGATCGGGTCCCACGCTCTGCCGGCTGAGCCAGCCAGGTGCCCCAGTCCAAGGGGCTCACTCAAGAGGATGCATCTGCCTGAACTCCCTGAGCCCTGGCCAGAACTCTGACCCTCCAGCAAGGTTGCTTTCCTGACTGGGCCAACCCCCAGGGGCTCTGAGAGGCTCAGCTGGCCAGGCCAGTTTCCACCCTTGGACCTTGGCCACAAGGGTCTCCCCATTGGCAGACCGGGAGCCCCGAGTGGACACAGCAGCCAAGCCCTGTCAAGTAACCAGCAGCTGGCAAGTGTTGGGGGTTTTGTGACCAGATGCCCCTTAACCAGCCAGTTATATACTTGGGGTACACCAAACCTTGGGAGTTCTGTGCCTCTGTGATTCCTGGGCTCCTCTCAGCCCACCAGCCTCAGGGCTTCCTGTGGGTGCCACGCATGTCCCTCACTGTCCCACATGGGGTGAAGGAGCAGCCTGCCCCTCCATCCCCACACCCCTATCCTGGAGTGCATCTGAGTCCCTCATCCCAATGAAAACACGACACCACCCCTAACCTCTTCCTGTCAGGTCTCCCCATCCTTACCCACTAGTCCTCTGTCTACACTACCTGCCTCCTGGTGGTTTATATGCCGCCACCACCCCGAGAGCAGGCAGGCAACGACCATGTCCTTGGCCTCCCCTCTCCCTCACTCTGTCTGGATGACCCTGGCCTTCACTGTCTGTACCCGTGCGGTTTCCTGCCCCCTTGACCTGGATGGTCACATGTCCATAAAGTAACGTGCCACCTCCAATGTCTGCCCTGCCCAATGTACTCCCCCCCCCATCCCACCAAATGCCAGGCTTCTCCCTTTCCTGTTGACCATAGCCCTGGGCATCACTAGACTCAGTGTCTCTCCTTGTCTGAGTCCGGTCCCACTACACAAGACAGGGTTGGTTCTATTGCTAAAGAAAAGCCAGACAACCAAAGTAAGCTCTCCAGAACGATAAGAGGACCCTCACGGATGGTCCCTACCGTCCTCCGATGTCCAGTCACTCAGCTTCACTCGACACCTGCTTTGTGCTGGGCACAGGACCAATCTTGGGTCCCCTGTAGGTCCTTCAGCCCCTGTGGCTCTGACACTGCACATGTCCAGCTGTCTACTCGGTGCAATCACAACTCCCAGGTCACTGGAATCACTCAGATGTGTGTGACACAAAGCGTACCAGACCCCAAGCTTCTTACTGGTCTCCTCAAGCATTTGCTCTTCTTGGGATGGGCAGTGGGGAGGCTGAACAGACACAAGAGGCTGGGACTGGCTAGCCAGAGTGGGCCAGGCAAACCCTGTTCCCGTTCATCAGTGCGTCTGGCAGGACAATGCTGTGGGCTCTTCCTTCTGAGCACAGACCTTCCGGAAAACAGCCACCTGCTCACAGTGGGACAGAGGCTGCCCCAGAGCAGGTCTCACAGGGTGTGTGGGTTCTCCTGGGAGCTCTAGACCAGCATCTCTCTACTTGGCACTACTGACATTTGGGGCCAGATGATTGGGGTGGGGGGCATTCTGTGCCTTGTGAGCTAGTCCGCATCATGCCTGGCCTCCACGTGCTAGATGCCAGTAGCACATCCCCAGCTGAGATGACCACACGTCTTTGGACACTGCCTCCCCCCAGGTGGCAAAATCATCCCCAGCTGAGAAGGATTCATACCCCGTAGCTGACCGCCTGGCGAGGCTCTGGCTTGAGCCCAACTCAACCCAAACTCATACCATCCTCATTTCCCCAGCCCCTCCCAGGTCCACCCTGGGTCATAGAAGACACCACCTTTGAGATCTGTGACCATCGGTGTCCTTGTGGAACCTGTCAGCTCCATGTTCAGGTCAGTGACCTGACCTCTATCCAGTGCGGGCCCCTGGCACCTATAACCACCCTGAGAGCATAGCCAGAGTTCCTAAAACCCAACCTAGCTTAGCAGTGACACCTCCTTGCTTCGACACCTGCCCCGGCCTGGTCCTCCCAGGGATGTCCGAGCTGCCGATTGAGGGGACTCTGCCCGTGGCCCCCTGTTGCCCCAAGCAGCAGCACCCAGCACCGCTCACCTCGGCTGGAGACGTTCATGCAGAAGTACATGCCGTAGATGATATACACATACAGAGTTCCGGGCTTCATGAACATGCCACGGTTGCGGGGGGTCTGCCGGCCACCCCTAGAGTGGGCGGCTTCATCCTCTGGCCCCAAGTATGCCTCCGTCTCCACAATGCGGCCACGCAGCTCTGTGCCATCATCAAGTCGTCGGACCAGGACCTGTGGGCAGTCTGTTTTCTCAGAGCAGGGAGGGGCGGGGGTACACTCAACCGTGACAGCCCACAGCCTGGGCCTCATCTCCCCAGTTCAGGGGGGAGGGCACCCAAGTCCAGCCAGGCCCCTACTGTCCCCTCTGTCCTGCTCACTGCTCCCGGGAACACAGGCCCTGCTAAGTATCCTGTCTACAGGTGGCAGTTATGTTAAGCTCCTGCCAGGGCCAGGCTGGAAACCAGGACTAGTGAATTCACACACTTCAAATCTTGGTGGGGCCCTCCATCTCCCTGCCCCCTCCTCCCCTAGCTCCCTTGGGCTTAAATGCTTAGCCAGGGGTAGGGCAGCATGGAGGGCACAGGGCCCCAATGTTGTCCCCACACAGCTGCCCAGAACGCCCAGAGCGTGTGTGGCCCCTTCCACCTGGACTGACCACAAAGGACCATCCTACTTAGCTCCCACCCACCTGGCCCTGAAAGGCCTTTCTGAGCAGCAGGACCAGCTGCCCTGCAGTGCCCCTGGCCTGGACCACGGCCCTGGGTGTAGCCAGCTCCACAAGGAGTGGGTCAGTGCAGGCACTATGCTAGGGAGATGAGCTGGCCGCAGTCGGCTCAGCCAGCACCCTGGGCAGGGGCGAGGCCCAGAAGGGCCAGCTGAGGACAGGGCAGGGGGTAGTTGCCAGGGGCTATCACTGGAGGGGCGAGTGCTCTCGGGTCCACAGAGCACCTAGGAGAGCAGTCCAGCCCACAGGGGAGCCAGGGAGAGCCTGTGGAGTGCTGAGTGTCGGGGAACGGAGTCTTCTTCAGCCTGAAGACTTTCCGCCTGCTCCTTGGCCACATGATAATACCTGTCCCAGAAATGCCCGCGCCAGGGGGACAGCAGGCTGGTCGAAAAACTCAGATCCCAGCTGTGCAGAGTGGCTTTTTGGGCCTGAAAAGTAGATGCTGCGCTGGGGTCCCAGGGCTGCAGGCGGCCCCAAGCAGGGCTCCATAGGCGAAAGCGTCTGGGCTCTGTCTGGCAGTCTCTGAGGCTGTTCTGCTTCTGACAGTCGCTGTTTTTTTTGCCCCATTCTGCGGGAAAGCTGTAAGGGGAACAGACAAATCCTCTGACTAGGTTTTGGAGTGAAGTCAAGACCGTGCAGTTGAAGGACCGTATTCGACTGCTTGCCTTGTCTGTAAAATGGAGGCAGCCCCCTGTGGGTTGTTGGAAGGTGCAAACAGAATGCTGTACCCATGGACTCAGCCCCACGCTGGGCCCCAGGCGGCCTTGGGAAGTGCCTGCACGTGAGGACAGGCTGTCGGTGGCGGGGACGGAGTAGCCACTCTGATCCACACACCGTCCATGTGCAGAAGATGCACAGGGTGATGGCAACGCACTGCAGGGCCCGAGGAGGGACAGTGGGCACCGGGGCCTCAGACAGGAGTGCGGGCACCCTGCCTGCCACTCACTACATGGACCCCAAACAAACTTCTGCTCTTGTTTCTGGAACCCAGCCCTTTGCACTGACCCTGACCAGGAATCAATTGGTTTTTTATATTTATTTATTTAAGTAATCTCTACACCCGACATGGGGCTCAAACTCATGACTCCAAGATCAAGAGTCGCAGGCTCTTCCAACACAGCCAGCCAGGTGCCCCCTAACCAGGAACTGAAAAGCACAGCCATGACCTTGATGGGGCTTGGTGAAGGAATGTTTGTGTTCTCTGCACTCCCTCCCACCCGGCTGAGCTGTTGGTAGGGCCCCCACCGTGCCAACCCTTCCTCAGAATGGCCAGGAAGGCCTGAACACACAGCTGGGGGGGCACCGGGCTGCCTCTTTGCTCCAACCCAAGTGCTCAGGGCATGACCCCTGCTGAGTCCCCAGCTATCCTCACTCTCACGGCCAGGACATCCTAAGGATAAGGAGGAGGTGGGGCAAAGCCGAGATCTCCCAAGGGACAAGACCCCACCTCCGACGTGCTGCCGAGAAACCTGACCACACACCCTCAGCTGTTCTGGGACCAGCTGCTCTACCAGTGGGACGCCATGAAGAGCAGGTGAGCAGCGGGGCCCGGAAACTCCCTCGACAAGGGCTAGTTTTCAGTAGTACCCACATCTCCTTGGCATGTGACAGACCCATTATTTTTAACAGAAGTGCTGACGTTCCATACTGAAAGGAGACTGCCAGTCTACTGAGAGTGGACGCTGACGTGACCGTCGTTGCAGCCCAGCCCATCTGCCAATACCCGCCATGGGCTCAGACGCTGGGACGCTGCCACCCGGAGTCTGGCCCCCTGCCTGCCTCATGGCACTTGGGTCATTCTGGGTCAGCCCTGGCCCACCCTGGGTGGTGAGGGACTCAAAACTGTCCACGGACTGAGACTCAGAAAGGCCTCAGTTTCCCTATTATAGACCTAGAATCTCAACCCGCCTCACAGGCCTTTGTGGTGGTTTGGCCCCAGGACTAAGTGGCAGGAGTGACCCCTGCTACTGCATTCAAGTGAGCCTTGACTCAAATCGTGTACCTGGGCACGTCTAAGCACCCGTGGCCCTGGTTAGAAATGAGGGCTCCCTCAAGAAAGGGCCCGGGAAGATGACCTCAAGTGTCTGTGCCTCTGTTTTCTCACCTGTAGAAAGGAGCCCGCATCTGTGGCCCAAGATGGTTCTGAGAATAAAGTGAGAGAAGTCGGGTAGGCATGTCGCTGGCATGCAGCAAGCCCTCAATGAATGACCGTTAGGAAGAAACACGCTCCACCCAGGATGTCTCCAGGCAGAACCTGAGAACTAGGGTCTCCTGCCCGAGCGGGTCCAGCCGGTGGAGGGCACACCTGGGTAAACCAGGGTTAGTGACCACAGACACTGCACTGATCCGGTGTCACTGACACTGACGTGGGGAGCGTGAGAAAGTTCCCCCCCTGGGCCAACCCAGGTCAGTTCCGCAGCGGCCTGGCCCCGCGGCAGGAGGTGTGTGAGCGAGGCCTCGGTGCACAGCACTGAACCAGGAACCCGGGCTCGGGGCTGCTCCCAGACTTCACTGGCAACCGCGGGTCGGGCCTCGACTTTTCCAGGAGCAGACGGAGCTCCGAGCGGGGCCGACCCGCCGGGGGGCGATCGGTGGGGACTGCAGCTCCCGTCAGGGGCCGGCGCGCGCTTGACTGGCTTTGCCCGGGGGCTCGCTCAGCGCGTGTGCCCCCCCCCCCC
>NW_024424452.1:39128425-39151361 GCF_017311325.1 Ursus maritimus
GGGGGGGGGGGCGAAGAGAGTCTGGGCAGGGCAGTGCCTGGTCCAGAGGAGGGAAGGGCCATGGGTTGGGGGTGGGGGGTGTTCAAGCACAGGGCTGTTGGCTGGGGTGGGGGGGCACACTGCCGCCTCCTGTGGCTCAGTGGACCAGCAGGGTGAATGGGGGCCGTGACACCCAGCAGAGTCACGCACACACACACTGTGCACTCGGTAGTTCTAGGGTCCCCTGCAGGGCCCTTCTGCTGGGGCAGGCACAGTCCCACCCTCCTGTGTCACCCACCACTGTCCTGGGGAAACCCTTGAAGAGCAGGGCCTGCACTTTGATTTCTGTCACCCTGGCCCTGGGAGGGGGTACCCGTGGGGCCTCAGGGAGCCACTGGGTACAGGATGGTATCAGGTAGGAAGTGCCCAATGGGCCATGAGAGTGGGGCCTCAGACTAGCACAGAGCCAAGTCCAGCTCCGAGCCTCCTCTGAACAGCCCGAGGGCTGAAATCCAGCCAGGGCCCGGGCCCAGGCCCAGCGGCGCTGCGGGGCCCCCTCCCCTCAGGGCTCCCACCAGGACTTCCTGGGGAGGAAGGGCCGAAGCCTTCCAGCTGCCTGCTGGAAGCCACCCAGCTGTTTGTGGCTTCCGGGGGTGGGCAATGTGTCATAAATCCGTGCTAGTAAGGCAGGCCTAGTTGTGACTCCCACCCCTTTCTTTCCTTCTGACCCCCTGCAGCCATTCTGCCCAAACAATGACTCCTGCTTCCTGCCTTCCTTTGTGCCCAGTTCCCCTGCTCTCCTCCCTTTTCCCTCTTCCTCTCTCTAGGAGGGAAACTGAGGCCTCCGCTGGGCCCTGTCCTCCTGATGAGGGCTGGGGCAGGGTGGATGCCATTTGTATTAATTTTTATTCTGATTTCACAAATGGTGCGTGGTCCTTGTAGAAAAAATGGGGAGTCTACTCGTTCTCGAAGGGGTGTTTTCTCTCCACCTTGAGAATGAGGAAAGAGAGGCTCGGAGCACAGCCCTGGCCCTCGAGGAGGCAGAGCCGGTGCCAGATGTGTACTTTCTCCAGATGTTCCTGCCTGAGTGCCGGGGCTGGCGAAACCTCTCCAGGGTGGGCCCTCCTCTGCCCCGCCCCCATTTCCTGGTTCGTGGTCTGAGGCTCCACCACAGGCTGGAAGCAATGGGCTGAGCATTCCCACTGTGGCCTGTTGGGCAGGCTGGCTGGGGGTAGGAGAAGGTGGTCCTGGTGGGAGAGGGGCCTAGCGCCTTCTCTGTCCCCAGTGTGCTCGGCTGCTGGGCCACGGAGGTGTATTGGAGGATGTCAGTGCAAGATGGAGGTGAGGATACCCTTCATGCTTTGAAAGGGATCAGCGCCGGGGTGGGCTGCCCTGGGCCCTGCCTGTGGAGGGGCCACCAGCATCTGAACCCTTCAGAGAAAGGAGAGCACAGAGTCCACAGTTCCAGGACCAGGGCTGTCCCAGGGCGTCCAGTACACTGGCTCAGTGTCCTTTTCTCTAATGTGGGGACCCTGACACTGTGGAAGGGAGAGTTGGGTCAGAGCCCAGTGGGTTCCATGTCGGACAGCACAGGGCCCTCTGGCAGCTTCTCAGTGGTTCTCCTATCCCAGCTGGCCTCCAAGGCTCTCTGCATCTGACAGGCTCTGTGGGGGTCAGGGCCTCCTTGGGCAGAGAGGGCAGCCAAAGAAGGTGTGTGGGGGCTGCCTCCTCCCTTTCTGGGGCTGTGCCGCCAGTGCCGTTGAGCCTTGGGCCCAGGTACTTATGGGACCCCTTGCCATGCACTGAGGCAATGGAGAAGGGCAGCTGCCTCGGAAATAAGTCAGTGACTTCAGGGCCCTGGCTGGCCTGGCCCACTTCATCTCCTCCCCAAATAGCCAGGGGGTGGTGCTGGGTCCACCCAGGCTCCCCAAAGCCCAGGAACTGGCCTGCTGAGCTAAGGATTCCAGGGTAGCTGACGGCGACTCCTCCTATTGGTTGGGATCTTACCCCTCAAGTCTCAGGGTGCAGTCCATAGCCACAGGGGTGGTCCAGACAGCCACCCACCCCCAGTCACCTGTTCACATGCTAGGCAGTGGTAGTTGATTTCCATTTCTCTAGGGCTGGAGGGAAGAGGAAGGAGACTGGGAGCTGGCTTCCCATTTGGGGCCCCACATGGCAAGAGCATTGGGCAGTGAGGCAGACATGAGGCAGAGCATAAGGATAGGAACACATGTGTCCGTGTGGACTAGGTCCAGGCCTCTGCTCGCACCATCCTTTGATTCCAAGGTCCTCGATCAGGATGCCAGGGTGGGTTGAGAACCTGGGGATTCCTGGATTTGCCTGCCAGGGTACACTGGGGGATGCCTTGGGACCAACACCTGTGAGGGGTCCTGGAGGCTGCTGGGAATCCCACTTAAGCTCAGAAACCAAGAGGACCCTTCAGAGGTGACTTGAATGAACATGGGGGAGGCCATTTAACCTGTCACTGAACGCGTAGACCACCCTCTCTGGGGACAGAGCATGATTTCGTCAAGGCAGCTCTTGTCAACTGAAGGTGACTCCTTGCAGGGGGATTTTGGCCGTGAGCCGGCCGTGAGCCAGCCGTGGCTGATGCTCCTGGCAGCTGGGAACGAGTGTCTGGGTCGTGAAGCGGGTCTGGGTGGCACCCTGCGGCAGCCACCGCGGGAGGGGGCCTGCCAACACTGGACGCCCAGCCGCGGCATGCTTTGGGTGCGAGCCCAGGCCCTGGACTCCAGGGAGGACACCACCGCTGGCCCTACCAGCCTAGTCTGGGCATCCAGGAGGGCGGGGCCTGCTTATCCCTGGCTGGGGTCGAGAATGCCGGAGAATGCCTGGTATGGAGAGACTGTCCTGTCTGGCCGAGAGCCTGGCATGGGAGGCGTGGCACGTGTAGGCTGCCGGAGCCATGAGCATCAGCACCGGGTGGCCTCCCTCTCGCCTTGTGTCCCCAGTCCACCTGTAGTTCCCTTCCCCACCCCCCAGTGAAGGAGTCCTCCTCGAGCTCCTCCGAAGCTTTTGTTGTCTCCCTCTCCCTAAGAGTTGTGTTGATGTGCCTGTGTTCATAGAAGACCCAGTATGTGCAGGCACCACTGTGTCCCCGGGTATGGGTGAGGATGTGATCAAAGGATTCTGTCCCTTGCTCAGGTTCCAGGGCCAGCCAGTAAGTTGGCTGCCACCTCAAGCTCTCAACGTTATTTTCTTCGTAGTCAAGAACCCGGTCTTGTGTGCAGTCAGGCCCGGCGTGACTTGCTGACCGTGGTAGCAACCCTGTTCAGAGAAGGCCAGTGCCACCTGGTCCCAGAACAGCCAAGGGCCCAAGGACATCTTTGTAGGCACTGCAAGGCTTGAGGTGCTGGGCCACATGTGCCCCAAGGTGTTCTGGCACCTGGTGAAAGTGTCCTCAGGAGAACTGTGTTTTCTCCAGGGGCCTAAGAGAGGCCGCCGTGGTCAGCCCCTGGTCAGACCTGCCCATACCTGCTATTGGCACTCCCCTCCCCCCTTCCTTGGGCTCTGGGTGGTTCAGCCCCACATACTCCTGCAATGTCAAGAGAGAGCGATGCTGGGAAATTCCCACAGCACCTCAGCCTCAAGCAGATGGGTGATTTAGTGTTCAGCTCTACAGTGCAGGGATGAGCCTGCCGGGGACAGTGGGCGAGCTCCGGGAGGGAAGCCTGCAGAGTGGGTGCCGCAGACAGTGCCTCTGCTCGGAAGGGTGCAGGGGCTGTGGGCCCAGCCTGGCCTGGGAGTGCCTGCTGGGGAGCACGGGGGCCTGGGGAGGGCTAACGGCGCCGCTCCGGCCCTGGCTGTGAGTGTGCGTGTGCACCAGTGTGTAAACACACGAACGGGAGGGCGCACGTGTATGACGGGGTGGAAGGGGCTGTGAAGGTGTGTACTTTAGTTGTGTGTGTGTGTGACTGTGTAAATGTGTTTGTGAATACGTGAGTAGTGTGAGTGGTTCGAGTATGTGCACGAACGCACGAGCTGATATGCGAGTGTGAGCGCTCCCGTGGGGCTGGGTGAGCGAGGGTAAGTGATTCAGCGTGGGCCTTTGGAGGTTGGTGGCTGGGTTTCCGGGAGATCCACGGACGCTGTCCCGCTGCACCCTCTCCCCCCTTTCTCAGGCACAAGTCAAGGAAGAATAAGGTCAGGCCTCACCCTTAGTCGGGGAGGGGCTGAGGAGCCCAGGACTTCCGTTGACGCGGAGGCTCTGCCCGTCGGGCCAGTAGGTCCCCCCTGCCGGGCCAAGGCGCCCAAGACCCCCAGCCACAGCTGTCCCCGCGGCTCCACACAGGGGAGAGCAGAGCCCAGCGGCCTTCCCGGAGGAGGTGACTCGGGCCGGGCGGGCCGCGCGCATTCCTGAGCCCTGAGTCAGCGCGGCCGCCCCCTCCGGCCGGGCCCGCCCCCGGCGCGCACGCCCCTCGCTCCATGGCATTCCCGGGCGGGCGGGCCGGACGGGCGCGCGGGCGGGGACTCGGCGCGGGCGCCCTCCCGGCCGGCGGCGGCAGCCCCTCCCCGGAGCCCTCCGGACCCCCGACGACCCCTTGGTGCCGGCGGCGGCGGTGAGTGAGCGCGCCGGGAGGGGGGCGCGGGGCTTCGCGGGCCGGGCGGGTTCCGGGGCTGCGTCCGCTGCGCGCGGGGCCCGTCCCTAGCCCTCCACTGTCAGAGCGGCTGGCAGCGGCGGGAGTCGGGCCGGGTGCGGGGGCCAGGCCCGGGGCCGGGTCCGGGGTCGCGCGAGGCCCCGCCCGGGGCGCCCGGACTTTCCTTCGCGGAGTTTCCCGAGCCACCCGCGGAGGCGGCCCAGCCCGGGATTCCTAGCCCGGCGCGCCGCAAAAATAGCCCGGGGCCGGATTAGCACGTCCCAGCGGCCCGAGGGGGCCGGACAGCGCGGCTCCAGCCCCCGCCCAGCAGCTGAGGGTCCCGGGAGCGGGAGGGCTCGGAGCCCGGGGGTGTCCCCAGGCCCCTCCGAGCTGCACCCTCCCCCCCTGACGTTTTGCTTCCCGGCCGCCGCCGGTGGGTGGTGCTCCAAGTCGAAACTCCAGCTCCGAGGGTGGGACTCGTCGGGATCATCCCCGTCCCAGCCGTCGTCCCTGGGGAGGGGAGTCGTGTCACCAATAATAGCAGCCGCCGCGGGGCTAGGGGCGGGCACTGACCCTACTCCCGCTTCACCGCCTCTGTCTTCCCGCTCTGTAAGTACGGGACCTGCAGGGACCTGGAGCCGCTCCCTAAGACAGCCCCCCTACCTTGTGCTTAGTGGCCAAGAGAGCGGAGGTGGGGGGCGTGGGGGCGTGCCCACAAGCAGGCTTTCTATTGGTAGGAAAGATGGCTGGACCCCAGGTGCTCGGGGCACCGGGGGAGGGCGTGGCTGTCTGCCCTGCTGGGGGCTTGTTTGTGCCGGATGGGGAATGGGCAGGGGATCTCGCAGCCATGCCTGCCCAAGGCCCAGCTGGTTCCCGGCCGGAGCGCGTTCCGTGCAGCTTGGGTTGTGTGTCTCTGTCGGGTGGGCGGGGCTGGATCTGGAGGCCCTAGCCTTGTGCTGGGAACCCCCCCCACCCGTCCCCCACCTTGGGACTTCCTGACTGAGAAGATTCAAGGATGAAACTGGCTTTTCAGGTTTGGCCCAGCCAGATGCTGGGTTCTCCCCACCGCCCTCGAGCCAGCCCCAGCCCCCTAGAGAGCCCCCAGAAATTAGGAGGAAGGTGAGGAACCCCGAAGCTGGCTGGGGGCCAAGAGGTCCCTCCGCTGAGCCCCCTGCCACCAGGGGGCATTCTAGCAAGCTGGGTCCTTTTCCCTGAGAACAGGGCAGGGCTGGTAGGTGGGCACAGGAGTCAAGTGGCTCCAGATTGTAGGTGCCAGGCCCCTGGCCCCATCCCAACCCTTCCAAACAGGCAGCCAGCCGCCCGTTGCGCAGGCAGGCCGACTGAGGGCAGCAGAGCTGGAGAATTGCTATGCCAACATCCCTCATGCGACATTAGTGTCGCGGCCAAGCTGCTGTCCTTGGGAACTCATATTCTAGGGGGGCCCTCGGCTCAGAGGGGGTCACCCAGGTCTCCCCTGCCTTTTAGGGCCCTCCCTCAGGGTCCCCTCAGCTCCCAGCAACACACCCCGTTGCTCCTCTCCATGGATGTGAGGTGCGCCCCTTCGGGCTCCAGTTCCCCTACTTTGGTGTCTGTGACAGGACCCGCTTTCTGCCCAAGATCATATTCCCTGGCTTCTGCCTGTTTTCTGGGTTGGGTGTGTTTGAGGGTGACCCCCTCCTCCCTGAACTGAGATGCTCTGGGCTGGGATACGGTGGACTTGGGGGCCCAGATGGGCTAACCCCACCCTGGGGGGCTGTGGCCGGGGCCAGCTAGGCAGGCACACTGGTTCCCTTGGACCCCAGCTCCGGGGCAGACATTGTCCAAGGCTTTGAACCCCCTTGGAGGCTCCGTGACCTCAGGTGGTGACTGGCCTCTCCAAGCCTCCGTTTTCTTATCTGGAAGATGGATACAGAGGACCCTTCCCAGGGGTCGTGATAGGTCAGCAGGGTCAGTGACACCCAGGTTTCAGGCATGTGTGCTAGGCTTCTGATGACAAGCCATTTCTGCTCTTACAACAGACTTGAGGACTTGGCTTCCCCTCCTGGGACCTCTCTTGTACTATCCAGGAGCCGGCCCGTCCTGGGAGGAGGTCCCTAAGCCCAAGGGTCTCAGGGCACTGGGGAGGACATGTGTGTCAAGTTAGTGGGGGAACTTCTGGGGGTGCTGACTGGTGGCCCGACGGCTCATCTGTCCTTGAGCCAGGCATGCTGGTAGAACGTGGGCCTTTCCCCTCTGCAGGCTGAGGGATGCTTTCATCCTGACATCCAGCTAGACCTCAGATTGTGGAAGCCAGAATCTGCCATAGCTAAGTCTGTTCCCTTGTGCCCGTGCTGACTGCCTGTGTGGCATGGACCTGCAGCCTCTCTGAGCCTTGGGGCTCTCCAGCCTGGGATGTATTCACCCCGTCGGCCTCCGTCGGAGCCAGTGGGATCCGGTGCTTGGATTCTGGTTGTGGTGATCCCCAGGTCCATCCGTGCCTGTTGAGCCTTTGGGCAGCACCTGTCCCCAGGGCTAGTGCTCCCTCTGCCCTGCCCTCTGTACTTAGGTCCTGGAGTGTCATTATCACCAGGGATTCCCGTGCCTTCGGGGCCTCCTGCAGCACGGAGCCTCTCGTTGTGTTATTGGCCTTCTGCATACCTGTCTGGGGTGATGTCTGTCCTGTGATGGGTGAAAGGTGAGGTAGGGATTGATGTGTCCTCTTGGGGACTGGCAGAGGGCACTGTGCAGGCCATCAGCTAGGTCTCAGGCCTGCGCCACTGTTCTCTGACCTCGTTGGCATCACCGAATAGTGGCAAGCTCTGGGAGAGTTGAGGAGGGCTGAGGACTCGACCATTACCATTTTTAGCATGTTGCCATTTATACATGAGACAAAGAGGCACAGAGAGGCCAGGTGACCTGCTTTGCTACGCGGCGGCATGTGGTGGTGAAGCACTGCTTCTGGGATGCCATGCAGCTAATGATTCCCGCTCACAGTTGGGCATCAGATTAGGGGTCAAACAGAAGAGGGAGGGTCAGAGGTCAGGGCTCTAGTGTGGAGGCTGGAGGATTTGGCCCCTCCTGGGATCATGCTCAGGTGAGCTGGGGACACGTCTGGGCAGGTGTCCTGGGGTGGGGCCCGTTGCTCCAGCTGACCTTGGCGGTAGGCGGTCCCCTGGGCAGGGCAGGGCTGGGGCTTGGTGGGTCTTGTCCTGGGGCTGGGCCATCCCGGCTCTCCTCAGCCTCCAGCTGCCCCTGCTGGCATCGTCCTGCCAGCTGGCAGAGCAGGCCTGAGTGCCCCGTGGCTGCTGCTCACACCTGAGGACGCAGTCTCACTATGGCTCTGGCCACTGGCTGGGCTGGGGCAGGCCACACTGCTCCCCAGTCTCCTCCTGCCTCTTGGCTACACCCTGCCAAACTGGGCATCTCTGAAGGCTCCTTCTCCCGGTGCCTCCCATGGTTGTACACGCTTTTGGGGTCTCCTCCTCCCCTCCCCTTGCTCCTCCTGTGGCTGCCTTCAGGGAGCTCCCTAGAGCTGGCAGGCGTCACCAGCATGGGGGTTTGGGTTAGCTGTGTACCAGGCACTGCTGTGGTCCCTAAATTTCAGATGAAAAAATGGAGGCTTGCAGAGGGTTGCAGGTGGTGAAGGGGAGCAGGGTCTGCCCAATGTCTCAGGCCAGGCACTCCCCTGGCTTCCCTCCACTGGCTTCCTGGCCCCTCTTTTACCTGTGCGCTGTGCCAGCCCGAGGGTCCCGCTCCTCCCAGGGCAGGAACGGCTTCAGTGGGACCTGCCCCTGTCCCACCCAGCCCTCCACCCTGAGGCTGTGGCTACTCTGATTCCTCTCCGTCCATTTAAAGCAGCCCTAGTGGTCCTGTGTCCCTGCGGGGCCCTCGGCCCTCAGCCCCATCTTGGGCCCTCATCAGGAGCCCACGCTTGTCCTGCGCTGCCCGGAGTGCCCGCGAGTAGCGTCTGCCCCTGTTCAGGCCCCCTTGCTGGGCTCGGCGCCCACCCTTAGCACTCACTTAGCCGTTGTCAGCACCTCCTGCTTCACTTCTAGGTGACCAGTTAGGGTCTCCCGATAGGGCTGGGCCCTGGATGGGCAGCCTCGACTGTTGCCAGAGTGATTCAGATGATGTGTGACCCCGAGTGATCAGGCCCTCGCTGGCCTGAGGCTTCTTCCCCCACGGAGGGGGTCAGCAGGGCAGAGATGCTGTTGGGATTCCCCCCTGAGGGGCTGTCTGGGAACAACAGCCCACTGTGTGCTTGGGGGAGGCCTGGACACTGAGCCACTGTCTCCTCTGGGTGGGCATGTGCCCCTCCCCAGCCCAGACTCTTTGTCCTCTGGGCCCGCCCCTCCCCCACACCCCAGGGGCCCACTGTGGAGCGCCCCCCGCTGTGACTCCCACCCACTCGAGGCACAGATGGGGAACTATGCACAGAGGGGTGGGGCAGACCCGGAGCCCGCAGCACTGGGGGCAGGGTGGGGATCCTGGAGCCCTGTGGCTTACGGAGCACCCTCCCACCTCCACCCCCAAAGCAGGAGGGCCTTGGGTGGAGGTGAGGGACCGCAGGCTATCTGGGCATACAGGCAGGGCTCTCGTGCCTTCCGCATGAGCTCAGTGGCTCTTGTGTTCCTGGGGCCAGCTGTAGGTCCAGGCTCCCTGGACACCTCACCACCCTTTGCCCACTTCTTTGCTTGTGCTGTCCCTGCCCTGACCTCGCCTCGTGGTCCAAGGGAAGGGTCTTTTTAAGGAGCCCCTCATCGCTCTAAGTCATGAGCGCGGGCCCCTGCCAGCCCGTGCTCAGAAATGACCGATGTTTCCCGAACAGTGGCTCTGGACCAGGCCTGTCTTGGATGCTGTGGCCCAGCAGTAACAGGACAGTCTACACGTGGGTTGAACCCCTGAGCTGTGCCAGGGGAATCCAGGGCTGGGAGCATCTGTCAGGGGTGGGGCCAGCCTGACTAAGGCTGTGGGTCCTTGACGTGTGGAGTTTTGGGCAGAGTGCATGTGCAGGGGTGGGGCGTGACTAGAGCCCTGAGATGGGAGGGAGCTGGCTGTGAGGAGAGGCCTTGGGGGCAGTGGGAGCTGGGAGGGTCATGGATGTGTGTGCTGGTGTAAGCCAATCAGCTAGCAGACGTTCCTTGTCCCCGTAAGTCAGTCGAGAACCAGCCCATATCGCTTGGAGGTGCTGGGAATGTTTGGGGAGGCTCCTGGAGAGGCCAGCCCCCCCGCCCCGGCACCCCGCCTGTGGATTCCCAGCGGTTGGTCCAGGGCCAGAAGGAGCTGTCGGCAGTACCTGGGGGGGCCTCTGTTTTGTGGAGGGGCAGGAGGGGCTGTTCTCAGCGTTTCGTGCCCTCCTGGTCCGTGTGGGGGTGGGAATTTTAGGACCCTGAGATCGTTACCTGAGCTGAAGTCAGAGCCGCCCAGGCGCCACCCCCAACCCGAATTTCACAGTCTGTCTGGTTCCCAAGCTCTCTGATGTAGGGGAGGCATTTTGGGGTCTCTTCCCTCCCAGTATTGGTCGGCCACTCCCCTGCTGTCCGTGCCCCACAGTGTGCTTTGGCTCTCCTGTTTCCAGACACCTTGTGGTCCTTCTTTTGGGGGGGGGGGCAACCGGAGCTGCCCTGAAAGTGACCTTTTGTAAGGCGGGGAGTAGAGTGCCCAAGAGGCCATGGTCACACGGTCATTGCCTCACTGTCACATGGCCAGGCAATGGAGGCCCAAGTCAGACCCTGGCCTTTCCGCTCCGGGTCCTGGGCCCTTGCCCTGGGTCTCCGATGCGGAGGGAGGGCTGGGGGCGGTATCTGTTCCTGGGTGCGTGCGCCCCCTGGTGGTCCCGGCGGCACCTGCACCCACGTGGTTCTCCGACGGTCCCTGGCAGGTGGGAGCTCCCAGACCTGGAAAGCCGGCGGCATCTCCTCTGTGAGATGGGGGGTCGCGCCCCCGTCGTGGGTGCGATGCGCCTCTGTCTCCGGAGCACATGGCATGCTGGTTAAGAGGCTGAGGTCTGGGCCAGACGGGCTTGCGATCTGCCGCCTGTGCAGACGGGGGCGCGACCCTCAGCCTGCCGGTGTCCTCACACTCACGTCGACTCCCGCTGGCTGGATCCTGTGTGAGGAACCGCTCCGCCCCCCGCGGCCTGTCCGCTCCATCACCGTGACCTTCCAGGCTTTGCTAGATGTCACCTTATGGGGGCATCGCGGCTCAACATACCGTATCTACTTGTAGGTTTGGTTTTTTTAAGATTATTGATTCATTTGAGAGAGAGCGAGCTGAGTACAAGCAAGGGGAGGGGCAGAGGGACTAGCGGACTCCCCACTGAGCAGGGAGCCCACATGGGACGTGGGGCTCGATCCCCAAGACCACGACCTGAGCTGGAGTCGGACGCTTCACAAACCGGGCACCGACGCCCCCCGCACTTACTTATGGGGTTACTGTCTGTGTGGACCGTAAGCTCCAGGAAGGCAAGGGTTTAGTCTGTTGTTTCCTTGTTTTCCCCCAGTGTGTCCCTCAGCACCTAGGAGCGGCTCCTAGCAGGTGCTCCAGGATTTGTCACGAGTTTCTGTTCCGACACGAATGGGTTTGCACTGTCTGCGGGTCTCGTTGGTGCCCGCAGTGTCTCTTGGGATGAATGGTGCAGGCACGGAGCACGGAAAAGGACTCGCTCCGGCGTCAGGGCCCAAGACCATCCCTGGGCCCAGGGAACCTTGTGAGGGCTGTGAGCACCGTTACTGAGTGACCCCCCCCCCCCCAGGCCTGCCTTGTCCCCCCCGGCGCCATGAGTGAGGCTCGCAGGGACAGCACAAGCAGTCTACAGCGCAAGAAGCCACCCTGGCTAAGGCTGGACATCCCGTCTGCGTTGCCCCCGGCGGCAGAGGAGCCCAGCTTCTTCCAGGTAGGCCCTGGCCGGCAGGGGCCGTGGGGGTGCCCCGTCCAGCCTCCTCACTGTGAGCCCACCGCCCAGCCCCTGAGACGCCAGGCTTTCTTGCGGAGTGTGAGCATGCCTGCCGAGACCGCCCACGTCCCCTCGCCCCACCATGAGCTCCGGCGGCCGGCCCTGCAGCGCCAGACGTCCATCACACAGACCATCCGCAGGTACGCCACTGCCATTGGCTCCGCCACGTGGGGGCTGGGGGACAGAGGTAGGCACAAATGTCCCCTCTGGGTACCGGGGCTGGGAATGGAGCCGGGGTCCCTCCCGCCTCGGCTTTCTCCTCGATCTTGTTCCCCACGTCACCCTGTTCTCCTTCTGCTCTGGGGACCGACTGCTGTCCACCTACCAGCTTGTCTGCTCCCCTCCAGCACTCGCTCTCTCCTTCTCTGTCTCTCCCATCCCAATGCTCTGGCCCCTGAACAGCCGACAGGTGCGCTTTGGGCGTGTCCATACTCTGCCCCTCTTGGGTCCCCCTGCTGCCCGCAGGGCTCTCCCACAGCGCCGGTCTCTCTCTCGGTCCCTGCTCAGGTACCTGGGGCCGGGCATGAGTGTGTGGACATCAGGTGGCGTGTGCATGGCTTGTGATCTCTTGGGAGCTGCCAGTGCTGTTGGTGTTCCCCGGGGCTTCTAACAGGAGGTGCTGGTGGTGTTTTCCCTTGCATGTCCAAGCAGTCTGGACAGCTTGTCTGGGCTTGCAGTGCCCAGTGCCTGAGTTCTGTGGTGTCTGAGGTCAAGCTGCTGCCCGGGACCAAGCTCTCTGGCTAAGGGCTGAGCTCTGCGTGCCGTCTGTGGGCTCAATGTCTCCCTGTGAACCCCTCTCTGTGCTGGGTTGAGGATCCGTGTAAAAGACTCACTTGGGCAAGGCCCGCCCTCTGCAGTTCTCATGGGAATTTGGAGGTGGCTCATTGTTTAGGGGGTGGCCAGGGCCGGAACCCATTCGTCCTCTTAATTAGAGCCAGCCCACCTGGACCCTGGAGTGGCTGGAGGCTCCAGGAGGGGGGCATCTGGGGGAAGGCTGGCTCCCCCTCGCTGAGGCCCTCCCGTGGCAGGGGCACCGCCGACTGGTTCGGGGTGAGCAAGGACAGCGACAGCACCCAGAAGTGGCAGCGCAAGAGCATCCGGCACTGCAGCCAGCGCTACGGGAAGCTGAAGCCGCAGGTCCTCCGGGAGCTGGACCTGCCCAGCCAGGACAACGTGTCTCTGGCCAGCACGGAGACGCCCCCTCCCCTGTATGTGGGCCCGTGCCAGCTGGGCATGCAGAAGGTATGCCCG
Source organism: Ursus maritimus (assembly GCF_017311325.1). NCBI lineage: Eukaryota > Metazoa > Chordata > Mammalia > Carnivora > Ursidae > Ursus > Ursus maritimus. The sequence continues at coordinate 39,141,188 of NW_024424452.1, forward strand.
CCCCTGCTGCCTCCTACCAGCCCCTCCTTCTGCCCCCCCGGCCGGGGCTGGGGACACAGCCGGCCTGAACACAGGAGACTCCGCAGAGCTCGTGGCGTGGGAGGGTGGTCAGATGGGCCCAGCGAGGTACCTAAGATACCCTCGGGGACCCGGGGCCGGCGGAGGGGACAGGGTCCTGGGACCGTACCACAGGGCCCGTCTCGGGATGTGAGACCATGCCAGGATGAAGAGCAGTGTAAAGGCACTATAGGTGAGGACAGGGAGCGATGACCCAGGCCTTGACCCTTCCGTCTCCTTCCATCTGCCAGATCATAGACCCCCTGGCCCGGGGCCGGGCCTTCCGCGTGGCGGATGACACGGCCGACGGCCTGAGTACCCCGCACACACCTGTCACGCCTGGTGCCGCTTCCCTCTGCTCCTTCTCCAGCTCCCGCTCAGGCTTCAGCCGGCTCCCGCGGCGACGCAAGCGCGAATCGGTGGCCAAGATGAGTTTCCGGGCAGCTGCGGCCCTGGTGAAGGTGGGTGTAGGGGCTGGGGTGGGGTGGGAACTCAGCGGCCACCACGCTGCACGCTCACCTCCTTGCTGGCAGGGCCGCTCTGTTAGGGACGGCACGCTGCGCCGGGTACAGCGCCGAAGCTTCACTCCCGCCAGCTTCCTGGAGGAGGACACGGCAGACTTCCCCGACGAGCTGGACACGTCCTTCTTTGCCCGGGTAAGAGCACAGGGGCATCACCCACGATCCCTCTGTCTGCATGTCCCACCCTGATCGCATGTGTTTGCTCAGGAAGGAGTCCTCCATGAGGAGCTGTCCACGTACCCAGACGAGGTGTTCGAGTCCCCATCAGAGGCAGCGCTCAAGGACTGGGAGAAAGCCGCGGAGCAGGCCGACCTCACGGGTGGGGCCCTGGACCGGAGTGAGCTCGAGCGCAGCCACCTGATGCTGTGAGTGCTGCTGGCCCAAGTGGGGCTCGGACCTTTGGCTGCCAGGAGCAGCTGGGCCCTGGGACACTGATGCCTTGGAGGGCCAAGGGAAGGAGTTGCCTCGTGGATTGTGAGCCCAGCTGCTGCACTGTGCTTGTGGGACCCAGGGCTGGGCGCCCTCCGTGCCTCAGCTGCCCAGCTCGGGACAGGAGCATGATCTAGAACCCACGAGCTGCACGGAATCCTGCAGGGAGAAGGGGGTGTTGTAATTAATGCCTGTGGGTTGTCCAGGACCCTCACATAGGTCAGCTTCCACCTCTTCCAACCCCAGAGGGGCTCAGGATTGCTTTTCCTGCCGAGCAGGAGGCTGAATGCTTAGTGCCTTCACGGCTAGATGGGAGCAGGACAGAGTGGGAGGGTCACCGTCGTCCACGAGGGATTGCAGCGGGTGGGGTGTCTAGGGCGGGGGGTGACTGCGCCCCTTCCCCCAGGCCCCTAGAACGAGGCTGGCGGAAGCAGAAGGAGGGTGGAGCAGCGGCCCCACAGCCCAAGGTGCGGCTGCGGCAGGAGGTAGTGAGCACGGCGGGTCAGCGGCGGGGCCAGCGCATCGCGATGCCGGTGCGCAAGTTCTTTGCCAGGGAGAAGCGGCCCTACGGGCTGGGCATGGTAGGCCGGCTGACCAACCGCACTTACCGCAAGCGTATCGACAGCTACGTCAAACGTCAGATCGAGGACATGGACGACCACAGGTAGGCATGGGGTGGGAGTGTGGGGGTGGGACGCAGCTCCAAGCAGGCAAAGCTCCAGGTTGGGGGCGGGTTCTGTGGGCTGGGGATGTCGCCTCTGCTGACGCTCTGCCCTGCAGGCCCTTCTTCACCTACTGGCTCACCTTCGTGCATTCGCTCGTCACCATTCTAGCCGTGTGCATCTATGGCATCGCGCCCGTGGGCTTCTCGCAGCATGAGACCGTGGACTCGGTGAGCGCTGGCACCCTTTCCAGCCCCGCCCCGCCCCGTGGAGTCTGGAGTCTTGGCTCTGAACTCCCTCCTGCTTCACCCTGGGAGGAGAGGGCCAGAGTGGGTTCTGTCTGATCTCTTATCTCCACCTTCCAGGTCCTGCGGAACCGCGGGGTCTATGAGAACGTCAAGTATGTGCAGCAGGAGAACTTCTGGATCGGGCCCAGCTCGGTGAGGGCAGGGCCTCGTGGGTGTCGGAGGGTGGGAACCCTGGGCTGGCAGGGGGCCCGGGCCACCGCTGCACATCCCACTCGTCCGCAGGAGGCTCTCATTCACCTGGGTGCCAAGTTCTCGCCCTGCATGCGCCAGGACCCGCAGGTGCACAGTTTCATCCGCGCCGCGCGGGAGCGTGAGAAGCACTCAGCCTGCTGCGTGCGCAACGACCGGTCGGGCTGCGTGCAGACGTCGGAAGAGGAGTGCTCGGTGGGTGCCCTGTTGCCGCCGCGCACTCGCCCACGCGTGCGTGTGTGTGGTTCAGAGCAGGGGCCCCCCGTTCACGTGTATTCCCTGCCTCTCCCATCACCGACGACAGTTACAGGCAGCGTGGCATTTGGGCATGCTCCTTCTGCACGTGTGGGTCTTGTTTTTGTGCGAAAGTGGTATCGTCTTAGTCCTTGTACTCAGCAGTTAAAAGAAACCCCCCAAAGATTCATCCAAGTTTAAAAAATTTTTTAAAAAGATTTGTGTATTTAGAGAAAGCACAGGGGGGTGGGCCGCAGAGGGAGAGCAGACTCCCTGCTGAACACGGAGCCGGCCTCTATCTCAAGACCCTGAGATCACGACCTGCGCTGAAAACAGGAATCGGACACTTAACCGACCGAGCCGCCCAGGTGCCCCCGTCCAAGTTTTAATTACATCATCCTACCTGGAGGTGCTATAGTTTATTACCAGTTCCCGGGTTGTGGTTGTTTCTGTTCTTAAGCCGATAGGAGTTCTGTTGTTGGGTTCCTTTTAATAGTCTCCCAACGTGCCTGCACATTCTGGAGTGTAATTTCATTGAGACTGGGTTGTGGGTTAGGGCGAGAGTCTCAGTGGCTCTGCTTCTGATTTCTGCCTCCTGTCGACTGCACTGGTTAAGGGGTGGGATCTGACCAGGGTCTGACCCTGTGTCCTCCCACAGTCCACGCTGGCAGTGTGGGTGAAGTGGCCCTTCCACTCCAGTGCCCCAGACCTTGCCGGCCACAAGAGGCAGTTTGGCTCTGTCTGCCACCAGGACCCCAGGTCAGTCTTGCTGCACCCCGCTCCCCCTTACCATCTTTGTTCATGGCTCTTTGGGGTGTGGGGAAAGAGGGTGTAGCCCCCCCCCCCTGTCATCAAGTTGGACAGGTGTGGATGCTAAGGAGATAAAGCAGGGTCTGACCACATATTGGGTTCATGCAGGGTGTGTGATGAGCCCTCCTCAGAGGACCCCCACGAGTGGCCAGATGACATCACCAAGTGGCCGGTGAGCCAGAGGAAAAGGGTTGTTTGGGAATCACCCTCGCCATATGGGAGAGGAATCCACACTTCATCCATTAGTGATGCCAGACAGAGCCCCATCATGGGACCACCCTGTATATTCAGATGCTGTGCCCCTGGCTTTTGCCCAGCCCGTCTGCCTACGAACACCTGCTTCTCTGAGCAGGTAGCCAGTTGGGAGGTCAAGTAGCATTGTTCCAACTTGACACACGGCTCATCTGAGACTCATGCCTGAAGCCCAGGGAGCCCGGTTTCCTATGCTGGGACCTGTGCATTTTGCCCCAATCCCCAAGCATGGCGTGGGGTCCAGGGTTGGGGGAGGCCCTAACCCAGCTCACCCCCATTTGTGACCCAGATCTGCACCAAAAACAGCGCCGGGAACCACACCAACCACCCGCACATGGACTGTGTCATCACAGGCCGGCCCTGCTGCATTGGCACAAAGGGCAGGTAGGTGCACTTGTGTGCAGCCCATCGTGGGCGCGGAAGATTGCCCTGGGTCCCTCTCCCTCACCAAGTTCTGCCATAACCCAAGATACCAAGGGGCCTGGGTGGCAGTCGGGTGCCTCTGCCCCTGGGCCCCAGCAGTCCCCTCTCCAAGTCCTCTCGACTGTGGCCTGACCTTCCAGGTGTGAGATCACCTCCCGCGAGTACTGTGACTTCATGAGGGGCTACTTCCACGAGGAGGCCACGCTGTGCTCACAGGTAGGCCTCTAGGGTGAGTGTCCCTCCCCTCTCCCCCCAGCCACAGTGGGTGCTGATGGGCCACTCCGCACAGGTGCACTGCATGGATGACGTGTGTGGGCTCCTGCCCTTCCTCAACCCTGAGGTGCCCGACCAGTTCTACCGCCTGTGGCTGTCCCTCTTCTTGCACGCTGGGCAAGTGATAACATGTGGGCTGAGCAGGGGTAGGTGGGGTGGGTGGTCCCAGGGCCCCTAGGAGTGGCTGGCCAGAGAGGGTGAAGGGGTGGCCTCCCCACTGACACCCCCCCCCCCCACCCCATAGGATCCTGCACTGCCTGGTGTCCGTCTGCTTCCAGATGACCGTCCTGCGGGACCTGGAGAAGTTGGCAGGCTGGCACCGCATCGCCATCATCTATCTGTTGAGTGGTGTCACTGGTAACCTGGCCAGTGCCATTTTCCTGCCATACCGGGCGGAGGTAAGGCTGTCCCCCAGGGTGGGGACCCTCCCAAGTGTACCCTCTGCCCATCATAAACTGGGTCCCGAGTTCGGATCCCTGGAGTCCAGCCTGGGAGCATCTCCTTTTGGCTCCTCATCTTGATGTGCTCTGGGCCATGGGAAGCGGGAGGGGGAGATGGGGCTCTGGGTCCAGGGTGGGGTGGGGTGGGTCTGCTCAGCCTCAGCAGCTCACCGCCACCCACACTGTCGCCAGGTGGGCCCAGCCGGCTCGCAGTTTGGCATCCTGGCCTGCCTGTTCGTGGAGCTTTTCCAGAGCTGGCAGGTCCTGGCACGGCCCTGGCGCGCCTTCTTCAAGCTGTCGGCTGTGGTCCTCTTCCTGTTCACCTTTGGGCTGCTGCCCTGGATCGACAACTTCGCTCACATCTCGGGCTTCGTCAGCGGCCTCTTCCTGTCCTTTGCCTTCCTGCCCTACATCAGCTTTGGCAAGTTTGACCTGTACCGCAAGCGCTGCCAGATCATCGTCTTTCAGGTGGTCTTCCTGGGCCTCCTGGCCGGCCTGGTGGTCCTCTTTTACTTCTACCCTGTCCGCTGTGAGTGGTGTGAGTTCCTCACCTGCATCCCCTTCACTGACAAGTTCTGTGAGAAGTACGAGCTGGACGCCCAGCTCCACTGAGCGGGCCGGGGCACGGGGCCGTGTGCTGCAGGCCAGAGCCAGGCACACGGTCCGCCCCAGCCTCATGGGCCACGGGACTCGGCCTGCCTGTTTGCTGAACCCTGACCTCTTGTGCCTTGTTCACTGCTGGTGAACTCCTCGTACTTCAGGGCATTTATTACACTAGTTCCCACGATTACCTTCTAACTAGTTTCTTGACGACCACCTCATGTGGCCAATAAATGGACCGGGAGCGTTTTAGCTGCCACTAACTTATCAGAGCTGCCTCCTCTTTCTGGTTTCTGGCTAGGGCTGTGGAGGGAGGTCCTTCAGGCCTCTTCCCCACCCTCCCCTCCCGCTTACAGTTCCCCAGAACAGGGAACTAAGCGTCAAATACACCTCCCAGTGAAGTCCCTCAGCCAGGTGGATGGCTGTATCTTGTCCCCCTTCCTTACGGTGACTGGAAGCTGACAATGAGAGGAGAACCCACGGCTGTGCTGTCCCATTTCCCCCTCAGCATGGAGAAGCACCCTGACCCCAGCCTTCCCTCTCTAGCCGCAGTTCCCAGTTCAGGCACAGGCTGCCTCCCTTTCCAGGAGCCAAAGGGTGAAGGGTGTTGCTACAGGTGAACCCTGTGAGCTGAGGCTCAACACCTCACCCACATACTGTTGGATGCAAGGCCCTTATTTCCCCACAAGCACACAAAGGAAGCCGCCATCTGCTTTTATTTCCCCTTGCCGTAGAAATCACAGTGAAAGGGTCTCATGGCCAGCGGATGGTGTGGCCGCAGAGCTCAAATGAAGCATCTTAGACCTTAGGACTCACCTGCACCGTTTTCTGCCCTTGTCTGCCGTCTGTAACTGGGCAGCAGCGGTCCCTCCTGCCCCAGGTACTGTGGCTTTCGGACTTTTCGAACTAAGAAGCAAGTAGATTTATTTTGTACACAGGGCCAGGCCCATTTGCCACGTGATAGGTTGTTTGGACCTAGGGCTCAGCTGTTTCCCAGCTGGCTACAGGCCACCAGCACAGAGCTGTCCTTGTCTGGAGGGTCATTTTTGCCTCAGCTTTTTGATGAAGGACACTTCATCCCGATTCCGGATACCGTAACTGGAAAAGAAGGAGAGCTATAATGTGTAATCTGCAGAAGGTATGTCTGACTCCTCACCTGAGACTTGGGAGGGACCAAGAACGGGTAGGCAGAGCATTGTGTCCAGCAAGGTGAGGAAGTGGCAGTGGCCATCCTCTCACAGACCTCCATTGGGCCAGTGGGCAGCCTCTTACCTGCACACACACTGCCTTCCTCAGGCTCTGGGAAGCTCTTCACTGCCAGGGGTGAGCACTGTTCACACTGCCCCTATCCCTCCCCATTCCAACAGGGAGGGCCCCCAGGAACCTCCTTGCAGGAGGGTATCAGTCCAGCCAGGGACTCTCCAGGTCTTGCAAATTCCCCAGTAACTGATTTAAGACTCCTCCTTCCTGGGAAGAGGCCCCAACCCTCTGGCAGAGCTTGGGCAACTAGAGGGCAATAGACCAGATGCCTCCCTGCGGCTCAAAATGTGGCCTAAACTTACTCTCGAAGCTTCTTCCTGTCCTCTGTGAGCTTCTCTCCTGCGGAGGTCAGGTAGTAGGTCCTCCACACATAGGACCTGCAAAATTCAGGTGAGGATTCAGGTAAACCACAAGCAGGGAGACCGGCAGCTGGGACGCAGGGGCTGCATGTGAGTGAGATGGGCTCAAGATGCTCAGCTCTAGGGGGGCCCAGGGCAGGCGGCCTCTTCCTGGCCTTTCCTGTACCACGTATGCACCAGGCCTGAGGCAGCCCTAGGGAGGCAGTGCTCAAAGGGCAGCTGGGGACCAAAGGCACCTCACTAATGAAATAGGGGGCAGTGCCGAGACACAAACAACGAACACCTGACCCAACGGGCATGAGGAGAGCACCCAAGTGAAGATGGGGTGGGGCCACTGACAACTGCCCCATCTGTAACTAGGGAGACCACTTAACAGATACTGGAAATGCCCTGAGATGCCCCCCATTTAAGAAACCCAGCTGCCCAGGTGGGGTGATGTGGATGAAAGAGCAAATGAGACAGGACTCCCAAGCACGGAGGCACCCACCATGCCTGAAGGCTCGGGATGGGGAACTCAGAACTCACTGGTACTTTGTGGCACACATGCGACAGGTGCTCATGCACCACCTGCCCTTCCCGCTGCTCCACTTACCAGCTGATGTGCTGAATGCCCCCTTCGCGCTCCTGCCTGAGCTGCACGTATCTCTGAATGGCCTTCTTCAGGTCCAGGACCGTGGCGTTCTGTACCACAACCACAGCTGCAACACAAATGGGAGAACAGCCCTGGTGGGCATCCACAGCCACAGCCTCGGACATCAGGAAAGGGACCCAGAAGCTCTGTCCAGACGGTTCTGGACAGAGACTCAAATCGGGTGGAGGAGACTTGTGGTTGGCCCAATACCCTTGGACATGGCCCTGAGTGTCCCCCCCCCCCCCCGGCAGCCATGTCAGCATCTTGCCTGGGTGAAAGCTCACACTGCAAGGTCCAAAGGGAGAAGGTGAGCACTTACGCATTATTTCTCCATCCATCTTGCACACTCGGACTGTCATTGCTTGGCCATATTCTAGTGCTATTTGGGAATTGACCTCTTCCAAAGTAACCTACCAAAAACAAAACAAAAAAACCACCCAAGGGTTGGAGGTGGGAGCCTTGGCTCTCTTTAGTAATCCAAACAACAACAAAAGAAAACAAGCTGATAGTATCTAAAAAGCAGCACCGTGTTTTATGAAGGACAAGAGAGAGATTTCTTGGTTCTACGTTAGGGTGTCCCAGTTCCACCCACATTTTGTATTTAATGTCCAAAGTGGATAAAAGGTCGGGAAAAGAAGAGTACAGAGACGGGAGGATGAGGATCGGATCTGGGTTCTGTGGCTGAGTAGGAGTAAGAACACTGTCAGTCCAGGGCCCAGGACGACGTTGAGCCGAGGCAGGGGTGCAGGATTTACCAGCGCACCAAAAAAAACCCAATAATGATAAACATTTTAATACAACTTAAAAAAAAAATCCAAGTGAACTTCCAAACTCAAGATGGGCAAAACAGTGAAGATTTAAAGACAGGACTGTGCCGAGCCATACAGACGGCTGATAAACGAAACGCCATCAATACCGAACTTGTCTTTCACATAAAGTTTCACTGTTCCGTTTGCCATAGACTTTCCACGACCGCTGAGTTCTGGAAACAGTGTATTAAAAGGTCATGTTTCCCGACCAGTGTTTTCCGCGCGCCCGCTTCAATTCTGCGCGCCAGGTGAGAGCTTCGCGCGCCCCCGCGCCCAGCCCGGTTAAGACCTTCGTCGGAGCCCAGAAGCGCCTTCTTGAGGCCTCTGGGCCGCAGCCCCCCACCAGGGCCTCCCGAGGCCCGTCGGCGCCCCGGCCGTGGGGGAACGACCCCGGCGGCCCCCCACCCGCGCGCACCTGGATCGGTAGGTCGCAGAGCAGCGGGTCCTGCACGACCATGGCGAGACCCTCCTGGAACACGTCCACCGCCTCGGAGTGAGGCAAGGCCTCCTCTTCGTCCTCATCGTCCTCGGGCCGCACGGCCGCCTCCGCCTCTGCGGGCTCCAGAGCGCCTCCCGCTCCCGCGCTGCCCCCGCACCGCAGCTGCGCGCACGCAACCGAGACGGGGACCGCAGCTCCGCCACGGGGAGGGGGAGGGGGGGCCTGCCACGAGGACCAATGAGAAGCTCGAGGCCGTCTGCCGCAGTGGTTGCTGGGAGCGCGAAACCGGCCTGTGCATTGGCCGGCCGGGGGGGTGGGGCGGCTGCCCGGACCAATGGAAGCTCGAGGCGGGCCTAGCGCGCAGCCCGGCGGCCGCAGGGGTTGCCGGGAGCCTGCGGGGCCGCGTCGGTGCTATGCTGCTCTTCTGCCCAGGCTGCGGGAATGGGCTGATCGTGGAGGAGGGACAGCGCTGCCACCGTTTCGCCTGCAACACCTGCCCCTACGTGCACAACATCACCCGCAAGGTGCGGCCCGCCAGCCCCGAGTCCGCCTCCGCCCGTCGGCTACAGGGTGCACCTGGGATGGGCCGTTTGTCCGTCCGCGATGCCGCCCCCTCGGGCTCCGCCCGGTCGTCTCCCCCGCGCTGCGGTCCTAACCTCGCCCTGGGGCTCCCGGCCCCGCGCGCGCTCCCTGCGCTGCGTTCATGGCAGCGGCCCAAGGGGTCAAGTCCGTCCTCTGCGCGGAAAACCTCAGCAGCTGCCCCGCGCACTCCCGGGACACCAGCCTCCCCACGACCTTGCGTGTCGGGTGGCGAGTTCCAGTGCACGCGTCGTCCCCAGTCTCCATCGCGCACGTGCCCCTGCTGCCGGGGCCTTTGCACACGCGGGCTGCTCGGTGTACTTTTCCCCTGGGTAGCCGTGCCCCTCGTTGGTCCTGTCTTTACTTAAATGATGGCTCGGTTTAAAACTTCAGCTCCTCCCCCCATTTTATCCGTCTTCCCTGTTTTATTTTATTTTTTCCATAGAACTCATTACCTTCCAGTATACTGTGCGACTTACTTACGTGCTTTATCAGTACTGGGACGTAAGGTTTAGGAGGGCAGGGATTTTCTGTTTTGTTGCCTCTTATGTTCTGATCCGAACGTAGGATGTAGTGGATGTTCAATACGTGAATAATGCTTTCGGTATTATAACTTTTGTTCCCATAATAATCTGTGTTTGTTAGCACGCTTCTGCTTTTTAGAAGTAGATAACTTCTTCATGTTTGCATACTACTCCACCATAATGCTGTGTTTGGGGAGTTTAGGATCTGAAACTGAGGGAAGAGTGAACTCTTAGGTAACCCTGAAATTTCAACGATATTTGGCGAAACTTGGGGAGAAAGCCAAGTGTGATGTCCTTTGAAAGCTCTGGCTGGGCCCTCCAGCCAAGTGGTGCTCTTTGGCTTTAGTTGTGTTTCTCTCATCTCGGGTAATCTAG
>NW_024424452.1:39151371-39212949 GCF_017311325.1 Ursus maritimus
CCAATAATGATAAACATTTTAATACAACTTAAAAAAAAAATCCAAGTGAACTTCCAAACTCAAGATGGGCAAAACAGTGAAGATTTAAAGACAGGACTGTGCCGAGCCATACAGACGGCTGATAAACGAAACGCCATCAATACCGAACTTGTCTTTCACATAAAGTTTCACTGTTCCGTTTGCCATAGACTTTCCACGACCGCTGAGTTCTGGAAACAGTGTATTAAAAGGTCATGTTTCCCGACCAGTGTTTTCCGCGCGCCCGCTTCAATTCTGCGCGCCAGGTGAGAGCTTCGCGCGCCCCCGCGCCCAGCCCGGTTAAGACCTTCGTCGGAGCCCAGAAGCGCCTTCTTGAGGCCTCTGGGCCGCAGCCCCCCACCAGGGCCTCCCGAGGCCCGTCGGCGCCCCGGCCGTGGGGGAACGACCCCGGCGGCCCCCCACCCGCGCGCACCTGGATCGGTAGGTCGCAGAGCAGCGGGTCCTGCACGACCATGGCGAGACCCTCCTGGAACACGTCCACCGCCTCGGAGTGAGGCAAGGCCTCCTCTTCGTCCTCATCGTCCTCGGGCCGCACGGCCGCCTCCGCCTCTGCGGGCTCCAGAGCGCCTCCCGCTCCCGCGCTGCCCCCGCACCGCAGCTGCGCGCACGCAACCGAGACGGGGACCGCAGCTCCGCCACGGGGAGGGGGAGGGGGGGCCTGCCACGAGGACCAATGAGAAGCTCGAGGCCGTCTGCCGCAGTGGTTGCTGGGAGCGCGAAACCGGCCTGTGCATTGGCCGGCCGGGGGGGTGGGGCGGCTGCCCGGACCAATGGAAGCTCGAGGCGGGCCTAGCGCGCAGCCCGGCGGCCGCAGGGGTTGCCGGGAGCCTGCGGGGCCGCGTCGGTGCTATGCTGCTCTTCTGCCCAGGCTGCGGGAATGGGCTGATCGTGGAGGAGGGACAGCGCTGCCACCGTTTCGCCTGCAACACCTGCCCCTACGTGCACAACATCACCCGCAAGGTGCGGCCCGCCAGCCCCGAGTCCGCCTCCGCCCGTCGGCTACAGGGTGCACCTGGGATGGGCCGTTTGTCCGTCCGCGATGCCGCCCCCTCGGGCTCCGCCCGGTCGTCTCCCCCGCGCTGCGGTCCTAACCTCGCCCTGGGGCTCCCGGCCCCGCGCGCGCTCCCTGCGCTGCGTTCATGGCAGCGGCCCAAGGGGTCAAGTCCGTCCTCTGCGCGGAAAACCTCAGCAGCTGCCCCGCGCACTCCCGGGACACCAGCCTCCCCACGACCTTGCGTGTCGGGTGGCGAGTTCCAGTGCACGCGTCGTCCCCAGTCTCCATCGCGCACGTGCCCCTGCTGCCGGGGCCTTTGCACACGCGGGCTGCTCGGTGTACTTTTCCCCTGGGTAGCCGTGCCCCTCGTTGGTCCTGTCTTTACTTAAATGATGGCTCGGTTTAAAACTTCAGCTCCTCCCCCCATTTTATCCGTCTTCCCTGTTTTATTTTATTTTTTCCATAGAACTCATTACCTTCCAGTATACTGTGCGACTTACTTACGTGCTTTATCAGTACTGGGACGTAAGGTTTAGGAGGGCAGGGATTTTCTGTTTTGTTGCCTCTTATGTTCTGATCCGAACGTAGGATGTAGTGGATGTTCAATACGTGAATAATGCTTTCGGTATTATAACTTTTGTTCCCATAATAATCTGTGTTTGTTAGCACGCTTCTGCTTTTTAGAAGTAGATAACTTCTTCATGTTTGCATACTACTCCACCATAATGCTGTGTTTGGGGAGTTTAGGATCTGAAACTGAGGGAAGAGTGAACTCTTAGGTAACCCTGAAATTTCAACGATATTTGGCGAAACTTGGGGAGAAAGCCAAGTGTGATGTCCTTTGAAAGCTCTGGCTGGGCCCTCCAGCCAAGTGGTGCTCTTTGGCTTTAGTTGTGTTTCTCTCATCTCGGGTAATCTAGCACCCTAGAAGTGTGGGAGAAGGGGAGGGTCCCACCTGCCAGGTTTTCCTTCCTGCTCTTGGTGTGTCATCCAGTCCTTGAAGAGATCTCACTGCTGTGTCGTCACTGTACTGAAATGAAGTTGTCAGACACCGCCCTGAGCGGCTGTGCAAGACTGCCTCTGTGAGGGAGAGCAGCAGCAGCTGAATTCTGCACATAGCTCTTATTTTATTTTTTTTATCAGAAAAGCAAGGATAGATGCCTCAAAGTCTGGGAAAGGAGTACAAAGGGATGGCAAGTATCTTGAAGCCATAAAGCAGGCCTGCACCCTCCCCGACATGTAGACACGCAGGGAGGCAGACATGGGATAAGGGAGGAGTGGGATGTTTCTGCTAGTCATCGCCAGGCGCAGGAAGAGAGACCTACGCTTGCATCCTTTAAAAGTTCCTAACCTATGCCCTGCTTGTGGGAATCATGGGATCCTGCTTGTACCAGGCTGTTGCGATCAGTAGCCCGAGAACAGGAACGCTGCTGACATTTCGCCTGCTTCCACACTTACTCCTTAGGGTTTACAGTACATTTTCTTTCTTTTTTACTTTTTTAAAGCGGTTTTATTTATTTGAAATAGAGTGAGCATGAGCATGGGGAGGAGGAGCAGAGGGAGAGGGAGAAGCAGGCTCCCCAGTGAGCAGGGAGCCCGATGCGGGACTCGATCCCAGGACCCTGGGATCATGACCTGAGCCGAAGGCAGACGCTTCACCCACTGAGCCCCCCAGGTGCCTCTACAACACATTTTCTAAGAATGACTGCACACTGCTGAATCTTCCTCTTTTGGGCAGCATCCTAAACCTGGATTCTTTAAATTCCAGTGGTGAGTCCTGCTCTGTGAGAGTAGAAACTTTGGAATCTTTAAATGTCCCTTCGGTGTGTGTTGAAGGAAGTAAGTCTTGGTGGACGGTGCGGTTTGGTGGCCCGGGTTTGTACTCTCTGCTTCCTTGGAGCCTGAAGACCTGCTGTTGTTTGTTAGGTAACAAACCGGAAGTACCCCAAGCTGAAGGAAGTGGATGATGTGCTTGGTGGAGCGGCTGCCTGGGAGAATGTTGACTCCACCGCAGGTGAGAAGGAGCCTTTTCTGTGAACTGCGCTGTGGAGAAGTGTGAGGCTGCAGGGTCTGAGTCTGTGATGCACTCTGAGGAAGGGAGCTTCCAAAAATAGAAAGTCTGTGTATTTTTCCCTTAGACAGACAATATTGGCACAAGCCCAGAGTTGTACAGGCTTGGCTTAGGGTCTCAAAGTGACCACCTAACATTTTACGACCTTGGTGGCCTCCCTTGCCCTCTCTGCGGCTATTCCGTATTCACTGAATGTGAGAGCGTGAAGTGAGTCAGACAGCATTTGGCATCCAGTGCGCTCCGCAGGTGGTAGCTATGATGATAGCAACAGTGACAGGAGTCACAAAAGTCAGAGCCTCAGGAAAACAATATGATCTGTGTGTTCGGGTGTAGATTTTTAAAAGTTAATGCCAGAGAGCATTCAGGTGTTGATTTCAAGTCTCGTTTCATATCTGAAAGAGGTAGACATGACCGAGGAGGGGCAGAGGAGAGCCCTACACACAGCGGTCCAGCGTGGAGGAAGAGCCAGTGCAGGGTGATCTTTTTTCCCTATAGAATAACGTCCAAATCTGATATGGTAAAATTAGCATTGGCAAATTTGCTTAAAAAAAAAAAAAAAAAAGAATTGTGTACCTAATGTTCAAAATGGTGTTTGAGAGTGTTTGAAGGTGTTACTGAGACTAGGGTCAGTTTCTCAAAGTGACGTCACTTTGCCTTGAGGCACCTTGTAAAGGTGCGGGATGTATGGTGAGATATTCGTAAGAACAGCCTGGGGAACTGCTGCCAAAATGGATACCTAAATTTAAAGGGAAGTGGATTCATTGTCCACTGGGGGCTTCTCTGGGAGGGTGAGAGGGCCCAAGTGATGGAAATGCACTGAGAAGCATCTGCAGGGACTGGACCCCATAATGCACAGGGTAGCCATAAGTCACTTTCCTTGTTAGGTGTTCAGCCAGTCTTCAAGCAGATTTGAGAAGAAAAATGGGACCCGGGGAGGGGAGCTGGCGTGTTCTCCAGGTCTCCTCGATTCCCTCAGTGTGAGAGCATAGTGGGAATGATGCCACTAATTGTAGCCTTAAATCATAGTACAGGTACCCTAGGCAAGGGATGCCATGTGAGTGGGGCCACGGGAGGGTCTTTGCTGCCTTTCCATAGCACCTACTTCTAGCAGGTATGTTTGCTCATGAGCGTCTTTTTATTTTTTTATTTTTTTAATAATGCGGGTTACTTGTTTTTCCTCGTTGCCAGAGCCGTGTCCTAAATGCGAACACCCTCGTGCCTATTTCATGCAGCTTCAGACCCGCTCTGCAGATGAGCCAATGACCACCTTCTACAAATGCTGCAATGCTCAGTGTGGGCACCGCTGGAGGGACTAGGGCCGGCAGGCCCAGCCGTGTCAGTGTCTGCTTACCTTGTTCCCCAGGCTGGATTCCCAGCCAGGAGTGTGAACTGTTGGTCCGGAAGCATCTTTGCTGGTGTGGCAAAAAGCTAACCCCTTCAGGGGAGCTGGCCAGGGTGCCAGCAAATGAAGGCCATCTGGCAGTCAGTGGATGAGCTCATTTATGTCCAGCCAGACGGCGTGTGCGGAGTGAGCGTCCTCTGTTTAATGGCCTGCTTGTCGATCTTGTATGTGTATTGGCTAATTGACATTCTCTCACCATCACGCTTCTTAAATAAGTACCCCGTTTGCACAACTAATAAAGTAAAATTTTATAATGTAGTAAATCGGATGTCCCTAAGTATTTAACCGTAAATTGTAAACTTATTTTATCACCATCTATTCTGAATATTTAATTAAAATGGAAAGTCTAATACTGCTTTTTCAGTTTTTATTTTTTGTCAAGAAGTGTGTTTTATTTTCATTAATCATACAAATAATTTGCTCTAATATCCCAGGGCACACTGGAGAATTTGGCAGTCAGCCTGGGGGTCCCCTCAGAGACCCGCAGGCTGGTGGCATCGGCACGGGGTGCCTGGGTCCACGCTGCAGCTTGTCACTCCTGTCCATCTTGCAGGTAGCTCTTCTTCCTCCACATCACAACTGGGGTGTCTCGAAGATGACGAGAGTGGGGAATCCCCTAGGTTCTTAGGAAATTTCACTCCACTTCTCCTGCTCAGTGGTCTCTGGTTGGCAGGGTGTTCTTATCCAGCATCTCCATTTTCTCCAGCTTGGCCTTCTCGAACCTGGCGATTTCCCCCGTGTCCAGCTTCTGCCATTTTCTTAAAGCAGTCTGTGGAGTTCTGCTCTGAGTCCAGTGCCTGGTCCTCCCACTTGTGTTGCTGCAGTGAGAGACCACTCTTCAGTGTTGTAAGTGCTTTGAGAAGTAGACCTCAGGCTACTGCCACACCTAGGGCTCTCCAGTCACAGCATTGCTAATAACATGGATTTCAGTTCTTATTTCCTAGGGTTGCAATAAATGTATTAGACAGAAGGTGTTTCTATTTTTTTCCTTCATCTTTTCACTTGCAAAAGAGAAAGGACATCCCAGACTAGAGGGAGGCAGGATGGTAGTTTGTGGACGGCTTGGTTTCTTGCTCAGGACCTCAGACTTAAGTTTCCAAATCTCTTTTTTTTTTTTTTAAATATTTTATTTATTTATTTGACAGAGAGACAGCCAGGGAGAGAGGGAACACAAGCAGGGGGAGTGGGAGAGGAAGAAGCAGGCTCCCAGTGGAGGAGCCTGATGTGGGGCTCGATCCTGGAACGCTGGGATCACGCCCTGAGCCGAAGGCAGACGCTTAGCGACTGCCCTACCCAGGCGCCCCTTAAGTTTCCAAATCTCTTAATAATGAAGTCTTACTCATGAAATCATGGGATGTGAATTCATACCTTTGATACAGATGTGTACATTTTTGAGACTTGGTTCTTTTCCAGAAATGACTAATCCTGAACTTTGACACAATGGTGGTTTTTGTTTTGTTTTATTTTAAGTAGGCTCCACGCTGGAGCCCAGTGCAGGGCTTGAACTCATGACCCTGAGATCGAGAGTCCCGTGCTTCACTGACTGAGCCACCCAGGAGCCCCCACATGATGGCTCTCGTTTTGCCATAACACGGAGTCCAGGTCCTGAGCCCATCATCTCTAACTGGTTATTTTCCAAAATAGTGTGTCCTGGGTATACTGATGAGATTTTGTGGTGTTGCCTTTGGTGGCTTCTATTTATGCCATCAGTTTTTGTGTTTTGTGTTTTATGTAGTTTTCCATCAGTTGTATTTCCTCAGATCTGCGCTGTTTGCTGTTGGGTCCATGGGGAAGACGGTGCGCTCCGAAGTTAGCCTGCACGTCTGCGTAGCTGGGAGCCCTCAGTCAAATTGCTGAGCCTCTGCCTTCATTTCCTCATGTGTGAAGTGATAATAGTCAATTTCAGGGGTTTACAGACTTTTTCTGTAAAGGGCCAGATAGTAAATATCTTAGGCTTTGTGGGTCAAGAGTCAAAATCTCGGAAAACAAACTTACCACCAGTTTTCTAAAGACAAAATTCAAAATGTAATCGTCGTAATTGAGTATAGCATTTTGTAATGGGGATCTAATGAAAAGAATGGGTATCGTTTTGCTTAACTGGGGTTCAAAGTTAGCATTTCTTGTTATCAAAATAGATCGCAAATACTTGTTAACGCTGGAAGCGCAGGAGAGCGAATGAAGGTAACTGTTGACATTACCAGTACACCGAGTAGAGCTGATACTGATGAGACCTGCAGCTCACTTCCACAAAGAGTTTGTTGTAACACGTGCTGGCAGGTTCCAGTCCGTGGTCTACTCAGGGGTTTCTCTCCTGCAGTTGTTGGGTGTTCTGTGCGGACCGTGCGTGCGTACAGCCCAGCTCAGCGCTGAGGCATTGACTTTTCGGAGGAATAGTTGAGCAATCTCAGTAACGTCGGTGGATTCGTCCAGATTCGAGGGAGATCACTTCGAATCATTTGCCTCATTTCTGATTGGTTTGATGTTGCTCCCCGTGTCCTTAGCTGTGTGAACTGTTCTCCAAAAGGCTGAGAGTCGTACATTTTTTTCTCTGGACACACTTCTTCAGCTGCTGCAGTTACGCACAAGTCACCATCAGTAAGAGGCTTTCCTGGCTTGGTTAACAAATGAGCCGCTCAGAAATTTAATTTGGTCGCTTCATTTTCGTATTTAAGTTTTTTGAAGAAAGTCTGTGCCATGTTGAGATAGGCCAGTGACTGTGCTGACAATGCTGACCTACCGAAGTGTCATTGCATAGTAGACGTTCCTTTGCCAGCCAATCTGATGACGCAGTCGTCCACACTGTGCCTTAGAAGGGTGATGCGGGGTCCACCCTGATTGTTTGGTCATAATGGGTATGCACTGGTAATAGGTTAAGCGAAAAAAAATGTATATATTTATACGGCTGCTTCATGTTCAGGACTGACAATCCTAGTGATTTTCTAGGACTCCCCCTGGCTCCCGTCACCCAGGAAGGGCACGACATTGACTTTCACAGATGTCCTCTCTTATTTTCTTTTCCTGCAGTGTTACGATGTATTTTTTTTAGATACTGTTTTTCTCTTACCTATTTTCCTTTTGGTTCTTTTTTATAGTGTGTATCTCTCCTCCCATACTTCCTGTTTCTTCCTTGGGAACGTATTTTCTTTTATAACTTGGAGCATAGAGTAGCTCCTTTAAACCCCGTGCTGGTTCCAGCACCTGTGTCCCGGGAGTCCGTGTCCATCAGTTACCTTTCCTGTGACGTGCGGGTCACCGAGTTCTGGTTCTTCATATGTCTAATACTCTTGGATTTATCTTGGAAATTGTGAATGATATAGACTGTAGATACTGGATTCTGTTACGTTTTTCTGGAGAGTGTTGATTTTTTATTTATATTTAAAGCAGGCTGTAAACCCTGTGTCTCTGATGTGAGCGGCAGCTGAAACTTCTGTTCAGGTTTGTAACCTTGGCTGTGCACGTGGAGTTCACGAGCATCCAGAGATTTTGCTAGAGTTGGTTTGTTTGTTTGTTTGTTTTGGGGGGCTAGAGTTAGGTGTAGAATTTGGTGCTCTCTCCCCTTCCAGGGTTTCCTCCCTTTCCAGCCTTTGTGGTCTCCACTGGAGGGGTCATGGTGTGGATGGTGTGGTCTGATGGACTTAAGGTAGTAAATTCTAGTTTCGGCAAGGTGGGAGGGACCCTGTCAGAGAGAAGGAAACTCTCTAGAGAGGCTCCAGTCAGTATAGATGTACGTGCTTGTAACTGGTAAGGTGGGGGCCAAGCTGATTGAAATTTAAATATTAGAAAGATGCGTGGGGGTGCCTGGGTGGCTCCGTCTGACTCTTGATTTCGGCTTAGCTCATGATCTCAGGATTGTGAGATCACGCCCCACGGCGGGCTCTGCACTGGGCGTGAGCCTGTTTAAGATTCAATCTCTCCCTCTCCCTCTGCCCCTCCCCACCTCAAAAAAAAAAAATAGATGTGTGATTTATGTTTCTGTCCGTTCCTAAGGTGTTTCATGGGCTTAAACTTTGGATTTCGTCTCTGTGGGTCCTGGTTGTTCTGAATCCAGGGCTGCAGCTCTGGTCCCCTAACCCTAACCCGAGATGTTCTGGTGTGCAGGGCACACACATGGCCCTGAAATGTGACCTTATTTGGTACCCGAAGCACATACAGCCAATAAGTAAATGAAAAGATGCATATCTTCACTAATAACCAGTGAAGTATAAACGAAAGCTACATTGAAATATGTTTGCCTGTCAGATAGGCAAAGATTCAAAAGACTGATAAGGAACACTGTTGGTGACAGGCATTCTCAAACTTCTGGTGGGAGTAGAAGTCGGTACGTTTTTGGAGTGCCACTTGGTAATATCAGTATTTTAAAATGCTGAACCTTATTTTTTTTAGTTATTATTTTTTAAATAAATTTAGATTTTATTTATTTGTCAGAGCGCGCTTGCGCAAGCAGGGGGAGTGGCAGGCAGAAGGAGAGGGAGAAGCAGGCTCCCCACTGAGCAGGGACCCCGAAGCGGGGCTTGATCCCCGGACCCTGGGATCATGACCAGAGCCAAAGGCAGACACTTAACTGACCGAACCCCCCAGGTGGCGCAGTAAAATGCTGAACTTTAGACCCCACAGTTCCACAGGTGCTCACTCTGGTGAGTAAAGATCCATGCCCAGAACCGTTCACTACCTTTCTTTAAGATTGCATACATGCACAGGAAATTAACATAATGTTACATGGTGTATCTCAAAAAGTAAAAATACCGTTTCCAGGCAGCAATCCAAATGTCCATCTGCAGGGTTATTGAGCCATGGGAAGTGCTGCCATTAGAGGCACAAAGCAGGTCTTTATGTGCAGACCTAGAAGGATGTCGAAAATAGCCAGGGGAACAAGGAGTCTGCAAAGCTCAGCACAGTATGAGTCCGTTAAAAATACACATTTGTTTGTGCTTTTTCTTTGTCTGGAAGGACTTGTGCCTGACTCCTTACAGAGGCTCCCTCTGGGGCGGGAGGAAGGGGACCCCTTTATCATTTGTTCTTGTTCCGTTGAGGGCGCGTCACTTTTGTGTCATCCCATCTTCTAACCCCCGGGTTTAGGGTTCGTGGTGGTGGTTGTCTCTCCAACCCCGCTTGGGACAGCTGCTCTGCTCTGCGTTGTGGTTTCAGATGTGGGCGGCCTGTGTGAGCCCGCCCGTGGGAGGCTCACGTCACGGCTCGCTGCAGTTATATCTCGAATCAGGCCGAAAGGCTCTGCTGCAAAGACAGGAACGGTCACCTCCAGGCCTGGAGGGTTGGGGGCCCCTCAGACTTGCCATGGGACCCAGTAGATGCGTCTGGGAAGGTGAGTCTGACAGTCAAGTCAGCCTGAGCTGATGACACAGAGGGCAGACGGCCTGCCATCCCTGGGCCCCGGGAAGCGCCTGGGGATGAACCTTGGAAGCGCTCAGGAGCATTACCCTGGTCTTACCTCCTCTAGTGTCCTGGTCTTGGGTGTCTCCCAGAGACAGCACGTTGGCGGTATTTGCTGCAGAATGACAGGCTGTCACTTCCAGGCCTGAGTACTGCTGGGCAGAGGGAAGGGTACTGAGTTTGTTAGGCAGAGTTTTTCGGTGTGGAAGAGATAGGGCTTGTTCTGGGCCAGACGGTCTGAGCTGTGGTGGCCACGAGTGGAGTTGAGGTCCAGGTCCTGGGGGTTGGCAAAACCCCTTCAAACCCCCATGTCCTTGGGGGGGCCTTTGGGCAGAAGAGGAGTCAGAGTCTGGGGATTCCCCCTTGGAGCTGTGGGCGGGCAGCAGGTGAGGGTGGGATCCCGGAAGGAAGGTCAACTCGGCCCAGCAGAGGAAGGGGAGGTGAGGGTTTGTATTCAAGTCATGTCCCAGAGCCCCCTTCCCAGGGGTCTGAAGCATTAACACCATCTAGAGGCAAGGCCAGCATCTGTAGGGAGGTTCAGGATGCGTTTCTTTTCCTGTTGGGGCAGGTGCAGGTCTCGCCCTGGAAGAGCCTGGTGTAAAGAGGCAGCATAGCAGTGAGCGTTGCTGACATGGCTGCAAAGGGCTCTGAGGGGGTCTCTGGGCAGAGGAGGTCAGTTCCCGGGGGCTCTGAGGGGGTCTCTGGGCAGAGGAGGTGCAGGAAGAGCAGGTGCACCATTCTCCCCCCTTTTGTCCCCGGCCCCCTAGAACTGTGTCAGCACCCTTGTTCTAGACCTTTCTTACGGGCCTTTCCTGAGCTGACTGGCCTCGCTTGGGGGCGTCTGCTCTGGCCAGAGACACTGGGGGGCTCAGGAGGGTTTCGTGAAGGAGGAGGCACTTGGTACAGAAGGAAGTCAGGCAGAGGGAACAGTGTGAGGTGAATCAGACCTGCAGGGGACCCACCCCGTCTGTCTCTGTCCCTCTGACCTCCATCCTCAGTTCTCTGCTGCCCCGGGGGCCCTCCCCGTCCATGTCTTTGTCCACCCGAGGCGCGTCTGGGCCCAGCTTGTCCATCTCCACAGCTCTAGCCTGGTGTCTCCGTGGCGCCCAGACGTGCGCCTTCCAGATGCGGCCGCCTCTCCTGCTCACCCCTCTCCGACAGCGTGTGGAAGGTGCTCCCTGGGCCACCTCACCCCTCCCCCAGCCTTCTCTGCACCTTGTCTGTACTCACCCCATCTGGCCTTCCTGCGTCTGCCTCTCCCGCCCGCCATCAGCATCACTGTAGGAAGCTCGGTCTTTAAGTCCTTTCTGCCAACACTATCGGCAGTTCCCACCAGGGCTGGAGTTGCCCGTGTGCACTTGTGCGGCCTAGAGGTGGGGTGGGGACCCAGAGTGGGTCCTGGCCCTGGGAGCTCCTGCTTCCATTTCCAGCCCCACTTTTTATCACAATCTCTGTGTCCTCATGTATCTGGTTCTTGGGAGCCAGGGTCTGAATTTCTTCCTCCTTCCCCAGCAGAGAGAAGCAAGTGCTAGATAAGCGTCCATTGAAATAGCAACCTCCGTTCCTCTGGAGGGAACTTAATGGATATCACTCCATTCAAAATACAGTCTGTGTAAGAGGGGACAGTAAGTCAATGCCGTCGTTGGCGTGAAGCCAACCTGGAGGGCGTGTGACAAAGGCACCCTTCTCTGGCCGGAATCCCTGGCGGCAGGTGACTCCTCAGGGTGTGAAGGCCTGTGTCTCTCTGGAGATCTGCCCCTGGGTGTGGCAGTGTGTGTGGGCTCTGATGCAGGGGTCCGGCCGCAAGGCAGCCCGTGACTTCGTGGTGGGCCAGGAAACCAGGGCAGGAAAGCTGTGAGGCCCCAGCGGTCAGACCTCCTGTCCAGACCTTGACCCCGAGGTCATGGAGGAGATGGGTCCTGAGAAGGGACCAGAGTGCTCGTGGGCTGAAGGCAGTATCCACAGACCTGAGGGGGTGGGGGAGTGCTGGGTGGTGGTATCAGTCACGTTCCCTAGTAGGACTGTCCAAAGGGGAGACCCTGGCTTCCCTCCTCCTGCTCTGACAGCCATCCTGCGGGATGGTCTAGTGTTGTCTGAGCTATGATGAGGTCTCCCTGGTGTCATCCCAGTGCCTGTTCCAGGACCAGGGAGTATATGGATGGGGGTTTCTAGACCACCTGGCCTAGCGTCTGTTGCCAAGGATGTGGGTACCCCCAAGGAAAGACAGACCGGGGTGCCCTGGGCGAGGTGGGGAGCTCCCAGGCTTCTGTGGCACCTGGTTGGACATGTGCCAAGAACACAGGTGCCAGGTGCCAGGTGTTGGGCAAGTTGCTGCTGTCCCTGGTCTTGGCTTCCACACCTTGGGGAAGGTGGTGGCCCGCCCTGCCCAGCTCACTGGGTAGACACAGAAGCGTTCTCTGTGGGGAGAGTGCTCAGAGGAGAAGCGGCTCCCCAGAGTGGGTCCAGGCCCCAGAGCAGCCCAGAGGAGTCTGCTGCTCCCCCAGAGTGGGTCCTGGCCCTGGGAGCTCTCAGGGGTCGCTGCCCTGGGGCCTGCCAGCTTAGAGCCGCCCCGCCCCATGCTCTCGTTCCATCTGCTGTGGATGGTCTGTGGCAGGGCTGGCCCGACTCTGCACATACAGAGGGGTCCCTCCACCCAGAGCCTGGGTCAGCTCTCAGCTGGGAGGTGGCAGCTGTGCCTCAGCCCCCCCAGATCTTGGTGCTCACTGTGACTCTGTCGTCGTACACCCTGACCGGGGGCTGTTGTCAGTCTGCTCCCTCGTCTCTACGCCATCGCTGCCCAGGAGGGCACAGGTGCTGCTGGGGGACAGTCGCTACAGCCTCCTGTGCTGTGGCTGCTGGTGGGGCCAGGTGACAAGGGCGCAGTCTTCCCGAGCGTGGGCGTTCACAGGGGTCTGTCCTGGGGGGACACGGAGAGGCTGCTGGGGTGTTGGGGTGCTGTCTGCTGCCTGAGTGTGTGCGGGCTCCTCGAGGGCTGACGTGCTGTGGTCTGCGAGCATGTCTGCTGCTCTTTGCCTCCTTATCACCCATCAGGCTCACATAACCAGGCCGGCCCTGCTTCCTGCGGAGGGACTATCGGCGCACCATCTGGAGCTACAAATGGGGTGATAGGGCGTCAACGGCCTCCCCACAGCCAGGCACTTCCTAACACCCAGCCGCTCTGTCTCCAGCTAACGTCCGGTCCCCCGGGCTCCTGTGGCTCAGCTGGCACTCCAGCACCGAGAGCCTGGCTCTCCTGAGGTGCTGTCCTTCGCAGGGCAGGTCGCTCAAACAGAGGTGCAGCCGACAGGGCTCAGGGAGCGCCCCGTGTTGCACAGACACCCCCCCCATCCTCCTCCGTAGTCCCAGGTCAGAACACTGGTACGGGTCTTTGTGGAAGGACCCAGCGGGGATGGAGGGTGTGTTGATGCTGGCTGCGCGAGCCGCCGCAAAGCATTTCTCCTCCTTGGGACTCCGCTTGCTTGTCTGTAAATAGGGACAGTCTCTCTACCTCCGTTACAGGGCTGCTGTGGGAACTCAGACGTAGGACGCGGGCCGCACCGTCGGCACATGGTCACCGTGACCCTGCCTCCCTTGCGTGGCGGGACCCGGGCCCAGCGACCCGGGGCTGTGCTGGCGGCGGACGCCCATCCCAGAGAGGAGGCTTCTAGGCGGACACAGGCACAGAGCTGGCTCCAGGTCCAGACCCCATCCGGAGATCTGGGTTTGAGGGCACCGTGCTATCCGCTGTGGCCTTACAGCTCTTTCTGAGCTTCAGCTTCTTAGTACAGCTCAGGCAGTGGTGCCCAATGCCTGATGTGGGACTTGGGGAGGGACAGGCGGTGAGCCGCTCAGAGCTCTCAACGAGGGGCATGCCCCATGGGGAGCAGCCCTCACGGGGAGGATCCCACGGGGGTGCTCTCAGCCCAGTCCCTTGCAGGGTGGGCCTTGGAGCGCGAGGCCCTGATGCGAGAGCTGAGCACCTGGCTGCTGGTCTGCACCTGCATCGTCAGTCGGGTCGGCTTGGGAGTCTCCGTCCAGGAGGAAGGAGGAGGTGAGGGCCGGGCACCAGTGTCTGTGTGAGGTGGGTTGGCGGAGAGCTTGCGGCGCAGGGCTGGCGTCTGTCTCACTGCACGGGGAAGGGCTTGGCTGGAATGGTGCTGGGGCCTGTCCTCCGGGGACCAGCCTGGAAGTCATTCCCACCCATGCCCCACGGGTCAGAGCCCATCACCTCCCCGCCCTGCCCTTGATGCCTTCTCCTGGGATCCTTGTTGGGGGACTGCCCTGTCGCGGTGTCAGCGGCAGGTCCTACCCCTGCCCTGAAGCTGCCGCGGTGCGCTCCACACCATCGCTGTTCCCAGGGCCCGGGGCTGGATCTTTCACCTGCCTCAGTAACAACATCGTGAGGATTGACTGCCGCTGGTCTGCCCCAGAGCTGGGCCGTGGTCCCAGTCCCTGGCTCCTCTTTACCAGGTGAGGCTGGAGGGCCAGGCTGCACGAGGCCATGAGGGTGGGGTCCCCATGGGAGCAGCAGGAAGGGCTGGGCAGGTGCAGTGGCCCCTTTGCGCCGACACACACCCTTTCCAGCAACGACGTGCCGGGCAGCAAGCACAGATGTGTCTTCCGGGCCAGTGAGTGCACTGTGGTGCTGCCACCCGAGGAGGTGCTCGTGCCTTCCGACAACTTCACCGTCACTTTCCACCGTTACGTCTCTGGGAAGGAGCAGGTCAGCCTGGTGGACCCACACTACCTGCCCCGGAGACATGGTGAGGCCTGGTCTGGGTGCCTTGACAGGGAACATCCTGGCTTCGTGGGGGTTGGGGGGCAAGGTCCCCTTGCCCTTAACCTCCATGGCCCCGTGAAAGATCTCTGTCCCGACCCAGAGAGAGCTGGGGCTAGGAGCAGGCTGGGCCCCTGGGAGGGGAGGGCCCACTGCTTCCTGGAGAGGCACGGCTTTGGAGGAAGGTGAAGATTCAGGGCTTCGAGTTGGGGCGAGGGTACAACTTGAGTCACTTGAAATGCACGTTAGTCATCGCATGAAGGACTCTGGTAAGACACTGGGAAGCACTTCCAGCAGCAGCTTGTGAAGGAAGAGGCAGGCGACATTTGAAACACCCTGTCTGGCTGCAGGGGCTGGAGGAACTCATTGTCATCTTGTCCCACCTGGGGCCTCCCTGGGAGACGGCACCAGGGAGGAGACCGAGACCTCCTGGGAGGGCCTTGGCCATGCCCTCCTGCCCCACAGCATCTTTCAGACCCCCCAGTCCTGGGCATGCTGACCACAGACCATATGTAGCCTCACTCTCTTTCAGTGAAGTTGGACCCTCCCTCTGGCTTACAGAGCAATGTCAGCTCTGACTACTGTGTCCTGACCTGGAGCGTCAGTCCTGCCTTGGAGCCCCTGACCTCCGTCCTCAGCTACGAGCTGGCCTTCAAGAAGCAGGAAGAGGCCTGGGAGGTAATGCTGGGCTGACTCCTCCAGGGGCCTCTATCTCCTGGGAGCAGCAGCTCAGGGCCACCCGTCCTCCCACAGGGGAAGATGTCAGCTTGGACTAACTGAGGAGGGGCGTGCTCAGAGCCAGGGGCGTGACTGTGCCCACGTGTGTTTGTATGCGAGTGTGCCGGTGGTGCATGAGTACATGTGCTTGTATATGTGAGTGTGCACAGGGTATGCCCATGTAGAGGAGTGTGTGAGTGCAGCGAGCATGTGTGTGTGTGCACCTGCGTCAGTGTGCAGGGGGTAGAGGAGTGTAAGTGTGTGCTCTCGGGCCTGTGGCGTGCACGGGTACCTGTGCCCACGTGCGTGGGTATGGGGGGGTGTGTGTGTGTACGATCTGGAGGGCTGACGGACCCTGTCCCACCCTCGGCCCTACAGCAGGCCCGGCACAGGGATCACATCGTCGGGGTGACCCGGCTCACCCTCGAAGCTGTCGAACTGGACCCCGGTTCCCACTATGAGGCCCGGCTGCGGGTCCAGATGGCCGCCCCGGAGGATGACATGATGGAGGAGCTGCGCTATGAGGGCCAGTGGAGCGAATGGAGCCAGTCAGCCTGCTTCCCCGCTCCCCAGAGCCCTGCCCGAGGTGGGGGTCTCCTCCCAGAGGGCCTCTCCTCCCTCGTGTGTCACACCGTCCCCCCCCCCTCTTGGACCCCCTCAGGGAGGGGGTCGTGCCCCAGTTGGCCACCCTCCCCTGGAGATCTGAGATTTTTGAGGAGGAAACAAACGCCTGCCAAGCGTTGGGCTTCTTGGAACCTGTAGTTATTGTCCGTCACTGGGAGTGAGTGTGGCTGGGGGCGGCTCACCAGGCCTCTGCTTCCATCTCTGGAGCTTGGACATGGTCTCGGCTCCCTGGGGAGGGCTGGGCTGACCCTTGTGACCTGCTAGGAAGGTGACTGACCCGGATGACCTTGCGGATGGAGGAGGTGAGGCCTAGGAGTAGGTGACTCATTTAGCGGGTGTGACACAACCCCTGTGGCCAAAGAGAAAATTTCCACTGTGGCCCAGGGCACTCCTGCGGGGCTTCGCCATGTGGATTTGGAAGAACGTCCTGGTGCCAGGGAGGCTCACAACCCTGGGCCCTTCCTGCCCACAGGCTCCCTGTTCTCACATTGGGGGCAGCCCGACAGCAGCATCCTTGTGGCTGTGCCTGTCTTTCTGCTGCTGACCAGCCTGACCTACCTCATGTTCAAGCTTTCGCCCAGGTCAGTAGCCAAGGGGTGCGTGTGCCTGTCTGTGAATGTGGTCGTGTGTGCGTGTGGGGGTGTGTGGTAGGTGGGGTATCCTGGGCCAAACCCACCGTCCCTCCCTGCCATCTGGTCCTGGATGGGGTGGGGGGTTTGAAGCCTCTGCCCTGGACCTGTGGAGAGTTCCCCAGTTGTCAGGTGTGTTGGGAGCAGTAGGGCCCCAAGGAGGCTCAGAGGAATCCAGATTCTCCAGGACTGAGCTGCCCAGGATCCTCATCTCTTGCCTCTGGAGGTGCTCTGTGCTTTGCTGATTTTTAAACACCTTCTGTGAAAATGTAGTTTGGGGTCTCTGCTGTGCTCAGGACCCCGGTGAGTGCCACAGAGAACAAAACAGACGCAGGGCCCACTTGGAGTAAATCGTCACCCATGTCAGGTTGTAGGAGGGGGCCCAGAGGAGACTGACCAGGTGTGCACTGGCAGCAGAAAGGATGAGAGGAAGTTGGACCGAGGGAGCGGGGTGGGGTGTGGGTGGGGATTTTGGAGGGGTGGGGAGGTGAGGGAGGAGATGCTGGGCACACTTGACACGGAGCATGTGAATCAGGGTGCGACAAGGTCTGGTTTGTGTTTGGAGGATAGATTTTGGTGGGACGAGGGGATGGGGAGGACCCGCCGGGAGGCCAGTGGTGGTGTCCAGAGGGTGGCGATTTGGTTGGAGGGAACTGCCAGGCCTTAGGAAGAGAAGCCGAGGGGGCAGATGAGACAGGACCTGGGGACCTGGAGGGGCCGCTTCCTCCCCCTGGGAAGCTGGTGAGGCTGATTGGGACCCGTTGTGTTGGAGCCCTGGGCCACATCCTCGTGGGCGGGCCCGTGGGTCTGTTGCTCAGGGAGGAGTCAGGTGGGGCGGGGAGCTGCCTCCCTTCGCCAGTGGCGCAGTTGTGGTTCCTGGAGGCGCCAGCTCCCTCTGTGGGACGAGGATACAGCGGTCACCCTGTAGCCTTAAACCCACCATCGCAGTTCACCCCGTAAAGGACGCCTGTCTTGGTGGAAGTGAGTTCTATGGGATCATTAGCCCGGGAGGCCGCAGGGCCAGGTGCTGGGTTTGGAGAACCTGCGAGAACAGGTTTGGATCCAACAAGAGGCGAGAAGGCAGGCAGCACAGATGAGGCAGGCGGCCTCTGGCTGGAAGGGAGTGAAGCTCCCACAGGGACCTCATGCCTCCTGGAGCTGGGCCTCGGAGGACCCTCCTTGGGTGTGCAGAGGCCCCAGCTGTCCTCTCCTGGCCTCAGGGTGAAGAGAAGCTTCTCCCAGAATGTGCCCTCTCCAGTGGCGTTCTTCCAGTCCCTCTACAGTGTGCACAACGGGGACTTCCAGGTGCGCGCACAGCCCGCGGCAGGGGTTGGGGGCAGGGCTGGGGTTACCCACCTGTCTGGCCTGCCCAGGATGTGGGCTTTGGGTGAGAGTTGGGGGCTAGTTTGGGGGCCTTTGTCAGTGCTTTGAGCTTTTTTGGTGTACGTAGTGGGTTTAATTTTACACGCTGTGTCTCAAATGCGTCAAAACAAGTAGCTTTATTCGGTCTTGCGGGTTTCTTTTTCTTTTGGGGTAGCAGCCCCTGTGAGGTCAACGGTCATGTTATAGTGCAAACTACGGCGGTGTCCGTAGCTGCCGTGTGTCTCGTCCTGGCGGCTTCTCTGAGGGTGTCTTTGGGGAGGGTCTGGTGCTTGTGCTGTCCTCAGGGCCCTCTGTGGTCTGTGGGCTACTGCTCTAGTGGCCACTGTGGAGTGCCCGGCCCCTCCTCGTTCCCATGGTGGCATGCTGGCACCTATGGCCTCTGAGCCCAGTCCACATTTCCCCCTTTGTGGTGCCCTGGTGGGCCCCACCCGGAGGGTCTTCGCATCAGAGCCCCCCCTTCCCACTGGCCTGATGGCTCCTGCCCCCTGGGTGGGGAGAAGCTCCAGCGGGCGGTCTCGGGTTCCCCACTGCCGGCGGAGGATGGGACGGGATGCTTTCTGGGTTCCTTCCCGGATCCCCCTGCCATTGCTGGGCTTCCCTCCGCCTCCCCCGGGTGTCTCTCAAAAGGGAGCCCGGAAAAAAAATTGAAAAAGGGAGCCCAGGTTTCAAGATTGTTGTCCAAAAGTATAACTCAAAGCTTAAAGCTGATCATTTTGTCCTTGGTGGAGGCCACCTCCTTCTCCCAGGCAGTCACTGTCAGAACCCCTAGGTGATCGTCCTGGAGTGTGTCATCGGGGCCACAGGCACCCAGTGCTCCTCTGTAGACCCAGGTCACCGGCCGGGTTATTTAGAGCCCCGGGTGCTGGTCTGTTAGCCATGGGTCATCTCTCTAGGGATCAGGGCAGATACAGAGGGTGAGGTACGTGTGGTCCACTGGGTGGTGGTTCCTGGTCCCACCTAGGAAATCCTTTCCTTTGGGAGGTGGGGACCTCCTGTGGCTCCATGGAGAGGTCCGGGTCTGCCGCCCTCAGCCCAGAGGTGTCGTTCCCAGCAGCGTCTCCCAGGGTGCGTGTGTGCGTGCGAGCGTGAGTGTGTGTGCGTGAGTGTGTGTGCGTGCGTGCGAGCGTGTGTGTGTGTGTGTGTGTTTGCTCAGTCTCTGTAGCTGATGGGAGTGTGTGGAGCAGCAACCAGGGATGTTCTCTGTCCTCGGCACCTGTCAGCACCTGTACCCTGTTTCAGGCTGCTGTGAGCACCGGGCAGGGAGGTGGGGGATTGCTGAGGGTCCTGAAGGGACTCGGGGTCCTGGGCTGAGGGTGGGCTGGCCCATGGGGGGAAAGATAGAAGGTTGCAAGCACAGTCGTTGCTTGGACTCTGGTGAGGACGTCAGGAGAGCTTCCTGGAGGAGGAAGGGAGGCTGCTTCCAGGGAGAGTCCTGAACAAGCTGCCTGAGCCCTTCCCAACCCCTCCCGCCATGCTCTCTGTTCTAGACCTGGATAGGGGCCCACAGAACTGGTCTGCTGCCGAGCCAGGACTGCGCCGGTTCCCCACGAGGAGCCTCGGAGTCTAGTGTCCGGGAGGCCATTGAGTGGCTGACCTATGACCCAGTGGATCCCTGTCAGTCCGTGGTCCTGGAGGAAGAGCGGGAGGGCCCTGGCACCGGCCTCCCAGAAGCTGTGCTGCTAGGGGGGCATGTGGTCCAGGGAGGGCAGCCACCTGCCTACCTGCCACAGGAGGACTGGGTCCCCGCGAGCCCCAACAGGCCAGCTCCCCCACGCTCAGATTGCAGCAGTGGTGACTACTGGGCCCTGGGCTGCCCCGGGGGGTGGTACCCCTCCACCTTCCCAGGAAACACACGGAGCTCTGGGCCCAGCCCAGCTTTGGCCTGTGACCTTTCTTGGGACCAGCAGAGCCTGGATGCCTGGCAAGGAAGTGGGCCTGTGGGAGTCGGTCACAGTGAGAGGCAGGTCCCTGCTGCACAGATCCCGTGAGGACCTCAGGGCCTTCTCTTCGCTCCTACCCTTTGCAGTCACCGGGTTGGATCTAGAACCCTGACTTGGCCAGCTGCAGGTTCTCTGAGAATGGAGACCCTGCACAGACACCCCGACTGGATGGAGGCAGGAAGGCAGGTGACCCCTCCTGCTTCCCCTCCCCTCCCCTCAGCAATCCACTGCCCAGCCCCCACTCCCT
The DNA here is from genome assembly GCF_017311325.1 of Ursus maritimus. Lineage (NCBI taxonomy): Eukaryota > Metazoa > Chordata > Mammalia > Carnivora > Ursidae > Ursus > Ursus maritimus. The sequence continues at coordinate 39,171,583 of NW_024424452.1, forward strand.
GGCCCACCACTTCCTTCCCTGCTCTCTGGCTCCATCAGGCCCCTCAGAGAAAGGGGGTGTTAGCCCCACAGCCTGTTCTGCCCTCACCCCCTTAAAGGGCCATCTTGCTCCCAGCAGACACAGATGAGGTGGTGCTGTGACCTCTTTCCCTGCCTTCCTGGGGTTACCTCTCCTACTGAGGTGACAAGAACTGGCTGCTGGCTGGGAGAGGGGCCCAGAGCAGGTGCAGGGGGCTGGGGTCTGTCTATTCTTGGGCTTTGGGAGGTGGGAGGTGTGGATGTTTGAAAGGGAGGACCAGATGGAGGCCGGTCCCTCTCTGGGTGCCCAGACGGAGAGGGCGCCTCTCCGTGGGGCTCTGGGGACCCCTGTGGTCTGCACAGAAAAAAGCACTTGTGTCCCCAGGCTCCCAAAGGCAAAGGCCCCCTCTGCCTCAGACAGGCATCCCCCACCCCTCTGTGTGCCTGTGGAGCCCCCGGGGTTTTGTGGGGAGCCTCAGCGGAGCCAGATCGTGGTCAGCAGCGGTGAGGCAGGACCCAGAAAGTATTTTTAGCATGTAGAGCGTGGGAGGGGTGTGGACGGAAGTGAGGTGCAGGCATCTTCAGTGCTAACCGAGGGTTAAAAAAAGTAGCGTTGACTCCACTTCCTGGAGCCCACCCCCGGGGAGCCCTGGGCTGGGGTATTATAGCAGCATCCTGTGGCTCCTGGGGCTTCACGGGGAACCTAGGCCACCTGCGTGTGACCAGTGACCCCCACAGCTGGGACGCCTCTTTTGTGTGGCCAGAGACACCGTCCCTGTGAGTCACACAATTTCTCTTCGTGGCACCCAGAGACCTGGCTTTGGGCTGGAGCTTGAGCGTGCAGCCCCTCGGAGGCTGTGTGATGGCAGCTGAGCCACGCCTGCCCCTTCAGCCCGTGGGACCAACAGTACCTTGTTGTGCTGCTGTGAGTTCACCCGAGCGAGTCGCCTGCCCAGCTCCGTGCCCAGGAAATGCCAGCCTCCCCGTTTTGAGATGAGACAACCCTTGGAAACCGTGTGCCGAGGTCCGCTATACAGCAGAGCCAGCTTTGAAGACCTTGGGATGAGGACGTTGCAGAGCACTGGGCAGTGAAGGAGTGGAGAGCAGGTGACCGGGAACTGAAATCCTGATGTGGCTGGTGTCTCGAGGAGCTGGGTGCCTGGCGAGGCTGCAGCTCAAGTGTCCACCATGTGGCTAGCAGGGCTGTGGAGGGCCCGGAAGGCCAGATTGAGGGCAGTGAGGGAAGGGGACTCTCCCTGGTGAGGGAGGGTGTGCAATGGCTTCTCTTCCTCTGTTTTGTCTCTGTTTGTTTTTTGTTTGTTTTTTAAGATTTTTTAATTTTAAGTCATCTCTACACCCAACATTGGCCTTGAACCCACGACCCCAAGATCAAGGGTCCCATGCTCCAACTGAACCAGCCCCCTTTCTTTGTTTTTCAGTGTGGTGAAATTCACATAATGTAACCATAACTCTTTTAAAGTGTGTAATTCGGTGACATTTAGTACATGCATAATATGGTCCAACTGTCCCTACTCCCAGAGGAAATCCCCTTCCCGTTAAGTGGTCATTCCCCACTGGGCCCTCTGTGTGCGCTGTCCTGTGCAGCCCCTGGCCTACTCCCTTTCTCTGTGGACTCACCTCTTCTGAGCACGTTGTATGCATGGAGTCATTCCCTCCACATAGCGCTTGGGAGTTTCACCCACTTTGCCGTATCAGCACCCAGCCCTGATGTGGCTGAGTGTGATTCCACTGTGTGCATGGACCCCTTCCGGGCGGCATTCGGGTGGTTTCCCCTTTTTCTCTGTTGCGAGCGGCGCTGCCGTGAACATTCACGTGAAAGTTTTTGTTTCAATACCTGCTTTCTTTGTTTTTGTGTATGTTCCTAGGAGTGGAATCGCTAGATCATATGGTAACTGAATGTTTACAGTTTTTGAGCAACCGCCAAACCGTTCTCCACAGTGACGTCACGTTTCCATCAGTAATGTACTCACGCTCCAGTTTCTCCACACCCTCACCAAGTATCGTTAGTGTCCTTTAAAAAAATTTTTTTTTGTTTTGTTTTTTAAGTTTCTTGAAGTAGTCTCTACACTCGGCGTGGGGCTTGAACTCATGACCCTGAGATCAAGAGTCCCATGCCCGGGGCTCCTGGGTGGCGCACTTAGTTAAGTGTCCGACTCTTGGTTTGGCTCAGGTCATGATCCTGGGGCCGTGCGATCCAGTCCCGTGTCAGACTCTGCCCTCGTCACGGTCTGCTTGGGATTCTCTCTTCCTCTCCCTCTGCCCCTCCCACTTGTTCTCTTTCTCTCTAAACTTAGTAAATACACTCTTAAAAAAAGAAAAAAAAACAGAGTCACATGCTCTTCTGAGTGAGCCAGCCAGGGGCCCCTTACATCTCCATTCTGACCGGTATAAAGTGGCACCTCAGTGTGATTTCGACTTGCATTTCCCGCGTGGTCGGTGATGGTGAGCATCGTTTCATGTGCTATTTTTGCCTATTTCTTAATCGAGTTGCTTGTCCTTGTGTTGTTGAGTCGGAGTTCTTTTTAGATTCTGGATACTAAACTCACAGCAGGTGTTCCATTCCCAAATAGTTTCTTAAATTCTGCATGGTGTTTGGTGTCATACACCATAGATCGTTGCCTAATCCAACCCCAACAAACACATGAAAAGATGCTTAACCTCCTTAGACATCAGGGGAATGAAAATGAAAAGCACAGTGAGATGCCCCTTCACACCCACGAAAATGGCTGTTATCTAAAAAATGGAAGCTAGTTTTAGTAAGGATGTGAAGAAATTGGAACTCTTGTGCACTGAGATGGGAAATGATAGCAGTGACGGTTACACAGCAATGTGGCTATTCACTTAAAAATGGTGAAAATGGTAATTTTATGTTATGTATATCTTACCATAATTTTAAAAATAAAAACTAATGAATGGAAAATTGAGTGTTATGTATATATTATCACACCGTCAAAAAAATCTCCCTAAGAACTGGTCCTGAAAGAGTGACATATGTGATGGAGGAAGACCCTTGTCCCTGAGAGTGAGAAGGACTTTTCTCATGGACACGGCTACTCGAGACCAGACTTATGCACACACACCTAGCAGACCTCCCCCAGCAGAGGGGAACACGTCCCCCGTGCCCACCAGCATCTCTCCTTTTAGCACCCTACTTTCCTGGTCAAGTCACCCCACAAACCACTCTCAATCACTGCTGTTTGCCATCTCTAGAATTCCTCCTTCCCCAGTGTCACGCACATGGAATTGTCCAGTATGTAGTTTATTCAGATCGTCTTCCGTCATTCGTAACATGCATGGAAGAATCATCCATGTCTTGGCGTGGCTCGACAGATCATTCCTTTCTGCCGATGAGTAGTGTTCCATCGCTCGCACGCGTGCATCCCCCTTGGTTGTTCTCTCACCTGTGGAAGGGTATCCCGATTTGCTGGGCAGTCTTTGGCCACGTTGAAGGGCGATGCCGTACATAACTGTAGGCTGGTCTTTGCCCGGATGCACGTTTTCAGAGCAGTTGTCTCAATTCCTGGGAATGTTGTTATTGGCTTCCACGGTGAGACCACGTGTAGTCTTGGAAGGAATTGCTAAAGCGTCTAAAGGAATGGCCAGAGCATTCTACCTGCCGCCGGCAACGGCTGTGAGCTCCTGCGGCTCTGGCGAGGGTTCTCCTGAAGACCGTGGCCGCCTGTATAGCTGTGCGGTGCTCACTCGTGGTTTCACTTTGCTTTTCCCTCGTGACCTGTGATGTGGAGCATTATTCTGTATGCCTGTTTGTCACCTGTAGACCTTGTGTGGTGAGGTGTGTATGCAGGTCTGTCCTCATATTTAATGGGGTTGTTGGTCCTCTTTTTCACTTTTGGAGTTTGTATATTTTGCGTACAAGTCCTTTATCAGGTGTATTTTCCAAACATTTTCTCCCCGTCTGTGGCTTTTCTTTCTGCTCTCTTTAGTGGATTTTTCACAGAGTAGATACTTTACCTTGTACGAAAGCAAACACCAGCAACTTTTTTTTCGCGGACTGGCTTTGGTATTTTAAAACTCATCACCGAACCCAAGGTCAGGTATGTTTTATTTTTTATCTTATTTTCTTTTTGTGCCCAGCAAGGGGCTTGAACTCGCAAGCCTGAGATCGAGACCTGAGCTGAGATCAAGAGTCGTGCACGTAACGGACTGAGCCGCCCAAGCGCACCTCCCAAGGTCACGTACAGCCGTAACGTGCACAGCTCTGCATTCAAGAATTTATGTGCGTGGACCATTTTGAGTAAATTTTTGTGTAAGTTGTAAAGTCTGTCTTCACATCCCTTTTTTCCCCATGTGTTTTCTCATTGTTCTATCACCTTCTGTGGAACAGGCTTTCCTTTCATTATGGAGGTGCCTTGTCCCTTTGATGAATGAAGTGACTCTATTGGCATGGCTCCATTTCTGTGCCATCTGTGCTGTTCCTTTCATCTCTCTCTTCAGCATGACCACATTCTCTTCATTACCTCACCTTTATGCTGTCTTTGTGTTTTTCAAAGATTTTATTTTTTTATTTTTGTGTGTGAGAGAGAGCGAGCTCAAAAGAGCATGAGTGAGGGTGGGGGGAAGAGGGAGAAGCAGACTCGCCTTGAGCAGGGAGCCCGATGTGGGACTCGATCCCAGGACCCCGGGAGCATGACCTTAGCCGAGGGCAGCCGCTGACCCGGCAGAGACACCCAGATGCCCTACGCTAAGTCTTTGGATCCACAGACGAGGTCTTGAGTCTTACGTCTGCTAGTCTTGGTTGAGAAATAGTTGGTCAATATTTTTGATGGGAATTTGGGATTCCATTGAATCTGTAGATCAAGTTAGAAAGAATTGCCATCTTAACAATATTGAGTGCATTGCTCCTGGACAAGGAGTGTCTTAATGAAAAGAAAACCAGGAAGTCCCTCCATGTTTACAAATTAAATGTAACTTTGCTACATATCCTAAAGGTCAGAGAGGGACTCGCAATGGAAATTCTCAACCTTTTCTACGTCAGGGCTCACACACGATGGCCCTTTGTCTGTGAAGAGCACTCACTATCCTAACGTAGACAGGAGTTAAGGTTCCTATCAGAGCTCTGCGTGTCCCCGCCACACCTGGCAGCCTTGGCCTGTGTCCCCCCCACTTCTTTCCAGCTGTCCTTTCTGGTGGCCCTGAGTTAAGGGGGTCAACATAGCCATATGGAGATGGGAAGCTCCCCACTCCTAGTGATGATGGTGCTATTGTCCCCACCGGTCTAACAACATGATTTCTGAGAGAAATACGACACAATCGCAGCTTCCTGACCTTCCTTAAGGTTTGAAAATCATCTTGTGAGTCATCTTTTAGAAAAACGGTTTCAACATGTGTTCTTTTTTCTGGAAAATAAATAGCCCCAATGGTCATTATGGCTTCCTGAGCACCTGCTCTTGGGAGACACCATCCTGGCTCTGTGTAGCATTCTCCCTCTTAAACTTCTAAACCAGGGTGTAGATAGAATGAGTCCCATTTTCTAGATGGTTAGACAAGGGCTCAGAGACGATATGAATGACAGAGGATTTTAGTGTCAGAAACCTAAGTGGGATCTCCAAACTGACTCCAGATCCCTTGTTCTTCTATACAGGGTACCATTTTCCTTTTACCTCTGGTCTTCTCGATCTGGAAACCTAGGAAGTATTAGGATTTTCTTGTTGTGTGGCCAACTGGAATGAATTCGGCTGCCCTTTTCACCTCTGCCCGTCATGATCATGAAGATAATTATCTCAGTGGAGGACCTTTGAGTAAGAGACTTAAAGATCCCTAGGAATAGAGATACTGTAATATTTTTCTGATATTAAAGTGACTGAAAGAACTATCCTTTTTTAATTGATGGAGGCTCTGGTCTGTTCCGAGTGTGCTGTAGGGTCAGAAATAGTATTTAAAAACACTCAGCCTCTTCTACAGAGTGAGACAATGCCTCTAAAGATTGCTAAAATATTCCCTTACCTCTGATTATTTACTTCCCAACCATCCTAGTGTTTCTATGTTAGGATTATGATTTCCATGGGGCAAAATTTGCAGAGAAAGAACTTAGTGTATCCAGGGGGACTTTCGTGTTGTGACAGTGAGCTTTCTGTTGTATTCTGTAGTCCAAGGGAATGGTGCCGGACATCTCTAAGGTGTCTAGCAGTTCTAAAATTCTGACTGTAAATGATCTCTATGCTTCAGAGATTTGGGCAGGACAAGGGGAGGAGTCCAGAGACCGTGAATGCCTCTGTTACCTGTGTTGACCATGGAGCAGGTAACCTTCTGTAGGGGTCCTTTGGATTTCTTTGTACTATGTGAAAGGTGCTTTCATCTCAAGTTCCTCCATTTGGTAGTGATGATAAGGATAAGAGTAATTTTTATCTCCTACCATCTGTGGGCCCTGATCTTGGCCTCCCAGGGAAGCTATCCTTTAACATTTTACCCAGCTCAAAATGACCGGGCAAACCCTCAAAGCATGGGCCCTATTTCTGCCCCCAGCACATACTGTCCATCTGCTTCGAAAAGAAAAAGAGAACCAAAAAATGCCATTGCCAACATCAAGGTAAGAACACAAAAGAACCTCTCTGGCTCCCGTAAGATTAAAGCCATACTGACTTGTACATACTGAAAACATAAGAAAAAGTCTGTCGCTTTCTGGAATCTTCTTCCTCCTCGTGATATGTAACTCTGGACGTAACACAAAACAGAACAAATACACAATCCTGCCCCAAATGTTCCTTCCTTGGAGCACTCCCTTCTTTGTGAAGATCATGTGTCCCAGGCAGCTGTCCTGACTTGGGTTTGAATAAAACTCTCTTCCTTTCTCTCTAAAATGTTTTAAAAGTTCATTCATTTAGTGTCAACAATAACAATGTTTTCTATTTAAGTGAAAAATAAATGTTCCTGGTTCACAGCTGTGACAGCACAGAAGGCCAGCTGTCCTTCATCCTGGCCCCTTCCCTGCAGAACCAAGCATGTGTATATAGATTCCAGCACAAATGGGCTCATCCTAGAAGGATGCTTTGAAGGTCTGAGAAGCACTATCCACTCCATGGGTGAGACCAGAAGGCGAAGCTATTCCCGCTTGGAGCATTCCTTTTTGGGCTTAAAATTGCCTTGGAAATGCATGAAAGCATTGCGTTTCCTAAAGCCCAAGGCTGGAACAGTCTGAGAGCAGATGACCTTGCCAGGAACCAGGCACACCCCAGCAGGGAGGGTTGGTGCAGAAGGGAAGGGGCAGGGCTCTGAGGGTGGTCTGCAGCTAGTGGGGTCCGCGTGTGCGTGCGTGTGTGTGCGTGCGTGTGTGTGGCCCTGCCCACGATCCCACTCACGCCTGCGCAGGGCACTGCGCCAAGGACGCGCCTCCTGGACCCCCTGCGCTCCCAGAGTTGCGAGTCAGGGGGGCGCATGCCCGGAATTCAAGGGGCTGGAAGCACCACAGTCCCCAGCCAATCAGCGTGTGGGGGTGGAGCCACGTCTCTGTGGGCGGGCCCGGAGCAGCCTAGGACGCAGACCAGAGAAGGAGAGAAGGAGCCAGAGAAGGGGAGCTCTGAGAGAGTCGACCTGGGGAGTTCCTGGCTGAGGGAGTGTGTGCTGTGTGCCTGGGTGGGGGTCTGGGAGTAGGGGCACCCCGGGTGGGAGGCGGGGTTCTGGAAGGGCGCGTGGAGAGAGTTCCTCGTGGAGACTCAGGTGAGTTTTCTTTTTCCCTTGCAAGTCTCTTCTGCCCAGTCTCCGTCAACTGGCCTTATGCCCCAGACCCAGGAACTCCAGGGCGCCCGCTCAGCAGAGCTTTTGTGGGATGGGTTGCAGACATTCCAGGGTTTCCCGTGTTCCCCAGGAAGAGCGAGAGTAAGGACCGCACAGTCCCCAACTTCAGTGGGGTGCCCCCTGTCCCCTGACACAGTGCAGGTAACGGACCTTGAGCAGTACCCCGAGTTCAGCAGGGTGTTCCCTGTTCCCTCAGGCACAGGTGTGGTGGTAAGAAGCCCCAGAACCGTTTGGGGGCTTCAGTATTGTGTGCCCTGTCTCCCGGGGACCGTGGGAATGGGCTGTGAAGATAATTACTACTTAAAGAAACAAGTCTGTGTTTCCCCTTCTCCCAGAAACGGCAGCAGCTGTGCAGGCTTTAGGTCCGAGGAGCTGCCTTCTCCCCGGCTGACAGCACTTCTCTGCTCTGGCTCCACGAGACCCGAGGTTTTGAACGTCGGCATCTGAGTCAGCGAGGCCGCTGGACACGGGACGCCGGCGTTCAGAGAACGCGGCAGGTCCGTTTGGCGAAATGTCATCTCCACGTCGGGACTGGAGGTAAAACCTCTCATTAACCCACCATCTCCTGGGCTTTTCTCTTTGCTCTAGTTGAGCCATGAAGTAAAACTGAAGTAATAGTTGTCAGCGTTCTGGATTTGCTGAAAGAGGTACTTAGTTTCTGAGCAGGGAGAACTTTGCAGGGCATCCCATTTTCCCTGTTCCTTTATTGCTTATGAATGTATTTTGAACAGCTGATTCCTAGAAACACTCTTTTATTAGAAAGGGAAGGTGAGATTTACTCTTTGTGTATTTTTAAGTTATACTTTGTTCCTCCATCTCACAGTGTTTGTTCAGTTGGGCCTAAGATGTGGTTGAGTGGCCACCATTTAGAGTTAGGTGGCTTTTTGTCGTCAGATACAGACTTGGATGATGTCTTGTCATTTGTCAAAGGTGATGTTTCATCACTAATTAGTCTTTTCATCCAAAGAGTTACAATTGGGGTCGAGGGAAAATTCAAAATTATTGAAAGCAGCCTTTTCCTGTTTAAAAGTTGAGCTTGACTATCTAGCTTTACTAGATGTATCATCTCGGTATTTTGAGGTGCCATATTCTCTCTGTCGTTTCCTTGGTGGTGGAGTCAGAAGGCGAGTCTTCGGGAATTCCTCTGGATAGAGGCATGCTGGTGGCTTCAGGGGGCTTGGCGTCAGGAGCCCTGGGCTGAGTTCTGGAACTGCTTGCCTGACGCTGGGTTAGTCAGGTTATCCCACAGAGTTTCTGTTTCCTCCTTATGAGATTGCTGGAAGGTGAAATAAGTCAAGCAGAGAAAGGCAATGGTCTCACTCATTTATGCAGCATAAGAAATAGCAGGGAGATCAGTAGGAGAAGGAAGGGAAGAATGAATGAGGAGCTTCACAGAAGGGGGAATGAATCACAAAAGACTATGGACTCTGGGAAACAAACTGAGGGCTTCAGAGGGGGAGGGTGGTGGTTGATTGGGATAGGCCACTGATGGGTATTAAGGAGGGCACGTATTGCACGGAGCCCTGGGTGTTAGCCGTAAACAAGGAATCATGGAACACTCCATCAAAAACTAATGATGTGGTGTATGGTGACTCACATAACATAATTAAAAAATTAAAAAAAAAGAAATTGCTGGAGGGTCATCTCTATGGAAAGGCTTTTTACACAGAAACTGTTCTGCCTAAGGAAGAGTAACTAAACATGATGTGATTTGGGCTGTATTATTCTGTAAATAATTTTAAAACTCCCTGTCCTAGGGATACGATATGTTATTGCACGCAGAGGCCTGAGAAAGCTGCAATGAAAGCTTGAGATCTCAGAGCACATTCGTGTTCCATGGATACGTCACTGAACGGTTTGCACAGGTAGGCAGGTAAGTGGAGAGAAATATGACAGAAGGGGAGAGAAGGTGTGAACCATTCATTAGGTAGCCTTCTCCCCTTCTCAGGAAAGCCTTGGGCCAGTGTCATTTTGGAAGAAGAGGGGGAATCCTGGAGCTTTGCAGCAGACAGGGGAGTTCCAGGTCTGGGTAGAGGTGACAGGGATCCCAGAGGAGAGCTGAGTGCATTCTGCAGCAGGGTGTGGGCAGGGCAAGCTCCAGGGGTGGCTGTGAGTCTCCCGTGTGACCGTTGTGACAGGTGAGGGCTGCGAGCAGGTTCCTGGCCGAGGACAGGTGAGGCACAGGTGGAGAGCTGGCCGAGCCCCTTCTTCAGGGCCACCGGCCTCACCAAACACACACAGCCTCATCGTCTGTCCCTGTCACTCCAATTCAGACTGTCAGAGTCGCCAGGCCGAGATGTTTGGTGGTGCTTCTTTCCTTGCATGCGTGCGAAGTTTCAAACCTGAGGTGATGGACGTGATGGGTCCTCAGAACATCTGTTACTCTTTTATTTCCTGCTCTTCTTTCAATCACTGAAGTGAATCGGACCTGCTAGTGGAAGGGGCTATCTGTGCCTTTTATTTCCTGTTTTAATTAAACAATGGAAAAACAGTCTTCTGAAATATTAAGAGAATCCTTTGTGGGTGTTCATGTTTTTCTCTTCTGTGAGCCACATTCCGATATGAGAAATTATTTGTTAAAGTAAAACAGCCTCAGAGCTGTCACAGGGTTTGGTGGCCTTTGTGAGAGGGAGAAAGGGAGAAGGAGTGTGGGTTCTTTAGGAGCTTGGGGAGTGGCACATTGTGCTCCCAAAGGAAATCGAGCCCCCCCCCCCCGTTACCTTTCCCGGGGTGGGGGCGGGGGGGTGCTGCTTACCTGGAGGCCCATCCTGGGCTCTGGAAGCTTGACCCAGTGAGTCACTTGCGACTTGAGCTGGGGAATTGACGAAGAAAACAGAATGAATGCTGGGGGTTGCCTGTATCCTTTGGACGCAGACAACTCCATGTAGCAAAGGAACTCTTCACCCGTGAGGTGTGTCGGGATTCCTGAGGGTGTGGGGTTTGATTCATGGGCTGAGGTTGTGTCTTCATCCTTATCTGGACCAGAGTCATGTTGTCTGGCTGTGGAGATCCTGACCCTTAGGTGACTGTGTCATTATTATTATTGTTCTTTAAAGAAAGCAATATAGGAATTGACTTTGAGATACACATAGCAAAAGGAAAACACAAAGTCAAATATATACGTGATGATTGAACTTGTGGTGTCTCTCACTGGTGTGGGTCTTGTAGGGCTGCCCGAATGAGAAAGACCAAGGAATTCTTTGTGGATAGAAGTGTGCTGGGCACAGGGAGTGTTTTATTCCATCGTTTGACTTTTCTCTCTGAAGGGAAAATAGAGTGGTGTCTGGAGCTTGGTTTCTGATATTGGAAGGCCTGGGAGGCCAGTGAATTGAAAGAGCAGCGTTCATGCTGACATGGTGCTCAGTGCCCAGTGAGCGAAGGTTAGACACTTGGACTGGGAAGTGTTGGTGTTCAGGGAGGACGTTGTCCGAGTTTGCAGCACATCGAGTCACTTGGCTGGTCTGCCTAATCGGGCCAGTTTCTGCCTTTCTAAGGGCAGCTTGAAAGTGGCTTGCAACCCTAGGGCATTTGCGGAATGGTCTGCATGGGACCCCTGTGTGGGCCAGTGTGGACACAACCTGGGAATTCCAGAGCTAATGATGAGCACGTTTGTGAGGCTGGAGATTGCTTCTCTGTGAGAAGGATTGAGCTGGAGTGGAAAGAAGTCTCTGCGTCTTAGGACTCACTGAGCGGGTCCCAGGCTGGCAGGGTGGTCGGATCAGATGTCTGTTTCCCAGGACCTTGGCCAGAGGGAGATTTGGACCCTGGGAAGCGTCTCTGCTCAGCTTTCTCGGGTGAGCACCTCCGGCAAGGGGAGGAAGCGTGTGTGCTCACCTGTCATCGAGGAAGGTGTCTGGTTTCAGGTTTCGTGTGCAGGTGTATTCCTTGTATGGCTCCCTTTCCTGATGGTGTTCAGGGTGCAGGAGGTGGGTGGACCCCTTGTCCCGGGCATCCCGGCTATGCAGGAGCCCTGGGGCACCTCTTCCCCTAGGGATTTGGAGCACGACACAGGGCGGGGGTCGGTGGTGAAGCCATCGGTTGGTGCCTCAGTTTCTTCCCTGCCGAGATGGAGTGGAGACTCTAAGTGCTATGGAAATAGAAAGCAGGAGACGGGGCTGGGGGTGCCGAAGGGGAGGTGGGGGTGGTGTTCGCTATTCATATAGGGGCCAGGTGGTACTTCACTAGGAGGGTGATACTTGAGTCAAGATCTAAAGAAGGTGAGTGAGATCACATCGAGAGCATTGTAAACTGAAGGGAAAGCATGTGCAAAGGCCCCAGGCAGGAGTATACCAGGTGTGCGCAGGAGCAGCAAGAAGGCCCCGTGGCCACGGCAGACAGCTTAGGACATGACCTCAGGGAGGTGACAGAGTGTAACAGAAAGTCATTGCAGGCCCGTGACCCCATGGGACCCTGTCTCACTGGGCCATCCTGGCTTCAGGGTTGAGAACAGATGACAGAGGGTTGAAGATGGGCAAGGGAGGTCAATGATGACGCTTTTCCAGGAACTCAGGCAAGGGATGGGCTCCAGCGTGGACCAGACAGGTGGCCTTGGAAGGAGTGGTTAGTCCTATTCTGGGTACATCTTAATGATGGAGCTCACAGGGTTTGTTGACAGCTTAGATATCGGGGATGGGAGAAAGGAGGAACTGGAGTAACTCCCTGCTGTTGTGGGTTGTCCTGAGCGAGGGGAAGGAGGAGGTTTCTGGGGGTAGGAGGTAGTCCGTGTGCCGCATGCTGAGGAAGGTGCCTTTCCCGGTGGATCTGCTGAGGTTTGTGTCCGGGAGAATTTTGCAATGTCCTCCCTCAGCAACGTTCAAGTACAGGTATCCCCCACTTTTTAAAAGTTCATGGGAAGACACTTGGCTTTTTGGAAAGATCTCCGTTATAACCTGGTTTCACTAATGGGAAGAAACCTGAAGAGGATTTCCCTCTTCTGAAAAAAGTCGAACAGTGAGAATCGCGTTCAGCATCTGTTTTGGGGAGAAGCACGACAGAGGCGGCGTGCAGCCCAACCAGCTCCTTCCTGGGAACCGCTCTCCACGTCCACCCACCAGCCCTTTCAATGGTGTCTGTGAGCGTCTGCTGTGCTTTATCTCCATTTGTTTTCGGCATCCGTAGGAGTTGTGTCCTGAGGCCTAAGAAAAGCCAAAGACAAGTAATTTTAGGAGTCTGAGCGCGCTCACTCATTTTTCCGTATAAATTAATGGTCTTGCCTTCTTTAAACCCTTTCTGCTGTGAAAGGTTTCCTAGGAGCACCGTACTTTCAAAGAGCAGGGGAACCTGTACCCATCCTGCGGGGTTAGCTTTAGTCTCCATGCTGCACAGAACATTCCATTACTTATGGATTTTAAGACTCAAACGCTGTATCTTTGACCACCTTCACCCGTCCACGCCCCTTCCCCGAATCATGCACCCACCGATCTGTTCTCAGTATCTACACGGACAGTATTTTTTTCCCATGTGGTATGTACATGAGAGCATCTGTAGTTGTCTTTCTGTGTCTGGGTTCCTCAAGAGGCAGTCCTGTCAGTCGCCTGATGGAACACTTCCATGGATCCCCTGTGAGGCAAGGATGATGCCCTGCTCTGGAGGTGGGCTGCAGGTTCCCATCAAGAGCCATGTCTCCCTTTCCAGCCTTTTCAGAATGGACCTCTCAGAACCAAAACTAGGGTTAGGGGTAAGGTCTAGGAGGATGGGAGCTCTGATAGGGTGCTGTGTGGAGAATTTCCCAGCTGGGGGTGGGGCGGTGTTGATGGCATGGGTTGGGGTGAGTGTCAAGTACTGGGTTTGTGGCCTGGGGGCCAGTAAATATGGGGGATCACGGGGATTGAGTACGGTAGACATTAGGATTTCTGTTCCTTGACATCTTTTCTGGAGTCCCAAATGAAATGGTTTCTTTCTGTGTAGCATGCTGAGGCCTCAGATATGGCTCAGGTTTCTCAATCCCTGTGTCTTTGGAGCCAGGCGTCTGGGACTGGACCTCTCAGAACCCAACCCTCAGTTAGTGTCAGGCCCTAGGAGGATGGAAAGCCTGATTGACCAGCTCTGTGACCCTCCCTGGGGTTGAGTGGAGAGAGTGGGTTGGGGAGAATGTCCGTGTCAGGGTTTAGGGGACAGGGGTCCGATAGAAGTGGGGGTTTTTTGGGATTGGGTCAGGTGTTCGCTGAGGTTTCTCCTTCTTGGAATCCTGTCTGGAGTCCCAAATGGCACAGTAATCTTCAGTGTCGCAGGCTAAGTGTCCTGGCATTGCTCAGTGGTCCCTGTTCCCTGGCCTTTGGAGCCAGGCGTCTGGGAATGGACCTCTCAGAACCCAACTTAGAGTTAGGGCTCAGGTCTAGGGGCAGTGGCTGTTTGGATCAGCCAGCCCTTGCGACCTTCCAGGGGCCTAAGTGGAGAGCGTGGTTTGGGTTGTGGGCAGGGGGGCTGTGAAAGTAGGGGCTTGCTGGGATTGGCTGAGGTGGGCATTCTGGTTTCTCTTGCTCTGCATTCTGTCTGCAGGTCCAAATGGCAGGGTTTCTCTGTGTGGCATGCTGATTCTGCAGGTATGCCTCAGGTTTCCCCAGTCGCTATGTCTTTGGTCCTAGGCCACTGGGACTGACCTCTGGGAATCCAACTGATCGTTTGGGTTAGGACTTAGGAGCAGAAGAGGTCAGATCTCCTGGGTTTGAGCTCATCATCCCGGTGGCCTGATATGACTGGGTGGGTTGTGGAGAATGTAAGGCCCAGGGTTTTGGTCCAAGGGTCCCCTGAATGCGGGAGTTGGCTGGGATTGACTCAGTGGGATATGCAGATTTCTCCTCCTCCGAATAGCCTCTGGAGTCCCAGATGGCACGCTTTCCTTCTGTATGGCATGCTGAGGCCTCAGATATGGCTCAGATTTCCCCAATCCCTATGTCTTTGGAGCTAGGCCTCTAGGACTGGAACTCTCAGAACCCAGCCTACAGTTTGTGTCAGGCCCTAGGAGGATGGAAAGCCCGATTGACCAGCTCTGTGACCCTCCGCTGGTGAGTGGAGAGAGTGGGTTGGGGAGAATGTTGGTGTCAGGGTTTAGGGGCCAGGAGTCCGCCAGGAACATGTGGGGTGCTGGCGATTGACCTACGCTGGACATAGGGCCTGGGTTGCAAAGTGCTGTGGGGGAGGGTGAGTGGTGTCCCCATTGAGCGCCTCTCCCCCCAAAAGTAATCTAGTCCCTCCATGCAGCTGCCAGGCCCCTGGCTGGGAGCCCAGGAGCAGTGGCAGACCACACTCCTGACACGAGGTCCATGGGTGGCTCTTCTTCAGGAGTGGGGACACAGTGGGGACCCTGGGAGCACGAGGCCAGCCCCTCCCTCTGAGGGAAGGAGAGCAAGGAAGACTTTCCCTGGGGTCCCCCAAGGCCACGTAAGAGGGGA
Source organism: Ursus maritimus (assembly GCF_017311325.1). Classification (NCBI taxonomy): domain Eukaryota; kingdom Metazoa; phylum Chordata; class Mammalia; order Carnivora; family Ursidae; genus Ursus; species Ursus maritimus. Next base: position 39,186,764 of record NW_024424452.1, read on the forward strand.
GGAGGCTGTCCCCATGCCCAGACAGCCCTTCCCCAGCACCCACTTACCTAGTGGGGAGGGGCAGGCGTCTTTGCTGCACACAGTAAATCTGGACTTGAAGAGTACATGGAAATTCTGCTTCGGTTAGAACCTGAGCATTGGGGTTTGGTTCTTTCACTTGCTGGGCTGACGAGACACACACGCTCTCCAGGACTCTGCCTCGAATGAAGAGCTCTTGCAGGGTCCCGGGCGTCCTGGACCTGGGGAGGGGAGAGGGGCATGTCTTCCCAAAGACAGGATGGTTTCAGGTTGTGATCCTGGGCCAGGGCCGGAGACAGCCTCTCACTGCTCCTGACTCTAGGGCTGAGGAGGCCTTTCTCAGGCACAACGATGCCCACTGAATGTGGGGACTTCAGAAGGGACACACACCTGGACCAGGTCCTGCCCCAGGACAGTGACTGCCTTCCCCAGCTCCGGAGGAAGAGGGACATCCTCGGCTTCTCTGGGCGGGGGTCCTCTGTTCCACTAGCAGGCACCAGACGGTTTCTAGTCTGCCTCTGGAAATGCACCAGCACTGAGTGGGCCAATCACTGTCCACACACGAACACGGACAATGTGCTAAAGGAAGCACCGGAGGTGATCCTGTGCAAATGGCCTGTGGGCCGGCCAATGGCCTTCAGTGCCCTCCAGGGGCTGCAGGGGGGGGGGCTTCCCTGGATGGGAATCCTCCTGGAGTCTCATCTCCGCCCTCAGGGCACACTTCCTGCTGGTGTCAGGACCAAGGGAGAGACTGTGGTGTGGCTGGGAAGGCTCCCCCCGCCCCCGGCCTCCTTCCTTCCACACACATCACTGCTCCCCAAGAAGCAGGGGCCCCTGCTCCCGCCTGCCCCACACACGGCTGGTGTAAGACACTCATTCCCTCCAAGGCCCAGCCGCTCTGGCTCCGTCACATACACGGTGCCTACGGCTGCCTGGCTGGGCCAGGAGTCCAGAAGAGCTCGCCTTTCCTGGGATCGGGGTTCCTATTCCTGGCCAGAGAAAGACGCCCCATCTGTCCTCTGCTAGAGAAGGTGAATTACTGGGCTGGGTGGCCCTCAGGTACCTGAGAACACGCAGCCCCGCTAGTCCCTTGGAGAGAAGGGTGTCGGGCTCTCCTGTCTGGGAGAACAGCGAGCAGCACCCATCCCAGGCTGCAGGTGCACCCATCACCTAGCACGCTTGTCCTCGGACTCACCCCCGGGAACTCTGGTCCAGTGTTTCAGTTGTATTTTCAGGAGTGTTCATCACAGCAGTGGTGGAGAGAGCAGGGAACGGAACAACACTAATGCCCAAGGAGATGGATGGTGGCTCAGTCGGTTAAACCACTGACTCTTGATTTCGGCTCTGGATGTGATCTCATGGTCGTGGGATCGAGCCCCACGTAGGGTCTGTGTTCAGTGCAGCGTGGGCTCAGGATTCTCCTTCCACCTCCTGCCTCTCCCGCCACTCCCATGCCACGCACTCTCTCTCTCTCTCTAAAATAAATAAAATCTTAAAGTGGAATCATACTGAGGGTTTCAGAGGGGAGAGGGGTGGGAGATTGGGATAGGCCAGTGATGGGTATTAAGGAGGGCACATGTTGCATGGTGCACTGGGTGTTATACGCAAATAATGAATCATGGAACATTACATCAAAAACTAAGGATATACTGTATGGTGACTAACATAATAAAAAATTATTATAAAAAATGGAATCATACAGAATGTACTTTTAAAAAATTGTAAAAAAATCATAACATTTTGCCATTTTAAACATTTTCAGTATAAAGTTCAGTAATGTTAAGTATATTTACACTGCTGTGAGACATGTTGAGAACATTTCATCTTGCAAATCTGAAATTCTGTAGCCATAATTATTTTTTTATATATATATTTTTAAAGATTTTATTTATTTATTAGAGATAGAGACAGCCAGCGAGAGAGGGAACACAAGCAGGGGGAGTGGGAGAGGAAGAAGCAGGCTCATACTGGAGGAGCCTGACGTGGGGCTCGATCCCATAACGCCGGGATCACGCCCTGAGCCGAAGGCAGACGCTCAACCGCTGTGCCACCCAGGCGCCCCTATTTTTTTATATTTTTATTTAAATTCGATTAGCCAACATAGAGTGCGTCATTAGTTTTCGATGTAGTGTTCAATGATTCATTAGTTGCACGCTCATCAGATCAGCATTTTTATTTATTTATTTTTCTAATTTAAATTTTAGTTAACATACAGTGCAATATTGGTTTCTGGAGTACAGTTCGTGATTCATCACTTAATACGACACCCAGTGCTTATCACAGCAAGTGCCCTCCGTAATCCCCATCACCCATCTAGCCCCTCCCCCGACCCCCTCCCTCCAATGACCCTCAGTTCTCTATCATTTTTTATAATATTTTTTTATTATGGATTATGCTAAGTGAAATAAGTCAAGCAGAGAAAGACAATTATCATATGGTCTCACTCATTTATGGAACATAAGAAATAGCGGTGAGATCATAGGAGAAGGAAGGGAAGAATGAATGGGGGGGGTAAACAGAAAGGGGAATAAACCACGAAAGACTAAGGACTCTGGGAAACAAACCGAGGGCCTCAGAGGGGAGGGGGTGGGGGAATGGGATAGGCTGGTGATGGGTAGTAAGGAGGGCACGTATTGCATGGTGCACTGGGTGTTATACGCAACTAATGAAGCATCGAGCTTTACATCAGAAACCGGGGATGTACTGAATGGTGACTAACATAATACAATAAAAAATCATTAAAAAAAAAAAGGCAGGCCTCTGTCCATGTTAAAAAAAAAAAATAGCAGGGAGATCCATAGGAGAAGGAAGGGAAGAATGAATGGGGGGGGGTTAAAAGAAGGGGGAATGAACCACGAAAGACTATGGACTCTGGGAAACAAACTGAGGGCTTCAGAGGGGAGGGGGTGGTTGTTTGGGATGGGCTGGTGATGGGTATTAAGGAGGGCACATATTGCATGGAGCCCTGGGTGTTATACACAAATAATGTTCTCTATCATTAAGATTCTCTTATGGTTTGTTTCCTTCTCTCCTTTTTTCCTTTCCCCCTTCCCACATGTTCATCTATTTTCTTTCCTAAATTCCACATATGAGTGGGATCATACGGTATTTGTCTTTCTTTGACGGGCCTTTGACTGTCTGCACCCATTGAATCACATCTTCCCCCTTTTCCCCCTTCCCTGAATCTCCTGGTTACTACCAGTCTAGCTTCTATTCCCGGAAATATGGGTACTTCGGAGAGCTCCCAGCCATGGATCTCTACAGTATTTGTGTTTTGGGGGAGGGCTTATTTCATGGAGCATCGTGTCCTCAAGGTTCATGCATGTTGTAGCAGGTGTCAGGATTTCCTTCCTTGGTGAGACTCAATGATATTTCATTGATGGATAGACCACATTTGGTTTATCCACTTATCGTTGGTGGACATTTGCGTTGCTTCTACCATTTGGCCATTTGTCTATTGTGAAGAGTGCTGCTGTCACATGGGTGTGCAAATATCTCTTCCAGAACTTGCTTTCTAGTTCTTTTCAATATATACCCAGAGGTGGGATTGCTGGATCATACTGTACCTGCCTTTTTAGTTTTTGAGATGCTTCGATACTATTTCCATAGTGGTACACCATTTTACAATCACACCAGCAGTGCACAAAAGTTCCACTTTCTCCACATCTTCGCCAACATTTGGTGTTTTCTGTTTCTGGTTGTCTTTTTTCCCCCAGTAGCCATCAGAATGAATGTGAGATGATATCTCTGTGGTTTTGATTGAGTCTTCCCTGCTTATTAGTCATATGAACATATTTTCATATGCTTGTTGGTCATTTGCGTAACATGTTTGGAGAAGTCAATTCAAGTCCTTTGTCCATTTTTAAATCAGGTCATTTGATTGTTTTGTTTCATCCAGTCCACCTTCTGGGGGAGGGGCCTGCTGTGCTGCTTCTCAGGTGTCTTTGCCTCAGTGGAGTTGCTCCACCCTTGTCAGGGGTGTGGGCTCCAGGTGAGCTAGTCGTCTGTGTGGCTTTTGTTCCCTGGAAGCCTTCTACCATTCTGAGGGTCAGAGCAAAAACAGCTGTGCCTGGATCTCTGGCCCAGAGCCGCAAGATCCTGGTCCCCCCTCTTCAATAAACCCTCCAGGTGAAAGGGTCTCCACTTCTGTGTGCACCAAAGTTCGCAGACTCCTGTGGTTTGTGTCTACTGCAATCTTTCCCCGGGGGAGTCCCAGGGACCCCTGACCATCACTGCACTTTGTGTCTTTGGGACTGTGAGTGGTTGTGGGCTCCTGTGCGCACCCTGCTCCGAAGCCTTTTTGCCCCTCCCAGAGTACGGTAAACAGCCCGCAAGTTCCAGTCCTTTATAGGGTGGTCAGGCAGAGAGTGGTCTCCATACTAACTCATCTTGCGGTTTATGGTGACCAGAGCGGAGAGTCCCTTCTGGGCTCACTGACCACAACCAGTTTCTTTGCTCCATTTCTTGGGCACTGTATTGATTCAGGCACCCCTGTTCTTTCTGTATCTCCTGGGATCCTGAGACCACAATGACCCACCTAGAATTCTGCCCTTTTCATCCCCTGAGCCCCTTTCAGAAAGAAGCAGATTTCTAAGGGTTTTCATTTGCGCTCTGTTGTTATATCACTTTCTGGCAGCCGGCTTGTGGAGACTCCCTCCCCTTTCTGTTTATCTTCCAGTATCTCCCCACAGAGTCATGCTTCTGAACATCCTACCTTGCAAAACAAAAACAAAAAAACAAAAAAAAACCCCGTTGCTTTTCTGCTTGTAGAGATCCAGACATATTTTCTTTCTTTTTTTTTTTTTTAAAGATTTTATTTATTTATTTGACAGAGATAGAGACAGCCAGTGAGAGAGGGAACACAAGCAGGGGGAGTGGGAGAGGAAGAAGCAGGCTCATAGTGGAGGAGCCTGATGTGGGGCTCGATCCCATAACGCCGGGATCACGCCCTGAGTCGAAGGCAGACGCTTAACCGCTGTGCCACCCAGGCACCCCCAGACATATTTTCTTACATCTCAGGCTGAATTTGTGGGTGTTCGGAATGATTTGATAGATATCAAGCCAAATTCAAGTGACCAGTTGAAACGAGGTCCCCTACTCTTCCGCCATCTTGCCTCTCTCTCTACTGTTATGTTTAGAGACCCTTGTACCATGAGAGGTCACAGCCACTGAATTTGGGGGTTAGGATGTGCACATTTGGGACACCATTATTCTGCTACCACATGTCTATTCTTCCCAGCCTGTGGCTCACCTTTTCATTTTCTTCATGGTCATAAGATAAGGAGAAATGTCACATTTTTACGAAGTCCCGCTGAATTCTTTTAAATGGTTAGTGCACCCTGTGTCCTACCCCAAGATTGACATGTTCTCCATTTTCTTCCAGAAACTGTCTAATGTGAAGCTACAATCCATCTCAAATTTCTAAATTCCATTTTAACTCTAATAGGGTATTTATAGACTATTTTGGATTTTCTATGTACACCATCCTATTATCTGTGAATAGTCACAATTATCCCCTCAATTCTTATACTTTCTGTTTCTCTTGCCTTACAACACTGGGTAGATTCTCCAATGCAATGTTGAATAGAGTAGCACTGTTTGAAGATTTTAATATACTTTTCTCAATATCTGATAGAAAAAGCAGACAAAACGTCGGTCACAAATGTGACCTAATTGACATATATGGAACATTCCATAATAAGTGCAGAACACATTATTTTCAAGTGGTCATAGACTATTTACCCAAATAGATGATATGTTGGGCCACGAATCAAGTCTACAAATTTCAAACACTGAAATTAACTAGATTCTATTCTTAGAGCACAGGGTAATTGAGCCATAGTCATAATGAAAAGAAAACCAGGAAGTCCCTCCATGTTTACAAATTAAATGTAACTTTGCTACATATCCTAAAGGTCAGAGAGGGAATCGCAATGGAAATTCTCAACCTTTTCTACATCAGGGCTCACACACGATGGCACTTTATTTGTGAAGAGCATTATAATAACCCAGACAGGAGTTGAGCCTTAAGTCAGAGTTCTGCCTGCCCCAGCCACACCTGGCAGCCTTGGCCTGTGGTCCCCCTCACCTGTCCTTTCTGGTGGCCCTGAGCTAAGGGGGTCAACATGGCCATATGGAAATGGGAAGCTCCCCACTCCTAGTGATGACAGTGCCCTCTCCCCAGCTGCCCTTTCTGGTGGCCCCGAGCTGAGAGTGGACAACATGGCCTTATGGAAATGAGAAGCTCCCTACTCCCACCCCCAGCTGCCCTTTCTGGTCACCCTGAGCTAAGGGGGTCAACATGGCCATATGGAAATAGGAAGCTCCCCACTCCTAGTGATGATGGTGCCCCCTCCCCAGCCGCCCTTTCTGGTGGCCCTGAGCTAAGGGGGTCAACATGTCCGTATGGAAATTAGAAGCTCCCCACTCTTAGTGATGATGGTGCTGTGCTCTCATGTACATTCCACGTGGAATAAACAAATACTGAACGCATAGATACTGAGAGCAGATTGGTAGGTGCCAGATTCGGGGATGGGGTGGTAGAAACAGGTGAAGGTGGTCAAAGTCTCAATGTCTAGTGAGAAAATCCGACAGTCATGGAATGTTCTGTGCAGCATGGAGACTAAAGCTAACCCCGCAGGATGGGGTATAGGTTTCCCTGCTCTTGGAAAGTACCTGCGCCACCCAGGCGCCCCCAACAATATGATTTCTGAGTGAAATATGACACAATAGCGACTTTTTGACCTTCCTTCAGGTTTGAAAATCATCTTGTGAGTCATCTATTAGAAATATGGATTCAACATGTGTTCTTTCTTCTGGAAAAGAAATAGACCCAATAGTAATTATGGCGTCCTGAGCACCTGTTCTTGAGAGATATCATACTGGCTCTTTGTAGCATTCTCCCTCTTGAACTTCTCAACTAGGATGTAGATATCAGAGGCACATTTTCAGATGGTTAGACAGGAACTCAGACAATACGAGTCAGAGAGGATTTTAGTGTCAGAAACCTAAGTGGGATCCCCAAATTGACTCCAAATCCCTTGTTATTCCATACGGGGTAACATTTCCCTCTGGTCTTCTCGATCTGGAAACCTATCAAGTATCAGGAATTTCTCGTCGTGTGGCCAACTGGAATGAATTCAGCTTGCCTTTTAACCTCTGCCCATCATGATCATGAAGATAATTATCTCAGTGGAGGACCTCTAGGAATAGAGATCCCTAGGAATAGAGACAGTGTAATATTTTTCTGGTATTAAAGTTACTGAAACGAACTATTTCTTTTAGTTGATTCAGGCTCTGGTATGTTCAGAGCGTGCTGTAAGACAGGTCTGAAATAGTATTTAAAAACACTCAGCTCAGCCTCTTCTACAAAGTGAGCCAATGCTTATAAACACGGCTAAAATATTCCCTTACCTACGATGACTCCCCAGCCATCGTAGTGTTTAACTGGTATGACTGTGACTTACATTAGTCAACATTTGCAGAGAAAGAACTTAGTGCCTCCAGGGAGCGCTTCATGTTTAAATTAATTTGTGACAATGAGCTACTGTGTTTTACTCTGTAGTCCAAGGGAATGGTGCCAGACCTCTCTAAGGTGTCTAGCAGTTCTAAAATTCTGACTGTAAATGGTCTCTATGCTTCCGAGATTTGGGCAGGAGAAGGGCAGGAGGCCAGAGACTGTGAACACTTCTGTTACCGGTGCTGACCATGGAGCAGGGAGCCTTCTGCGGGCATCATTTCGATTTCTTGGTACTCTTGTGAAAGGTGCTTTTGTCTCAAATTCCTCCATTTAGTAGTAATTATAATGATAAAAGTAGTTTTTATCTTATATCATCTGTGGGCCCTGATCCTGGGCTCCCAGGGAAGCTATCCTTTAACATTTTACCCGGCTCAAAATGACTGGGCAAAACCTCAAAGCATGGGCCCTATTTCTGCCCCAAGCACACGTTGGACATCTGCTTTCAGAAGAAAAAAATAACCAAAAATGCCAACATAAAGATAAGAAAAAATAAAGAACCTCTTTGGCTCCCATAAGGTTAAAGTCATACTGACATGTACATACTGAAAATGCATGAAATCATTGCATGTCCTAAAGCCCAAGCCTTGGAGGGTCTGAGAGCCACTGACCTTGCCCAGAACCAGGCACACCCCAGCAGGGAGGGCTGGTGCAGAAAGGGAAGGGGCAGGACGCTGAGGGTGGTCTGCAGCTAGAGGGGTCCCTGGAAGGGGCCAGGTGTGTGGGGGGGAGCCCGGCCCACGACCCCACCCATGCCTGTGCTGGGTGTTGAGTAGAGGAGGCACCTCTTGGACCCCCTGCACTTTCAGGGTTCCAGGGGCTTGAGGGCGGGTTGCCCGGCATCCAAGGGGCTAGGGCACCACCCTCCCCGACCAATCACCGCTTGGGGGTGGAGCTACGTCTCTGTGGGCGGTCCCAGAGTTGCAGCGGGTTGCAGACCTGGGGCAGAAGAAGGGGCACTGGGGGAGAGAGAGTTGCCCTGCGGAGGTCCGGGCTGGTGAGTCAGCTAGAGGGTTCCCCGGAAGGGGCCAGGTGTGTGAGTGGGGCCCGGCCCACGACCCCACCCATGCCTGCGCTGGGTGTTGGGGCAGGGAGGCGCCTCCTGGACCCCCTGCACTGGCAGGGTTGCGGGGCGTGAGGGCAGGTTGCCCGGCATCCAAGGGGCTCGGGCACCACCCTCCCCGACCAATCACTGTGTGGGGGTGGAGCTACGTCTCTGTGGGCGGTCCCAGAGTTGCAGCGGGTTGCAGACCTGGGGCAGAAGAAGGGGCACTGGGGGAGAGAGAGTTGCCCTGCGGAGGTCCGGGCTGGTGAGTGAGCAGCATGCCCCGGGGTGGGGGTCGGGGGGTAGGGTGCGCCCCAGGTGGGAGGCAGGATTCTGGAAGGGCACGTGGAGAGGGTTCATTGTGGGGACTCAGGTGAGTTTTCTTTTTCCGTTTAAAGTCTCTTCTGCCCGATGTCCGTCAACTGGCCGTATTCCCCAGACCCGTGAACTCCAGGGCGCCCGCTCACCTGAGCTTTTGTGGGATGGGTTGCAGAATGTCAGGGTTTCCTGTGTTCCCCGGGAAGAGTGCGGGTAAGGGCCGCACACAGTCCCCATCTTCAGTGGAGTGTCTCCCGGTTCCCTGACACAGTGCAGGTGATGGAGCTTGAGCAGTACCCCGAGTTCAGCAGGGTGTTCCCTGTTCCCCCAGGCACAGGTGTGGTAGTAACAAGCCCCAGAGCAGTCCCCCAACTTCAGCATTGTGCCCCGTGTCCCCTGGGGTGCTAATGGGGTGTCAGGATCCTGCAGGAGGGTCCTCCAGGTTCCCTGCTGCCCCAGGCATACATGTGGTGGTAACAAGCCCCAGGGCTGTCCCCCAACTTCAGCATTATGCCCCGTGTGCCCCCGGGTTAGTGGTAATTGGCTGTTAGAATCGTGCTGGAAAACCCTCCAGGTGGGGGCCTGGAGGTGGGCATAAACCAGACCCCACTCTAGTTGAATTTGGAATAGACGAATTGAGGGCTTCTTTAGAAGAGTAATTACGCTTTCCAGAAAAGGCAAGGTCATTGGTCTATTTAGAATGAAGATAATTACTGCTAAAAAAACAAGTATGTGTTGCCCCTTCGCCCAGAACCTGAAGCAGGTGTGCAGACTATAGGTCGGAGGTGACTTCTCCGCAGCTGACAGCACTTCTCTGCTCTGGCTCCACGAGACCCGAGGTTTTGGACGTCAGCATCTGAGTCAGTGAGGCAGCTTGTCACAGGACGCCAGCGTTCCGAGAAAGCACAGGTATGTTTGGTGAAATGTCTTGTCTATGTCAGGACTGGAGGTAAAACCTCTCATTATCCCAAAACCTCCTGGGCTTTCCTCTTTTCTCTAGTTGAGCCTCAAAGTAAAACTTAAGTAGCTGTCAGCATTCTGGATTTGGTGCAAGAGTTACTTAGTTTCCCTGCAGGTCGAACATTGCAGGGGATCACAATTTCTCTGTTCATTTATTGCTTACGAATGTATTTTGAACATCTGTTTGCTAGGAACCCTCTTTTAGTAGAAAGGGAAGGTGAGATTCACTCTGTGCGTGTTTGTAACATCTAATTTGTTCCTTCATCTAACAGTGTTATTCAGTTGGGCCTAAGATATGGTTGAGCGGCCAGCATCTAGAGTTAGGTGGCTTTTTTTTCATCTGATACAGACTTGGATGATGTCATTTGACAAAGGTGATGTTTCATCATTGATTGGTTTTTTCCTTCAGAAGAGTTAAAATTAGGGTGGAGGGAAAATTCAAAATTATTCAAAGCGGCCTTTTCCTGTTTAAAAGTTGAGCTTGACTTTCTAGTTTTACTAAATGTATTATCTCGATATTTTGAGGTGCCATATTCTCTCTGTAGTTTCTTTGGTGGTGGAGTCAGAAGGAGAGTCTGGGAATTCTTTTGGATAGAGGCATGCTGGTGGCTTCAAGGGGCTTGGCGTCAGGAGCCTTGGGGTGAATTCTGCAACTGCTTGCCTGACCCTGGGTGTATCTCACAGTTTTTGTTTCCTCTTATGAAATTGTATATAATGGAATATGACCCAGCTTCAAAAAGAATGAAATCTTACCATTTGCAAGGATGTGGATGGATCTAGAGTGTATTAAGCTAAGCAACATCAGTGAGGAAAGACAAATATCCTATGATCTCACTCATGTGGAATTTCAGAACGAAAACAGATGAACAGAGTTGAGGGGTGATGAGAGAGGCAAACAAGGAAATAGACTCAACCTTGGAGAACAAACTGAGTGTTGCTGCAGGACAGGGGCGTGGGGGGAAGAGTTAAATGGGTGAGGGGTATTAAGGAGGGCGCTTGTGATGAGCACTGGGTACTGTATGCAGGTGAGGAATCACTAAATCCTACCCCTGAAGCGAATATGTGAACTAACTGGAATTTAAGTAAAAGAAGAAAGGAAAAAGTGTTCTGCTTCATGAAGAGTGAGGTAAAATTGTAGTGATTTGGGCTGTACTATTCTATAGATGAGAATTGTAAAACACCCTGTTGTAGGATACACTAGTTTCTTATCGCAGGAGTCCTCAGAAAGCTGCGATGAAAGATTCATATCTCAGAGCATGTTCATGCTCCACTGATATGTTACAGTTTGCACAGGTAGGACAGAAGGAGAGAAAGGCAACAGAAGGGGAAAGTAGGTGTGAACCTTTCATTAGTTAGCTTTGTAGCTTTCTCATGAAAGCCTTGAGCCAGTGTGATTTTAGAAGAAGAGCAGGAATCCTGTAGCTTTGCAGGAGATGGGGGGCGTTCCAGGTCTGAGTAAAGCTGACAGGGGTCCCAGAGGAGAGCTGAGTGCATTCTGCAGCAGGGTGTGGGCAGGGTGGGCTCCAGGGGTGGCTGTGGGTCTCCTGTGTGAGAGTTGTGACAGGTGAGGGCTGTGTGCAAGTTCCTGGCTGAGGACAAGTGAGGCACAGGTGGAGAGCTGGCAGAGAACCTTCTTCTGGGCCACCAGCCTCACCCAACACACACAGCCTCATCTTCTGTCCCTGTCACTCCAATTCAGACTTCTCAGAAGGTGAGTGAGAACACATCAAGAGCATTCTAAACAGAAGGGAAAGCATGTGCAAAGGCCCTGGGGCAGGAGAATTCCAGGTATGTCCAGGAGCAGCAAGAAGGCCCTGTGGCCACAGGAGACAGCTTAGGACATGACCTCAGAGAGGTGATGGAGGGTGACAGAAAGCCATTCCAGGGCTATGACCCCATGAGACCCTGTTTCACTGGGCCATCCTGGCTATAGTGTTGAGAACAGATGACAGAGCGTTGAGGATGGCAAGGCAGGTCAATGATGAAGCTTTTCCAGGAACTCAGCTAAGAGATGGGCTCCAGTGTGGACCAGACAGGTGGCCTTGGAAGGAGTGGTTAGACCTATTCTGGGTACATTTTGAAGATGGAGCTCACAGGATTTGCTGATGGGTTAGATATTAGGAGCAGGAGAAAGGAGGAATTGGGGTAACTCCCAGCTGTTGTGGGTTGTCCTGAGCGAGGGGAAGGAGAAGGTTTCTGGGGGTAGGAGGTAGTCCGTGTTCCACATGCTGAGGAAGGTGCCTTTCCCGGTGGATCTGCTGAGGTTTGTGTCTGGGAGAACCTTTCACATCTCCTCCCTCAGCAATGCTCATGAAAAAAGGTGAACAGTGAGAATCGCGTTCAGCATCTGTTTTGGGGAGAAGCACGACAGAGGCGGCGTGCACCCCAACCAGCTCCTTCCGCTGGGAACCGCTCTCCGCATCCAGCCACCAGCACTTTGAATTGTGTCTGTGAGCCTCTGCTGTGCTTTATCTTCATTTATGCTGGGCCTCCGTTAGGAAGTTGTGTCCTGAGGCCTAAGAAAAGCCAAAGAGAAGGGATTTTGGAGTCTGAGCACGCTAAGTTTTCCGTATAAATTAACGGTAGTTCCTTCTTTACACCATTACTGCTGTGCAAGTTTTCCCAGGAGCACTGTACTTTCCAAGAGCAGGGAAACCTATACCCCATCCTGCGGGGTTAGCTTTAGTCTCCATGCTGCACAGAACATTCCATGACTGTCGGATTTTCTCACTAGACATTGAGACTTTGACCACCTTCACCTGTTTCTACCACCCCATCCCCGAATCTGGCACCTACCAATCTGCTCTCAGTATCTATGCGTTCAGTATTTGTTTATTCCACGTGGAATGTACATGAGAGCACAGCACCATCATCACTAAGAGTGGGAAGCTTCTAATTTCCATACGGCCGTGTTGACCCCCTTAGCTCAGGGCCACCAGAAAGGACAGCTGGTGGGGGGAGGGCACAGGCCAAGGCTGCCAGGTGTGGCTGGGGCAGGCAGAACTCTGACTTAAGGCTCAACTCCTGTCTGGGTTATTATAATGCTCTTCGCAAATAAAGGGCCATCGTGTGTGAGCCCTGACGTAGAAAAGGTTGACAATTTCCATTGCGATTCCCTCTCTGACCTTTAGGATATGTAGCAAAGTTACATTTAATTTGTAAACATGGAGGGACTTCCTGGTTTTCTTTTCATTATGACTGTGGCTCAATTACCCTGTGCTCTAAGAATAGAATCTAGTTAATTTCAGTTTTTAAAATTTGAAGACTTGATTCATGGCCCAACATATCGTCTATTTGGGTAAATAGTCTATGACCACTTGAAAATAATGTGTTCTGCACTTATTAGGTAATATTCCACATAGGTCAATTAGGTCACATTTGTGACCAATGATTTGTCTGCTTTTTCTATCAGATATTGAGAAAGGTATATTAAAATCTGCAAACAGTGCTACTCTATTCAGCATTGCATTGGAGAATCTACCCAGTGTTGTAAGGAAAGAGAAACAGAAAGTATAAGAATTGGGGTAATTGTGACTATTCACAGATAATATGATTGTGTACATAGAAAATCCAAAATAGTCTATAAATACCCTATTAGAATTAAAAATGGAATTTAGAAATTTGAGGTGGATTGTAGCTTCACATTGGACAGCTTCTTTTTTTTTTTTTAAGATTTTATTTATTTATTCGACAGAGACAGAGACAGCCAGCGAGAGAGGGAACACAAGCAGGGGGAGTGGGAGAGGAAGAAGCAGGCTCATAGCAGAGGAGCCTGATGTGGGGCTCGATCCCAGAACGCCGGGATCACGCCCTGAGTCGAAGGCAGACACTTAACCGCTGTGCCACCCAGGCGCCCCACATTGGACAGCTTCTGAAAGAAAATGTAGAACCCGTCAATCTTGGGGTAGGACATAGGGTGCACTAACCATTTAAAAGAATTCAGTGGGACTTCGTAAAAATGTGACATTTTTCCTTATCTCATGACCATTAAGAGAATGAAAAGGTGAGCCGCAGGCTGGGAAGTAAAGATTCGCAATACACACACTGACAAAGACTTGTCAATAAAGAATTCCTACTCATCAACCATAAAAAGACAGTCTCTTTAAAAATGAATACTTCACAAAAGATTAACTGTTGGCCGATAATAACAGGAGAGGGTGCTCCACAGTATTATTTTCAGGAACATCCAGGCCTTTCCTAAAACAAAACGTACACACAAACCAGTATTCCCTATATGGATGACATCCTTACTTCTGAGGACAACTTGGAGAATAGACGAGCATCCAAGTCAAGTGATGGAATTCCTGACACTCAGAGGATGGACAATTGACCTAAGTTAGGGCTGAGGATCTCAAGCTACAGTACAGTTTCTAGGCATAATTTCGTCCTCTGAAGGCAGAGAACTACCATGCCACATCATATACCACACAGGTTGCTTACCAACACCTACCATAAAGGAAGAAGATCAGAAAGAGATAAGACTGGTAGGAAATAGCAAAAATCACATGTGGGGATTATCCTGAAACACACTGGCCACATAACTAGTGTAAGGAAGCGTAGGGAACTGACATGGACAGAGACTCAAGAGGTACTTCTTTGGAAAATGCTGTCTGAAATCGTCACATTGGTACCAGCTAATGAGGGCTCTGAGCATACCCTAGGGTTTGTTCACAAGGGTCTGCAACACGGTCGCTGAGGACTGAAACTCTTCAAGACCTCAAAGCTTGCCTGATTGACTATTGGACTAAGAGATTCCCATGTTCTGAGAACAGATACCAACTAATTGAAAGGTTCACCTGGGCTCTCTCAGAGGCCCTACAAGAAGCTGAACCATTCACTGAAAATCAATTACACACATACACACACACAACCTACCATTTGTCTAATTCACCAATTACTTAAACATTCAGGATTCTTCCTACCTTTTCTTTTCCAGATTGGTATTTGTACTCACATGAAATGTCATCATTTCTAATTAACACTGATGTCAAAGTAGGGTTGCATTGACACAATATTCACAGAATGGAACTTCCCTGTTGTAATTTTCAATATAGTGTTTTTTAAAGTTCATACATATTTTAGGTTTTTGGTAACTCATACGGGAGAAAATCAGGCATTGAAAAACCCTAAATACTGACAATGAGTTTTAAGCCTAGAGAACAAAAATTGTCAAATTTCATAGATAATAAGGAATGAAAGGGAAAGCATGGAAGTTGTAGTCTAATAATTTTACACATATGCATCCTCTATTATTCTACTACTGAGGGGCATGTTTTTTTTTTTTTTTAAAGATTTTATTTATTTATGTGACAGAGAGACAGCCAGCGAGAGAGGGAACACAGCAGGGGGAGTGGGAGAGGAAGAAGCAGGCTCCCAGCGGAGGAGCCCGATGTGGGGCTCGATCAGAGGGGCATGTTTTATTACCACTGTATATGCATAAATTATTTTCCATGTGTGCCTGCACAGGTATAATGAATGTACTACAGTAGAATGAAATGTCTGGGAACTACTTGGCGGCATCTATAATGAACAATTAAATTTTGTTCTTATATTTGGTGAACTTCCACTGTCAGTCCCTTTAGACAATGGACCATAAACAGAAGGGGGAATGAACCATGAGAGACTATGGACTCTGGGAAATAAACTGAGGGCTTCAGAGGGAAGGGGGGTGGGGCGTTGGGATGGGCCAGTGATGGGTATTAAGAAGGGCACGTACTGCATGGAGCACTAGGTGTTATACGCAAATAACGAATCATGGAACTTTACATCAATAACTGAGGATGTATGGTATGGTGACTAACATAACATAATAAAAAATTATTATTAGAAAAAAAATAAAAAATAAACGTAAAAAAAAACCAATACAGCTTTTCCATTTCAAGAACAATCACAATTGAAAAGAAACTAACTTCCAATTCCTAAAGCAACACACAGACCGAGTTCCATTTCACTCCCCTTCATTCACATTCTCTGTGCGTTCTAAGCTATTTCCCTACCTCCTTTCCTGCTGAGCAGGGAGCCCGGGCTTGATCCCAGAACCCTGGGATCATGACCTCAGCCGAAGGCAGACGCTTACTGGCTGAGCCAACCAGGAGCCCCGCCCATGTTTTTCTTAAGCAAAAGGACACTTTCTCGGATGACTTCACATGACTTCACATGGTACCAGAGATCTGCACTTTGCCTCTAGGAGGTTGGAGATGAAGGCAATTGCAAACTCTGACGGTGGTTTCCCACAATGACCTGCCTGGTGACAGTGAGACTCTTATGAGCCACGAGAGGGGGCTGTAACCTCAGCTGTGGTTGGGCTGGCACAGAGAACCAAATCCATTTCCCTGGCTGATGTCTCTGGGGAACAGATGCCCCACACTGTGAATGAGTTCCTGCCACTGAGCTGTCCAGAAATGGCCATCCTCAGGAAGAATGATGATCAAGGACAATGCCAGAAGAGACCTCATCTGTCTCTTTTATTGTTTCATATTGTGGACAGTGGACAACTGCCTACAAGTCCCGAGCTACCTTAATCTCATCTGTGAATGACCCAGAGGTTTTACAAAACACTTAAGATTTTGTCCTCACAATTGCCCAAATATTCACATATAGATAAGAGTGCAATCAGTTCCTTAATTTTAAATGTAAATATGTGATTAAATTCTTATTTTTAAAAAAGATTTATTTATTTTAGAGGGAAGAGAGAGAGCACAAGCAGGAGGGGCAGGAAGAGGGAGAGAGAATCTCAAGCTGACTCTACACTGAGCCCCCAACCTAGGCAGGGCTCAATCTCATGACCCTGAGATCATGACCTCAGGTGAAACCAGGAGAGGGATACTCAACCAACTATACCACCCAGTTGACCTAATAAATTCTTACTTTAATTTCATCCATAACCAACTGCTATGGGGTCACGGAGCTAATAATTAGGTACAGTCTAATCTTTAGCATGAATATAGAGGAGGACAACCAAATTCTACCAAACTTCTAAGGTGCTGAAGGGTGACAAAAATCTCAAATCCTCTAAGACACTCTTCAGGTTATATCCACAGGTTTTAACGATGTGCTCAAACAATTTTAAAAAGTTATCTTTTTTTAATAAAACATACATGGTTTACTTAAAGTCAGCTAGACTTTGCATTTAAGTTCCTAATGGTTTTGTCTTTACCAGGATAGTTAAAATCATCACCACAGAAAAATGGAAGGAAGTTGTTGGGTGGTTGTACCCGTTTCTCATAGATCGGTAAGTTCCAGCTTCATTTATCATATTTAGCCTAAAGAGATCACCTACTTCCTGTTACACACCTTCTTACATTTGAATTTTCTCAGTTATTCCCATACCAGTTAGATTCCATCCTGAGAGTTACAGGGAGAACTGGCAAAGACACTGGACTCTGGGTGTCCTGAAGAGAGAGGGAATGAGCTGCTATTAACACCTTGCAGCCCAGGCCACGTGACCTGCTGCCACCTTACACTGAACCAATATTTCTCACACAGAAGTGCTGAAGAAATGATGCAAGTTACAAAGGACTAGATCTTCCTACATAAGTTCAAACACAGGTCAAACAAACAGTTGTTTATGAACTCACATCTGGGTGACAAGGCTAGAGTTACAGTCAAAAATTATAGTCACAAGTAAAAATGATATCAAAACACAAATTATAACAAAGTCACCATCAAAGGGAAGAGAAAGATATGGAGTTGGATAGAGGCCATCTGAGGTTCTATCCAGGTTCCTTAACAAGGGTGTCAATATATGGACCCTTCACTTTTTTATTCTTTATTATTTTTTCTCAAGAAATACATTTATTTAGATTCTCTTGGTCGCACACAGATATGAATATGTCTAATGAATATCATATTATACATCACATTACTGTCATTTATGTATCTACGGCTGGAAAAAACCCCACTACATTGGTTATACATAGTCTTAGAAGACAGTCCAGCTTAGGTCCTCAGTGAAAGCTTGTTGAGTGAAATAACAGCACTGCCAAATGATTGTCTAGTTCATATTTAAACCTGCAATCTCTGATAAATCTACAGATCCCTTCATGATGTTGAATGTTCACCATTGTGGTGTTACAGGATTTTTGTCCCCTCAGTGCCCGGGTTCTTGGTCATGCTGCTTCCAAGAATGAAGAGGTAGACCAGACAAAGAGTGGTAGGCATCAGAGCAAAGTTTATTGAGCAAGAGTACAAAGCTCCCAGAGAGGAAGGTGACACAAGTGGGTTGCACCCAGAGTTTCTAAGTTTAGGGGTTTTTATAAGCTCTTTTGTGGAACTTTCTTAAGCAAGCAGGGTGTGCTGAGTTGTGCCAATCAGGGCCTTGGTCACATATCTGTCTTCTTATTAGGTTCATGTCCACTTGCTGATGGTCTTCCCCCCCCTAACATCTGGGGGCTTAGATCTTAACTGTCCCTTGTCCATGATATTGACAAATGCTTTTGTGGTTAATAGCCTTATTTTGGGATGTTTTGCAGAAGTCATTCCTGCAAAGACTGCAGAGCAGAATGTCCGTGTTGTCCTGTCTAAGCTGCAGAACAGGATGTCAGTGCTATTTTATTTTAACTGTCCTGACTCCATATTTTCTTGTTGGGGACCCTGACCCTGACTACCTGTCCAACTAACTCCTAACATTCCCCCCTCTGAAGAACTGACCCTAATTGCCAGTAGGGAAAGGGGGCCATGACTAGTCTAACTGCTTCCTTCTGGTCGGGGGCGTTGCTGAAGAATCGTAGTCAGGGTTTCATCCCCAGAGGTCTGTCCAAAGGTCCTCGGTAGAAGTCGGTTCGGTAGGGGCTGTCTTCATTTGTGGCTGCATGTGAGAGAAGGCATAAATAAAGAAAATTAGCATGTGGTAGCAGAATAATGGTCTCCCAAAGTGTGCACATCCTAACACACAAATTCAGTGGCTGTGACCTCACATGGTAAAAGGGTCTCTAAACATAACAGTAGAAAGGGAGGCAGGATGGCGGAAGAGTAGGGGACCTCGTTTCATCTGGTCACTTGAATTTAGCTTGATATCTATCAAATCATTCTGAATGCCCACAAAATCAGCCTGAGATGTAAGAATATATGTCTGGATCTCTACAAGCAGAAAAACAACTGTTTTTTGGCAGGTAGGATGTGCAGAGGAGTATGAATCTGTGGGGAGATATTGGAAGATAAACAGAAGTGGGAGGTAGTCTCCATAAACTGGCTGCCGTTAAATGATATAACAACAGAGCGCAAATCAGAACCCTTAGATATCTGCTCTGGTGAGAAATATCCCTTTCTGAAAGGGGCTCAGGGGATGAAAAGGACAGAATTCTAGGTGGGCCATTGTAGTCTCAGGATCCCAGAAGATACAGAAAGAACAGGGGTGCCTGAACAAATACAATGCCCAAAAAGTGGAGCAGAGAAACTGGTTATGGTCTGCGAGTCCAGAAGGGACTCTAAGCTCTGGTCACCATAAACTGCAAGATGGGCCAGTAGGGAGACCACTCTCTGCCTGACCACTCTGAAAAGGACCGGAACGTGTGGGCTGTTTACCATCCTCTGGGAGGTGCAAAACGGCTGTGGAGCGTGGTGCACACATAAGCCCACAACCACTCACAGTCCCAAAGACACAAAGTGCAGTGATGCTCCCTGGGACTCCCCCAGGGAAGATTGCAGTGGACACAAACCATGGGAGTCTGCAAACTTTGGCGCACATAGAAGTGGAGACCCTTTCACCTGGAGGGTTTATTGAAGGTGGGGGGGGGGCCATGATCTTGTAGCTCTGGGCCAGAGATCCAGGCACAGCCATTTTTGCCCTGACCCTCGGAAAATGGTGGAAAGCTTCCAGGGAACAAAATCCACACAGACAACCAGCTCACCTTCAGCCCATCCACCTGACAAGGGTGGGGCAACTCCACCCAGGCAAAGACACCCAAAAAGCAGCACAGCAGGCCCCTCCCCCAGAAGGTGAACTGGATGAACAGGTGAAAGACAAGCTTATGGATTCCACAACACTGTAAAACTCCAGCACCAGGGGGAAATATTATATTGAGGTCCAGGTGCTTCCTCACAACTCGTTTCTCCTTCAGTCTAAAATTTTCCATGTCTTCTTCTTCTTTTTTTTTTTTTTTTACCTTTTCCCCATTTCAATTATATTCTTATTTTGCCAACTTATGTTTTTAAGTCCCTAACTTTTATTATTTCACATCTATATTTTATAGATATATGCTTCGTTCTAGTTCTTTTTTCACTCTATTCAATTATATATATGTTTTGCTTTCTTTGCAATTTTGGGATGTAGTGTCTTCTAATACAGAGACCAAAATTCAATCAGGAACAAGTGGATCACCCTGCTTTGTCCACCCAGTGAGAGTATAGTCTCTCCCCCTCCACCTATTTTTTTTTATAGTTTTCTTTCACTTTGGCTGTTTGCTTTTCTGTGGTGGCTTCCAACCAATTCAGATTTTTTTCTAGGGTGCATTCTGCTTGGGTTGTGGATGATATTTTGGACTCTGCTCATTTGCTCACCCATCCTTCCCTGGGCAGAATGACTAAAAGGAAGAATTCACAACAAAGGAAAGAACCAGATGCAATGTTCTCCGCCACAGAGCTAATGGATATGGATACAAGATGTCAGAGATAGCATTCAGGATAGCAATTATAAAGTTAATAGCTAAGCTTGAAAAGAGCAAAAATGACAATACAGAATCTCAAAGGGTGGAAATGAATCTAATCAGGCTGAACTTAAAAATGTTATGAATGAGATGCATTCTAAACTGGGTGCTCTAAGAGCTAGTGTCAATGAGGCAAAAGAGAGAGTAAGTGATCTAGAGGACAGACTGATGGAAAGGAAGGAAGTTGAGGAAAAGAGAGAACGACAACTAATAGCCCATGAAGAAAGGCTTCAAGAATTTAATGACACCTTGAAACAAACCAACGTCAGAATTTCTGGGATCCCAGAGGGGATGGAGAGAAAGAGCTAGAAGGTATATTTGAGCAAATCATAGCTGAGAATTTTTCTAATCTGGGGAAGGAAACAAGCATTCAAGTCAAAGAGCCAAAGAGGACCCCTCCCAAAATCAATAACAATAGATCAACACCCCAACATATACTAGTGAAGCTTGCAAATCTTACAGCCAAAGAAGCTGTCCTGAGAGCAGCTAGGGAGAGGAGGATCCTTATGTGTGGAGGGAGGAACATCAGAATAACATCAGACCTATCCACAGAAACCCGTCAGGCAAGAGAGGGCTGGCAAGGTATATTCAGGGTACTAAATGAGAAGAACATGCAGCCAAGAATAGTATATCCAGCAAGGCTGTCATTCAGAATGGAAGGAGAGATAAAGAGCCTCCAGGACAGAACAGAAACTAAAGATTATGTGACCACCAAGCCAGACCTGCAAGGAATCTTAAGGGGGATTCTGTAAGTGAGGAGATACCCCAAGAGTAATATAGACCAGAAAGTAACAGAGACTATCTACAGAAACAAGGACTTTACAAGCAGTACAATGGCACTAAATTAATATCTTTCGATAGTTACTCTGAATGCAAATGGGCTAAATGCTTAAACCAAAAGACACAGGGTATCAGGTTGGATAAAAAAGCAAGACCCATCCATATGCTGTCTACAACAGACTCATTTTAGACCTAAAGACACTTCTAGATTGAAAGTGAGGGGGTGAAGAACAATTTATCATGCTAATGGACCTCAAAAGAAAGCTGGAGTAACAATCCTATCAGACAAATTAGATTTTAAACCAAAGACTGTAGTAAGGAATGAAGATGGACACTATATCATAAAGGGTCTATCCAACAAGATGATCTAACAAAGGGGTAAATATCTATGCCCTGGACATGGGAGCAGCCAATTATATAAACCAATTAATACCAAAGTAAAGAAACATATTGATAACCATACATTAATAGTAGACTTCAACACCCCTCTCACAGCTGAACAGATCATCTGCACAGAAGATCAACAAAGAAACAAGGGCTTTGAATGACACACTGGACCAGGTGAACTTCACAGATATATACAGAACATTCCATCCTAAATCAACAGAATACTCATTCTTCTCGAATGCACATGGAACTTTCTCCAGAATAGATCAGATACTGGGTCACAAATCAGGTCTCAACCGATACCAAAAGATTGAGATTATTCTCTGCATACTTTCAGACCACAATGCTTTGAAACTGGAACTCAAACACAAGAAGAAATTTGGAAGAAACTCGAGCACTTGGAGGTTAAAGAGCATCCTGCTAAAGAATGAATGGGGCAACCAGGACATTAAAGAACTTAAACAATTCATGCAAACTAAAGAGGATGAAAACACATCAGTTCAAAACCTATGGGATACAGCAAAGGCGGTCCTAAGAGGGAAGTATATAGCAATACTCTCAAAAAATTAGAAAAATCCCAAATACACAAGCTAACCATATACCTAAAGGACCTGGAGAAAGAACAGCAAATATAGTCTAAACCAAGCAGGAGACGAGAAATAATAAATATCAGAGCAGAAATCAATGGAATATAAACCAGAAGATCAGTGGAACAGATCAACAAAACTAGAAGCTGGTTCTTTGAAAGAATTAATAAGATCGATAAACCTCTGGCCCGACTTATCCAAAAGAAAGGGAAAGGACCCAAATTAATAAAATCATGAATGAAAAGGGAGAGATCACAAACAATACCAAGGAAATACAGACAATTGTTAGAATGTATTATTAGCAACTATATGCCAACAAATTAGGCAATCTGGAAGAAATGGGTGCATTCCTGGAAACTTAAAAACTAACAAGACTGAAACAGGAAGAGAGAAAATCTTAACAGACCAATAACCAGCAAGGAAATTTGAAGCGGTAACCAACCCCCCCCACCCCAGAAAAAAAAGAGTCCAGGGACAGATAGCTTCCCAGGGGAATTCTACCAAATATTTACAGAAGAATTAATACCTATTCTCCTGAAGCTGTTTCAAAAAATAGAAACAGAAGGAAAACTTCCAAACTTGGTCTATGAGGCAGCATTACCTTTATCCCAAATTGGACAGAAGACATACACAGACACTTCTCCAAAGAAGACATACAAATGGCTAACAGACACATGAAAAAATGTTCAACATCACTAGCCTTCAGGGAAATACAAATCGAAACCACATGAGATACCACCTCACACCAGTTAGAATGGCCAAAATAAGACAGGGAAGAGCAAATGTTGGAGAAGATGTGGAGAAACGGGAGCCCTCCTCTTACACTGGTATGCAAGGTAGGAATGCAAGCTGGTATAGCCTCTCTGGAAAACAGTGCAGAGGTTACTCAAGAAGTTAAAAATAGAGCTACCCTATGACCCAGCAATTGCAATATCAGGTATTTATCCCAAAGATACAGATGTAGTGAAAAGAAGGGGCACATGCACCCAATGTTCATAGCAGCAATGTCCACAATAGCCAAACTGTAGAAGGGGCCGAGATGTCCTTCAACAGATGAATGAATAAAGAAGATGTGGTTCACATATATACAATGGAATATTACTCAGCCATAAGAAAGAATGAATACTACCATTTGCATCGGCATGGTTGGAGCTGGAGGAGATTATGCTAAGTGAAATAACTCAATCAGAGGAAGACAATTATATGATTTCACTCATATATGGAATTTAAGAAATAAAACAGGATCATTGAGGAAGGGAGGGAAAAAGAAAACAAGACAAAATCAGAGATGGAGACAAACCATAAGAGACTTTTTTTTTTTTTTTAAGATTTTATTTATTTATTTGACAGAGATAGAGACAGCCAGCGAGAGAGGGAACACAAGCAGGGAGAGTGGGAAGAAGCAGGCTCATAGTGGAGGAGCCTGATGTGGGGCTCGATCCCGACGCCAGGATCACGCCCTGAGCCGAAGGGGGCGTTAACGCCGCTGTGCCACGGTCTACCCTAAGAGACTCTTAATCATAGGAAACAAACTGAAAGTTGCTGAAGGGCGGGGAGAGATGGAATAATGGGTGATAGGCATTAAGAAGGGCACGTGATGTAATGAGCACTGGGTGTTATATACAACTGATGAATCACTGGACTCTACCTCTGAAAATAATAATACATTATTTATGTTTAGTTGGATTTAAATAAATTTAAATGTAAAAAAAATTGTGTTGGGAAACTGGATATCCCCATGTAAAAGAACAAAGATGGACCCTTCCATTTCACCTATTACAGAAATGACTAAAAAATGGATCAAAGACCTCAATGAAAGTCCTAAAACTGTCCATCTCCCATTAGAAAACATAAGGGAAAAGCTTCATGACACTGGATAGGACAATGATTTCTTAGCTAGGACAACAAAAACACAGCAACAACAACAATAAAAGGCAAATAGGACTACATCAAAGTAAAAAACTATTGTGAATCACAGGACACAACAGGTGAAAAGACAACCTACAGAATGGGAGAAAATATTTGCAAATCATATATCTGATGATGAGCTAATATCCAGGATAAATAAAGAACTTGTACAGCATAATAACAAAACAATCAAATGACTTGATTTAAAAATGGGCAAAGGACTTGAATTGACATATCTAATTGACAAGCATAAGAAAATATGCTCAATATGATTAATAAGCAGAGAAGACTAAACCAAAACCACAGAGATATCATCTACATTCATTCTGATGGCTACTGGAAAAAAAAAAGACAACCAGAAACAGAAAACACCCAATGTTGGCGAAGATGTGGAGAAAGTGGAACTTTTGTGCACCGCTGGTGTGATTGTAAAATGGTGTACCACTATGGAAAACAGTATCGAAGCATCTCAGAAACTAAAAATGCAAGTACAGTATGATCCAGCAATCCCACCTCTGGGTATATATTCAAAAGAATCAGAAAGCAGGTTCTGGAAGAGATATTTGCACACCCATGTGACAGCAGCACTCTTCACAATAGACAAATGGCCAAATGGTAGAAGCAACTCAAATGTCCACCAATGGATAAATGGATAAACCAAATGTGGTCTATCCATCAATGAAATATCATTGAGTCTCACCAAGGAAGGAAATCCTGACACCTGCTACAACATGCATGAACCTTGAGGACACGATGCTCCATGAAATAAGCCTCCCCAAAACACAAATACTGTAGAGATCACGGCTGGAAGCTCTCCAAAGTACCTGTATTTCCGGAATAGAAGCTAGACTGGTAGTAACCAGGAGATTCAGAGAAGGGGAAAAGGGAAGCTGTGATTCAATGGTGCAGACAGTCAAAGGCCCGCCAGAGAAAGACAAATACCGTATGATCCCACCTATATGTGGAATTTAAGAAAGAAAATAGATGAACATGTGGGAAGGAGGAAAAGAAAAAAAGCAGAGAAGGAAACAAACCATAAGAGAATCTTCATGATAGAGAACCGAGGGTCCCTGGAGAGAGGGGGTGGTGATGGGGATTACGGAGGGCACTTGCTGTGATAAGCACTGGGTGTCGTAAGTGATGAATCACGAACTGTACCCAGAAACCAATATTGCACTGTATGTTAACTAAAAATTTAAATTAGAAAAAATAAAAGATGCTGATCTGATGAGCACGCAATCAATGAGTCATTGAACACTACATCAAAAACTAATGATGTTGGCTAACTGAATTTAAATAAAATATAAAAAATAAGAATGAGTACAGAATTTCAGATTTGCAAGACGAAAGCTCTGAGGTATGTTCACAGCAGTATAAATATACTTACATTACTGAACTTTATACTGAAAATGTTTAAAATGGCAAAATTAATGTTATGATTTCTTATAATTTTTTAAAAGTACATTCTGTATGATTCTATTTTTATTTTTTCACAATGTGCAGTTAGCTAGTGTATAGTACATAGTTTTTGATGTAGTGTTCATGATTCGTTAGTTATGTATAATACCCAGTGTTCATCACAGACGTGCCCTCCTCAGTTTTTATAAAGATTTTATTTATTTATTTTGGAGAGTGCATGGCCAGAATGACAGGAGAGGCAGGAGGTGAAGGAGAATCCTGAGCCCACGCTGCACTGAACACAGACCCTATGTGGGGCTCAATCCCAGGACCATGAGACCACATCCAGAGTCAAATCAAGAGTCAGTGGCTTAACTGACTGAGCCACCATCCATCTCCTTGGGCATTAGTGTTGTTTCGTCCCTGCTCTCTCCACCACCGCTGTGATGAACACTCCTGAAAAATACAACTGAAAACCAAGCCAGAGTTCCTGAGGGTGAGTCTGAGGACGAGCATGCTGGTGGTGATGGGTTCACCTGCAGCCTGGGATGAGTGCTGCTCACTGTTCTCCCAGACAGGGGTGCCTGACACCCTTCTCTCCAGGGGATCTGTGGGTACCGCCATGT
>NW_024424452.1:39212974-39229798 GCF_017311325.1 Ursus maritimus
CAGCTGAGGGGGACCACAGGCCAAGGCTGCCAGGTGTGGCTGGGGCAGGCAGAACTCTGACTTAAAGCTCAACTCCTGTCTGGAGTTATTATAATGCTCTTCGCAAATAAAGGGCCATCGTGTGTGAGCCCTGACGTAGAAAAGGTTGAGAATTTCCATTGCGATTCCCTCTCTGACCTTTAGGATATGTAGCAAAGTTACATTTAATTTGTAAACATGGAGGGACTTCCTGGTTTTCTTTTCATTATGACTGTGGCTCAATTACCCTGTGCTCTAAGAATAGAATCTAGTTAATTTCAGTTTTTAAAATTTGAAGACTTGATTCATGGCCCAACATATCGTCTATTTGGGTAAATAGTCTATGACCACTTGAAAATAATGTGTTCTGCACTCATTGTAGGTAATATTCAATAGGTCAATTAGGTCACATTTGTGACCAATGATTTGTCTGCTTTTTCTATCAGATATTGAGAAAGGTATATTAAAATCTGCAAACAGTGCTACTCTATTCAGCATTGCATTGGAGAATCTACCCAGTGTTGTAAGGAAAGAGAAACAGAAAGTATAAAATTGAGGGATGAATTGTGACTATTCACAGATAATATGATGTGTACATAGAAAATCCAAAATAGTCTATAAATACCCTATTAGAATTAAAAATGGAATTTAGAAATTTGAGGTGGATTATTAGCTTCACATTAGCAGATCCTGAGTTATTCCACAGCGAAGAGAAATGTCCAAGAGGGACACGCTGAGAGAGGATCTCTCAATCTTGGGGTAGGACACGGGTAGCATACCTGTTAAAAGACTTCAAGTGGGACTTCGTAAAATGGACATTCTTATCGCATGCATCTTCATTCAGAGAAAAATTGAAAAGGTGAGCTGCAGAGCTGGGAAGTAAAGATTCGCAATACACACACTGACAAAGACTTGTCAAAGAATTCCTACTCATCAACCATAAAAGACAGTCTCTTTAAAAATGAATACTTCACAAAAGATTAACTGTTGGCCGATAATAACAGGAGAGGGTGCTCACAGTATATTTTTCAGAACATCCAGGCCTTTCCTAAAACAAAAACGTACACAAACCAGTTTATATGGATGACATCCTTACTTCTGAGGACAACTTGGAGAATAGACGAGCATCCAAGTCAAGTGATGGAGATTCCTGACACTCAGAGGATGGACAATTGACCTAAGTTAGGGCTGAGGATCTCAAGCTACAGTACATTTCTAGGCATAATTTCATCCTCTGAAGGCAGACAACTACTGCCACATCATATACCACACAGGTTGCTTACCAACCCTACCATAAAAGATCAGAAACAGATAGGACTAGTAGGAAATAGCAAAAATCACATGTGGGGATTATCCTGAAACACACTGATCACATAACTAGTGTAACTAAGCGTAGGGAACTGACATGGACAGAGACTGAGAGGTACTTCTTTGGAAAATGCTGTCTGAAATCGTCACATGGGTACCAGCTAATGAGGGCTCTGAGGCATACCCTAGGGTTTGTCACAAGGGTCTGCAACACCATCGCTGAGGACTGAAACTCTTCAAGACCTCAAAGCTTGCCTGATTGACTATTGGACTAAGAGATTCCCATGTTCTGAAAACAGATACCAACTAATTGAAAGGTTCACCTGGGCTCTCTCGGAGGCCCTACAAGAAGCTGAACCATTCACTGAAAATAAATTACACACACACACACACACACTCACTGGTCTAATTCACCAATTACTTAAACATTCAGGATTCTTCCTACTTTTTCTTTGTCAGATTGATATTTGTACTCACATGAAATGTCATCATTTCTAATGAACACTGATGTCAAAATAGAGATGCATTGACACAATATTCACAAAATGGAACTTCCCTGTTGTAATTTTCAATATATGTTTTTAAAGTTCATACATATTTTAGGTTTTGTAAATCATAGGGAGAAAATCAGGCATTGAAAAACCTAAATACTGACAATGAGTTTTAAGCCTAGAGAACAAAAATTGTCAAATTTCATAGATAATAAGGAAGAAGGAAAGCATGGAAGTTGTAGTCTAATATTACACATATGCATCCCTCTATTATTCTACTACTGAGGGGCATGTTAAGATATATTATGTCAAGACGGCCAGTGGAAGGCTCCGGACCCAGCTGATAGAGGGACATGCATACAATTGTTTTCCATGTGTGCCTGCACAGGTATAATGAATGTACTACAGTAGAATGAAATGTCTGGGAACTACTTGGACGGCATCTATAATGAACAATTAAATTTGTGTTCTATATTTGGTGAACTTCACTGTCATGTCCCTTTAGACAATGGACCATAAACAGAAGGGGGAATGAACCAGAGAGACTATGGACTCTGGGAAAATAAACTGGGGCTTCAGAGGGAGGGGTGTGGGTTGGGATAGGCGGTGATGGGATGCTGAGGGCACACTATGCGGAGCACTGGTGTTATACGCAAATAAGAATCATGGAACACATCAGATAACTAAGGATTATGGTATGGTGACTAACATAACATAATAAAAATATTATTAGAAAAAAAAATGTAAAAAAAAAACCAATACAGCTTTTCCATTTTCAAGAACAATCACAATTGAAAGAAACTAACTTCCAATTCTGCAACAACACAGACCGAGTTCCATTTCAATCCTTCATTCACATTCTCTGTGGGTTCTAAGCTATTTCCTACCTCTCCTTTCCCTGAGCAGGGAGCCCAATGCCAGGTGATCCCAGAACCTGGGATCATGACCTCAGCAGAAGGCAGACACTTACTGGCTGAGCCAACCAGGAGCCCCCCCATGTTTTTCTTAAGCAAAAGGACACTTTCATCGATGACTTCACATGACTTCACATGGTACCAGAGACTGCACTTTGCCTCTAGGAGGTTGGAGATGAAGGCAATTGCAAACTCTACGTGGTTTCCACAATGACCTGCCTGGTGACAGTGAGACTCTTATGAGCCACAGGGGGCTGTACCTCAGCTGTGGTGGGCTGGCACAGAAACCAAATCCATTTCCCTGGTCTGATCTCTGGGGAACAGATGCCCCCACTGTGAATGAGTTCCTGCCACTGAGCTGTCCAGAATGGCCATCCTCAGGAGAGATGAGATCAAGGACAATGCCAGAGAGACCATCTGTCTCTTTATTTGTTTCATATTGTGGACAGTGGACAACTGCCTACAAGTCCCAGCTACCTTATCTCTCTCTGAAGAATCCCAGAGGTTTTCTACAAACACTTAAGATTTTGTCCTCACAATGCCAAATATTTACATATAGATAAGAGTGCAATCAGTTCCTTAATTTTAAATGTAAATATGTGAATAAATTTCTTATTTAAAAAGATTTATTTATTTTAGAGGAGAGAGAGAGAGCACAAGCAGGAGGGGCAGGAAGAGGGAGGGAGATCTCAAGCTGACTCTCACTGAGCCCAACCTAGGCAGGGCTCCATCTCATGACCCTGAGATCACACTCAGGTGAAACCAGGAGGGGATACTTAACAACTAACCACCCAGTTGACCTAATAATTCTTAATTTAATTTCATTCATAACCAACTGCTATGGGTCACGAGCTAATAATTAGGACATCTATCTTTAGCATGAATATAGAGGAGGACACCAAATTCTACCAAACTTCTAAGGTGCTAAGGGTGACAAAATCTCAAATCCTCTAAGACACTCTGTGTTATATCCAAGGTTTTAAGATGTCTCAAACAATTTTAAAAGTTATCTTTTTAATAAAACATACATGGTTTACTTAAAGTCAACTAGCTTTGCATTTAAGTTCAATGGTTTTGTCCTTACCAGGATAGTTAAAATCATCACACAGAAAAATGGAAGGAAGTTGTTGGTGGTTGTACCTTTCTCATAGATCGGTAAGTTCCAGCCTATTTATCATATTTAGCCTAAGAGACACCTACTTCCTGCTACACACCTTCTTCATTTGAATTTTCTCAGTTATTCCATACCAGTTAGATTCCATCCTGAGAGTTCAGGAGAACTGGCAAAGACACTGGACTCTGGGTGTCCTGAAGAGAGAGGGAATGAGCTGCTATTAACACTTGCACCAGGCCACGCGCCTGCCTGCCCCTTACACTGAAACAATATTTCTCACACAGAAGTGCTGAGAAATTATGCAAGTTACAAAGGACTAGATCTTCTCTAAATAAGTTCAAACACAGCAAACAAACAATTGTTTATGAACTCACATTGGGTGAAAGGCTAGATTACAGTCAAAAATTAAGTCACAATAAAAATGATATCAAAACACAATTATAACAAAGTCACCATCAAAGGGAAGAGAAAGATATGGAGTTGGATAGAGGCCATCTGAGGTTCTATCCAGGTTCTTCTAACAAGGGTGTCAATATATTGACCCTTCACTTTTTTATTCTTTATTTTTTTCTCAAGAAAACATTTATTTAGATTCTCTTGCGCACACAGTATGAATATGTCTAATGAATATCTATTATACATCACTACTGTCATTTATGTTCTATGGACTAGAAACCCCACTACATTGGTTTTACATAGTCTTAGAAGACAGTCCAGCTTAGGTCCTCAGTGAAAGCTTGTTGAGTGAAACAGCACTGCCAAATGATTGTCTAGTTCATATTTAAACCTGCAATCTCTGATAAATCTACAGATCCCTTCATGATGTTGAATGTTCACCATTGTGTTACAGGATTTTGTCCCTCAGGCCCGGGTTCTTGTCATGCTGCTTCCAAGAATGAAGAGGTAGACCAGACGAAGTGGTAGGCATCAAAGCAAAGTTTATTGAGCAAGAATACAAAGCTCCCAGAGAGGAAGGTGACCCAAGTGGGTTGCACCCGAGTTTCTAGTTAGGGGTTTTTATAAGCTCTTTTGTGGAACTTTCTAAGCAGGGTGTGCTGAGTTGTGCCAATCAGGGCTTGGTCACATATCTGTCTCCTATAGGTTCATGTCCACTTGCTGATGGTCTTCCCCCTAACATCTGGGGGCTTAGATCTTAACTGCCCTTGTCCATGATATTGACAAATGCTTTGTGGTTAATTGCTTATTTTGGAGTTTTGCAGAAGTCATTCCTGCAAAGGCTGCAGAGCAGAATGTCGTGTTGTCCTGTCTAAGCTGCAGAACAGGATGTCAGTGCTATTTTATTTTAACTGTCCTGACTCCATATTTTCTTGTTGGGGACCCTGACCCTGACTACCTGTCCAACTAACTCCTAACTTCCCCCTCTGAAGAATGACCCTAAGCATGGTAGGGAAAGGGGCCATGACTAGTCTAACTGCTTCCTCTGGTGGGGCGTTGTGAAGAATCTAGTCAGGTTTCATCCCCAGAGCTGTCCAAAAGTCCTCGGTAGAAGTCGGTTCGGTAGGGGCTGTCTCATTTGTGGCTGCAAGACAGGACCATCTGTAGCCTGATGGACTCTAAACAAGAAAAGACAAATCAGATAGGCCATTTAGAATACAGATCTGAAAAGGAATAGAAGGGAGATGATCAATAGTGGGGCTCTTATACCACAACACAGGTCAGTGGTCTCTCGCTTGGATTCTCAGAACCTGGTGCCCAAAAGATGACCTCTTCTTCTGCATGTCTCTCAGGGCAAGCTGTGAGAGAAGGATAAATAAAAAAATTAGCATGTGGAGCAGAATAATTGTCTCCCAAAGTGTGCACATCCTAACACCACAAATTCAGTGCTGTGACCTCACATGGTAAGGGCTCTAAACATAACAGTAGAAAGGGAGGCAAGATGGCGGAAGAGTAGGGGACCCTGCGTTTCATCTGGTCACTTGAATTTAGCTTGATATCTATCAACATATCTGAATCCCACAAAATCAGCCTGAGATGTAAGAATATATGTCTGGACTCCTACAAGCAGAAAACACTATTTTTTGGCAGGTAGGATGTGCAAGGATGAATCTGTGGGGAGATATGGAAGATAAACAGAAGATGAGGAGTGCTCCATAACTGGCTCCTTAAATGATATAACAACAGAGCGCAAATCAGAACCTTAGAATCTTCTCTGGTGAGAAATATCCCTTTCTGAAAGGGGCTCAGGGATGAAAAGGACAGAATTCTACGGTAGGTCCATTGTAGGTCTCAGGATCCCAGGAAGATACAGAAAGAACAGGGGTGCCTGAACCAAATACATGCCCAGAAGTGGAGCAGAGAAACTGGTTGTGGTCAGTGAGCCCAGGAAGGGACTTCCTCACTCTGGTCACCATAAACCAGGAGATGGGCGCTAGTAAGGGAGACCACTCTCTGCCTGACCACCTGTAAAAGGACGGAACTGTGTGGGCTGTTTACCCATCCTCTGGGAGGGCAAAAGAGCTGTGGAGCGGGTAGCACACATAAGCCCACAACCCTCACATGACTCCAAAGACACAAAGTGCAGTGATGGTCTCTGGGACTCCCTCGGGATGTAGTGTCTTCTAACACAGAGACCAAAATTCAATCAGGAACAAGTGACTCACCCTGCTTTGTCCACCCAGTGAGATTATAGTCTCTCCTCCTCCACCTTTTTTTTATAGTTTTCTTCACTTTCTCGGTGTGCTTTTCTGTGGTGGCTTCCAACCAACTCCAGATTTTTTCTAGGTGCATTCTGCTTGGATTGTGGATGATATTTGGACTCTGCTTCATTTGCTCACCCATCCTTCCTGGGCAGAATGACAAAAGGAAGAATTCACAAATCAGGAAAGAACCAGATGGCAATGTTCTCTGCCACAGAGCTAATGGATATGGATATAAGATATCAGAGATAAGCATCTCAGGATAGCAATTATAAAGTTAATAGCTAAGCTTGAAAAGAGCATAAATGACAATACAGAATCTCTAAGGGTGGAAATGAGATCTAATCAGGCTGAACTTAAAAATGACAATACAGAATCTCTAAGCGTGGAAATGAGATCTAATCAGGCTGAACTTAAAAACACTACGAGCTAGTGTCAATGAGGCAAAAGAGAGAGTAAGTGATCTAGAGGACAGACTGATGGGAAGGAAGGAAGTTGAGGAAAAGAGAGAACGACAACTAATAGCCCATGAAGAAAGGCTACAAGAATTTAATGATCCCTTGAAACAAACCAACGTCAGAATTGCTGGGATCCCAGAGAGGGTGGAGAGAAAGAGAGCTAGAAGGTATATTTGAGCAAATCATAGCTGAGAATTTTTCTAATCTGGGGAAGTAAACAAGCATTCAAGTCAAAGAGCCACAGAGGACCCCTCCCAAAATCAATAACAATAGATCAACACCCCAACATATACTAGTGAACCTTGCAAATCTTACAGCCAAAGAAGCTGTCCTGAGAGCAGCTAGGGAGAGGAGGATCCTTATGTGTGGAGGGAGGAACATCAGAATAACATCAGACCTATCCATAGAAACCCGTCAGGCAAGAGAGGGCTGGCAAGGTATATTCAGGGTACTAAATGAGAAGAACATGCAGCCAAGAATAGTGTATCCAGCAAGGCTGTCATTCAGAATGGAAGGAGAGATAAAGAGCCTCCAGGACAAACAGAAACTGAAAGATTATGTGACCACCAAGCCAGACCTGCAAGGAATCTTAAAGGGGATTCTGTAAGTGAAGAGAGACCCCAAGAGTAATATAGACCAGAAAGTAACAGAGACAATCTACAGAAACAAGGACTTTACAGGCAATACAATGGCACTAAATTAATATCTTTTGATAGTTACTCTGAATGTAAATGGGCTAAATGCTTAAACCAAAAGACACAGGGTATCAGATTGGATAAAAAAGCAAGACCCATCCATATGCTGTCTACAACAGACTCATTTTAGACATAAAGACACTTCTAGATTGAAAGTGAGGGGGTGAAGAACAATTTATCATGCTAATGGACCTCAAAAGAAAGCTGGAGTAACAATCCTATCAAACAAATTAGATTTTAAACCAAAGACTGTAGTAAGGAATGAAGATGGACACTATATCATAAAGGGTCTATCCAACAAGATGATCTAACAAAGGGGTGAGTATCTATGCCCCGGACATGGGAGCAGCCAATTGTATAAACCAATTAATACCAAGTAAAGAAACATATTGATAACCATACATTAATAGTAGGAGACTTCAACACCTCTCTCACAGCTGAACAGATCATCTACACAGAAGATCAACAAAGAAACAAGGGCTTTGAATGACACACTGGACCAGATGGACTTCACAGATATATACAGAACATTCCATCCTAAATCAACAGAATACTCATTCTTCTCGAATGCACATGGAACTTTCTCCAGAATAGATCAGATACTGGGTCACAAATCAGGTCTCAACCATCACCAAAAGATTGAGATTATTCTCTGCATACTTTCAGACCACAATGCTTTGAAACTGGAACTCAAACACAAGAAGAAATTTGGAAGAAACTCGAACACTTGGAGGTTAAAGAGCATCCTGCTAAAGAATGAATGGGGAAACCAGGACATTAAAGAACTTAAACAATTCATGCAAACTAAAGAGGATGAAAACACATCAGTTCAAAACCTATGGGATAGAGCAAAGGCGGTC
The DNA here is from genome assembly GCF_017311325.1 of Ursus maritimus. Classification (NCBI taxonomy): domain Eukaryota; kingdom Metazoa; phylum Chordata; class Mammalia; order Carnivora; family Ursidae; genus Ursus; species Ursus maritimus. The sequence goes on from NW_024424452.1 coordinate 39,221,490, forward strand.
CTAAGAGGGAAGTATATAGCAATACTCTCAAAAAATTAGAAAAATCCCAAATACACAAGCTAACCATATACCTAAAGGACCTGGAGAAAGAACAGCAAATACAGCCTAAACCCAGCAGGAGAAGAGAAATAATAAAGATTAGAATAGAAATCAATGAAATATAAACCAGAAGAACAGTGGAACAGATCAACGAAACTAGAAGCTGGTTCTTTGAAAGAATTAATAAGATCGATAAACCTCTGGCCCGACTTATCCAAAAGAAAGGGAAAGGACCCAAATTAATAAAATCATGAATGAAAGGGGACAGATCACAAACAATACCAAGGAAATACAGACAATTGTTAGAATGTATTATTAGCAACTATATGCCAACAAATTAGGCAATCTGGAAGAAATGGGTGCATTCCTGGAAACTTAAAAACTAACAAGACTGAAACAGGAAGAGAGAAAATCTTAACAGACCAATAACCAGCAAGGAAATTTGAAGCGGTAACCAACCCCCCCCACCCCAGAAAAAAAAGAGTCCAGGGACAGATAGCTTCCCAGGGGAATTTTACCAAATATTTACAGAAGAATTAATATATTCTCCTGAAGCTGTTTCAAAAATAGAAACAGAAGGAAAACTTCCAAACTTGGTCTATGAGGCAGCATTACCTTTATCCCAAATTGGACAGAAGACATACACAGACACTTCTCCAAAGAAGACATACAAATGGCTAACAGACACATGAAAAATGTTCAACATCACTAGCCTTCAGGGAAATACAAATCGAAACCACATGAGATACCACCTCACACCAGTTAGAATGGCCAAAATAAGACAGGGAAGAGCAAATGTTGGAGAAGATGTGGAGAAACGGGAGCCCTCCTCTTACACTGGTATGCAAGGTAGGAATGCAAGCTGGTATAGCCTCTCTGGAAAACAGTGCAGAGGTTACTCAAGAAGTTAAAAATAGAGCTACCCTAATGACCCAAAATTGCAATATCAGGTATTTATCCCAAAGATACAGATGTAGTGAAAGAAGGGCACATGCACCCAATGTTCATAGCAGCAATGTCCACAATAGCCAAACTGTAGAAGGGGCCGAGATGTCCTTCAACAGATGAATGAATAAAGAAGATGTGGTTCATATATACAATGGAATATTACTCAGCCATAAGAAAGGATGAATACTACCATTTGCATCGACATGGTTGAGCTGGAGGAGATTATGCTGTGAAATAACTCAATCAGAGGAAGACAATTATATGATTTCACTCATATATGGAATTTAAGAAATAAAACAGGATCATTGAGGAAGGGAGGGAAAAAGAAAACAAGACAAAATCAGAGATGGAGACAAACCATAAGAGACTCTTTTTTTTTTTTTTTTAAGATTTTATTTATTTATTTGACAGAGATAGAGACAGCCAGCGAGAGAGGGAACACAAGCAGGGGGAGTGGGAGAGGAAGAAGCAGGCTCATAGTGGAGGAGCCTGATGTGGGGCTCGATCCCGGAACGCCAGGATCACGCCCTGAGCCGAAGGCAGGCGCTTAACCGCTGTGCCACCCAGGCGCCCCCATAAGAGACTCTTAATCATAGGAAACAAACTGAAAGTTGCTGAAGGGCGGGGAGAGATGGAATAATGGGTGATGGGCATTAAGAAGGGCACGTGATGTAATGAGCACTGGGTGTTATATACAACTGATGAATCACTGAACTCTACCTCTGAAAATAATAATACATTATTTATGTTAAGTAGATGGATTTAAATAAATTTAAATGTAAAAAAAATTGTGTTGGGAAACTGGATATCCCCATGTAAAAGAACAAAGATGGACCCTTCCATTTCACCTCTTACAGAAATGACTAAAAAATGGATCAAAGACCTCAATGAAAGTCCTAAAACTGTCCATCTCCCATAAGAAAACATAGGGGAAAAGCTTCATGACACTGGATAGGACAATGATTTCTTAGCTAGGACACCAAAAACACAGCAACAACAACAATAAAAGGCAAATAGGACTACATTAAAGTAAAAAACTGTTGTGAATCACAGGACACAACAGGTGAAAAGACAACCTACAGAATGGGAGAAAGTATTTGCAAATCATATATCTGATGATGAGTTAATATCCAGAATAAATAAAGAACTTGTACAGCATAATAACAAAACAATCAAATGACTTGATTTAAAAATGGGCAAAGGACTTGAATTGACATATCTAATTGACAAGCATAAGAAAATATGCTCAATATGATTAATAAGCAGAGAAGACTAAACCAAACCACAGAGATATCATCTACATTCATTCTGACGGCTACTGGAAAAAAAAGACAACCAGAAACAGAAAACACCCAATGCTGGCGAAGATGTGGAGAAAGTGGAACTTTTGTGCACCACTGGTGTGATTGTAAAATGGTGTACCACTATGGAAAACAGTATCGAAGCATCTCAAAAACTAAAAATGCAGGTACAGTATGATCCAGCAATCCCACCTCTGGGTATATATTCAAAAGAATCAGAAAGCAGGTTCTGGAAGAGATATTTGCACACCCATGTGACAGCAGCACTCTTCACAATAGACAAATGGCCAAATGGTAGAAGCAACTCAAATGTCCACCAATGGATAAATGGATAAACCAAATGTGGTCTATCCATCAATGAAATATCATTGAGTCTCACCAAGGAAGGAAATCCTGACACCTGCTACAACATGCATGAACCTTGAGGACACGATGCTCCATGAAATAAGCCCTCCCCCAAAACACAAATACTGTAGAGATCCACGGCTGGAAGCTCTCCAAAGTACCTGTATTTCCGGGAATAGAAGCTAGACTGGTAGTAACCAGGAGATTCAGAGAAGGGGGAAAAGGGGGAAGCTGTGATTCAATGGGTGCAGACAGTCAAAGGCCCGTCAGAGAAAGACAAATACCGTATGATCCCACTCATATGTGGAATTTAAGAAAGAAAATAGATGAACATGTGGGAAGGAGGAAAAGAAAAAAAGCAGAGAAGGAAACAAACCATAAGAGAATCTTCATGATAGAGAACTGAGGGTCCCTGGAGAGAGGGGGTGGGTGATGGGGATTACGGAGGGCACTTGCTGTGATAAGCACTGGGTGTCGTATTAAGTGATGAATCACGAACTGTACTCCAGAAACCAATATTGCACTGTATGTTAACTAAAATTTAAATTAGAAAAATAAAGATGCTGATCTGATGAGCACGCAACTAATGAGTCATTGAACACTACATCAAAAACTAATGATGTTGGCTAATTGAATTTAAATAAAATATAAAAAAATAAGAATGAGTACAGAATTTCAGATTTGCAAGACGAAACGTTCTGGAGGTATGTTCACAGCAGTATAAATATACTTAACATTACTGAACTTTATACTGAAAATGTTTAAAATGGCAAAATTAATGTTATGATTTCTTACAATTTTTTAAAAGTACATTCTGTATGATTCTATTTTTATTTTTTCATTATGTGCAGTTAGCTAGTGTATAGCACATAGTTTTTGATGTAGTGTTCAATGATTCGTTAGTTATGTATAATACCCAGTGTTCATCACAGCACGTGCCCTCCTCAGTTTTTATAAAGATTTTATTTATTTATTTTGGAGAGAGTGCATGGCACGAGAATGACAGGAGAGGCAGGAGGTAGAAGGAGAATCCTGAGCCCACGCTGCACTGAACACAGACCCTATGTGGGGCTCAATCCCAGGACCATGAGACCACATCCAGAGTCAAAATCAAGAGTCAGTGGCTTAACTGACTGAGCCACCATCCATCTCCTTGGGCATTAGTGTTGTTTCGTTCCCTGCTCTCTCCACCACCGCTGTGATGAACACTCCTGAAAATACAACTGAAAAACCAAGCCAGAGTTCCTGAGGGTGAGTCTGAGGACGAGCATGCTAGGTGATGGGTTCACCTGCAGCCTGGGATGAGTGCTGCTCACTGTTCTCCCAGACAGGGGTGCCTGACACCCTTCTCTCCAGGGGATCTGTGGGTACCGCCATGTCCTCAGGAACCTGAGGGCCACCCGGCCCAGGAATTCACCTTCTCTAGCAGAGGACAGATGGGGCGTCTTTCTCTGGCCAGGAATAGGAACCCTGATCCCAGGAAAGGAGAGCTCTTCCGGACACCTGGCTCAACCAGGCAGCCGTGGGCACCGTATATGTGACGGAGCCAGAGCAGCTGTACCTTGGAGGGAATGTGTGCCTTACACCAGCCGTGTGCGGGGCAGGCGGGAGCAGCAGCCCCTGCTTCTTGAGGAGCAGTGATGTGTGTGGAAGGAAGGAGGCCGGGGTGGGGGGAGCCTTCCCAGCCACACCACAGTCTCTCCCTAGGTCCTGAAACCAGCAGGAAGGGAGTTCTGAGGGCAGAGACAAGACTCCAGGAGGGTTCCCATCCAGGGAAAGGAGGCCCGCAGCCCCTGGAGGGCACTGAAGCCTCCAGCCCCACCGGCCCACAGGCCATTTGCACAGAATCACCTCTGGCACTTCCTTAGCGCGTTTTCCATGTTCGTGTGTGGACAGTGATTGGCCCACTCAGTGCTGGTGCATTTCCAGAGGCAGACTAGAAACCGTCCAGTGCCTGCTAGTGGGACAGAGGACCCCCGCCCATAGAGGCCGAAAATGTCCCCTTTCCTCCAGAGCTGGGGAAGGCAGCCACTGTCCTGGGGCAGGACCTGGTCCAGGTATGTGTCCTTTCTGATGCCACTTTCAGTGGGTATCATTGTGCCTGAGAAAGGTCCCCTCAGCCTTAGACCAGTGAGGGGCTGTCTCTGGCCCTGGCCCTGGCCCATCACGACCTGAAACCATCCTGTCTTTGGGAGGACATGCCCCTCTCTCCTCCCCAGGTCCAGGATGCCCGGGATCCTGCAAGAGCTCTTCATTCGAGGAGTCCTGGAGAGCGTATGTGTCTCGTCAGCCCAGCAAGTGAAAGAACCAACCCGCCCCCGCTATTGCTCAGTTTCTAACCGAAGCAGAATTTCCATGTACTCTTCAAGTCCAGATTCACTGTGTGCAGCAAAGACGCCTGCCCCTCCCCTCTAGGTAAGTGGGTGCTGGGGAAGGGCTGTCTGGGCATGGGGACAGCCTCCTCCCCTCTTACATGCCCTTGGGGGACCCCAGGGAAAGTCTTCCTTGCTCTCCTTCCCTCAGAGGGAGGGGCTGGCCTCGTGCTCCCAGGGCTCCCGCTGCGTCCCCACTCCTGAAGAAGAGCCACCCATGGACCTCGTGTCAGGAGTGTGGTCTGCCACTGCTCCTGGGCTCCCAGCCAGGGGCCTGGCGGCTGCATGGAGGGACTAGATTGCTTTTGGGGGGAGGGGTGCTCACTGGTGACCCTGCTCACCATCCCCCACAGTGGTCTGCAATCCAGGCTCTGTGCCCAGCGTAGGTCAATCACCAGCACCCCACATGTTCCTGCCATGGGAGCGATCATTCAGCATCACCCCATTGCACACAGGAGGAGAGCGAGGCCCAGAAAGGGGAGGCAAATGGCTCCAGTCACAGGGCTGCTCTGCAGAGAAGCTGGAAGGCCAGCCCTCCCAAGCCCCCGCTAGCCCACCCAGAGACTCCCTGAGCCCAGAGTGAGCCCTCCCCTGCCTGCCCAGCCACTCACTGGTCCCTGAGTTTGATGACGGCCTGTTCTTCTTGGCTCTGAAGGTGTTGCTGGTCGACTGGGAGCGGGAGTCCAGCTGGCGGGACAGGCGGTAGCTACAGGACAGAGTGACACGTCTGAGCTAGCAGGAGCCACACTCTGGTCTCCCTCCGAGCCTGCCCGGGAGCTGGAATCTGGGTGCCCTAGGGCCAGCATGCAACAGGGTCTGTGCTGACCAGGGAGCCATGGTTCCCAGGGAGATCCACTCTGTCCTCTCCCCACCTGCCTGGCCTCACCTCTCCTCTCTGTGGGGCTCCAGACCCGAACCAGGCCCCATAGGGCTGCTCGGCTTCCAGCTTAATTTTGCAGCCCCGAGCAGCTGGATTTCCTGGGCTGGAGGGAGGACTGGCTGCAGTCAAGGTCTGGGCTGGGACCTCGGGGAGGATGGGGCAGGGGCTCAGTCCTGGGGACTGCTCATGTCTAAAAAGGGCTGAAATCCCTGAATCCCACGGGGTCCCTCATTATAGTAACAACACCCTCACACTCAGGCATCCTGGTGGTGGGCCCTCTCCTGGCCTCCTTACCACCCTCTGACTCTAGCCAGGGCTGCCACCAGGGGCAGGCTGGACCTCGTTCTAGGTCCTGCCAGGAGAGCTAGGCAGAATGAGGAGAGGAGAAGGGGCGGACTGATCTTTCCCTGCCCTGAGTCAGCCTCCATTGCTGCCTTTAGGTCCCCTGGCCCAGCCATGCACTTAGCTAGACCCTGGGAGGGAGTCTGCATTCCAGGCCAGCTGGGTGGGGGGGGTATTCAGTGACCTTTGTGTCCCCAGATGTCCAACCCACCTGGCCTTGCACCCTGAGGCTTGCTGCCCAGGGTGGGCATGGTTCTGGGGCTCAGCAGACTTTGGGCCACAGAGCACTTGGCAGTGGTAAGGGAACATGGGGGACCAGTCAGGTGTGGAGCCATGGGTCTCGTGCACGTCCGTCACAGGGCGGGGTCATGATACACGTGCTGTGCGCAGGTCCCCTGTGCACACCTGACCCTCTCAGTGGAGAGGCCTGTGTGCCTGGTACACCTGTCCTCCACCTACCCCAGAGGAGCGGCCACATTCAAGCATTTCCATGTCCAACCCTCAGGGACAGTTGGGAACCTGGGGTCCAGAGAGTCAGGGACTGGCCCAGGACAAATGAGGGGTGCAGAGTCCAAGGAGCAGGGCTTCTCTTCAGTCCTAGGCCAGCCTTAACCCTCCCATGAGGTTTGCTTTGGGGGTGAGAGCCCCTCAGATCCTCGGGGATAGCTCCCCACCCCATCCCATGCAGGGACATGACCTTGGGCATCCCCAGGCAGGTAGAGGCATGTGCGCACACACACACACACACACTCTGACTGCCCAGCTGGGGGTCAGAAGGGGAGGACACCCTGGGAGCGAGGTGGTGACAAAAAGAAGAAAGAGGTCAGAGAGAGCTGGGCCATGGGGGCAGGGGCATCAGGACTCCTGGCAATACCCCAGATCCATAGCATGGGGAGGGGAGACACGCGAGGCTGATGGTCAGGGGGTCCCCAAGGGGCCCAGAGGGGTTGCCAGGGCACTGGGAGAGGACAGGGTCTGGGGTCCGTGTCCATCACCTCCTGGGCACCTGGAAGTAGGAAGAGACACCCTAGTGCAGAGGGAGCTCAGCTTACTCTACGGTCATTGGGCTGTAGAGAGGCTGTCCCAGGATCCCACAGGCTTGTAGAAGAGCCTGTGGCCTTGGATCTCGTCCCTGACCCACTGTGCTCCCAGTCCTGGAAAATGCTTTGTACTCCTCGAGGTTCTTCTGAGCAGAGGGCAGGCTGGGGGCTGAGGACCTGGGTAGAGCAGAGCAGACGTGGCCTCAACTAACTGAGGTGCAATCAGGTCTATCTATCTTTGGTTCCAGGCAGCCTTTGCTGAGACCTTCCACACTTGGACACAGTTCTGTCCATGCACCCTGTAGTCAGATGCTTTCCGTAGTCAATGGCCCTGGACGTTGCAAAGTGAGAGGGGAACAGGTTTGTTTCAATGGTCCCCCGGATGTTGCAAAATGAAGGGAACAGGTTTGTTCCAGATTATTAAAAAAAAAAAAAAAAATGATACAGGGTCATTTAAAAATGTTGAAAGTAGAGAAGGTAAAACCTCCATAAAAATAAAAAATATTTTTGCATACTTTCTCCTGTTCTTTGTCTATTTAGTTATTTACTTCAGATATTGTATAAATAAATTCAGACATAAAAACCACACTGTTTAATAGAGTGATATTATCACTACAGAGAGATACAATGTAACAAATACAAAGGGAAGGGTGCCATGGATGCCTCTGCAGCTCTCTCCATGGTCTTCCATGTGTCATTGGCACGTCTGTCTTGGCTTTTCATTTTTCATCGGTTCCATGCATTGCTGTATGCGTTTACGCATAGAGGATGACTCACACTGCACACAGATCTGATCACGTGCCTCCTGTGAGAGTCTCTTCTTGTTCTCAAACTCTGTAGGGTTGGAATCCAGGGCGCTGCCATCAGCACTGTGTCCGTGAAAGGTCGTCGTGTGATTGATGTGTTTCCTCTGGATGCGCTTTTTTGCTGCTGTGTTATAATTCATGCATGACTCTACCACAATTACTTTCCACACTTCGGGTTAAGTATTTGCTTGATTTTAGTAAACATCCTTGTACACATATCCCTGTGCAAATAGGTG
>NW_024424452.1:39229823-39342323 GCF_017311325.1 Ursus maritimus
ATACATGTATTGCTAAAACTATCACTATTTGCAAATGACATGGAAATCCCCAAAGATTCCACAAAAACTGTTAGAATAAACAAATTCAGTAAAGCTGCAGGATATAAAGTCAATATACAGAGACCTGTTGCATTTCATATTTTTAGATTTATTTGATTTATTTGGACAGGGAGAGAGAGCGGCAGGGGGGAGTGGCAGAGCAGAGGGAGAAGCAACACCCGCTAAACCCGGAGGCCAAGTCAGGGGATCAATCCCAGGCACTCTGGGATCCATGACCTGAGCTGAAGGGCAGGCTGCACGATGGAGCCACCTCGTGTGACCAACTTCTTGCATTTGCTATGATACTGATTGACACACTTTCTTTGCAAAAGGAAATTAAAGCAGATGCCATTTACAACTGCATCAAAAAATCGAGAAAAAGAACCAAGAATGAGAAAGACATGCTACACTAAACATGGCGGAAAAGAAAGGGAAAAACATGTGTGTGGTGGGGCGGATGTTTGGTCAAAGATTTATGGAAGGCAATCACAACAGAAGCTACCCATCTCTACTGGGAAGAGTTAATATTATGAACATGTCCATCGGTCAAAGCAATCGATGGACAGATGTGATCGAAACCCCTGAATTCATGGCTATTATTCGAGAAATGCACAGAAGACAGCCTCAAAATTCCTATGGAATCACAAAAGAGCCCAAATACCCAAAGTGAACTGGAGAAAGAAGCTGAGTCACACACTCCTGGAATTTCAGCTTAGATTACAAAGAACTGAAATGTATCATCAAAAATATTACTGATACAACATATACTTACACCAGCACCGGTCGAATGGAACAGAATAGCCTGCATCGAAACTGACCTCCACTAGATGGCATACTAACTATGAAACAGCAGCAGAAGATATGCCATGGGGAAAGGACTGTTCTTCAGGGAGCGGTAACAGGAAAACAATGACCTAAATGCGAAGAATGGAACTGGGATCAGCTTTCTTACACGCACACACAAAATTTCCATGTAATGGATGAATGACTGAACATAAGGACCTGAATCCATACCAACCTCAGAAGACACAGGTACTGTTTCTCGACGTTGGTTTGGGCAAAGAGTCTTTAGATCGGACACCAAATGCAAAGGCAACAAAAGCAAAAATAAACAAGTGGAACAACATCAAACTGAAATCTTCCACACGGCAAAAGAAACCAGCAAAAACTTAGAAGGCCACTGAGCCAATAAGAAAAAAATATCTGCGAATCATATGAGAAGAGGCTAATATCCAGAATGCACACAACACTCTTACAAATCAAAACAAAAAAAACTGTATAAAAAATGGGGGGAATATGTGAATAGATACTTTCCAAAGATGGCACACAGGTGCCAACAGACAGAAAAAGTTGTTTGACATCACTAATCATCGTTAGGGAGACATAAGTCAAAACCACAATTGGCTATCCCCTCACAACTGTTGCAACGGCAATCGTCCCAGAGGCAGACGACGGGACCCTGTGCACTGTTGGTGGGAATGGAAATGGGTGCACCCACTGTGACAAACGGTATGGAGGTTCCTGAAAAAAATAAATACAACTACCACATGACCCAGTAATGGCTCTACTGATTATTGATTTGGAGAACACAAAAACACTGCCTCAAAAAGACAGATGCACTCCCACGTTCACTGCAGCATTATTCACAATAACCAGACATAGAAACAGAGACTTTGGGAGCCTTATGCCAAGTAACTCAGACACAGAAAGACAAATACCAGATGCTCTCATGTACATTCCACATGGAATAAACAAATACTGAACGCATAGATACTGAGAACAGATGGGTGGGTGCCTGATTCAGGGATGGGGTGGTAGAAACGGTTGAAGGTGGTCAAAGGCGCAATGTTTGAGTGATAAAATCCAACAGTCATGGAATGTTCTGTCCAGCAGGGAGACTAAAACTAACCCCGCAGGATGGGGTATAGGTTTCCCTGCTCTTTGAAAGTACAGTGTTCCAAGGAAACCTTCCACAGAAGAAATGGTGTCAAGAAGGAATGACCATTAATTTATATGGAAAAATTAGAAAGCACGCTCAGACTCCAAAAATTCCTTCTCTTTGGCTTTTCTTAGGCCTCAGGACACAACTCCTAACGGATGCCAAAAATAAATGGAGATAAAGCACAGCAGAGCCTCACAGACACAATTCAAAGCGCTGGTGGCTGGATGCCAAGAGCGGTTCCCAGCGGAAGGAGCTGGTTGGGGTGCACGCCGCCTCTGTCATGCTTCTCCCCAAAACAGACGCAGAACGCAATTCTCACTGTTTGACTTTTTTCATAAGAGGGAAATCTTCTTCAGGTCTCTTCCTGTTACTGAAGCCGGGTAATAACGTAGATCTTTCAAGAAAGCCAAGTGTCTTACTGTGAACGTTTAAAAAGTGGGGGATACCTGTACTTGAATGTTGCTGAGGGAGGAGATGTGAAAGGTTCTCCCAGACACAAACTTCAGCAGATCCACTGGGAAAGGCACCTTCCTCAGCATGCGGCACACGGACTACCTCCTACCCCAAGAAACCTTCTCCTTCCCCTAGCTCAGGACAACCCACAACAGCTGGGAGTTACCCCAGTTCCTCCTTTCTCTCATTCCCAATATCTAAGCTGTCGGCAAATCCTGTGAGCTCCATCTTCAAGACGCACCCAGAATAGGACTAACCACTCCTTCCAAGGCCACCTGTCTGGTCCACACTGAAGCTCATCTCTTGCTTGAGTTCCTAGAAAAGGGTCATCATTGACCTTCCTTGCCCATCCTCAACCCTCTGTCATCTGTTCTCAACACTGAAGCCAGGATGGCCTGGTGAAACAGGGTCCCGTGGGGTCACAGCCCTGCAATGGCTTTCTGTCACGCTCTGTCACGTCCCTGAGGTCATGTCCTAAGCTGTCTCCTGTAGCCACAGGGCCTTCTTGCTGCTCCTGGACGTGCCTCCTATGCTACTGCCCCACGGCCTTTACACATGCTTTCCCTTCTGTTTAGAATGCTCTTGATGTAAAAAGGAGAATTACAGACCGATATCCCTGATGAATATAGATGCCAAAATTCTCAGCAAGATCCTAGCTAATAGGATCCAATACATTAAAGGGATTATCCATCATGACCAAGTGGGATTCATCCCTGGGATGCAAGCGTGGTTCAACATATACAAATCGATCAGTGTGATAGATCACATCAACAAGAAAAGAGTCAAGAACCATAGGATCCTCTCAATGGATGCAGAAAAAGAATTTGACAAAAAACAGCATCCTTTCCTGATTAAAACACTTCAGAGTGTAGGGATAGAGGGTACATTCCTCAAGCTCAAAAACCCATCTATGAAAAGCCTACGGCGAATATCATTCTCAATGGGGAAAAGCTGGAATCCTTTCCCTTAAGATCAGGAAAAGGACAAGGATGCCCACTCTCGCCACTATTATTCAACACAGTACTAGAAGTCCTTGCAACAGCAATCAGACAACAAAAAGGAATAAAACGTATTCAAATCGGCAATGAAGAAGTCAAACTGTCTCTCTTCGCAGATGACATGATACTCTATATGGAAAACCCAAAAGACTCCACCCCCAAATTACTAGGACTTATAGAGCAATTCAGTAATGTGGCGGGATTCAAAATCAATGCTCAGGAATCAGTTGCATTTCTTTACACGAACAATGAGACTGAAGAAAGAGAAATTAGGGAATCCATCCCATTTACAATAGCACCAAAAATCATACGATATCTCAGAATTAACTTAACCAGAGAGGTAAAGGATCTATATTCTAGAAACTACAGATCACTCTTGAAAGACATTGAAGAAAACACAAAAAGATGGAAAAACGTTCCATGCTCATGGATCATAAGAATACACAGTTAAAATGTCTGTGCTACCCAGAGCAATCTACACTTTCAATGCCATCCCGATCAAATTACCAATGACATTTTTCAAAGAACTAAAACAAATAGCCCTTAAATTTGTGTGGAACCAGAAAAGGCCCCAAATCGCCAAGGAACTGTTGAAAAGGAAAAACAAAGCTGGGGGCATCACAATGCCGGATTTCAAGCTGTACTACAAAGCTGTGATCACAAAGAGAGCATGGTACTGGCACAAAAAAAGACACATAGTCCAATGGAACAGAATAGAGAATCCAAAAATGGACCCTCGGCTCTTTGGGCAACTAATCTTTGACGAAGCAGGAAAAAACATCCAGTGGAAAAAAGACAGTCTCTTCAATAAATGGTGCTGGGAAAATTGGACAGCTACATGCAAAAGAATGAACTTGACCACTCTCTCACACCATACACAAAGATAAACTCCAATTGGATGCAAGACCTCAATGTGAGACAAGAATACATCAAAATTCTAGAGGAGAACATAGGCAGCAACCTCTACGACATCGGCCAAAGCAACCTTTTTCATGACACATCTCCAAATGCAAGAGAAACAAAAGAAAAAATGAACTTGTGGGACTACATCAAGATAAAAACTTCTGCACGGCCAAGGAAACAGTAAAAAAAACTAAGAGGCAGCCCACGGAATGAGAGAATATATTTGCAAATGACACTACAGATAAAAAACTGGTATCCGAGATCTACAAAGAACTTCTCAAACTCAATACACGAGAAACAAATAATCAAATCAAACATGCGCAGAAGATATGAACAGACACTTTTCCAATGAAGACATACAAATGGCTAAAAGACACATGAAAAAATTTTCAAGATCATCAGCCAACAAGGAAAATCAAATCAAAACCACACTGAGATACCACCTTACGCCAGTTAGAATGGCAAAAATTGACAAGGCAAGAGACAACAATTGCTGGAGAGGATGTGGAGAAAGGGGATCCCTCCTACATTGTTGGTGGGAATGCAAGTTGGTACAGCCACTCTGGAAAACAGTGTGGAGGTCCCTTAAAAAGTCAAAAATAGAGCTACCCTATGATCCAGCCATTGCACTACTGGGTATTTACCCCAAAGATACAGACATAGTGAAGAGAAGGGCCGTAGGCACCCCACTGTTCATAGCAGCATTGTCCACAATAGCTAAATTGTGGAAGGAGTCGAGATGCCCTTCAACAGACAAATGGATTAAGAAGATGTGGTCCAGGGGCGACTGGGTAGTGCAGTCGTTAAGCATCTGCCTTTGGCTCAGGGCGTGATCCCGGTGTTCCGGGATCAAGTCCCACATCGGGCTCCTCCGCTGGGAGCCTGCCTCTTCCTCTCCCACTCCCCTGCTGTGTTCCCTCTCTCGCTGGTTGTCTCCCTGTCACATAAATAAATAAAATCTTTAAAAAAAAAAAGAAGAAGAAGAAGAAGATGTGGTCCATATACACAATAGAATATTACTCAGCCATCAGAGAGAACGATTACCCAACATTTGCAGCAACATGGACAGGACTCGAAGAGATTATGCAAAGTGAAATAGGTCAAGCAGAAAAAGACAATTATCATATGGTTTCACTCATTTATGGAACATAAGAAATGAGATAGGTAGGAGAAGGAAGGGAAGAATGAAGGGGGGGTAAACAGAAGAGGGAATGAACCACCAGAGACTATGGACTCTGGGAAACAAACTGAGGGCCTCAGGGGAAGAGGGATGGGGGATTTGTGCTGGGCTAGAGATGGGTATTATGCGAGGGCACGTATTGTATGGAGCACTGGGTGTTATACGCAAATAATGAATCATGGAACACTACATCAAAAATAAGGATGTACTGTACGGTGACTAATAAAAAATTATTATTAAAAAATGCTCTTGATGTGATATCATTCACCTTCTTTATATCTTGACTCAGGTAACACCTTCTTAGTGAAGTCCCACCTGGCCCGTATGTGAATAGCAAACACCACCCTCACCTCCCCTTGTCTGTCTCCTGTTTTATATTTCCATAGCACTTATCAAATGTCTCCAGTCCATCTCGGCAAGCAAGAAACCAAGGCAAAAACTGTTCGCTTAACCACCGACTTCCCCCAATGTCGTGCTCCAAATCCCCAGGGGAAAAGGTGCCCCAGGCTCTTGCACAGCCAGGATGCCTGGGACACGGGGGTCCACCTACTGCACCCTGAACACCATCATGAAAGGGAGCCATACGAGGAATCCACCTGCACAGGAAACCTGAAACCAGACACCTTCCTCGATGACAGGTGAGCACACACGCTTCCTCCCCTTGCCTGAGGTGCTCATCCAAGAAAGCTGAGCAAAGACGCATCCCAGGGTCCAAATCTCCCTCTGGCTGAGGTCCTGGGAAAGAGACATCTCTCCTCCCTGCACCAACCACCTGGGATTGGTGTCCGGAATCCTCCTGTGCTCAGGCAGAGCGGTGCTCCTGTCCCTCTTTCCTGTGAGGTCCTCACAAACCAGTGGTCAGGAAGGAGCCTGCAGCAGTATCAACAGGCCGCCCAGCTCAGCCTCAGTCCTGCACGTCCGCCCCACGCGGAACTGGACCTTCACAGAGACTGGTGTCCTGTGTGGCCTCAGAACCTAACGGCAGGAGCGGAGATTTCAAGGTCCAAAGGAACACTGACTCTTCCACAAAGCACAGCAACGTGGAGAGAGGATTTCTCAGGGGTGTGGCTCCGGAAGAAGTGCTTCTGATGGCTGAACTCAGACACCAGGCAGAGGACATCTGCTGTGTGTCCTCCGAGGAAACAGGCAGCACACTGGGCAAGAATCCATAATGCTGCCTGGGGGCTGCTTCCCACTGACCACCCTGCTGAGCCGAGGGCTTGAGAACCAATCATGAACCAACTGTCTTATCACATATGCAGCCTGAGTGCTGCCGGGGCGGGGGGGTGGGGGTAGGGGTGGGGGGAAGTGACCCCAGTCCCGATCCTTGTAGCAACCTGGCCTGCCCATCAAGAGCGACGGTCCAAGACCATGACGTCACAACCCCCCAGCTATCTGATCCGACCACCCTGCCAGGCTAGCACCTGCTCAGTGAGTCCTAAGACCCAGAGAATTCTTTGCACTCCAGCTCAATCCTTCTCACAGAGAAGCAATCTCCAGCCTCAGAAAAGCCTCATCATTAGCTCTGGAATTCCCTGGGTTGTATCTACATTGGCCCACACAGGGGTCCCATGCAGACCACTCCGCAAATGCCCTAGGGTTGCAAGCCACTTTCAAGCTGCCCTTAGAAAGGCAGAAACTGGCCCGGTTAGGCAGACCAGCCAAGTGACTCGATGTGCTGCAAACTCGGACAACGTCCTCCCTGAACACCAGCGCTTCTGAGCTCAAGCTTCCAACCTTCGCTCACTGGGCACTGAGCACCACGTCGGCATGAACACTGCTCTTCGATTCACTGGCCTCCCAGTCCTTCCAATCAGAAACCCAGCTCCAGACACCACTCTAGTTTCCCTTCAGAGAGAGAAGTCAACTGATGGAATAAAACACTCCCTGTGCACAGCACACTTCTATCCACATCGAATTCCTTGGTCTTTCTCATTCGGGCAGCCCTACAAGACCCACACCAATGAGAGATAACTCAAGTTCAATCATCACGTATATATTTGACCTTGTGTTGTTCCTTTTGCTATGTGTATCTCAAAGTCAATGTCTATATTGCTTTCTTAAAACATCAATAATAATAATGACACTGTCACCTAAGGGTTAGGATCACCACAGCCAGACAACATGACTCTGGTCCAGATAAGGACGAAGACACAACCTCAGCCCATGAATCAAACCCCACACCCTCAGGAATCCCGACACACCTCACGGGTGAAGAGTTCCTTTGCTACATGGAGTTGTCTGCGTCCAAAGGATACAGGCAACCCCCAGCATTCATTCTGTTTTCTTCGTCAATTCCCCAGCTCAAGTCGCAAGTGACTCACTGGGTCAAGCTTCCAGAGCCCAGGATGGGCCTCCAGGTAAGCAGCACCCCCCCGCCCCCACCCCGGGAAAGGTAACGGGGGGCTCGATTTCCTTTGGGAGCACAATGTGCCACTCCCCAAGCTCCTAAAGAACCCACACTCCTTCTCCCTTTCTCCCTCTCACAAAGGCCACCAAACCCTGTGACAGCTCTGAGGCTGTTTTACTTTAACAAATAATTTCTCATATCGGAATGTGGCTCACAGAAGAGAAAAACATGAACAAACTTCAAAAAGGATTCTCTTTAATATTTCAGAAGACTGTTTTTCCATTGTTTAATTAAACAGGAAATAAAAGGCACAGATAGCCCCTTCCACTAGCAGGTCCGATTCACTTCAGTGATTGAAAGTAGAGCAGAAATAAAAGAGTAACATGTTCTGGAGGACCATCACGTCCATCACCTCTAGGTTTGAAACTGCGACGAGATGCAAGGAAAGAAGCACCACAAACATCTCGGCCTGGCGACTCTGACAGTCTGAAATCTGCAGTGGAAGGGACAGAAGATGAGGCTGTGTGTGTTGGCTGGAGGCTGGTGGCCTGGTGAAGAAGGCTCGGCCAGCTCTCCACCTGTGCCTCACTTGTCCTCAAGCCAGGAACTCTCATACAGCCCCTCACCTGTCACAGCTCACACAGGAGACCCAGCACCCCTGGCCACCCCCACCGTGCTGCAGAATTCATCCAGTCTCCTCTGAGGAATCCCTGTCAGCTTTACTGCAGACCTGGAACTCCCTCTCCTGCAAAGCCCCGGATTCCCTCTTCTTCCAAAATCAGTCTTCAAGGCTTTCATGAGCAAGCTATAACAAGCTAATTAATAAAGGTTCACACCTACTTCCCTTTCTGTTGCCCCTTTTCTCACCTTCCCTTCCTACCTGTGCAACCTGTAACATATCAGTGGAAAATGACGTGCTCTGAGATCTGAATCTTTCATTGCAGCTTTCTGAGGACTCCTATCGTGCATAAGAAACAGTGTATCCTAGCAACAGGGCAAGTTTTACAACTATCATTCATAGAATAGTACTGCCCAAACATTTAATTTTTTACCTCACCTCTTTTCAAAAGCAGAACACTTTTCCTTTCTTTCTTTACTTAAATTCCAGTTAGTTCACATGCCATGGAATACCCGCTTCAGGGGTAGGATTTAGTATTCCCTCCGCATACAACACCCGTGCTCATCACAATGCCCTCCTTCAATACCTCACCCATTTAACTTTTCCCCACGCCCCTGTCCCAGCAACACTACAGTTTGTTTCCAAGGCTATGGTCTATTTTGCTTTGCCTCTCTCATCACTCCTCAACTCTGCTTCATCTTGTTTTCTCTGAAATTCCACAAGAGTTAATCATATGGATATTGTTCTTTTCATGATTTCTTAGCTAAGTACTACTCTGTAGATCCTGGATCCACATCTTGTCAAAGTGGTAGATGTCATTCTTCTTCTGGAAGCTGAGTTACGGCTATTCCATATACATAGTGTATCCTGCACATCTGCTTTATCCATTCATCAGTGATGGACTTTGGGATTCTCTCCATAGTTTGGACTGTGGATTGCTGCTATAAACATCAGGTGTCATGTACCCTTCTAATTTCTGCATTTTGTATCCTCTGGGTAAATACCTAGGAGAGCAATTGCTGTGATCAGTGGTTGTTCATCAATGTTAACTTTTGAGGAACCCCCTAATCTTTTCCAGAGTGGCTGCACCACTTGCATTCCCACCAACAGGGATGGGAGGGTTCCCCTTGCAGAACCATTATCTGTCGCAATTTGCATAAGAGGAAACAAAACCCTGTGGAGATGCACCCAGGGTCAGTGCGAAGGTTGCAGAATTCACCCCAAGGGCTCCTTGGACGCCAAGCCCCTTGAAGCCACCAGCACTGCCTCATCCAAACGAACTCCTGTGACTCTCCTTCTGACTCACCACCAAAGAAACTACAGAGAGAATATGGCACCTCAAAATATCGAGATAATATTCATTAGTAAGCAACCTAGAAAGTCAAGCTCAACTTTTTAAACAGGAAAAGGCCGCTTGGATAATTTTAACTTTTCCTCCACCCCTAACTTTAACTTCTCAAGGAAAGACTCAACAATGATGAAAACACATCACCTTGTCAAATGCGCACATCATCCAAGTCTGTATCTGAAGACAAAAAGCCACCTAACTCTAATGCTGGTCCACTCAACCATACTTAGGCCCAACTTGAATAAACACTGTTGAGACTGAAGGAATCAAATTAGATGTTAATAAACAGCACAGAGTGAATCTCAATTCTCTTCCCTTTCTACTAAAAAGAGGGTTCCTAGGAAACAGATGTTCAAAATACATTATGTAAGCAATAAATGAACAAGAAATTGTGCATCCCTGCAATAGTTCACCTGCAGGGAAACTAAGGAACTCTTGCACCAAATCCAGAATGCTGACAGCTACTTAGTCTTACTTGAGGCTCAACTAGAGAAAAGGAAAAGCCCAGGAGGTTTTGGGAAATGGAGAGGTTTTACCTCCAGTCCTGACATAGACAAGACATCTTCACCAAACAGTACGTGTAGTTTCATGAACGCTGGCGTCCTGTGTACGCTGCCTCCTGACTCAGGATGCTGCGCAACCTCGGTCTGTGAGCCAGAGCAGAGAAGTGCTGTCAGCTGGGAGAGAAGGCACCTCTGACCAAAGTCCTGCACACCTGCTTTGGTTCTGGGCTTGAAGGGCAACACATACTTGTTTTTAGCAGTAATTATCTTCATTCTATAGACAATGACCTTGCCTTTCTGGAAAGCGTATACTCTTTCTAAAGAAGCCCTCAATCTGCGCTATTCCAATCCTAAGTGGCTGGTTTAGCCCGCCTCCAGGCCCCACCTGGAGGATTTTCCAGCACGATTCTAACAGCCACCACCACCTAACCTGGGCACAGGGATATGCTGAAGTTACACCCTGGGGTGCTACACCATTATCTGGAGCAGGGAACTGACCTCCTGAGGATCGACCCATTGCCCCGAACGGGATAGCGGGGACTGCTCTGGGGCTTGTTAACTACCACACTGTGCCTGGGGGAACAGGGAACACCCTGCTGAACTCAGGGGTACCTGCTCAGGTCCATCACCTGCACTGTGTCAGAGTAACCGGAGACACCCCACTGAAGATGGGGACTGGTGCGGCCCCCTTACCCGCACTCTTCTCGGGAACACGGGAAACCCTGACATTCTGCAACCCATCCCACAAAAGCTCAGTGAGCAGGCGCCCTGGAGTTCACGGGTTCAGGAATACGGCCAGTTGACGGAACTACGGGCTGAAGAGACTTTCAAAGAAAAGAAAACTCACCGGAGCCCCTTACTGATGAACTCTCTTCCACGCACCCTTCCAGAACCCGCTCTCCCACCCAGCGCACCTACCCCGACCCCATACGCAGTGCACAGCGCTCACTCACCACAGCGGGGAACTCCGCGGGCAACCTCTCTCCCACGCTGCCTCTCCCCTTCCCCCTTGCCCCAGGTCCAACCCGCTGAACTGACCGCCCACAGAGACTAGCCCACCCCCACACAGTGATTGGTCGGGAGGGTGATGCCCAGCCCCTTGGATGCCGGGCGCCGCCCTCACGCCCGCAACCCTGCCAGTGAGGGGTCCAGGAGGCGCCTCCTGCTCCCAACACCCAGCACAGGCATGATGGGGCCGTGGCGGGCCCCACTCACACAGCCTGGCCCTTCCGGGGACCCCTTCAGCTGCAGAAGACCTCAGAGCCCTGCCCCTTCCCTTTCTGCACCAGCCCCCCTGCTGGCGTGTGCCTGGTCTCCAGGCAAGGTCAGCTGCTCTCTAGACCCTCCAAGGTTATGCTTTAGGAAATGCAATGATTTCATTGCATTTCAAGCAACTTTAGACCTAAAAGTAATGCTCTAATTGGGAAGAGCTTCACCTTCTGGTCTCACCCATGCGAGTGGACAGTGCTTCTTTCAGACCTTCAAAGCATCCTTCTAGGATGAGCCCATTTGTGCTGGAATCTATATACACATGCTTGGTTCTGCAGGGAAGCTGCCTAGGATGGAGAACAGCCGCCTTCTGTGCTGTTGCTAAGTTGTGAACCAGGAACATATATTTTTTACTACTTAAAAGAAAGCGCATTGTTATTGTTAATGCTAAATGAACTAAATAAACATTTTAGAGAGAAAGGAAGAGAGTTTTATTCAAACCCAAGTCAGGACAGCTGCCTGAGAGACACGATCTTCACAAAGAAGGGATTGCTCCGGTGAAGGAACATTTGGGGCAGGGTTTACATATTTGTTCTGCTTTGTTTTACGTACAGAGTTACACATCATGATGAGGAAGAAGATTCCAGGAAAGTGACAGACTTGTTCTTTATAGCCAGTATGTGCAAGTCAGTATGACTTAATCTAAGGGAGCCAGAGAGGTTCTTTATTTTTTTCTTATCTTTCTGTTGGCATTTCTTTGGTTATTTTTTTCTTCTCGAAGCAGATGTCCAACATGTGCTTGGGGCAGAAATAGGGCCCATGCTTTGAGGTTTTACCCAGTCATTTTGAGCCGGGTAAAATGTTAAAGGACAGCTTCCCTGAGAGCCCAGGATCAGGGCCCACAGATGATATAAGATAAAAATTACTCTTATCATTATAATTACTACTAAAGGGAGGAATTTGAGACAAAAGCACCTTTCACAAGAGTACCAAGAAATCAAAATGATGCCTTCAGAAGGCTACCTGCTCCATGGTCAGCACAGGTAACAGAAGTGTTCACTGTCTCTGGACTCCTGCCCTTCTCCTGCCCAAATCTCTGAAGCACACAGATCATTTAAAATCAGAATTTTAGGGGGCGCCTGGGTGGCTCAGTCGTTAAGCCGCTCAAGTTTTGGCTCGGCGCATGATCCCAGCGCCTTGGGATCGTTTTCCCACATCAGGCTCCTCTGCTAAGAGCCTGCTTCTTCCTCTCCCACTCCCCCTGCCTATGTTCCCTCTCTCACTGGCTGTCTCTCTCTCTCTCTCTCTGTCAAATAAATAATTAAAATCTTTTAAAAAATAAAAAAGAAAAGAAAATCAGAATTTTAGAACTGCTGGACACCTTAGAGATGTCTGGCACCATTCCCTTGTACTACAGAATAAAACAGAGTAGCTCATTGTCACACACTAACTTAAACATGAAGTACCCCCTGGATGCACTAAGTTCTTTCTCTGCAAATGTTGACTAATGTAAGTCACAGTCATACCATATAAACACTGCGATGGCTGGGAAGTAAATAATCACAGGTAAGGGAATATTTTAGCCATTTTTATAAACATTGGCTCACTTTGTAGAAGAGGCTGAGATGACTGTTTTTAAATACTATTTCAAACCTGTCTTACAGCACACTCTGAACATACCAGAGCCTGAATCAACTAAAAATAGCTCCTTTCAGTACTTTAATACCAGAAAATATTATACTGTCTCTATTCCTAGGGGATCTTTGAGTATCTCACCCGAGGTCCTCCACTGAGATAATTATCTTCATGTTAATGATGGGCAGAGGTTAAAAGACCAGCTGAATCTGTTCCAGTTGGCCACACGACAAGAAAATCCTGATACCTGATAGGTTTCCAAATAGAGAAGACCAGAGATAAGAGGGAAATAGTACGCTGTATGGAATAACAAGGGATTTGGAGTCAATTTGGGGATCCCACTTAGGTTTCTGACACTAAAATGCTCTGTGGCTCGTATTGTCTGAGTCCCCATCTAACCATCTGAAAAGGGGCCTAATAATATCTACATCCTAGCTGAGAAGTTTAAGAGGGAGAATGCTGCTACAAAGAGCCAGTATGATGTCTCTCAAGAACAGGTGCTCAGGAAGCCATGGAATTACTATTGGGTCTATTTCTTTCCAGAAGAAAGAACACATGGCTTCTAATTCATTTCTAATAGATGACTCACAAGATGATTTTCAAACCTGAAGGAAGGTCAAGAAGTTACTTCAGTCATATTTCTCTGAGAAATCATGTTTTTGCAGTGGTGAGGACAATACAACAGCACCATCATCACTAGGAGTGGGGAGTTTCCCATTACCATATGGCCATGTTGTCCCCCTTAGCTCAGGGCCACCAGAAAGGGCAGCTGGGGGCGGAGGCACAGGCCAAGGCTGCTAAGCGTGGCTGGGTCAGGCAGAGCTCTGAAGCTGAACTCCCATCTAGATTAGGATAGTGAGGGCTCTTCACAGATAGAGGGCCATTGTCTGTGAGCCCTGACATGGAAAGGTGGAGAATTTCCATTCTGATTCCCTCTGACTTCTTAGATATGCAGCAAAGTTACATTTAATTTTTAAACACTGAGGGATCTCCTTGGTTTTCTTTTCTGACTACAGGTTTAATTCCCTGTGGTCTAAGAATGAATCTAGTTAATTTTCAGGCTTTTAAAAATTGTAGACTTGATTTGTGACCCAGCATACCATCTATTTGGGTAATATTCTGTGACCACTAGAAAAGAATGTATTTTGCACTTATTAGGTAATGTTCCATATATGTCAATTAGGTGACATTTGTTACCATGTTTTGTCTGCTTTTTCTAGCAGATACTGAGAAAGGCATATTAAAATCTCAAACAATGCTGCTCTGTTCAACATTGCATTGAGAATCTACCCAGAGTTATAAGGTAAGAGAAACAAAAGGTATAAGAATTGAGGGGATAATTTGTCACTATACACAGATAATATGATGGTGTACAATAGAAAATCCAAAATAGTCTATAAATACAATTAGAATTAAAAATGGAATTTAGAAATTTGAGATGGACCATAGCTTAATGTTAGACCACTTGGAAGATGTGTAGAAAATGTTGATCTCGGTGGGACACGGACTGCACTCAACCTTTTGAAAAGCACCAGTGGGACTTCATAAAAATGTGACGGTTCTCCTTATCTCATGACCGCTAAGAAAATGAAAAGGCAAGCCATGTGGACTAGCAAAGGCATTTGCAACACACACACTGACAAAGACTCAGCCAATGTGAATTCTATGCATCAATCCTATAAAAAAAGCCAGTCTATTTAAAAATGAATACTTCAAATGTTGGAGAGGATGTGGAGAAAGGGGACCCTCTTACACTGTCGGTGGGAATGCAAGCTGGTACACCCACTCTTAAAAACAGTATGGACGCTCCTCAAGACGTTTGACCCAACAGTTGCACTACTAGGTATTCATCTCTAAGATACAAATGTACTGATCCAAAGGGGCACCTGCACCCCAATGTCCACAATAGCCAAACTGTGGAAGGAGCTGAGATGTCCTTCAACAGATGAATGGATAAAGAAGATGTGGTCCATATACACAATGGAATATTACTCAGCCATCAGAAAGGATGAATGCCTACCATTTGCATCAACATGAATGGAACTGAAAGGGATTATTCTAAGTGAAATAAGTCAATCAGAGAAAGACAATTATCATATTATTTCACTCATATGTGGAATATAAGGAATAGCTTATTAGAGGACAATAGGGGTATGGGGGCAATTGAATGGGAAGAAATCAGAGAGGAGACAAACCATAGAGACTCTTGACTCTGGGAAACAGACTGAGGAAAGTGAGGAAATAGGTGGTGAGAGGGGTAAATTCAAGATGGGCATTGAAGAGGGCACACGATATGACTAACAGTGGGTATTATACTGGAAGTAATGAATACTGAATATTATATCAAAAGCCACGATGTATTATACCGCTAAAAATTAAATTAAACAATTAAATTAAAATGGATGTTTCTCAAAAGACGCCAATACTCAAAAGGGTAATTAACAGTATTATTTTCAGGAATATCCAGACCTCTTCTAAAAACAAAACATACACACAAACCAGTATTCCCAGATGGATGACATCCTTATTTCTGAGGACAACTTGGAGAACAGACGAGCATCCAAGTCAAGTGATGGAACACGACACTCAGAGGATGGACAATTGACCTAAGTTAGGGCTCAGGATCTCAAACTACAGTACAATTTCTAGGCATAATTTTGTCCTCTGAAGGCAGACAACTGCCACACCACGTCATATGCCACATAGGTTGCTTACCAACCCCTACCATAAAGGAAGAAGATCAGAAAGAGATAGGACTGGTAGGAAAGAGCAAAAATCACATGTGGGGATTATCCTGAAACACACTGATTACATAACTAGTGTAAGGAAGTGTAGGGAACTGACATGGACGGAGACTCAAGAGGTACTTTGGAAAATGCTGTCTGAAATTGTCACACACTGGTACTAGCACAGGGCTCTGAGCATACCTTAGAATGCCTATACTCACAAGACTTTGCAACATGGTCTCTGAGGACTGAAACCTTCAAGACCTCAAAGTTAACTGATTGACTGCTGACTAAGAGATTCCCATGTTCTGAGAACAGATACCAACTAATTGAGGCTCCGGCCAGAGGCCCTACAAAAGGCTGCTGGACCTATTCAATAGGAAAATCAATAGAAAGGAAAAGAAGAAAAGAAAAGAAAAGAGAAAAGGAAAGGAAAGGAAAGAATAGAGAAAGAAAGAAAGAAAAGAAAGAAAGAAAGAAAGAAAGAAAGAAAGAAAGAAAAGAAAGAAGGAAGGAAGGAAAGGAGAAAAGAAAGAAAAAGACAAGAAAAGAAAAGAAAAGACATCACGATACAAAACTCCGGCTATTCTCCTGGAGTGGGAAAAGCAGATTCCAGATGAACAAAGCAGAACCACTCCTGACCTTAAGTCCTACTACAATGAAATGATATTTTCTGAGTAGGAGCAGACAGACAGTCCTAATGATCCAATGAGGGTCAGCACAACATGCAAAACAAATAGCTAGAAAACTGGTGATTGATGAATCTGTTCAAGAAAATCAGAATGAGTACCTGTTCGTGACTCATGGCAGTAACTAGTGACACAAAACTGTGGTTGGAAGAATAGAAAAGACTGCCAGTAGAAAATAAGAACATAGGAGTTAAGAACATATGGCAGAAATTAGCGCTGGCTGGGGCGCCTGGGTGGCTCGGTCATTAAGCTTCTGCCTTCGGCTCAGGACATGATCCCAGAGTTCTGGGATTGAGCCCCGCATCAGGCTCCCTCCTCAGCTGGGAGCCTGCTTCTTCCTCTCCCACTCCCCCTGCTTGTGTTCCCTCTCTCGGCTGGCTGTCTCTTCTGTCAAATAAATAAAATTTTTTAAAAATTAGCCCTGGCTGACATTTCCCCATCTTCATCATGCATGTTTCTGTACATCAGAAGAATAACTCTTAAAGTAACCAAATTAAACACTAGGCAGAGAACCTCATTAGAAAATGAGTGAGCCAAAATACTAAAACATCATTTAAAAACCAATGATTTTTGGCAGAAGAGGAAAACAATTCAAAATGGAACCATCCATGAATACGAAGGATACGGAATAAGTGAAACCGGAACACATAGATATGGCAATCAATATGATCATTGCATGGGCACATCACCAAGGAGGTCATGCTGGCATAACAGAGAACATAGAGGAAGCAAAATGTATACTGTTACCAAACGACTCACTGAGAGAGAGAGAACGCCATGATTGCCAAAGTTAAAGCCAAGAGATCTTTAATGAATACCCCACATAAAGTCAAAGCCGACAGACTCTTCCAAAATATACAAATTGAATATAACCAACCCTTGTCTGTATCAAAGAATAAACTATACCCATGTACCATTATAGACACATGGTCAAAAATAGTGTTCTCCTATTCTTGCCAGAAAAAAATGCTTTAAACACTATTATCAGAGCATTAGAAATCTGGATTCATTGCTATGGTATCCCAATCATTATCAAATCAGATCACGGCACCCGCTTCACAGGAAAGCAAATACAACAGTAGGTTAAGGAACAAGGGATAATGTGGAACTTCCACTTACTCTACAACCCAACTACCACTGGGTCAACTGAAAGGTCGAGTAGCTTGAGAAATCAAGGAATCAATCCCATTTAAAATTGCACCAAAAGCCATAGGATACCCAGAAATAAACCTAACCAAAGAGGTAAAAGATCTATACTCAGAAAAGTATAGATCACTTATGAAAGGAATTGAGGAAGGCACAAAGAAATGGAAAAACAGTCCATGCTCATGGACTGGAGGGAAAAAAATGTTAAAATGTCTTTGCTACCCAAACACCTACACATTCAATGCAATCCCTATCAAAATAACACCAGTATTTTTCGCAGAGCTGGAACAAACAATCCTAAAATTTGTATGGAACCAGAAAAGACCCCAAACAGCCGGAGGAATGTTGAAAAAAGAAAGGAAAGCTGGGGGCATCACAATTCCAGACTTCAAGCTCTATTACAAAGCTGTCATCATCAAGACAGCATGGTACTGTCACAAAAACTGACACATTGATCAATGGAACAGAATAGAGAACCCAGAAATGGACCCTCAAGTCTATGGTCACCCATCTTCAACAAAGCAGAATATCCAGCAGAAAAAGATGGGTCTCTCCAACAAATGGTGCTGGGAAAATTGGACAGCCACATGCAGAAGAATGGCACTGAGCACTTTCTTACACTGTCCACAAAGATAAACTCAAATGGATGAAAGACCTAAATGGAGACAGGAATCCATCAACATCCTAGAGGAGAACACAGGCAGCAACTTTTTTGGACCTCAGCTGCAGCGACTCTAGCTAGACACGTCTCCAGAGTGCAAAGGAAACAAAGGCAAAAATGAATTATTGGGACTTAATCTTAAGATAAAAAGCTTTTGTTCAGCGAAGGACATAGTCGACAAAACCAACAGACACAACCTATAGGATGGGGAGATTTTTACAAATTTCTTAACAGAGCAAAGGCTACTATCCAAGATCTATAAAGAACTTACCAAATCAACACCCAAAGAACAAATAATCCAGTCAAGAAATGGGCAGAAGACATGAATAGACATTTCCCAAAGAAGATACAAATAGTCAACAGACTCAAGGAAAAATTTTTCCACAGCAGTTGCCATCAGGGAAATACGAATCATAAGATACCACCTCACACCAGTCAGAATGGCTAAAATGAACAAGTCAGGAAATGATAGATGTTGCCGAGGATGTGGGACATCCTCAGGAATGGGACAGATGTAGGAACCCAAATTTGCTAATTGTTGGTGGGAATGCAAGCTGGTGAAGCCACTCTTGGACAACAGTATGGAGGTTCCTCAAAAGTTAAAACTAGAGCTACCCTATGACCCAGCAATTGCACTACTAGATATTTACCACCCAAAAACAAACGTAGTGATCTGAAGGGGCACCTGCACCCCAATGTTTATAGCAGCAATGACAGTTAAGTGTCTGCCTTGACCTCAGGTCATGATCCCAGGATCCTGCGATCAAGTCCCACATCAGGCTCCTTGCTCAGCTGGGAGCCTGCTTCTCCCTCTGCCTGCCACTCCCCCTGCTGTGCTCTCTCTCTCTCTCTTTTTCTCTGACAAATAAAAAAAATAAAATACAATTCTAACAATATAAATGTAAAAATTATTGTGTTGGGAACTGGATATTCCCATGTAAAGAACAAAGATGGACATTTCACCTTTACAGAAATGAACATAACATCAATGAAAGTCCTAAAACTGTCCATCTCCCATAAGAAACATAGGGGAAAAGCTTCATGACACTGGATAGGACAATGATTTCTTAGTAGACACCAAAACAAGAACAACAACAATAAAAGGCAAAGGACTACATTAAAGTAAAACTTGTGAATCACAGGACACAACAGGTGAAAAGCAAACCTACAGAATGGGAGAAAGTATTTGCAAATCATATAGAATCCGATGATATGAGCTGTAATAGTCCTGAGACATAAATATCAGAGAAACTTAAGACTACAGCATAATAACAAAACAATCAAAATGACTTGATTTAAAATGGGCAAAGGACTTGAATTGACATATCTAATTGTATCAAGCATAAGAAAATATGACTCAATATGATTAATAACAGAGGAGACTAAACCAAAACCACAGAGATATCACTACATTCATTCTGACGGCTACTGGAAAAAAAAAAGACAACCAGAAACAGAAAACACCCAATGTTGGCAAGATGTGGAGAAAGTGGAACTTTTTTGCAAATGGTGTGATTGAAAATGGTGTACCACTATGGAAAACAGTATCGAAGCATCTCAAAACTAAAAATGCAGGTACAGTATGATCCAGCAATCCCACCTCTGGGTATATATCAAAAGAATAGAAAGCAGTTCTGGAAGAGATATTTGCACACCCATGTGACAGCAGCACTCTTCACAATAGACAAACGGCCAAATGGTAGAAGCAACTCAAATGTCCACTAATGGTAAATGGATAAACCAAATGTGGTCTATCCATCAAGAAATATCATGAGTCTTACCAAGGAAGGAAATCCTGACACCTGCTACAACATGCATGAACCTTGAGGACACGACTCGTGAAATAAGCCCTCACAAAAGACAAATACTGTAGGAATCCACAGCTGGGAGCTCTCCAAAGTAGCCATATTTCCAGAAATAGAAGCTAGACTGGTAGTAACCAGGAGATTAGGGAAGGGGGAAAAGGGGGAAGCTGTGATTTAATGGGTGCAGACATCAAAGGCCCGTCAGAGAAAGACAAATACCAATGATCCCACTCATATGTGGAATTTAAGAAAGAAAATAATGAACATGTGGGAACAGGGAAAAGAAAAAAAGCAGAGAAGGAAACAAACCATAAGAGAATTTTCATGATAGAGAACAAACTGAGGGTCCCTGGAGAGGGGGTGGGGAGGGGCTAGTTGATGGGGATTAAGGAGGCACTTCTGTGATAAGCCTGGGTGTCCTATTAAGATGAATCACAGAATTGACTCCAGAAATACTGTCAAAAAAAGACTGATATGCACAGTATGTTAACATTAAAATTTGAAGATTTGCCAGAAATTTAGAGTGAAATACTTAACATTACTGAACTTTATACTGAAAATGTTTAAAATGGCAAAATTAATGATTTTTTACAATTTTTTAAAAGTACATTCTGTAAGATTTCTATATGTTCATAATAAGTGATTTTCATTTTATTTATTTTTTAGAGAGAGAGCGCATGGCACGAGAATGACAAGAGAGGCAGGGAGGTGGAAGGAGAATCTGAGCCCACGCTGCACTGAACCTGTGTGGGCTTATCCTTAACCATGAGACACATCCAGAGCTAAATCAAGAGTCAGTGGCTTAACCTGACTGAGCCACCATCCATCTCCTTGGGCATTAGTGTTGTTCCGTTCCTGCTCTCTCCACCACTGCTGTGCTGAACACTCCTGAAAATACAACTGAAAACTGACCAGAGTTCCCGAGGGGGAGTCCGAGGACAAGCATGCTAGGTGATGGGTGCACCTGCGCCTGGGATGGTGCTGCCCACTGTTCTCCCAGACAGGGGTGCCCACACCCTTCTCTCCAGGGGCACTGTGGGGACCCCATGTCCTCAGGACCTGAGGCCACCCGGCCCAGGAATTCACCTTCCCAGCAGAGAACAGATGGTCTCTTTTCTCCAGGAATAGGAACCCTGATCCGGAAAGGAGAGCTCTCCTGGGACTCGTGGCCCAGCCAGGCAGCCGTGGGCACCGTGTTGTGACGGAGCCAGAGCGGCTGGACCTTGAGGGAATGTGTGCCTTACACCAGCCGTGTGCGGGGCAGGCGGGAGCAGCAGCCCACTGCTTCTGGGAGCAGTGATGTGTGCAGATGGAAGGAGGCAGGGGCGAGCCTTCCCAGCCACACCACAGTCTCTCCCTCCAGTCCTGAAGTCCAAGAGGAAGGGAGCCCTGAGGGCGGAGATGAGACTCCAGGAGGATTCCCACCCAAAGAAGCCAGAGGATGTCCCTTTTCCTCCAGAGCTGGGGAAGGCAGCCACTGTCCCGGGCAGGACCTGTCCAGGTGTGTGTCCTTTCTGAAGTCCCCGCTTCAGTGGGCATCTTGTGCCTGAGAAAGGTCCCCTCAGCCTTAGAGTCGGGAGCAGTGAGGGGCTGTCTCTGGCCCTGGCCCAGGATCACGACCCGAAATCATTCTGCCTTTGGGAACATGTCCCTCTCCCCTCCCCAGGTCCAGGACGCGGATCCTACTGAAGAGCTCTTCATTCGAGGAGTCCTGGAGAGCATGATGTCTCGGCCAGCCCCAGCAAGTGAAAGAACCAACCCCCCAATGCTCAGGTTCTAACCGAAGCAGAATTTCCAGTACTCTTCAAGTCCAGATTCACTGTGTGCAGCAAGGACGCTTCCCTCCCACTAGGTAAGTGGGTGCTGGGGAAGGGCTGTCTGGGCATGGGGACAGCCTCCTCCCCTCCTACGTGGCCTTGGGGACCCAGGGAAAGTCTTCCTTGCTCTCCTTCGCTCAGAGGGAGGGGCTGGCCTCATGCTCCTGGGGTCCCCACTGTGTCCCCACTCCTGAAGAAGAGCCACCCATGGACCTCGTGTCAGGAGTGTGGTCTGCCACTGCTCCTGGGCTCCCAGCCAGGGGCCTGGCGGCTGCATGGAGGAACTAGATTGCTTTTGGGGGGAGGGGTGCTCACTGGTGCCCCCACTCACTATCCCCCACAGTGCTCTGCAATCCAGGCTCTGTGCCCAGCGTAGGTCAATCACCAGCACCCCACATGTTCCTGCCATGGGAGCGATCATTCAGCATCACCCCATTGCACAGAGGAGGAGAGCGAGGCCCAGAGAAGGGACGCAAATGGCTCCAGTCACAGGGCTGCTCAGCAGAGAAGCTGGAGGCCAGCCCTCCCAAGTCCCCGCTAGCCCACCCAGAGACTCCTTGAGCCCAGAGCCCTCCCCGGCATGCCCAGCCATTCACTGGTCCCTGAGTTTGATGACGGCCTGTTCTTCTTGGCTCTGAAGGTGTTGCTGGTCCACTAGGAGGGGGAGTCCAGCTGGCGGGACAGGCGGTAGCTACAGGACAGAGCGACACGTCTGAGCTAGCAGGAGCCACACTCTGGTCTCCCTCCTGGACCCTGCCCGGAAGCTGGAATCTGGGTGCTCTAGGGCCAACACGCAATAGGATCTGTGCTGACCAGGGAGCCATGGTTCCCAGGGAGAGTCCACTCTGTCCTCTCCCCACACCTGCCTGGCCTCACCTCTCCTCACTGTGGGGCTCCAAGACCCGGAACCAGGCCCCATAGGGCTGCTCGGTATCCAGCTTAATTTTGCAGCCCCTGAGCAGCTGGATTTCCTGGAGCTGGAGGGAGGACTGGCTGCAGTCAAGGTCTGGGCTGGGGAGGATGGGGCAGGGGCTCAGTCCTGGGGACCCAGCTCATGTCTAAAAAGGGCTGAAATCCCTAAATACCCATGGGGTCCCTCATTATAGTAACAACACCCTCACACTCAGGCATCCTGGTGGTGGGCCCCTCCTCCCTGGCCTCCTTACCACCCCTCTGACTCTAGCCAGGGCTGCCACCAGGGGCAGGCTGGACCTCGTTCTAGGTCCTGCCAGGAAGACTAGGCAGAATGAGGAGAGGAGAAAGGGCGGACTGATCTTTTCCCTGCCCTGAGTCAGCCTCCATTGCTGCCTTCAGGTCCCCTGGCCCAGCCATGCACTTAGCTAGACCCTGGGAGGGAGTCTGCATTCCAGGCCAGCTGGGTGGGGGGGTATTCAGTGACCTTTGTGTCCCCAGATGTCCAACCCACCTGGCCTTGCACCCTGAAGCTTGCTGCCCAGGGTGGGCATGGTTCTGGGGCTCAGCGGACTCTGGGGCCACAGGGCACTTGGCAGTGGTGAGGGAACATGGGGGACCAGTCAGGTGTGGAGCCATGGGTCTCGTGCATGTCCGTCACAGGGCGGGGTCATGATACACGTGCTGTGCGCAGGTCCCCTGTGCACACCTGACCCTCTCAGTGGAGAGGCCTGTGTGCCTGGTACACCTGTCCTCCACCTACCCCAGAGGAGTGGCCACGTTCAAGCATTTCCATGTCCAACCCTCAGGGACAGTTGGGAACCTGGGGTCCAGAGAGTCAGGGACTGGCCCAGGACAAATGAGGGGTGCAGAGTCCAAGGAGCAGGGCTTCTTTCCAGTCCTAGGCCAGCCTCAACCCTCCCATGAGGTTCACTTTGGGGGTGAGCCCCTCAGATTCTCAGGGATAGCTCCCCACCCCGTCCCATGTGGGGACATGACCTTGGGCATCCCCAGGCAGGTAGAGGCATGTGCACGCACACACCATTCTGACAGCCCAGCTGGGGGTCAAAGGGGAGGACACCCTGGGAGTGAGGTAGGTGACAAGGGGGAGAGAAGAAAGAGGTCAGAGAGAGCTGGGCCATGGGGCAGGGGCATCAGGACTCCTGGCAATACCCCAGATCCATAGCATGGGGAGGGGAGACACGTCAGGCTGATAGGGGGTCCCCAAGGGGCCTAGGGGGGTTGCCAGGGCACTGGGAGAGGACAGGGTCGGGGTCCAGTGTCCATCACCTCCCTGGGCACCTGGAAGCAGGAAGAGACACCCCCCCTAGTGCAGAGGGAGCTCAGCTTACTCTACGGTCAATTGGGCTGTAGAGACAGGCTGTCCCCAGGATCCCACAGGCTTGTAGAAGAGACTGTTGGCCTTGGATCTCTGTCCCTGACCCACTGTGCTCCCAGTCCTGGGAAAATGCTTTGTACTCCCTCGAGGTTCTTCTGAGCAGAGGGCAGGCTGGGGGCTGAGGACCTGGGTAGAGCAGAGCAGTGACCACTGGTCGGGGGACCAAGGTCAGGACCCTCCTTGGTGCAGCCTCAGGGTCCCCATTTGGAAGAGGTTCCAGAGTCAGTGCTCTGGCCAGGGTGAGGAGGCCTGAGGAAGGAACTGAGCACCAGGACAGGAGAGGGAAACAGGGACAAGGGAGACTTCTGACGTTTCTCACATCGCCCCCGGAGCCCACAGATCCTGCTCCTGGGAGACAAACAGAGACAGAGACAGAGATTGAACACAGGAGAGAGGGAACCAGAAGTCACAGACTTTCCTCCATCAGCTTGGAAATGACATCCCATCCTTTTGCCCCATTCTCTTCCTTAGAGCACAGTCACACAGGCCATCCACTCTGAAGGGGAGGGGATTCCACAGAGATGTGTGACCAGGATTCGGGAATGCCCGGGAGCCACTGTGGAGACTGCCCAGCACATGGGCGCAGGCGAGGCCATAGGGCCTGAGCCTAAATCTGATGGGAGCCCCTGGAAGTCTGTCGTGAGAGGACAAGGTCGGAATCCGTTCATTGCAAACTTCCCATGGGGCCTGGGACACAGGCAGGAGGGGGGTGGCTTTGCCTGGACCCCAGAGCAGACCCAGCCCCTCTGAGCTGTG
The DNA here is from genome assembly GCF_017311325.1 of Ursus maritimus. Taxonomy (NCBI): domain Eukaryota; kingdom Metazoa; phylum Chordata; class Mammalia; order Carnivora; family Ursidae; genus Ursus; species Ursus maritimus. Next base: position 39,254,914 of record NW_024424452.1, read on the forward strand.
TTCCATGCCCCACCCAGCCCCTGGCTCATCCTTGCATTGCCAAGTGTGTGCCCCAGCCTCCTGTGATAGCAGATACGGAATGTATGTGAGGTCCTACCCCTGATGGTGTCCCTAGAAGTAGAAGCCAGAACACCCACTGTGCAGATGGGGAGCCTGGGGAGGCCCTGAGAGGCACAGGGTCTGTCCAGGGTCACAGCCCTGGTCACGAGCAGAAGCCCATCTGAAACCAGCTCTGCGTCCTCACAGTGGGGACACCGGCTGCACCCAGGCCCCCTGGGGACTGTGGGTGGGCGGTGTGGGTGTCACTGTATGGATGGGGCATGGGGTGGAGGGTGAGCATAGAGCAGCTGGGGGAGGGGGGCCCTTGGGGGCTCTTGTGGGAGAAGGAAGTCGGGCAAGGGAGCCCCAGGCAGTGGTGACCTCACTTCCCTGACAACAGAGCCCAACAGAATTTGGAACCCGGGTAACCAGGCACCCACATTCCAGAGCCAGCCCCCTGCCCAGCTCATTTCGTTGGAGATCCTCGAACGAAGAACATGTTTGCGTGTTGCATCCCCAAGTCCGGAGGCTGCAGGCTGAGGAAAGCACGCCCTGCAAACACTTCCCCTCGCTGGGGATGTCGTGTCAGGGCTCCCCGACGCCTCTGGCCATTTGGCAGGAAGGACCAAAAGGTGACACCATGAGGCCCAGAGCCGGCCAGCCCAGCCCCACACGCTCTGATCTGACTGTGCAGCCCCAGGTCCCTCCTCTGTGTGTGTGTGTGTGTGTGTGTGTGTGTGTGTGTGTGTGTGTGTCTTGTAGGGTGGGGTCACCCGGAGCAGGAGCAGGCTGATGAGGGGTCAATGTCCAATAGGCAGGTCATGTTCACACCCCAGGTCAAGCCTGGCTGGGTGGGACGGGGTGTGCGGGGGCTGCACCCTTCTGCCCAAGGTTTATCCCGAGCCCTGCAGGGATGGGTCACTGCATCCCAGGTGCAGGGCTGTGCACACACAGGTCTGTGTCTGATCTGGGAGCAGCAGGGGGACTGGGTAGGAGGACAGTGGGAATGGCCTGGCAGGGCTGTGATGCCTCTGGGCCAGCTACCAGTCCCTGTCTTTGCAGAAGGCCACGGATGACACTGGGAGGAAGCTGGTGGACACGCCCTTCTCTCCAGGAGCAGGGACAGGGGATCACCTGGGAAGGATTCTGACTCCGCCCAGGCCACTGTCCCCAGTAGTCGTTCACTCAGTGAGTGTGATCCAGGAGCCAGAGCCCACGGAGGCCGAGCCCGAGGGTGAGAAGGCTGGGGCTGGGTGTGTGTGGTGTGTGGGGATGGGTCAGTGCTGGCCCCACAGGGAGGAGCCCCCAGAGGCTGGTATGGGTCCAGAAGCAAGGACTGGGCTCAGAGCACCCAGTGGGTGGACTGCAGTCGGGGGGACGTCCCGGGGAAGGTTCCTTCCTGGCTGTGGCTTCTCTGGGCGCCCCTGGGCTGGGTTCTGTCTCTGCAAAGGCCACGAGAGGCAGGCACATGGGTGAGCTTTTCTCCTCTCACAGCTGCTCCACCATCTGAGGAACTAGAGCCGGCTCCAAGTTCATGGGCAGCTCCAGAGGGAGGGGTGGTGCCTGCAGCGACTTCAGCAGGAGACCAGGAGCCAGCGGGTGACCTGGCACCTGCCCACGGAGAGCCTGAAGCTGTGCAGGAAGAGCCTGCTGGAGAACCTGCCCACGGAGAGCCTGCCCCTGAGCCCGGCACTGCTCCTGCCCCCACACCTGCCCCTCTCTGTGCTCCTGTTCTTGCCCCTGCCCCAAATCCTGCCCCTGCTCCTGCCCCTGCCCCTGCCTGTGCTCCTGATCCTGCAAAGGATGAAACTCCTGCCCCTGCCCCTTGCTCTGCCTGTGCTCCTGTTCCTGCCCCAGACCCAGCTCCTGCCCCTGCGCCTGCCAGAGCCACTGCCCTTGCCCCTGCCTGTGCTCCTGTTCCTACCCTCCAGCTCTTGCCCCTGATCCTGCCCCTTCCTCTACCCCTGCCAGAGCAGCTGCCCCTTCCCCTGCCTGTGCTGCTGTTCCTGCCCCAGAACCAGCTCATGCCCCAACTCTTGCCCCCTCCCCTGCCAGAACTGCTGCCCCTTCCCCTGCCCCTGCCAGAGACCCTGACCCTTCCCCTGCCCCTGCCTGTGCTGCTGTTCCTGCCCTGGACCCAGCTCCTGCCCCACCTCCTGCCCCTTCCCCTGCCAGAACTGCTGCCCCTTTCCCTGCCCCTGCCTGTGCTCCAGTTCCTGCCCCGGACCCAGCTCCTGCCCCAGACCCAGCTCCTGCCCCAGCTCCTGCCCCTTCCCCTGCCCCTGCCTGTGCTCCTGTTCCTGCCCCAGACCCTGCTCCTGCCCCAACTCCTGCCCCTTCCCCTGACAGAACCGCTGACCCTTCCCCTGTCCCTGCCTGTGCTCCTGTTCCTGCCCCAGACCCAGCTCCTGCCCCAGACCCAGCTCCTGCCCCAGACCCTGCTCCTGCCCCAACTCCTGCCCCTTCCCCTGCCAGAACTGCTGCCCCTTTCCCTGCCCCTGCCTGTGCTCCGGTTCCTGCCCCGGACCCAGCTCCTGCCCCAGACCCAGCTCCTGCCCCAGCTCCTGCCCCTTCCCCCTGCCCCTGCCTGTGCTCCGGTTCCTGCCCCTTCCCCTGCCAGAACTGCTGCCCCTTTCCCTGCCCCTGCCTGTGCTCCCGTTCCTGCCCTGGACCCAGCTCCTGCCCCAGACTCAGCTCCTGACTGAGCTCCTGCCCCTTCCCCTGCCCCTGCCTGTGCTCCTGTTCCTGCCCTGGACCCAGCTCCTGCCCCAGATCCTGCCCCCTCCCCTGCCAGAACTGCTGCCCCTTCCCCCTGCCTGTGCTCCTGTTCTTACCCCTCACCCAGCTCCTGCCCTGGATCCTGCACCTGCCACTGTTGCTGACCCTGTCCCTCCCCTTGCTCCTGCCCCTGCACCTGTCCCTGCTCCTGTCCCTGCCCCTGCCAGAACCGCTGCCCCTCCCCCTCCCCCTGCCAGAGCAGCTGCCCCTTCTCCTGCCCCTGCCTGTGCTCCTGCTCCTACCCTGGACCCAGCTTCTGCCCTGGATCCTGCCCCTGCCCCTGCCAGAGCCCCTGCCCCTGCCTGTGCTCCTGTTCTTGCCCCTGACCCAGCTCCTGCCCTGGATCCTGCACCTGCCACTGCTGCTGACCCTGTCCCTCCCCTTGTTCCTGCGCCTGTCCCTGCGCTTGCATCTGTCCCTGCTCCTGTCCCTGCCCCATCCCAATCCCTGCCCCTACTCCTGCTCTTGCAGGGCTCCCAGAGCCACATCCAGAGCCCACAGCCCTACAGGGAGAGCTGCTTGTACAATTACCCTTAGTTCCTTCACCCGAACCCGATGTCCCACCAGAATGTTTCATCTCCTCCCCCTATTATTTGTTTATTATTTGTCTTAAGTAAAATTACTTGTTTTCAATCGAACACGTCATGCACATTAAGTATATTCACAATGTTGTGCCACCCCACCAGAGAACATTGCTGCAGAATATCTCCTTCCCCAAAGGAGTCCCTGAACCAGAAGCCCTCCCTGCCCATTTCTCCCCCAGCCCACACCCTCAAAACCCCCTAAGCTGCTCTGTTTCTTTACCTGTTCGGATGTTTCTGTAAGTGGAATCACAATAGGTACCTTCTGTCTGCCCACCTATTTTCAAAGGGGACTCTTCTGTGTTATTTGACATAGCATTTCCCTTATTCGATACTGAAATCCCCGATGGATTACAGATCAGACATAATCATAGAGACCACTTTAGGAATTATGGACAATCTCAGGAGACCCTGTTCCTGCTGGGACACCACGGCCTGACCTCAGACAGGAAACAGCTGGCTCTTCCTGTGACCCACACAGAAACCAGGGAAATGCAGAAAGCTAGTAGACACACCACAAAGGGCAAAAGCATTGCTCACAACCCAAGGCCAGAGAAAGGTTTCCCCTGCCTCTGGTCCAAACCGTGCTCCAAGTCACTGGGTTCCACAGGGACAGAGACCAAACACATGCAAGTCCAAGGGGGAGGATAGGCACGCGGGGAGTATGTGTCAGAGATGCGGGAGCTCCCGGGGAAGGACTCCGGCAAAGGAAACCCTATGGAGGCAGCACTGGTCAACCTCAGACTCGCAGGTGTCTGGTCCGGGGACCAGCAGCCCTGGGGAGAATGTGAGGACACAGAAGTCCCCCGCAGGTCCCCTGGAGAGAAGGGTGACGGGCACCCCTGTCTGGGAGAACAGTGAGCCGCACCCATCCCAGGCCGCAGGTGCACCCATCACCTAGCATGCTCGTCCTCGGACTCACCCCTGAAAACTCTCAGTTTTTCACAGATGTATTTTCAGGAGTGCTCATCACAGCAGTGGTGGAGAGAGCAGGCTATGCTCCAACACTAATGCCCAAGGAGATGGATGGGATCCTCGGTCCCAGTCCTCATGATAGAATGCCCTGTAGCTACTGTCACAGCTTCCTCTGGGGCTTTCTCAGATCTGGGAAGCCCCTCCTGAGACTCCCCTCCTGCCACCCTGCTCCTGGGAACATTCAGAATTGTTTGATGAGGAGGTAGAAAGGATCCAGGATGACAGCAGGTCCGAGGAGAAGGATGGTCAACACTGGGAGGACAGCTGGACGTGCCCTAAGCCACCATCCAGGGCCCGGGCTATGATGCCCTGGACCTCACCCTAAATAATGGCTCCTGATGTAGGGACCCTACTTCCGTGGTTTCACACCCTCCCTCCCTACATCATTTATTCACTCCGTCATTCATTCCCCCTGCCTCTTTCCTTCCCCTCCACCCCTTCCATCCTCCCTCCCTCCCTCCCTCTTTCTTTCTTTCCCTTTCTTTCTTTCTTTCTTTCTTTCTTTCTTTCTTTCTTTCTTTTGAGCACTGGGGCTTCATCAGTGAGCACCCCCAACCCATGCAGTCACGTCCACTGTGGGAGGTGACAAGGGCCAGTCCTCAGGGTTAGCAGAGGTGATGAGCACCAGGAATCTGCTCCTGAAAACAGAGGCCAGTTGCACAAAGAAAAGAACGGAGAGACCCATGCTTAGCACTTCCTCTAGAAAAATCTAGTCCTGAAAAGTAAGTATATCCTAGACTCAAAGCAATGTGAGTTCTCATGGCAGGTACGCACTGATTCCTAGAACCAACGAAGAGACAATCATCCAGTGTTGATGGGGGTTTGTAACACACCTTTTCTGACCAAATGACAGCGATTCAGCCAACATCTCCAGGGCCTCCAAGTCTTCCCAAGGCCTCTGCAATCCTCTGATTCTTCCATCGACCTCCTTGGGAAGCTCTCTCCTGTTGTTTTCCTTGTCGCCTGCCTCTTCTGGAACCCTTCTGTGGCCTCCCCACCAGGGCCACCCTCACCGGGATTTCCTGTGACCCGTGGCTAGGTGCCCACATCCTGTGCTGGGCCCTGCGAGCCCCGTGCTTTGTGCAAGGACTGTGTGCTCACTCTGGGTCACTTGGCATCTCCCCTTGCAGCGGGCTGAATCTTCCTGTGCTGGGTCTCCTCTGAGCAGTCTGTGAGGCTGGACTGTGCCCATGTCACGGGCACCGAAGCGCGAGTCTAGAAGGTCCAGATGACCCACTCCCAGACCCAGCGTGTAGAGAATGGGCCGAGGGTGGTTCCCAAGCAGAGGAGGACTTGGGTCCAGGGGGCCTGAGGGAGGGCATGGCATAGTGAGCCTGCAGGAGAGCAAGCACCGTGGCGGACTGGTGCTCAGGCCTGCTGGGAGACCAGGTCCCACGTGCAGTGGCTCTGTCCCCAGGACTGGAGGCCATCAGGGTATCCACACTCCCAGGCTGCAGGCTGGCAGTGACTTGCAGGGGGGAGGCACCGCTGGTGCAGGAGAGAGCCCTCCACAGGGAGGAGGGGGCAGGCGCTCCCCCAGCAGCAGGTGCACTGGGGAGGGCTGAGGGGGCATCAGCAGACAGCAGTGGCTGCAGCTGGGGTCTCCACACAGGCCCCTGCCTCACGCCCAGCACGAGATTGGATGGCCTTTGTCCCCGAAACACAAAGTCTGGCCCAGGACCCCTCCCTCAAGCCCCCACTCCCAATCCTTTGTACTCAGCTCAAGGGACAAGAAATGGCCAATAGTTTAGGTGGTGTTGGGTGCACAGGGACATTTGTTTTTCTGGCCCATGCTGTAACACTGCTGGCATTTTAAAGATCTCAAGGCTTTGATTCAAAAACTGTAGGAAGGTAGCTTTGTAGCTTTCTGGAAACCTGCCTCTGTGCCTTGCAGCCCTCCCATCCGACCAGCTCTGCTCAGAATCCCTCCAGGCCACACACCCCCAGTCTTGGGTCCTCAGATGGCCCAGACAATGTGATCCAGGTGGGGCAGCAGGACACACTGAGGATTCCAGCAACCCCCTCCCAGAAAGTGAGGGTACCACTGGGCGAGCTGTCTGAAAACAGCCAGGTCAGGGTTCCAGGAAGACACCAGAGGCACAGGAGGAACTGGGGAGCATCTGAAGGTCAGGTGGGGACAGTCAGAGCTTCCAGGCCCTTCTTCCCTAATGCTCCTCATCACTCAGCCTTTCTTTCAGTGAATCTGCTTGGTTTCTGTTTGCCCCAACTGTTACCCGTTGCCCTGGGCAGCAGAGACTCACATATGCCTTTAAATGTTTAGGACATCGAATGCCCTCCAGTAGCCACCTCACTACAGTTGGTGGTAAGCAAGAAGTCACTGAGGTCTCCAAGGGTCTGGACTTGGTGTTTCCCTCTTCTGAGATGGGGACACCTGTGGAAGGTGCAGGTGGCCGGCTGGTGGGGGTTGCAGGCACCTGACATGGACAGATGGGGTAGGTGAGGCCCAAGGCCCTGGGGGGGTGTGTCCGGCATCTGGACTGAACAGGTCTTCAAAGCTGCAGATTGGTTGGGATCATCTTCAGGCTGAGAAGGAAGATGAGGGGAGCAGAGGAGGCTCAGCTTAGACAGGAGAGGGCTGAGCCTCTCCTTTGGGGGAGAAGTGGGTCAGGTCCAGGATCATGAGGACAGACCTTAGGCCACTGTGTTACGTGAAATAAGCCAGTCCCTAAAGGACCGATAATGGAGGACCCCACTCGTGAGGGAGAGAGAGCACTCCGATTCATAGAGGTGGAAGTAGTTCCTGGGTACTGGGGCTGGGGAGGGGGAATGGGGGTTAGGGTTTCGTGGGTAGAGGTTCAGTTTGGGATGACAATGACGTTGTGGCGATGGATGGAGGTGGCAGGTGCAGAGCAGTGAATGTACGTATTGCCACTGAATTGTACCCTGAAACGTGCTTAACAGTATCAGTCGTATGTCTATTACACCACAAGAGGAAAATAGTGAGTCAGGAGGATGGGGCCATCGCGAGTCCCAGGAGGGCCCTGGAGCAGGGACCCTGTATCTTAGTTCTTGCTCTCATGCTCTGCCCCTTGTTGGTGACCGAGCTCACAGTAGGCACTCAGTGAATGCTTGCTAAGATGAAGTGCAGGCAGATGCTCCAGAGAGAGTCCACAAGTGCAAACCCTCCAGTGGGCACTGAGGGATCCCAACAGGATGTGCATCCAGACAGAGCCAGTGCCCACATCTCACAAACACCAGCACAGAAATAGCCATTTAAAACCAAGGCAGGAACCGGAAATAACCCAGAGGGCTCCATGCTCCTGGAGGCCGTGCTAGCAGTCACAGCCTCTGGTGGTCAGGGGACTGGGGGGTCTGAAAGGTGGCTCGGCGCACCTCTGACCCTGAAGGCCCATGGCTCCCGCGAGGTGCAGGGACTGGGAGGAAGACCCAGTCAGGGCCCGTTCTGGCTCCAAGGCTGCTGCAGGGCCATTCCCAGCCCACCAGGCAGTGTCTGTTTACTAGAACCAGGGAGAAAACCTTTTCCCTCAATTGTTCTTTTTAAAGATGGTTGCTCAGCATTGACACAGAAAAACATTCGACATAAAACTGGAGTCATTCACAGCTGCAAATGACCCAGAAATTATAGAAATGCACTGACCACAAAGAAAGGAACTTGTGCTCCAGGAGGCCTCCTGTGCATGGGGGCGGCTAGGGGCCCTGGACATGCCTGAGCGGGCAGTGCTGGACTCCACAGTTGAGGGGACAGAAGAAGGAATCTGCTCTTATGGCTCCGCTCCGAGAGGTCACCCTGATGGAGACGGGGCGAGCCCCTCATGCGTTCTGGATGTCCTGGTGATTCTTGGGCACTGCCCGAATCTCAGCTTCTTCATGACCTGGGTGGGGGGAGGGCAGCCCAGCAGCTGTGGGTCCCACATGGCCTCCAGGGGACAGCCCAGCAGCTGCGGGTCCCACATGGCCTCCAGGAGACAGCCCAGCAGCTGCGAGTCCCGCAGGTCCTCTGGGGGACATCCCAGCAGCTGCGGGTCCCACAAGTCCTCTGGGGGACATCCCAGCAGCAGCTGCGGGTCCCACGGGTCCTCTGGGGCCAGCACATTGATGGGCTTGTGGTTCAGGTGGCTCTCGTCCGGCCACATGGCCTCCATCCCATTGGCCAGGTCGCCCCTCATTGCCTTGTGACAGGCCAATGTCAGTCAGTGAACCTCCACCACTGACCCCCCCAAAAAGGCCCCCATATAGTAAAAGTTGCCCTGGTGCCTGGGGATGTGGGCCTGGGACTGCGGCCGGCGCGCGTAGTTGAAGTTCTCATTGGCCACCCAGTAGAAACTGGGGTACAAAGTGACAAAGGGGGGGACAGGATCTCCACACCCACGTGGTCGTGGAACTTCATGTCCACATCCGCACACACCAGGTCGTCCACCTCACGGAGGAAGCACTGCTCACAGAAGCGGCTGATCATCGCCATGTGCTGCATGGACACATCCTGCCAGCGCAGGGCACCACGGACCTCGAGGACCAACACCCTCCAGCCTTCCCGGAGAGGCACACAGGCCGGGCAGCTGGTGGTTGGTGAAGACGTACTAGGTGACCCTGTGTCCACCATGAGGAGCACCACCCTCCGGCCTTCACAGAGGGGCACACGGGCCCGGCAGCTGACTAGTCAGTGAAGACATAGTAGGTGACCCTGTGTCCGCCATGAGGCGCCACGGACCTCGAGGACCACCACCCTGCAGCCCTCCCAGAAGGGCACATGGGACACGGCAGCCAGATGGTCAGTGAAGACCTAGTAGGTGACCCTGTGTCCCACCATGAAGTGCTTCTTCGCCGTCTGCAGGACCAGCTCCAGGAAGACCACATAGCTACAGGGACAGGGGACAAGGTGAGAGGAGGGTCACTGCCAGAGGCTGGCAGCAGGACCCCGAAGCTGAGGGCCATAGACCTGTGTACCTTCTTCAAGGCGGCAGGCCCTGGGCTGCTTTAAGCAACAGCCACTCTCCTGGCCTCTCCTGAGTGAGTCTGCCCATGAGGCCTCCCTACCTTCTGCTCCCAGAGATGGGGGCCATCAGCACCCCATCTTACAAAGGGGTGCCTAAGGCTTAAGAGGTTGGAAGCCCATGCAGCCCCACATGGACTCCAGCATGCTGGAGCCAGGAACACTCCCCCTGTGCTGAGCTCCCAGGCAAACCCCCAGGTCCTGTCCCCACGTGCCAGGAGTGGAGCACCTTGGGGCACAGCCCTTGTTTCTATGCCCTACAGCCTGGGTAGAACCAGCAGGGCCGGCCACCTGCCCCATTTCGTTTTGAGTGGGATGTCACCGGCCCCCACAGAGCTGTCTCCACCTCCTGTAGGGTCCTCCCTTGAAGGCTACTGGGCATCCTGCTGACAAGGTCCTCAGTAAACCACTGGTATTCCTAGGAGGGGTCACCCTCAAACTCCCCCAGGTCAGGAATCAGGTCCAGCCCATGGGCAGGGAAGGGGAAAGAGGACCTCTGGAAGAAGAAGGAGCTTGTTTAGGCCCCAGGCTTGAATCCAAGGGTGTAAGCTTCCAAGTCCAGGTCTACATCTCCCCAGACAAGAAGTTGGGAGTCTTGTCCAACTGCCTCACATGACTGGTCCCCCTTTGAGGGGACTACCTGCTCCCCACCATGGGAACAGCAGCTCCCCCATCATCAGGCAAGTTTGGTGAGCCCCTCTGAGACTGATTTTTTGTGCAGACACTAAGGCTACTTCCGTATGCCTGCCCCATCACTGGCAGGTTAGCAAATTGCTCACATCGGGAAGGCAGGCACTACATTTAAATAGGGGACAAGCACATTCAACCAGCAGACATGAGTCAGGTCATCACGGGGCAATTCGGGGCCCAGTCAATGGGGAAACAAGCCAGACATGAAGCATGGGGAGAGAAAAGTGCTCCTGGCAGAGGGCACAGTGAATGCAAAGGCTTGGACTCAGGCCTGAGGCACATGTGGGACAATCACAACCTTTTGGTGGCCCACAGAGAGGCAGGCCATGGTGGGAGAGGTGAGGCTGGAGAGGATGGGCAGGAGGGGAGCAGACCACAGAGAGGCCCAAAGGTTATGTTCCGAAAATATCACTCTGGTTACTGGAGGAGAATGGGCTCTGTGCGGAAGAGGACACGGAGACCCCTAACCCTAACCCTAACCCAACCATAACCCTAGCAACCCCTAACACCAATGCTAACCACTAATACCAACCCCAATGAAATCATCACAAAACCAGCAAATACATTCCTGCACCTGTCTCAAAATAGATATAAGAAACCTCATCAGAAAAATTGCAAAACCAAAAGCTCTTAAATATATTGTGCATCATCAGCAGTGTCTCTTCACAAACATCTCAAAGGTTATTCAATATACTGAAAACAAGCAATGTTATACTCCACAATAAATTTTTAAATAAAAACATGTGGTCAGGGGGGTGGGGGATTGGGATAGGCCGGTGATGGGTATTAAGGAGGGCACATATTGCATGGTGCACTGGGTGTTATATGTAAATAATGAATCATGGAACATTGCATCAAAAACTGGGGATGTACTGTATGGCGACTAATATAACAAAATAAAAATTATTAAAAAAAAAACATGTGGTCATATTAACTGATGCAGAAAAGGTTCTGACCAAAATCCAGTGTCTGTTGCTGACATAAACACTCCTGAAAGCAGGAATAAGGGGTAATCTTTTTCAATAAATCTATAGCAAACACCATGCTCAAGTCTGAAGATTGACAGCTCTACTCTGAAATCAGGAACAAGGACAGGATGCTGGCTTTCACAGAAGGACAGACACCATGTGATTCCACCTGTATGAGGTATCTAGAGACAGAAGTTGAACGTGGCTGCAGGGGAATGGGGAGTTTGTGTTTCACGCATAGAGAGTATCCCTTGGGGAGAAAGAAAAAGTTCTGGAGAATGATGTACAACCGTGTGAACTGTGGCTAAGGCCACAGAATTGTGTACCTGAAATGTTTTAAGTGGTAAACATTATTTATGTTTAGTCACAGTGAAAAAGTGAATGAAGGACTGATACATGTCACCACGTGGATGGACACTGAAAACAGGCCCAGTGATAAGCCATTCAGAAAAGTCCACCTAGATTGGAATCACCTTGCTCTTTACATCCATTAAGGTTACCCAAATAAGGGAAAGTCTTGGGAGCAGTTCCAGAAAAAGAAAACTGGATCAGAATGGAAAAGGACATTTCAGACAGTGGGGCAGGTGGCGACTGTTGAAGTGGGCCCGTGGTCTGGGTTATAATGTGGAAACCAGGATGATTTCCTCATTTGGGGTTATGTAGTGTTCGAAGGGAGAGTGTCCCCGTTTGGAGTAAAACACAGTGAAGCATCCCACGTGGTAAAGATGTGATAAAGAAACAACAGCTGGGGGATCTGAGTGTCGAGATAAAGAGTATTTGTGCTGCTGTGACTTTACTGCACGCTTGAAATCTCTACGGAGTAAACCACTTTTCCAAATAACCATGTCAGCACCACTCAAGAGAAACAGAGATGATATCAAACTTTGTGATGGAGGCCAAGTCCTCGCAGATCCAGTTCACCCACCGTGGAGAGGCCATTCTCCCTTTTAGGAGGCCACATGTTAGCAAGAGACTAGTGGGAGGATTAAATAGGTAGCCCCGTGTCTCAGGGGCGGTAGAAGCCATGGGATTGGGAATTCCAATTTTCCACAACGCTCCACCAAAAAATGGTTAGAACTGTGAAAATGAATGGAAACCTCAGTCAAGTGGGCTGAGATCACCAGAAGGGGAAGCTGGACGGGGGAGCCGACCACTCAGTGTCAACTACAGTAACAACTGTCAATTACAGACCCCACAGTAGAACCCTCCATGGAAGAGACTCGTCAGTTACAGGCCCCAAACGGGAAGACACAGGTTTCACCTCCTCCCAGAAATCACCACCCCTGCAGCTCAGCCGGTGAGAACGCTCCATCACTGCAAACCCCTGCTTTTCCTCACTGGACTTTCCTTCAAAACAACCCTCCCAACTCCTCTTCCTCCTCCTCCTCCATGAAATAATGTTCCTCTCCTTTTCTTGCCTTGACTGCGATGTGGCGGTAGCTTGCTTGTCCCAGATTGCAAGTCTCTGCTATTCCCAAGTAAACCCATTTTCCTGGCAAAATAACTGGCAGTTTTCGTTTAAGGTTAACAGAACTAATAAATTCAATAAACTTGCCAAGAACAAAATCAATATACAAACATCAGTTGCATTTCTATGTGCTCATGACAAACCATCAGAAGCGAAATACCGGAGAACAATGTTATTTACAACTGCATCAAAAAGAACAAAATACCCAGGAGCAAATTTAACCGAGGAGGTGACATCCCTGTCCTCGGACACCCGGGAGACACCGACGACAGACGTCGAGGCAGACGGACAGCCCTGTCCTCGGACACCCGGGAGACACCGACGACAGACGGACACCCGGAGACACCGACGACAGACGTCGAGGCAGACGGACAGCCCTGTCCTCGGACACCCGGAGACACCGACGACAGGCACGCGGAGACCGGAAGACACTGCGCTCCGGGCAGAACCGACGCCGTGAAAGCATCTGCTCTCCCCACAGCCGTCTGTCTGCAGAGCGCGCGCCGTCGCTACCGAACCTCCAGACGCCGAACCGACAGCCCGGACCGGTGTGGACGCGGGGAGGACCCTGCGGGGCCGAGGCCGGGGGAGCACGAGCACCAGGTGGGCGGCCGGAGGCTCCCTGACTGCAGACTGCCTGCGGAGCCCCCGGAACCGGATCCGTGTGCGCGTAAACACAGACCCGCGGACCAGCCCAGCGGATCCGAGCCCAGAGAGGGGAGACCCGACAGCCCCGCGCACAGCAACCCAGGACCCCATGTCACCGCACACAAACCACGGAAACCCCACCGTCTACACAGCGCGCCCTTCCTCCCCGGGGTCCTGTCAGCATAGACCCCTTCAGCAGCAGTCCCCGCTCAGGCGGCTTCTCCTCACTTTCTCCTCCCCCGGCGGGTCCTGAGGAGGCCAGGGCTCCTGTCAGTGTGGACGCTGCCCCACGTCCTCCACTGCGGCTCCTGTCAGTGTGGACGCTGCCCCCATGTCCTCCACAGCGGGTCCTGTCAGCGTGGGCGCGGACCCAAGACCTCCCGAAGCCAACACAGCGGGTCCTGAGGCCAGGCTCCGTCACAGCGTCTGCGCATGTCCGGCTGCGGGTGGGAGCTGGGGTCCTGCGCCCTCTGCAGGCGGTGGAGGCAGTGCAGGACCAGGTGAGCTCACCGTTCAATGGAAGCACCTGCTCCCTCCCTGGGTCCAGCTGAGTCCATTAAATTCTGAAAATTCAAGCTGAATGGAGCCCAATATCCCCCAACGTCTCCAAAAATAGCTAAAGAACACTTAATGGGAAACAATATGGAATGACAACAGTTACTGACCCAAACAGTGGCACTGAACATGACACTGGCCCTGATGCAGACCCATACTCTGACCTGAACTTGATCTCAAGCCTGGCCCTGACCCCATCCCAAGACCCTAACCCTAACCCCCAACCCTAACAATGTTCACAATAATCAAAAGGTAGAAATTATACAAATATCTATCAATGGTGAATGCATAAACAAAGTGTGATTAAGGGTTTGGGTTTGGGTTCAGTTTCAAGTTTGGGTCAGGGTTCTAGATCAGGGTTTGGGTTTTGGATCAGGGTGAGAGTGAGGGTTTAGGTTAAGGGTAATGGTAAGACTTAGGGTTTAGGGCTTTAGGCTTATGATTTTGGGTTTAGGGTTTAAGACTTAGGGCTTAGGGGATAAAGTTCAGTGTCAAATTTGGGGTTTGGGCTCCAGCTGGAGTTAGGGTTCAGGGGTCATGACTCAAAGTTCTAGCTCAGGGCTCGGGTTCAGAGTTCGGGCTTATAGTTCGATTTCAGGTTTGGGATTTGGGGTTCCAGTTTTGGGTTTAAGCTCATGTTAGGTTTTAGGGTTAAATTTAGGGGTTAGTTTTAAGGATTACACATTTCTTCAACTGTCATCATGAACACAAAATTTCTATCTGAAAGCTTCTAAAACTGAAATCTATTTAGTCTGTGTATCAGAAGCTAGTTCAGAATTTAGGGTCACAGTAACTCCCTACCAACAGCATTCTCATCCTAGAATCTCCCAGTCACCTAGAAGCTGCTTTTTTCTTGGCTCAAACATATCTTTTGCAGAGAAGGGTGAGCCAGTAACAAATTTGGGATGATTGCACAATAGTAGAGGTATGAAACCAAATATTGTGGAAATATTCATGGAAAATGAAACAGGAGACAAATAATTTGTTGACTCCTGATTCTCCCACAATAACAAAGACCAAGTTCCCAGTAGAATCTGGGAATAATGTTTCCTAGGAAAGGCTAAGGTACTCATTGCCAGTACCAAAAGAGGGCTCCCACCCCTGGTTTAAACTAAGAATCACAGGAGGATACTTCCTATTTTGTTGTGAAAAATAAAATTTTATTATTTGGATGTGCCAGTGTATAATTTGTGGGGGCATTGACAACAATTTTCCATACTCAAATCCTCATCAACACACAGATAAAATGCAGGCAACATTGTAATGCACTGCTCATCGGAATACCAAATACAAGGAGGGCTATTAGAAGTAATAAAAATATATCTACCATTTAAAAAAAAATCTATTTAACTCAGAAAAAGCATTCCTTATGGGCACTTAATGAGGATACCTATTCATAAGATCTAACATCTCATCATATGGAATCCACCCGTAAAAATCATTAATAACAATAACCTGCTGCCCACTGTAACCACCCCACCCTTTACCTATAGGCCTGTAATACACACTCCAACCGCTAGAGACACACTTCTCAGCAGCAGAACGGGACTTGCCCACTCTCAGGGGCCCAACTATTACGGCGATGTAAAAAATCCCACTACTTGGAAAGCCCAGCCGTTAGGACAAAGTCACAGAAACCACACCCACGACTTAATAAAGGACAGACATCTCGTTAGCTGGACGCTGTAGATCACCACCGCTCTCACGAAGCAACCCCACAACGGACTCCAGATCTGTCCTCTTCCCAGGATTACGAGGTGCACCACATTCTTCCAATACTCCATCCTTAGAACAAAACCTTTAAGTGTCCTCGTCAGTCCTGTGTGCAGGCTCACAGTGAGTCCTGCGAAAGCCAGATACCTTCTTGAGAGCACTCAGACTCTCACGCCTATCCCAGCAGATGGAGGGTGCCGCTCTCCCCGACTTCTGTACAAAACTAGAAAATACTTGGAGCAAGTCTTGCCATACTCCATGCAAAAGGCATATTCTTCATCTGCAAAATTATTGACGGTGAACCACCACGGATTCCTCGCAGCTTCTTGAACCTAGGTAAATTGAAGATACAGATTGGCCAGAGCTATTATCCTCAATCCCCATAACCACCCCCCCCACACACACACACCATTACTTTGTGCATTCCAGACCAGTTTCCATCAACTTTGCTCATTCTCAGCCCCTGTCTCTTCAGATTAATACAGTAGTACCGAGGTGCCGGGACTGAGGTGCTAGGTACTAAGCCAGCACCTTGGACCCACTCCCTACCAGAAATCAATACCAGTTTTATTAACAAATGCAACTCAGAAGACTTTGCTACCACAGCAATTAGAAAAGTCATTACAACAGAGGACCTAACAACCTGTGCCAGTCTCCACGGTCCCACTCCCTGGTGCCAGAGATTGACTCATCCATGGGCATGTGACCTGGTCCCAGCCAATGAGGTGGCAGGAACCTCAGGTCTCGGCCTGCAGAGCAAAGCTTGGGATGGACCACCCAGGCCAGATGCTTTTCCATCACGACTGCAGAAGCAGCCGAGGCCAGGCCAGTGCCAGTGCCCCAGAGGGCCCAGGAAGCCAGGTGCTCAATAACATTGCTAAAGGCTGAGCCAAACTCGTCCTGAGGCTCGCACATAATAGGTCCTCCACTGACTCACGAGAACCATTAATGTGCTCACGGTCTCGGCCTGAACAAGGTGACCATCTGCGAGGTATATAAACCGCAAGATATACCCGCCAGGTAACGGGGACATATTCAGCAAAACAATACCTATGTGTAATTCAACACAGACGAACTTCTGGTGGGAAGCTCCAGGCATACAGATAAATACGGGGCAATTCCTGAAGTGTTACTTGTTGGCCAATCTCGCTATCATCCTTTTTCCTTTCAAATTTAGGGGGCAGGCTCAGGCAGGATAGATCCCAGTGTACGCCCACTCTGCCATTTGAAAACAAGAGCCCTCTCACCCATTGTCCATCAGGTTGCAAATCTGGGGTGTGGGCAACTACCACCCATGGGCCAAACGTGACCTCCGCCTGTATTCTGTAAATAAAGCGTGGCTGGAACACAGCCACACACGTTAGTTATGTGTGGTCTGCGGCTGCTTTTGAACCACAATGCGAACAGTTTACTCTTTGCTAGCCACAGTATGCAAGGAGAATACAATACAGGAGCACGCGTTCTGTCTCACAGAAACAGCCACGTTATGTGGTTACATAATGATAGCAGAAGGAATCCACCTTCACAGAACAAACTTCATGTGGGAGGACTCTCAAATCCCTCGTCCTGGGCACCATGTTCCACCGAGGCTGGGGGCACACTGAGTGACAGAGACTCACCCTGCCCATCAGGGTTTTGAAGGATGCCTGCTGTTCCAGGACAAAGGATCCCGAAACCATTCATCCACCTGTCATCCAGCCAGGCAGCTGCGAGAGAGATCTGCTCCTAGCAGAAAGGACAGACCCAGAGACAACAAACGACAGCATGGTGTGAAAATGCCACTACAGGGGATGCTCAGAAGGACTGGGGGTGTGCAGGGTTGGCCGAGCAGGGGGCAGGGGGACCAGGAACGCTCCAGGAGGATGGTCACAGCTGTGTCACTACAGGGGATGCTCAGAAGGACTGGGGGTGTGCAGGGTCGGCCGAGCAGGGGCAGGGGGACCGGGAACGCTCCAGGAGGATAATCACAGTTATGTCCTTGTGTGGCTACGTGTGTCACTGTGACCATGCATTGGCCAGACTGGAAATGACAGGGCCGGAGAGGGCGGTGTCGCTGAATAGTTGAACAGGCACCAGAAAAAAGCAACTGCTGTCCTGGCCCCAAGACTTCAGCCAGCACCTTGGGATCACCCAGGTCTGCTCTGGCCCTCTGTTCCCCCTGTACCACCATCTGCCATGACAGCTCTGGGCAAAACTATGTCACCAACCTCCCACCCTCTGCCTCATTCACCTCAGGCCTGGCCAGACCCAGACCACCAGGGAAGCCCGCCATCCTTGCAGTGAGACACCAAAGGCTGTAAGTCCCTCCGAGCTGGCCAGCCCTCTGGGGTTCCCCACACACACCCCTGATGGTAGTGAAGGAAGTACAGCTGGAATCTGCTCATCTCACCTTCACTGAGAAGAAACGGATCCTACCCACGAGACATACTTTACATTTACACTCTAAAAAACACGTTTTCTTAGGGACTTTCACGCCAAACTGTCTGCTGCAAGGCAAAAGGTCAGTGACAAGATTTCCTTCAGTACGATTTCATTGTACATGCTTATATGAGTCCCTAAAGCTGGGTGTGTATGACATGAGGTATGCAGTTTGCCATTTCCTTCAAGTCTGAGCTACCGAGGGCTGAGCACACTTAGTATGTATTTTTGTTGCTTTCACAGTATGATGACTTTTCTCACCTTTATCTCCAGACCCAAGGACAGGGAACAAAGGCAACACAGATCTGCATATTTGAAATGTCACCAGAACCCTGAAAACCCAGGTTCTCACAGGAGCTGAAGGTTAAGGACCACGGTGACAGAAAGGGGAGGCAGATAGCAAGTAACCAAAAGAAAATGTCACGTGTCCACGAGTGGCCACCTTCTCTACCTGTCGGAAGCAAGCCATGCCTGACAGGAGGGAGCCACAGCTGGACCTGGTCCCTCTGTGTGGGCTGCCCTTGAGCATAGCAGAGGACGTGCTGAGCTGGGTGTGGGTGCAGCAGAGGGAGATGGGCAGCTGGCTACAGAGGCCACCTGCCAAGTACCCGTAGGACCAGCTCTCGGTCCTCTGCTAAGGCTAAACAATAATTATGCTTATTTACATATTTACTGAGACAGGTAAGGTGCTCAGTGCTTTGAGTGACTGTATTCTCTCCCATTTTATCTTCTAAAAATACACTTTATAAAGGTATGATTGACATACAAAAAGCTGTACATAATTAATGTATGCAACTTGACCCTGACATAACCCTAATGTCTAGCTAAGATATACTCTGATTTAGAATATGGCTTATAAATTATACGATGGTTTTTAGGAGCTAGGGAATCCAGGGACCAACCTCATTCTACCTTATTCTCTCTTGAATCTGCTAAATTGTAACACATTCTGCCAACTGCTATCTGAAGAGTGGCCACGCGGGGGCAACAGTGAGTAAACATTAGCGCAAACCCCACCCCAAAGCCAATTCTTCCTTCATCCTGTTAAACCTTGCTCATTCAATGTTTACAGATTATTTTATGGATTATGAGAAGTGTGACATTGTTGAGTTTTTTTAAAAAACCAAACTAATTCTTTGAAAATGTTAAAAGTATAATATGTTTTTTAAATTCTGGGAGTTGGTCTTAGGACAAGCAGATGAAGGCCCAGGGGGCCCGGGAAAAGGCTATTATTATTATTGAATATATTTAGATCTACTTAGGAAACAAGTATGACTGATATTCCACTCATTTTCAGAAAGAATTTGTGTCAATTGACAGTACTGAACGCATACAAAATAGTGCAGTTCAGAGGAAAACAAAACAAACAGCAGAGAAAGAGCCACACCCAGGCACAAAGAACACAGACCACAGAGGCTAAGCTCAGGCCGATTTGCAGTCTGTAGATTGCCTGGAGCTAGAATGTCCCCAACACCCCTGCGGTCGCGGGTCAGCCAGAGCGCATACCCTGATGCTGCACTGTGGTAACCAGTGACAAGTCTCCTGGTCACTTCCTCCGTGAGACACCCCTGAGCCCCGACTACTCCAGCCTGCTTGTTGGAACTCCCATTCCTCTTTTTGACCCCGTTGTTGACTTTTCCTTTCACTTACATAGTATATATATATGTTTAATTACATACTATTCTGTCACTTAAGTGTTTTTGTCATGTTCTCAGTGAAACTATACTTTGCATCCTCCATCCTGATGCATAATCACCTGCTGCACTGCGTGACTCAACTGGGGACTAGGAATGCCCTCAGTGTCATGGGGCTGGTGTCCTGGGCAAGGTCCTCACTAAGCCGGCTCAGCTGTTGCAGGAAAGGCCTGATCCAGGCACTGCTATTTTTGTGCAAGTAAGACAGCACAAGGCAAATTAGCCAAAACCTTGCGTTTGGGTTCGGAATTGCTCGTGGCCCCTGAGCCACATCAAATGGCGAGAGGGCACACCCTGAAGACACCTGCTAGTCCAATGTTGCCCTAGGGAATTCCCATGGAACAGCCACTGTGTCACATGGGGGAAGTCATATGAGCGGCGAGGACGGGAGTCAGAATTCCTGAGATAGAATCAATCCTGGGGGCTGCCTAGAACTTAATAGGAGCTCATTACATAGTCTTGAATGAATAAATTAATCTAAATACATTTCCTAATTTTACAAATGATGAGCCTAAAGCTTAGATTAAGTGACTCACCTAAATTGTATTGCGAATTGGTGACAGAGCCAGACTGAGATCTGAGATGGCCTCCAGCAGGATCCCCCAGAGGGGCTGTAGCTAGAGGCACAATCACCCATTTAACTTTTCAGGACTCCCAGGCTCTCACGTGACTTTTCATGTGGCATATTCTGGAAACAAAGGTCATGTCAGTGTCACAGAAACTCTTACACTGGTTATAATGAGACTTTGTGGTGTCAGAGGAGTCCCAAGCCATTGGCCATCTCAGAGTTTGTCTGCAAAGATATGGTTGGTGGGAGACCCACATGCTGACAGAGGGTAGAGGAAGATGGAGAAAGCAGAGCAAAAGAGATGGGGGCTCACTTCACTTCTGGCCCCAGATGACACGGTGGTGTCCAATAGGACAAACCCCCCATATCCCCCAAAAAACCTCCACAGAACTCACCCCTAGGGTTTGAAGCTGGGCTTCATACATGGGTCATGAGCACTCCCGGCAGCTCAGGGTAGGATGACAGGAGACGTAACAAAGCCACAGCACTGACAGGCGTATATCCATGGAGCAATGGATTTCTCCAAATACGTTCTGAAAAAGGTAAAAAATTGACTGATGAAACATTGATATTTTTAATTAAAAAGAAAGTCAGGGGCACCTGGGTGGCACAGCGGTTAAGCGTCTGCCTTCGGCTCAGGGCGTGATCCCGGCGTTACGGGATCGAGCCCCACATCAGGCTCCTCCGCTAGGAGCCTGCTTCTTCCTCTCCCACTCCCCCTGCTTGTGTTCCCTCTCTCGCTGGCTGTCTCTATCTCTGTCAAATAAATAAATAAAATCTTTAAAAAAAAAAAAAGAAAGTCATATTTGTTCAATTAATAAATACTTATTGAGTATCTACTTAGCGTAAAAGTATAGCTCTAGTCCTACCTGGGAGCCTGCAAAGAGCGTGGGATATACTAAATGGATCAACGGTAGGAAGGAATGCAGGCTAAAAAGAGAACTGTGCGGGCTAAGGGGGCCATCGTACTCAGAGAGGCCCATTAAGGAAGCCCACAGAGAAGATGCTTTTCAGCCAAGATCAGAAAGAAAGGGCCAGGGAATCCATCTGTGAGAAGAGTGACAGAGCAACTATATTTTTAATTATTTTGACGATAAAAAGTAAGTGTCACGATACTTTGACTTAGGTCTTGCTTTGGAACGTTTGGCTCTTCTCCCCAACTTTTTGGGATACATGCTAACTTTTACTCACTGTAAAATACTCTAAGAAAATGTCTTATTTAAGCACTGACATCTTTTATTAAAAGGCAAACAAATTAACCCTAGCTAACCCAGAACCCTAACCCAAACCCTAACCCTAACCCTAGCCACGGGCTGTCCTGATGCAGACCTACCACAAGGCAGCAGCACACGCCTTGCTAATCCCCAGGTGACTTCTCACACTCCTGCTTCCATCACTCCTCCCCAACTCCTTCGTTTTCTTCTCTGCATTCTCCCTGCTGCACAACTTCTTAATTACAGGCAATAACCTATAAGCATAGGTTCCACCAAAACCAAGTCAGTCACTCCTATTATTCTGCAAGTGGTTGGTTATCAGATGTCTCTCCCACACCAGACTTATCATCCAAGAATGAGCAAACATGAGAACACCCTCTTTCGAGGAGTTAAACACGACTAGGGCAGCCCCACAACCCAGTACTTAAAACGCCAACATGGTAATGCATGTGAAAGCCCTTTACTTTCCATAAAGGGCTGCATACTTCCAAGGCGTTCCTGACAGGCAGAGGAAGCCAACAAGGAGATACTGAGATACCGGCCAGGAATTAGTGGAAGGATCTGGAAACTCAAGGACATAATGAGGACAAAAACCAGGTTCTACAAGAGATAGGAGAGGAGTAAGGACTGGAAAAACAGAAGACACACACAGAAAAGGGACCAACTGAGTTTTCCATTTAGAAGGTACAGCTTCCCAGAAATCAGTGGGTGTGGGGAAGGACAGCTGAGGTGGAGTCAGGGGGCAGTGATTGGACTTGGGAACGCAGCAGTTGGAGGATCTAAGAACCCAGGTTACTGGACGGGCCACGCCGCGGACGCCAGAGCAGTGCAGCAGGGGGCAGGGTGTCTCAGAGACCTCAGGTCAAGCCTTCAGTGAAGGACACAAGGAGCAGTCAAAGCTTGATGTAGACTGAGCCCAAAGGTGCAGGAAGTGGTCAGAGTTACCCATGTCCACCCTAATATACATAGAATGAGCAGTGGGGGCCAGAAGTGGCCAAGGTGAAATCTCCATGGAAAAGCATCTGGAAGTCTTGGGCAGGACAGAGGCAAGGAGGAAGGGAAGGTATGGAGGGAAAGCGTATAGGGGAGAGGATGTGCAGGGGGAGGGCAGCAAGGGTGAGGGCATGAGGGATAGGGCTGTAGAGGGGAGAGACGAGCAGGTTGTAGCCTGGAAAGGGCTGGTCCCAGGCTCAAGCTGCTTTGTTGGGAGGGGGGACCTGACTTCATCTGCAGGGTAGCAGCAGGGACCTGGGGGTCAGACAGGGGCCTGGGGGCCATGAGGCTGTGGTATTCATGAAGCCCACCAAGGCTGAATCGAGACCTGGAGTCAATGCTCGAAATAACCTAAAGACCAGCTGAATCAACCTCCTCACTTAATGAATGAGAAAAGGAAGTCCCAGACATGGAAATTTTTTCCAAAGCCCATCCAGTAAGTGTGGAGAAGTTAGGACTAGAATCCAGCTCTCAGCCCCTCACTAAGCTGTGAGCTCTCACCGAGGACCCTGCAGGCTGAAGGACACAGAGCCTGGGGAAGGTCCACCTGTGTGCCTGTGTTACAGCCCCATTATAATACCTGGTTTGATACGGACAAGTTAGAAGGGACAAACTTCCCCGAGGGACGACAGCAGGATGGCTGCAGAGAAGGGGGACACAGACCCACTCTTGGTCTTGGGCACCAGGAAGGAAGACACGCTTACACGGTTGCTTAATTGTTTCAAACACGGCTGAGGAAACCATACCCTTTTCTTTCAATGGCAGCCTCCAGAATCACCGTCTGGAACCAGAACGGCCCCATAGCATGCCCTAGCAGGAAGCTCTGTGATTCCCCAAGGAGAAGACCCCACTACCCACCACCCCACATCCCAACATCTGGCCTTGGTTGGCAGTGAGGAGGATAGATGGCATTGGGGCAGCGATCGATGGAACCAGAAATGGCCCGCCCGTGTCAGGACCGCCACAGCTCAGCCCTAGCCTGTCCTGAGCTGGGACTAGCCTGGGGCCATGGGCCACGATGGTTTTCTGATATGAGGAAACCCACTGCGATGCACAGGGGCAGACTCCCTTCTGTTTCAAAGCCTGTCCAGCTGCTCACGCCCACCAGCTGCTGGTCGTATTCTCCACCTCCCCCATTTTACTGACATCTTGACTCGACGCTCTGCGGTCACAGACAAGGGCTCTACAGAACGTCACAGGGAACAGAGCAGTGCTCATTTTCGTGCTTCCTCAGGTATTCATGCATTCGCGCACTCCTGCACTTACTCCTTCAACGAATGTTCATCCAGCGCCTCTGCAGCCGGGCCTTGCTCTGACCTAGGACCGCAGAAGTGACTCACGCAGCGTCCCTGCCCCGAGGAGCCCCGGCAAGCAGAGGAGGCAGGCCTGCCAGTCAGCAGCACGGGTGGAGCAGACATGACAAGCCATCTGCCGGCAGTCAGGCTGTCTTTGGCACACACCATGCCTCATTGTTAATGTTTTTATTTTTCTTTAAAATTAGTTGACAAATTTTATAAGCAGGAGCCTTTGCATAAAAATTCATATTTTCTGGGCCTTCAGGAGATGTGACAACACCTGGTCCACTTCCCCACCACAGCCTGAGGCTGAGTACTGCTGCTCCTTCAAGGTAAAAACAATCCCATGTGCCACAGTCTCCACCACTCCCTAGTGTCCCCACCTGGAGGCCCCATGTGAATTGCCACAAGTTGCCCTACTGATGGTGCTGTTGTTCCCAAGCCCAGCAGCTTCCCCAGGATGCTCCAGTGCCTTCTTCCTGCAAGCTCCTGTCCGGGGTCCTTGGTCCAGAGTGAAACATGCTTTGGCAGAGCCAGCAGAGGGCACTGTGGGGGCGCATGGGAGAGGCACCCCAGGCACCGCTGGGGCACCTAGAATAGAGATTCCCTAACAGCCTGAGCTTCCTCCACTGCTGCAAACAACGGAGGGCAGACCTCGTCCTGCACTGTTCATTCCATCGTGGGTGATTTACTCAGTCATTCAAGCACACATTCAACAAGGGTTTATTGAATATTTGCTGTGTGTTTGGCACTGTGCCAGGCCCTGTCCTTAGCTCCCGGGAGTTTAAGATGTGATTAGGAATGCAAGATATAAGATTATGTCCCCTCCATGTATTATGACTCATTCATCAAGTCCCCCAACATCTAGCACTACTGTCTGCACATAGTAGGTGTCCAACCAATATTTGTATTAATGAGTGAGGCAGTAACTAGTAAGAAGGCCTCTTATTTACTGAGCTCTTCCACCTTCACACCTACGGTCTCAATTCTCAAGATAGGTTGTTATTTTCCTGTTTTAATGACAAAGAAGTGAGGCCCAGAGAGGTTAAGTAAACTGCGTAAGGTCACACAGCCAGTCTGAGCCATCTCAGCAGTGCAAGGCAGGGCATG
Source organism: Ursus maritimus (assembly GCF_017311325.1). Taxonomy (NCBI): domain Eukaryota; kingdom Metazoa; phylum Chordata; class Mammalia; order Carnivora; family Ursidae; genus Ursus; species Ursus maritimus. Next base: position 39,279,593 of record NW_024424452.1, read on the forward strand.
CTCAGGGCCAATGTGCAGCACACACGGGGGCTGCCTGGGGCTTTCAGAAGGGCGAGCAGTGAAAAGGGGCTGGAAGAGAGAGAAGGGTCCATGAAGATGGGACAGAGGAGCTGGTAGAGGAGGAAGAGGACATCTTCCCAGATAGCGGGGAGGCTGGACAGAGCAACAGCTTCAAGGACAGCACCCATTGTGAAGTCCTCCATACAGGCTTCCTGGGTCAAGGGGTGGCGAGGCTGCCACGACTGGACATGATCCTTCAGCAAATGTGAGGTCCCCCATCTGCCAAGCCCTGGACTGTGTGCTCAGGAGGGTAGGAACATGAAGAACTTCCCTCGAGGATCTACAGGCAATTGTCAGACAAAAGCAAAACAGGTACACAACCCAGGAGAGAAAGTGTTGAGGCCAGAAGTGGTGTGGGAGCAATGTTGGGGGAAGAAGAGCTGTTTCCAATCGGGAAGATCAGAGCAGGCTCCTGGATGAGGTGGCATTTGAACCGAGCCATGAGGCCTCAGTAGGACTGCATCCTGTCATGGGTAAAGGGCACTCGGGTGAGAGCACCAAAGACAAAGGCCTGGGGTGCATGTGGCAGGTGGGCCCCCTATGACTCCAGGGGAGGAGCTGGAAGGGAATAGGAAGAGAGGGTAAGGGGCAGGGCAGGTGTTTCTGGGGAGCTTTGTATGCTGTGCTAAGCAGCTCAGCTTTCTTCCCCGGGCAAGGGAGGTTTGTAGCCAGGGAGGGACAGGTCTTGCCCAAAGAGAAGCTACATAAAAATGTTTGTCTTGTAGGCTGTAGGTTTCTAAAGGCTTGGCTCTAGAAACGCATTCACCCTGAGGATCTCTCACTCAGACTGCAAGAGGGAGGTGTGATCGAAATCACCCTTAACCAAGAACCAGGATGTCTGGGCCCAGTTCCTGCTGTGTCACCAAGCAGGCCCCTCTCTGGCATCGGTTTCCTCATCTATAATACAAGGGGGTGGGGCACTTCCGACAACCCTCCTAACACCAACTCACGCCCTGTGAGTCTAAGAACCGCATGCCAAGACCTCAACCTCCAAGGACTGCTTATCACAGAGCCAGGCAGTCACAGGAAGGCTCAGCCAGCCTTGCTGGGCTGCATGCATGGGGGAGGCAGAACCAGCAGCCACTGACTGACCCAACCTCAATGGGAGCAGGGGGAGAGTGAGAGCTGCCAAGGGAGAGGCAGCTGGCTTGCTCAGGTGGGGCAGGGGATTGGGATGGAGAGGAAGTAAGCTACCCAGCCAGCTTCCTCCCAAACCAGCTCCAGGCCCAGGGCTGGGCATTTCACAAAAAGGCCAAAAGAGCTTTGTGAACATTTCCTGTCCCGCCCCAGCCCCTTTCCTGGCACTGACAGTCCAGCTCAGGGTTACCACACTGCTCACCTGTGAAGCAATCTTCCCACGAGAGCTGAGTATCTGGCCAGGAGCTGCCTATAAATGTTGGACGCACACAGCGCTGTCAAATCCCTCTGTGTGGCTCCTTGACTTGGGTAAGTGAGCTCTCAGCTTCCCCCCCACACACACCCCGACTCCTTCTTCACCTCCCCGCCACGACAGGCCTCCTCCAAGTTCTCCTCCTGGAAGCCCTCTTCGATTGACCCACCCACTTGAAAGTTCCCTCACATTTTCTTGGACCGTATTCCGTGGGGGCCTCTTGTCCTCAAATGCCCACTCACAGCGTTCTCCAGATACTCTAAAACCACCCCTACCCTATGTGGGGCAGTATCTTCTCTCAGACCAGCTGCGAGCTTCTTTTCCTTCCGTGTTTCTCCTGCTGTTCCTGCGTGCGGCCTGTGGGAGGTGTCAGGGGAGCCCAGCAGCCTTTTCTTCTAAACACCTGAACCCTGGCTTGTCACTCCTCAGAGTGCAGGAAGATGGCGGACCAGTTGTCGCAGCTGGAATGCAGCATCGAGACCATCATCAACATCTTCCACCAGTACTCTGTGCGGCTGGGGCACCCGGACACACTCAACCAGAAAGAACTGAAACAGCTCGTGAAAAAGGAACTGCCAAACTTCCTCAAGGTAGGCAGAGGCTCCTGGCAGGCCTGGAGCAGCCTGGGGCGTCCGGGCTAAGGCTGGGGCATGGGGGTACACTCTGCAGGGGCCAAGGAGGAAATTCCAACTCCCTCAGCCCAGCCTGCAGAGGCACCGGGCGCCCCGTCACTAGAGCTGCTCCAACTTAAAGAGCAGACTGACCGGCGGTGTATGCTGGTGCAGGACCCTGTCCCGGACAGGGGTGCCTAGTGGCAAACAGGGACCCACTGTTGGCACACGCAGCAAAAAGACGTTGGCCAGCAAAGAGCACAGATAAATCCAATGCCCGTTAGTGCCCCAAAGGACATAAGAGAGAGCGCTGTGGATGATTTGGGCGGGGTGGGGGGAGCTGACTAGTTGGGTGGACAAGAAGGCCCCCTCCAAGGAGGCGACTTTTGAGTTGACACCTGAATCAAGGAGGGAAGCAACAGAGGACAACCCTTGGCAGAAGCGGAGAAGACGCTAACCCTCAGCCGGGTCTCAGAGTGCAAGAGCTGAGGGGCTCCCTAACCCTGAGGGTCCAGAGTAGGAAACGCATCCACCGCGTGTGGCAAAGCAGCCTGACGATCAGTGGCGCGCACAGAGCACTCAGTAACATGATTAGTTTACTTCCCTGATCTGCAAATGACTAGGCACTTCTAGGGAAAAAAAGGATTGGTTCCATCCGATCTTTTAGTTTTCTTTACAAGTCTGGGAACTTTGGGGAAACAGAGGCCTGGACTAAGAAAGGTGAGGTGTCTGAGTTCCGGTCTCAGTTCCATTCCTGGGGCAAGTGGCAGCCCTCCCCAAGCCCCACACAGCTCAGGAGGCGATACAGGGGGGATGCTGACAGCTCCCCACAGGTGCGGACACTGGGAAGCAGGATGCTGGATCAGGACAGATAGAAGAGGGTAGAGCCAAGAGCTAGTGGGGCGAGGTTCTCCTCGGTGTGCCTCCTACACCTGTCCCGCCACCCACCTCCCTTGTCCAGGAGGGGGAAGCTGAGACCCTGCTGAGCAGCTGTTGCAGAGTGAGTGCTCTGCCCGGGGAACCGGGAAAAGTGCAGAAAAGAAGGCTGTGTGGAGGTGCTGCAGGAGTGGGAAGGGCCTGGGGGCTGAGCTGGGCACCCACAGGGTCTGGGGAGGGGGCTCAGCTGAGCCTCCCCAGCCAGTGAGTGGAACCAACTGCAGACTGGATCCTCCACCTCCCGGCCTCCCCCCAGCATACTTCATCACACTTTGGGGTCAGTGGACAGCATACACTGCTCTCTGGCCCCACACAAGGTACAAACCATCTTGTTCTCCTCAGACACTTCCCCTCTATGTAGGTCGAAATGAGTGTCACTTATGAGTAACCTAGAGAGGGAAGGGAGAGGTGGGAAAAGGGGAGGGAGCAGGACAGACAGGTGGAGGGACTGGGACAAGGCTGGGCTCGTGTCCACCCTCCAGCTCCCAAGCCTTGTCAATTTGCACAGACTAGGTCCCCTTTTCTAAGACAGTTTCCTCAAGGAAGACACCCAAGGCTACCTGTTGAGCTTGTTATAAAGACCAAATGAGGTGACATTTCTGTACATACTACTTGCACGACTTCAAGGACGTCACTTGATCTCAGTTCCTCTTCTGTAAGATGGAGAGAATGGTAGTGCTCCGGTCCCGTGCAGAATAAATCGGCAAGTGTCTAGCACACGCTCAGCACCCTCTAGACTGTGGGCATCTGTCAGTGGTCATTTTTAACTTTTTAACTAAGGTCTAGGAGGCCAGGTTTCCCTGTGCCTTTGCCTGGGGTCATTGGCCGAGCTCCCTGTCCCCAGCGCTGGTCACGCCCAGCCCTAACTGCCCTGTCGCCCCCACCCACAGAAGCAGAAGAAGAATGACAATGCCATAAACAAGATCTTGGAGGACCTGGACACAAATGGAGACAAGCAGCTGAACTTCGAGGAGTTCTCCATCCTAGTGGGCAGGCTGACGGTAGCTTCGCACGAGGAGATGCACAAGAATGCCCCTGAAGGAGAAGGCCACAGCCACGGGCCAGGCTTTGGGGAGGGTGGCCAGGGCCACTGCCATAGCCACGGTGGCCATGGCCACGGCCACAGCCACTAATCAGGAGGCCAGGACACCCTGCCCCTGCCTAACTAGGGCCACAGAGAGGCCAAACTGCCTTAGCTAGGGACCTGGGGGGCTGGGGAGCAGGGGGCAAAATAAAGTCTTCCTCCAAGCCAGTGCGCTGTGTGCTTCTTCCACCACCCCCTTCCCAACCTATCCTTCCAGGGGCCTGGGTGGTACATGACCCTGCCCCTTCACTGCTCAACCCCTTCTTCTGGTAATAACAGAGTAAGAAGCCACAATAATGTGGGTCTGTCCTAAGCCCCTTGGACTCACTTCCCTGACCAGTTCCTCACCTCTGACCTCAGGCCCCACCACTCAGGTCCCAGTCACCTCAGTCCAGCTCAGGACTGTACTGCCCGTCAAATTGGCGCTCGTCACCACAGAAAGCAAAAGAGGGAGTATCCCTGCCCCTCGACATGCAGGCCACCCCCCACCCAGCGCTGACCCCACTTCACCCAGTGCTGCCCACAATCTTCCACAACCATCTGTCGTCTCCTAAAAGACCTCATTCCTCTGGAAGTTGTCCAGAGGTGCGCGTAGATGGGCCGTGGCTAAGGAGGGATGCTGGATCGGGTGTGTTTGCCCATCAGTTGAGTTCTGAATCCACGGGAGCAAATCGGTGTCTCTTCACAGATGGGCACTGGGGCAGGTGCGGGCACGGATGAAGGTTGGGGAGTCTGACCCATGCGCACTCAGTCCCAGCAGGATGGAGAGAGAGAAGAGCCCTGCCTGCTGGTTGGAAGAATGAGCTCCAATCATGTCCCTGCAGCTATATGGCTCAAGCACTACCATGAGGAGGCTGGACTTTGGGTCCAGAACTCCCTGCACAAATGAAGAATGTGAGACAGAGTGGAGAAGGAACCAGTCCAAGGCCATAAGTGGTGAAGTGGCTCAGTCAGTTAAGCGTCTGCCTTCGGCGCAGGTCATGATCCCAGGGTCCTGGGATCGATCCCCAAGTCAGGCTCCCTGCTCAGCGGGGAGTCTGCTTCTCCCTCTGCCTCTGCCGTCCACCTGTTCATTCTTGCTCTCTCTCTTTCTCTCTCAGAAAGAGAGCACTCAAGTGGAAGAGGCAACATACAGAGAAGGAAAGGGAGAAGCCGTCCCAGGACCCTGGGATCATGACCCGAGCCAAAGGAAGATGCTTAAGTAACTGAGTCACCCGGGGCCCCAATAAATAAAATCTTAAAAAATAATAATAATAAGGCAGAGACGAAAGGGCCTCAAATCCCATCTTCTCCATGGGCTGGATGTCCTGGCTCCTTCCCCACTGCTGAGTGGGAAGAAGGAATAAGTCAGGTTTCCACTGTCCCACACTGGCTGACTACAGCCGGTCCCAGGCTGTCTGCAGGCAGACTGTGCAGGCCTCTGCTCCAAGGGTCCAGGGGCCTCTGCTGTGGGTACAGGGATTTGATGGCTCCCACTTGAGGGCATAAGGGTGTTTCCAGGAACTGCTCCAGGCTGTGAGCTTGGGGAGTAGGGTTTAGAAGCCCCCAGTCCCTTCCCTGCCTGACTTAGGGAGCTGACAGCTGGGGAGACTCACCTTCTGATAGACCTTCTCCCCGACCTTCATGACCAGGGAGGAGTCACCTTCTGAATGCAGCTTGGTAAGACAAAGAGAACTAGCCTGGGAGTTGGGCGGCCTGGGGATGCTCTGGGCAGCCCCACCCCTCTGCCCACCCTCCCTTTTCACAATGTGCCACAAATATGTCTGTGGCTCTGCCTCCCCACTGGACTGTGCACTCCATGGGGGCCAAGTCTGCAGCGTCTGCTTACCTCTGCTTTATCCCCAGCACGCAGAGTAGTGGCCGATACATGGCAGCTTCTCAACGAATACTGACCGTACAGATGTCCTAAAATTTCCCACATGCTCTCTTCTCATGGATGGTGTGGAGAAGAGGGAGGAGGCGGAGGGGTTAAAACCGGTGGATGGGAAGCTTCTGGATATCCTGAGTCTCAATCTGGAAGGCAGGGGGCAACAAGGTGTTGGGACTCTGAAGCCCCACCCCCACTTCACTCAGTCAGACCAGCCTGCATCTGCTGCACTCTAGAACCTTCCCTCTGAAAAAGAGGATTTGTCTTGAAAATAGTTAGAAAATTGTCTATTAAACCCAACGTGCCCCACCCCCATGCTTGGTTGATGCTCCCAGGCGCCCCCAACAGGTGGTGGCCTGGCCTGGACTCCTTCAGGAAAGAGTTTCCTAATGTGGCGCTGACACTTAGAAGGTTCTTCGCCACACCAAGTCAGAATCTGCCCCCTTGTGCCTGCCGGGCATTAATCCTGTTTCCCCCACCCCACATCTCTGGGGACACGGAGGAAATCTAACCCCTTCCATCCATGCAGCCACCCATCCACTTCTTCAAAGCATTTTCCCTAAATGACCGTCCAGGCTTTCCCCAGCCTCCGCACCTTTGCACCAGGAATGCTCTCACCACCCTGGACTCTAGCAAGTCTCTTAGGACCTGTAGAGGCCCAGAGCTTCCATCACTGCCATCATGAAGACGTCCCTGACCACCATCTTCTGCAAACATGCCCCTCCAGGCCCGTGGAACTCTCTGACACTTCAACCACTGCACTTCTAACACAGACTTGGAAGCCCTTATCAAGTCCGATGATGGCCCTGAAGGCAGAAATTATGACTGATTTGTGTCAAATCCCCAGGTGCCAGAATGAAGCATTACAGATGAGCAAGTGAAAGTCGGGTGGTCCTAGGATCCTGGGAAGCTGGAGGGGTTGCTGAAGAGGGTGGAGCAGCTGCGGGGCAAGATGGCAGGGGACAGAGCTTAGATGCCAAGAGTTCTCCCTTTTGCCTTCTCTCGGCTAGCTCAGTCTAGGAGTAGGAGGTAGTTCTAGACTCCAGGGGAAGGTCTGACAGCAAGCCACTTTTGCAGAGCCCTGCGGGATTTTAGGAGAGCTGGTGAAGGTGATTCAGCCTCTTTTATCACATTAGCCCCTTCCATTCCAAAAAACTGGTCCTGTAAATAATCCTAAAAGTTGTATGGGACCACAAAAGACCCTGAATAGCCAAAGTCATCTTGAGAAAGAACAAAGCTGCAGGTATCACAATCCCAGATTGTAGACTATACTACAAAGCTGTAGTAATCCAAACAGTATGGTACTGGCAAAAAAAAGACACATAGATCAATGGAACAGACTGGCGATCCCCAAAATAAACCCATGATTATATGGTCAATTAATCTTCTACAAAGGAGGCAAAAATATACAATGGGAAAAGGACAACCTCTTCAATAAATGGCTCTGGGAAAACTGGACAGCTGCATGCAGAAGAATGAAACTGGACCACTTTCTAACACCATACACAGAAATAAACACAAAACGGATTAAAGACCTAAATGTGAGACCCAAAACCATAAAATTCCTAAAACATAGGCAGTAAACTCTTAGACATCAGCCTTAGCAATATTTTTCTGGATATATCTCCCCAGGCGAGGGAAACAAAAGCAAAGATAAACTATTGGGACGACATCATACTAAGAAGGTTTTGCACAGAAACAATCAGCAAAACAAAGGCAACCTACTAAATGGTAGAAGATATTTGCAAATGGCATATCTGATTACTATGGCGGGATTAATATCCAAAATACGTTAAATAACTCATACACTCAACACCAAAAAAACAAGTAAATGTTAAAGTAGGCCAAGAACCTGAATAGACATTTTTCCAAAGAAGACATACGAATGGCCAACAGACACATGAAAACATGCTCAGCATCAGGGAAATGCCGCTCAAAACCACCGTGAGGGACCACCTCACACCTGCCAGAATGGCTAAACTAAACAAGAGAAGAAACGACAAGTGTGGGTGAGGATGTGGAGAAAAAAGAACCCTCGTGCACTGTTGGTGGGAATGTGAATTGGTGCAGCCACTCTGGAAAACAGTATGGAGGTTCCTCACAATTAGAAATAGAGTTACTGTGATTCTATTTCTAGGTATTTATCTGAAGAATACAAAAACACTAATTTGAAAAGATACATGCACCCCTATGTTTATTGCGACATTATTTACAATAGACGCGGTATAGACACAACCTAAGTGTCCGTGCATAGATGAACGGCTGAGGAAGGGGTGGTGCGCCCACATATGGAACATCACTCAGCCATAGAGCAGAGTGAGATCTTCCCGTTTGTAACAACATGGATGGACCTAGAGCGTATTACGCTAGGTGAAATAAGTCAGACAGAGAAAGACAAATACCATATGATTTCACATATACGTAGAATCTAAGAAAAATAAAACAAACAAATAAAACCCCCCAAAAAGCATTAAAGGACTTAAATACAGAGAACAAACTTGTGGTCACCAGTGGGGGCGGGTGAAGGGGAATAGGTAAAGGTGAAGGGGAATAGGTAAATTTGAATATAACAAATTTCCAGTTATAAAATAAATAAGTCACAGGGATAAAAAGTACGTAATAGGGAATATAGCCAATAATATGGTAACAGTGTTGCGCAAAGACTGATAGTAACTACACTTACCCTGACGAGCCCTTCCCCTGAAACTAATGTAATATTACACATCAACTATACTTCAACGAAAAATTAAAAACAAAAAAGATAGTCCTATTGAGTAGAGAGGAACTGGCTTCCTTCCTCAGTGTGAGGGTTCAGATTCCCACCCCACCTGAGAATCATCCCTCTGTGATTAAGGAGTCCTTCTGGGAAATAGGAACTTCTGGGGTTTCCCCTCCTCACAGGGGCTAAAGAACAGAGCCCATCATGAGATGACTACCTCGGGTTCCTGTAAGGAGGAGCTGCCACTCCTTCGCAGTAGAACTTGAACTTCTGGATGGCTTTCTGGGAGGGATGAGGAAGAGACGGTGGCTGGCCAGACACTTCACAGTGCTGTGAATGTGCTCTGGGGCTGGGGGACAGGGGATGCTGTAGAACTGGGGGGAGAGGTGAACTTTCTCGTCATTCACTTGTTTGTCCGTTCATTCATTCGTTCAACACACATTGATGGGGGGGCGCTGATAAAGAGGCCCCGCCTTGTCATGAAGAAGCCCAGGCCTGCAGGGCAAACAACATAGCTCCTCAAATGATTTTAATATGGAAAATGAAAGGCTAGAGAGAGTAAAGTTTGGTGGGACTTTGAGGTAGGAACATGACCCTTGAGCAGAGGCTGGAAGAGCAAATATTAGACCCACATCAAAACTGTGGGCATCCTCAGATAAACATGCAGATGCTCGGAATGAGGCCTGGAAGTGGGAGGATGTGGGGTCTGATCAGGAATGAGGAGCCCTGGGGGTGGGAGAGGAGAGGTGGGAGAGGCTCAGGTGGGCAGGCCAGCGTCTATGCTGGGAGCTTGCACTCTCAGCAGGAGAATAGAGGGCAGGAGCAGTGGGGGTTTTAGGGAGGGATGTAATTTAACCATACATATATTTTAAAGTCTCTCTATGATACTTTATGGGATGGATGTGGGGTGGGGATGAGCCAGCAGGCCCGGGCCAGTGAGGAGGCTGCCGGATAGTCCGGTGGGGGCTAAGAGAGCCCAAGATGGCACTTCTCAGAGAAGACGAGTCCAGCCAGGATCTCAACATATGCGTGTCCCATCTCAGCCAGGCAGGCCTGCCCCCCACACCCTACAGGATGAAGAGGGTGACTCTGCACTGTTTCCCAAGACCTCGACAGGAAGAGAAGCCTCAGCTTTCCCCAGCCCAGTGAGGCAATTTTACACAACCCTGACACAAACTCTGCTCTGAGGAAAACTCCAGAATCCAACCTCCACGCCCACCCATCCCCTCCCCAAAGTTGCTGTAGAAAAGCCCTGTGTCATGGATTTTGACATTCCAATTACCAAAGTGACAGCAGAGCTGAAACAGATGGTTGCTCAAGTTCTGGTGCTTCTTGGGGCCTGGGCCTGGGCCTGGGACAGTTCCTCTACCCCAAGACTCCAGCTGGTTCCATGGCCTGATTGGGCCCCAAACCCTATCTTCAAAGATCCCCTCACACACACAAGAGACAGGGAACATGAGCACCTGGGAGGGCCAGCTGATCTCTTCTGGTGAGCACCCCCATGTATTCCCATTTTTGCCCATGTACCCAGAATTGTCATGTGCAGATCAGAGAGACAGGGAACTGTTGCCAAGGCCTGAGGGAACAGCATGGGGCCCAGTTCCAGTCCACCTCTCCTCTCTTCCTTCTGCCTCCCGCCGTCCCTTCTCCAGGCTGCACACTCTTCCCTCCATCAGTCTACATTCTCTCTCTGAGTCTTCTCCTCTCATGCTGCTTCCTGCCCTCCTGGTCTCGGAGGTGGGGTGCAGTGCCAAGGAGCTGGGGTGTTTCTAGGAAGGGCATTGCCTTTGAGCAGTAACTCAGGGTCCTATCTAGCCAGGGGTGTCTCCTCCAAAGCAGAACATGGGCAGCTTCGGAAGCACCCGTTAATAGTGGAAGAAGAAAATCATGAGGGGAAATAGTAAGGGCTGAGGGTCTTGAGCCTGGAAAAGAGAAGCAAGGGGGTTCATAACAACTGCCTTCAAATATTGCTGAGGTCAGGGGAGAGAGAAGTCCACCCCATCACAAGACCTCTAACCCTCTGTGATGGGGCCCCCATCCTCCCTTCCACCACCACCACAAGCATCTCACTTTCTTCTTTGGACCAGCTGCTCATGTCCTCAGTTAGAAAACACTAACTCAATTCCACAAAACCAACATCCATTCAGAGCTGGAGGTTGAGGTGCAGCTGCATGTGGACACCACTCCGGGTGCTGGGCCAACAAAGAAGGCGAGTCCCTGCTCGCTTGAGTTTACATCTAGAGGAGAGTCAGACAGTAAACAAGCCAAGGAATAAAGAATTCATCGTTTCAGAGGTGCTGAGCGCCACAAAGAAAATCAAAGAGGAAGATGTGATGGAGTGCTGAGTGGGGCAGGGAAGCAGGCAGGGCCTCCCAGGGGAAACAGTGATGGAAATGAGGCCAGATAGCAAGCCTTGGAAAACTTCTGGTGGGTTTTAATCAGGTAAGTGACACAGTGTGATTGTATTTGGAGGCCATCTGGCTACTGTGTGGAGGAGGGTCGGGGACCAGAGTAGAAGCGTGGGGAGCAGCTAGGAAGCTGCGGCACCGAGCCTGGTCTTCACATCAAATACAGCGTTAGGTCCCTGCCCTCCAGGAGCCCTCAGCCTAATGGGGGCAACAAACACCCAAATAGATATTTTCAATATCATGGTGTGGGTCAAAGAAAAACTAAGGTGGGCGATAACCACAGGCATCCTGGGACCACAGAGGAGCCACCATCTGCCTGTCTTCTAGGGGTCAGTGAAGGTGGAGAGAGAGAGAAAGAAGGCCAAGGTAAGCACCTGCAGATTAATACCAAGGTGAGTTTTGAAAGTGCAAGAGTTGAGCTACTGTGTGCCCAGTGCTGTTAGCTAATCAGAGAAATCAGAGAAGCATAATCTAGTTTGCTTTCTTTTGACTTAGATGACTTTTTATATTGGCCAAGTAAAAATGTTGATTCCTAGTCATTTTTGCACTAGGCTCCTGGTAGCCATCCCATTGAATCCACATCCTTTCCTGATTTCCAAATTCCCAGTATGCACGTTGGCTTGGCTTGGCTTAGCTTGGCTTACAGTGTGCCAGCAGCCCGCCTGAGATGTCTTTCTGAAGGGCAAGGTGTTGCACGCACGACAGTGGTATTGGTGTCCCTTATCGAATAATAAGGTCTTTGCCCAGAGCACTCTGTCAGACTAATCCTGATGGGCAGGCAAACCCCAGAGTTCCATGAATCTACTGTGGATGCGAGGGTGGAAACCTGTGAGGGATGTGAGCGGGTGAGCTCCCCGGTGGATACAACCTTGGTGGGCAAGCAAAAGATCTGGATCTCAGTGGTCTGGTGCCTTAAACAGAGTAGGTGCCTTAAAGGGACTAGAGGCCACTTCAGACAAAGAGGACAATAGCACAGCAGGTGCAGAATCCAAAAAGTCTGAAAGTTCACAAGGAAACTGGGGAACATTCCGGAATAGTTAGAGACCCGAACTCAGAGTGGTGGGCAGGAGGTTGATGGCAAGATGCTGCAGAGAACAGGTCCAGTCTCTGTGATCCTGTGGTTCTGACAGTCCTTGTGTCCAACCGCTTGATTCACGATGCCGGCCATCATCTGGGGACAAGGCTCCGCACTTTCATCTAGTCCAAATTGCACTTTCCAGGTGGAAAGACTGAGGCTCAGACAAGGGAGGCCACTTGCTCAAAGTCAGTGCCAAGAAGCAGTGGAGCTGGAAGGTTAACCAGACACATTTGATTTCAGGCTGGGAGCCTTTCTTGCCCTCAGGTGCCTCTGGCTGATGAATTTTTACCAAGTTTGGGGGGCCTTAACATCTCTCTAAATCGAATTTAAGTTCAATCAGTGGTTCAGTTGGCTATTTTGAAGCCAAATTATGGTTGGTGAATGTTTTCGCAACAGCAAATACACTGGGTTTTGTTCCTGTTGGTTGGTTGTTGTTTTCTACCACATTCTGATAAGACTCTGTATCTCAGAGATGGTCACAGACACATGAGTGCTCTGGTTTGTGCAACAACAGCCTGGTCCTGGTCCAGCAGCTTCAAGGTCTTTAGGGAAAGATGCAGCTTAACTGCCCTTGGTTACCTGTCCAGCACTGGTCAACTTTATCCAACTCTGTCCTAAAATTAGCCTCAATCTTTGCTTGGGTAGCGAGTAGCTGCCCAGGGACAGCAATTACTTCCTGTACAAGCTGGCATCTTACTATGAATGCCACTGGCTGTTGAGCGCTTGCTTGGCACCAGGATCTGTGCCAAGTGCTTCACATGTTCTGTTAGGTTATCTGGTCCTCACACCAACTCTGGAAGAGAGGGACCACTGTTACCCCCACTTTATTGATGGGGAAACTGGGACTTAGAAGGTCTCACAGTGATTAAGTGGTAAAAATAGGGTCTGAACAAGAACCCTAACCCCAACCCTCATACTCTTGGCCACTACCCTTTTGTGCCCAAGAACACCCTTCCCTCCAACCCTTCTAGATCCCACTCAAAGTTCTCCTCCATTCCATCAAAGCATCTGGGATATTAAAACTGGATGACACCTGAGTGTTCATCTAGTCTAAAATATTCAAAATGAATTTCTTTAATTCCTTTGGGTTCTTCAAAAACAAAGAGAACAGAGGTCCAGAGAGGCAAAGTGCTTCACCCACTGGGGTCATCCAGCAAGTGAGGGCTTTTCTGAATGTTTCCCCATTGTCATCTAGGCTGGGGCCATTCCAAGACTCCCTTCTCTGGGTCCTGAATTCCTTCCTCTTCTGCCAATCCCACGTCGCCCCCCCTTCAGCCCTCCATACTTTCTTCCTGCCTCAGCTTTACCTCAGATCTACATCCCACAGATGTGGCGGGTGGCCCAGCAAACCTCCAACCCCAGGCCTCAGTGGTCGATACTTGTCACTTCCTGGATTCTGTCCTCAATCCCAGCTTCCTACACATTGCCTCAACAGGGCTTGGCAGTGAGTAAACTGAAAGGCAGGCCCACCCCTTCCCCAATATAAAGCTCCCCTTCTTATCTGTCATACCTAGGCTCCAGAAAATTACCTAATCTTTCTCAAGTTTTGTCACAAACTCTACGCTCTGGCCTGTCCCTCCTGCTGGTGAGGAGCCAGATGGAGCAGCCACTGGCGGGTCTGGGAGAGCCCAAGGCTGGGCCCTGGCGGCTGCTTCTATGACGTCTTAGTCTCCTCAGTGGCTAGAGTGAAACACCATAGACTGGTGGCTTTAACAGCACACATGTACTTCTCGCCATTCTCGAGGCTAGAAGTCTCAGATCAGGTGTCAGCATGGTTGAGTCATGGTGAGGGCTCTCCTCCCACCTTGAAGACAGCACCTTCTGCTGTGTGCTCACGTGGCTTTCTCTCGATGTGTGCTCATGGAGAGAACTCTCCCTCTCTTTGTCTTCTCCTTCTTATAAGGGCACTAATCCCATTGTGAGGGTCCCACCCTAATGACCTGAGCTAAACCTAATTACCTCTTGAAGGCCCCATCTCCAAATATCATCGCTTTGGCAGGCGAACAAACGTTCAGCCCATAACCTTTAGGTATTCTGACACCCGACTACATGGAGTGTGACTCCAAAGGGGTACCCCATCTTCCCCAGACCGAATTCAGCACAGAGAGGGGTTGAAGGCAGGGACGCCCCCAGTGACTTTTGCTGAATTCACTTCTCACCAGGGCAAGCTGACCCTGTCCCTTAAGAAGATGATTCCTGCCCTCGGAGGCCATGCTCCTTCCCCTTTCTCCTGGGACAATTTATACAGAATCAAACCAATAATCATAACAATTTCCATATATTCATTCATGTAAGAGATGTTCATGAAACCCTATCATATGCCAGGCACAATGAAACAGCACCTGCTCACCCTGGTCTATAGAGGAGACGGACATTAAACAATCACACCAGTGGATGCTGAGTCACAACAGGAGAGAAGAATCCAGAAGGAGAGAGGCACAGTTCTAGGGCATTTAACAAAGAACTTGACCCAGACCTCAGTAAGGAGGGAGGCTGGCCAGTGAAGTGTTCTCTTGCCATACCCTGTGTTGGGTAGAACTAACCCTCTTCTCCCTGCTCCTATGTCCCTTGCTGCTCCCAACGCCTTCCTACCCCTTACCCACACCCTTGAGAGAATCAAAGAAAGGTTCGTGGAAATTCTGCATCATTTTCCCCCTTTCAAAGTTCTACTCCAAATTTCATGTTCAAGGGTCTACTCCTCCAGAATACCTACCTGACCCCAACACACAAGGCTGAGCCACTCTCCTGTTCCCCATGACACCCTGTGCTTACTCCTGCCAAAACAAATACAATACTGTATGGGGATTTCTGCTGCTCAGATTTTCACCTGGCAAGGACTTTGTCTCTCATCTCTGTGTCCTCAACATCCAGCCCCTATCGCAGGGAAAAATCTTTGGAGTAATCCTTGATTTCTCACTGCCGCCTTCAAGTGTATGCAGAGCCTCACTACCCCTTACCACCGGGATGCCCGCCACCCTAGTCCAGCCCTCTCATCCCTCAAGCGGGTTAGGGCTGCACTTCCAGGGTTATCACCATGAACTACACATAACCATTGGCCTCATGAAGAGTGATTGTGAGCATGATGCAAGCTGGATTTCAAAGGCTTAGAAAAAAGAAAAGGATGGAAAATATCTCAATAATAACCTCTATATTGTTGGGTCGCCTGTGTGGCTCAGTCAGTTAAGCATCTGACTCTTAATCTCAGCTCAGGTCATGATCTCTGGGTCGTGAGATCGAGCCCTGCAACGGGCTCTGCACTGAACGTGGATTCTGCTGGAGATTCTCTCCCTCTGCCTCTTCCTCTGCCCCTCCACCCCCCACTAGCGTGCTCTCTCTCTCTCTCTCTCTCAATCTCTCTAAAAATAAATTAAAAATTACTTCTGGGGACACCTGGGTGGCTCAGTCAGTTAGGCATCTGCCTTCAACTTGGGTCATGATCCTGGGGTCCTGGGATTGAGTCCTACATCAGGCTCCTTGCTCAGCGGGGAGCCTGCTTCTCTCTCTGCCTGCTGCTCCCCCTGCTTGTGTGCTCGCTCTCTCTCTCTGCCTTTTGCTCTCTCTCTGAAGAATAAATAAATGAAATCCTTAGAAAAAATGACTTCTATGTTGTTGAAGTGATATTATTTTTTTTTAAAGATTTTATTTATTTATTTGACAGAGATAGAGACAGCCAGCGAGAGAGGGAGCACAAGCAGGGGGAGTGGGAGAGGAAGAAGCAGGCTCATAGCGGAAGAGCCTGATGTGGGGCTCGATCCCATAACGCCGGGATCACGCCCTGAGCCGAAGGCAGACGTTTAATGACTGTGCCACCCAGGCGCCCCATGAAGTGATACTATTTTTGATCTATTAGGTTTATAAAATTTATTATTAAAATTAATTTCCTCTTTATTTTCACCTTTTTAGTTGTGGATACAACTAAACTTAAAATCACAAACATGGCCCATATTGTGTTCCTATTGGCCAGTGCTAATCCAGGGAATCCGTCCTCACTGTTCTCCTTGCTTGCACTCTGGGGTCTGCCCTCTACAATTTCTTCTCAACAAAGGCAGCTAGAGTAACCCTTTTGAAACATAAATGAAATCATCTTGCTCCCTTGCTCAAATCCACCCAGTGGGTCCTTAGCACACTTAAATCCAAAGTCTGCCCCAAGGTCTGCAAGCCCCTGCTCCCTGCTCCCTGCTTCCTACAGGCACACACCACCTGCAACTCCCCACCTCAGTTCCTGCACGTTGCCTTTTGTGCCGTGTTTTTGAGCAGGACAAGTGTGTGCCCAACTCAGAGACTTGGCCTCTCTCTGCCCGGAACTCTTGGCCCAGATATCTGCAAGCTGTTCTCCTCCCTTTCTTGGGTTTCTGCTCAGATGCATTTCTTGAGCATTACACTAAGCCAGAGTGCCTCTCCTTTCCCTCCTGCCCCAACCTTACTTCCCTCTTTAGCTTTCTTCATACCACTTATCTCGCCTACCCCTGTATCGTAGGATGGGCTTTTGTTTGTTTGCTATCCCTCCCCAGTAGAACACAAGCTCCAGGTGGACGGGGTTGTGTGTCTTTGGTCTCCGGCTTT
The DNA here is from genome assembly GCF_017311325.1 of Ursus maritimus. Classification (NCBI taxonomy): domain Eukaryota; kingdom Metazoa; phylum Chordata; class Mammalia; order Carnivora; family Ursidae; genus Ursus; species Ursus maritimus. The sequence continues at coordinate 39,296,309 of NW_024424452.1, forward strand.
CACAGATGTTCAATGAATATTTGTTGAATGAATGAATAAAGGAGCCGAACAACGGACATTTAATAGTTGGTGAACAAATGAACTAACAGATAAAGGGGTCCCAAGGCTCTAAATGAGGTCTGCCAGAATCACAGGGGTGTGGTTTTCTCCAGTTTAGGGACCGTGGCCATGGAAAGAAAGAAAGTGCATACTACTAAGAACTTTTTGAGAATACATTTATTAACTCTCACTTCCCACGTGCAGAGCGGGGCTTCAGTGATTACAAGGAAAGTTATTCTTGGGAACTTTGCTGGAGAAAAGCCCCTCAGAGCTTCTTACTCTTTGTGGATATCCTCATGTGCAGTCAGTAGCACACGGACCACCAGGTTTACAAATTCACTAAAGTCGATCTGTCCATCTTTATCAGCATCCAGATCTTGGAATGTTTTGTCAATCGTAGCTTGATCTTTGGTGTTCTAGAGGGGGACATCAGAGACAGTGAGCTCAGACTCTCCTAAGCTCAGCTCAGGGAGGCCCAGGGACATTAACTCATTCACCAAAACTGTGTTGGAGAATCCAACATGATGAGACAGAAAACAGGGAAGCAGCTGTCATGAGCTAGCCTAGAGCCACACAAGTCTCGACCTGGAAGGTCTCTATAGCTCGCGAATCCCCACAGGTGAGGGAACAACCCCAGAGAGAGAGGTGAATAGAGCCTGAGGTGACAGAGTGAGTTATGGAGGGAGGGAGGGAGGGAGGGAGACTCCCCCATCCCACAGCTCAGGAGAGCACCCTCAGGGTGACCCCAGCCCAGCCCTTCAGGGGATGAGTTTGGATGAGGGAGGCATCACCTACCTTGAGGGTGTTTGGAAGTTCCTTTGTGATCAGCTGCTTCATCTCACCCTTGGAAAGCTTATCATAATGCCCCACCCGGACTGAGTACTGGTGGAAGACATTGATGATCCCCTCCATATGGTCCTCCAGCTTAGTCATCTTCTCAACCTTTAGGAGACACGGGAGGTCTGGGGCAGCTCCTCGCCCACCCGCCCACATTCCCCTCTCTCCTCGCTTTCTGGTGTAGACAAGTGATGACTTTCCCTGCATCTGCTTTGTGTTCTCTATGCTCCGTTTGATCTGTGGTGATTTTTTCATTTGTAGGTAGGCTGGGGTGGGTGCATATAATGCTATCTAAAGTCTAAAAGAATCGACCCCCGTTGCCCCAGTGTTCCATGTCCCCCTCTCTCCTAGGAAATATAATTCAGAGGGTAGTTTTTTGATCAAGCACACCCAGGAGGGGTTTGGTGGCTGGCCAGGTTGTTCCCTTCCTCCAGGTGATGGCACTTTGGCTACAGGTCTCTTACAGACATTCACCAGCCCCTTCCACCTTCACCACCCTTGGGTGCTGAGACTGGGTCTACCTAGCACAGAAAGGGTTGGTCTCCTTGAGTCCAAAATGCAGTCAGTCCAGAGGTGCTCTGGCGAGCAGAAGGTTATGGCTTCCAACAGCCTGCAATTGCTACCTGCAGTCACTACCCAATGAACCTCCCGGAACCAAGGACAGGACACTTACCCTTCAGTGTGCAGGAGAGTGGAAATGTAGCAAGAAGCCAGGGTTGGTGAGAAGTACTGAGCCGGGGAGGTTTTTATAAGGCACTCCAGGCTTCACCTTCAACCTCAAGTGAAGAAATCTCTCTGATTCATCATGAGGCAACTGCTAGACAATGCTTCGTTGCTCAACAGAAGCTTCTACCCTGTGGCTTTGACTGCAACATGAGCCCCCTCATTGCTCCCATGGCCCACGCCACGCTTGCTCAGCCTGACACAAACCCCCCAAACCCACCACCCCACCCAAGGGGCCCTCAGTTCTGGGGCAGGTCCCAGTCTTCAGCTCTGTCCCCTGACCTAAACTGTGGCCTTTTACTAGGAAACCCCAGGAACAAGAACCCCAGGAACAGGGTATGCTGTCTGGGTGGCACCTACCTGGAAAGGGAAGGACTGGGGAGAGGCGTTTGCTGAGTGTCTAAACAACAAAAACAATAACGATAATAAAAACCATCAAAGTGGCCAAGCACTCCTGGAACAGAGAAGGGACACTGGGTTACAACTGAAGGAATGCTAATAAAGCACGGACTTGAGTTAATGATAATGTATCAAGAAAGCTTCATCAATTGTAACAAATGTATCGTATTAATACAACCTGTGTGCAGGTATTTGGAAACTCTCTACAGTGTCTTCTCAACTTTTCCATAAATCAAAAACTGTTCTAAAAAACTTAAGTCTCTGTGTTTTAAAAGGTGAGCACATGCTGCGCGCTGCAGACACTGCTTTATACAAATCCGCACTTGATTCTCCAGACAGCCCTGTGCGGTGAGTGCCCGTAATGCGGATGAAGAAAATTAGTTTGGAGAACTGAGGTACCAAACCCAAATCTGTCTGCTTTCAAGAACTTTGTCATTGATGTATGTTTTTCCCTAAATCAGAAGAGGGTTTTTCTGGTTATCAAAACATAATACAGGGGCGCCTGGGTGGCACAGTGGTTAGGCGTCTGCCTTCAGCTCAGGGCATGATCCCGGCGTTGTGGGATCGAGCCCCACATCGGGCTCCTCCGCTATGAGCCTACTTCTTCCTCTCCCACTCCCCCTGCTTGTGTTCCCTCTCTCGCTGGCTGTCTCTATCTCTGTCAAATAAATAAATAAAATCTTAAAAAAAAAAAAACATAATACATGCTCATACCTTTTGTAAAAAATATAATTTGGGGCAGATTTAGACAATCTAATATAAGATCCCGATCTTTTCCCTCCAGTTTTTTGCCTAATACAGTCAATTCTTGACTAGCTTTTTCAAAAATTCTTTCCTCCATGTACCCCCACACCCCCAACCACAGTGTGGAAAGTGCCGTGCCGGACTCAGACATAGACGAGCACAAATTCTGTGTCTGCCTTCCCGAAATTGAAACAAAGTGGGTGCAGACACCTTCCTAAATAATAATACGGGGAGTTCACCACCGATGGGCCAGGGGTGGGATGGGGGCTGAAGAGTCTAGAGGGGTGGGGGTTGCTGAGCGCCAATCAGGCCAAGATTAGTGACCCGGATTCCGCGCTGAGACGGGCTGCTTTGGAGGCCTCAGTGGGAAGCTGTGGAAGGGTGTTGGGGAATAGCTCTGAGCCCTTGGGCAAGCCCTTGACATCTGTGAGACTGTTTCTTCATTTGTGTGGTCATCTCACTGTCCTCCTTTAGTTCTGAGTCGTTCTGCAGCTCAACTGGGAGAATATGTAAGAACGTGCTTGAAAACAGTAAAATGTGGTCTTTACAGTTGTTTTCCCTTCTACCTTACCTATCTAACTTGGAGGTGGGTCATTCGGTGCAGGCCAGCCTTCTGGGGGCCTGGCCACTGGCCACTGGCCACTGGGGCTTCAAGAAGGAGGAAGAGAGCTGACAGCAGCCCTGGTAGAGGAGCCTGCTCTCCAGCCTCCCCTTCAAGGAAGCCCCTTTCACCCACCCAAGCACGGGCCCCAGATCTGTGCCACCAGCAAGGCCTTGGAGAAAACAAAGGAGTCAACACAGAGCAGACACCTGGCGCAGTTCTTGGCATGTAGAGTGATGTCACTTGTTGCACTTCCTCCCCCCCCCCACCCCGCCCCGCACCTGGGCCCTAATGAAAAGGTAGGATTAGCCCCAAGGGCCAAGCCTCTGTAAGGTTTCCTCTGGCTCCCTGGTGTCCTGCTGCTGGCCTTGGTGTTCCAGGGGCCCCAAAGTCTGTGCCTGAGACTTACGGCCTCCTGGCCACCACCTGGGCTGGCCCTGCCTCCCGCACTGGACAGGAACTCCTCTAGGCCAGGACTGGGTAGGAAGGCTGATGGTCAGGGCAGCCAAGGAGAATGAAAAACATGGAAACTACTCTGTTCATAGTTTGATGCAGACGGTACTGCAGTGTTGGAGACACGTCCTCATACCTCTGTCCAAACCCGCAGAACGGACACAGAGTGAACCTTAATAGACTACGCACTTTAGTTAATGTGTCACTGTTGGCTCCCGGGCGGTAGCAAACGTACCACACTCAGGGAGGATGTTACTGCCTGAGGACCTAGGGCGCATGAGGGCTCGGGACTTGCTGCTCAATTTTCTATAAACATAAAACTTTCCCTAAAAAATAGAGTCCATTAATTAAAAAAAATACACCTAGAGTCACTTATGTACTAAGAGTAATAGCATACCATACAACAAAAAATAAACTTTTCAAATAAATATTGAGCCAAATTGATACAGATTATTTTGCAACTCCCTCTGTAAAGTTAGTCAAAGTGCGTTGACAATGTTGGAAAACCTTGCACGGTGCAAGAAAATTTTAACTACTAATAAAAACATGAATTCAAACCTTTTAACTTCAATTCGGAATCCATAAGTGTTCTAATGTTCTAATGGAGTCACCTTAAAAAAGCCCATCACGACAATTTCAAATCTGTGTGATGTAGAGAGACGATGGATTAAGCTGGTAAATCTGAAGAAAGGGTATATGAGAGTTTCTTGCGAAATACTCGCAATTTTTCTGTAAGTTTGGAATTATCAAATTAAATTACATCAAATTGAAATGTATCAAAATTTAAAGTCACCCACATTAGTTTCAGGAGTATCACCAGAAAGAGTCTAGTTTCGCCTTGTACAACACCCTTTTATAATTAAAATTTTTGCAACAGCTAAAAAAAAAAATAAAAATATCCAAGAAAGTACTCGTGACAACCCAAATGACTCTTTTAGTCACACCCAAGAAGCGGGAAGAGGCACACCCAGAGCTTAAGGAGGAACAGGGTGACCCAAGGGGGCAGGATGGTGCCACCAAGCTGGGTTTAGGGCGCAAGTCAGCCCCGAGACAGTAACTAGGAGTGTCTGCCCTCACGAGGCACTTTCTTTTTTTTTTTTAAGATTTTATTTATTTATTTGACAGAGATAGCCAGCGAGAGAGGGAACACAAGCAGGGGGAGTGGGAGAGGAAGAAGCAGGCTCACAGCGGAGGAGCCTGACGTGGGGCTCGATCCCATAATGCCGGGATCACGCCCTGAGCCGAAGGCAGGCGCTTAACCACTGTGCCACCCAGGTGCCCCCACGAGGCACTTTCTATACAGCTACCATCTCTAAGAGGGAAATGAACTCCCACTTCCCTGGGGGGTTGGGGGGAGAGCCATTGCTTTAAAGGATGGGAGACTCTGGATCTAAAGGGTTTCCATCCCTGGAGGTGGGGAGAGAGCCTTGCATGGGCTGGAGCCTCTGAGCGATGGCGGGAGGGGGGGCAGGGGGACCTGGCCAACACTCCCCTTGCTTTTGTGTCCGCTAGCCACTGGCTGGGCAGGCACAGGGGAAGCAGCAGAGGCGTCCCTGGGCTCTCCTGCAGGGAGTCAGAGTCAGAGCAGGCTCCTGGTAAGACAGAGCAAGAGCGCCAGGGAAGCAGAGGTGTTGCTCCTTTGTCATTTTGAATTTGAAATTATTTTTACTGTATGAGAACATTTTTCCTTACATTTCTACTTCGGGGTTTGTCTCATATCTTTTGCACAGTTGTCTACTGGCTGTCAGGGGTGGGAGTTTGGCAAATTTTAAATTTTAATTGAATTGTTGTTGTCGTACAATGCGTTAGTTTTGGGGGTACAGCACAGTGATCCCACAATTCTATACATTACTCAGTGCTCCCCACAGTAAGAGTAGTTACCACCTACGATCATACAACGTACTACAGGGTTGTTGACGTGCCCTGCGCTGTGCTTCTCATTCCTGTGACTTATTTATTCTATAACTGGAAGTTTGTGCCTCGTATTTCCCATCACCTAGTTCACCCATCCCCCCCCCCAGCACCAGTTTGTTTTCTGTATTTCTGAGACTGTTTCTGTTTTTGTTCATTTGTTTTGTTTTTTAGATTCCACATACAGTGGAATTTATCCTTCTCAGTCTGACTTATTTCATTTAGCATCAGACCCTCCAGGCCCATCCGTGTTGTCACAAATGGCAAGATTTCATTCTTTTCCATGGTTGGACAATATTCATTGTAAATATACACCACATCTCATTGATCCATTCAGCTGTCACTGGAAACAGGCTGGTTCCATGTCTGGTTTATTGTAAATAATGCTATTTGCAAGAAACACAGGGGTACATGTATCTTTTCAAATTAGTGTTTTTGTCTGTTTGAACAAATAAGTTTCCACCTTTATCCTCCGTTTTGGCAATCAGAGGATCAACTTACAGAAGATCTTTCAAGTCTATGGAGGAAGGAGGCTAAGGGGAGGGAGACCTCTCCCTAAGTGGTTCTGAGATGCAAAGCTAATGACTGGGTCCATTTTCAAAACGGATGCGAGGGTTTTCAAGAAGTGAGACACCAATTCCTCTATACCTTCCCCCATTTTCCCATCATAATCCCTGAAATTGGCAGTTAGAAAGGGGTTTCAGGTTGGACAAGGATGACCACAACCAAAGCAAGGAGGAAGAGAGGTTAACACGGCCTCTAAAATACAGACTCCCCTGCAGCTTTGTGTTAGCCCGGTTACCATGGCAGCATGAACTGAAAGGAGCAACAGAGCCCCAGGGCCCCACAGGGGCATCACTGAGGCCTGTATGTGGACCCAGGCCACCCCTGCAGCAGCGGGCTATGTTCATCCCTAAGACTGCATCACTGGGCTTCAGCAGCCACGCCGCAGAGCCACGAGAAGCCACTGTTCTAGGCAAACCACTGAGTGAGACCCCAGCCCCCTGCCCCCTTGGCACGTAAAAGCAGAACAGGTCTTAACAATGGAGAAGGATAACCCTGGGGTGTAGGCCCAGGGTAGGGGGAAGCCACAAGAGAGAAACCAGACAACTGACAGGGCAAAGAATCCATGGTATTTTATGGTAGTTTTATCCTGAAGGGTTGAAGGGTTGAATGATGTCGCAGCTGCATTTTGGAAACCCATCCAGTTTACTGGGCATCACCGGGTACTTGCTCCTCCAGAATTAAATGGCTGATGTTGGGACAAGGTTGTGATCCTGGTAGGAAATCAGGTGGGGGCGTCTGCCCAAGGTCCATGCTGACTTTCTTTTTTCTTTTTCAGGTGAAAGTAACTCCATTTTTTTGCACCCTTACCGAAGTATAATTGATATCCCAAAGCTGCACGTATTTAACGCGTAGAGTCTGATGAGTTCAGACGTATGCACACGCCCCGGACACTGTGACCCCAGTCAAGGTAATAGACACATCCGTCACCTGCAAGTTTGCTTGTGTCCCTTTGTCTTATTTTTGGTGGTTGTGGTAAGAACACCTACCATTAGAGCCACCCTCTTAAGAAAGGTTGACGTACCCAATGCCACGTCGTTAACTACAAGCCAGCAGATACCCAGAGCTTCTTCGTCCTCGGGAACCATAACCTGACACCCACCGAACAACGATGGCACCACCTCCCCACAAGAACTGCGGGATGCTTGCTTTTATTTGGTTTTCTTTCCCTCCCTTTGCTACTACATTCCGTATCATTTTGAAACATGCAAAAAGACTACGTGAAGCATCTAAGTTCATTATAAACCAAAACAAAACACAAACACCTGTGAATCTACAGGGTGCTTTTAGTCCCCTGGACAAGCACTTGGTGACTGGCGAGATAGTCCACCGAGCAGAGAAGGAAACGAAAGAATGTTTGTTTGCCACGTGACTTGATTCTCTGAGAGCCCCAGGTGAGGCAGCAGAGTGATCACATGTGCTTCAAGAGTGATCTACACCTTAGACTGAATTTTTTAAGACGCTCCGTCTCTTCCAGGAGGAGGGGCTGGCCCACAGTGCCTGGGTGGGGTGGGTGGGGATGCCAGGAATGAAGCCACCCTGTGACTCCGACCAAACCCCAGGGCAAGTGGTGGGGCCAGTGAGGTGCCGGGAACCAGTGTGGTTGACAGGTCTAAACATTGCTGCCCCAGGAGCAGGCATTCCATACGGGATTGGGAACGAGGCTGAAAGTTGTAAGAGTGGCAGACATCAGAGAAAAGGAGCAATGAAGGAGGTCATGAGACACCTTGCAGGATCTTTAAGGTCTTCATGTGGAGAAAGCCCAATGGAGCACAAGGCAGGCTCGACCATGCCCAGTCATGGGGGGGGTCAACCCATCACAAAGGGCTCAGCACTGAGGGCTAATTCCAGAAGGGCAGGAGAAGGCTTTGGTCCATTGCGAGAGGGAAAAGACAGAGGGACACACTTCACTTGAGAAAGCAGCTAAGGGCCCTGTAGAGGCCAGGACACCAAGCTAGGGCTTGAGGTCCACTGGGAACATCAATCCAGTCAGAACGTCTAAAGCTCTGAAGGTCTGAGAAGGTGCTATTTATGAAACAACCTCTAAGGGCCTTGAAAAAATAAAACGGCCATCCCTTCACTTTACCTGTGGAGAAGGTGGCCATTTTCTGGTGCCCTGAGCCCATTCTGTGAATCTGCCTTTAGCATTCCAGACGCTAAGGCTCACGTGCGTAGGAGATGAGAGTGTGGAGCTCCCCCTCCCACAAGGATTCAACTTAGTTAATAAAAAAGGCCTCCTTCTGCCCGCAGCTGCAGAAACACAGGCGAAGGTCCCATGGCCATCCAAAAGGATGTCAGTGGAGGTCTCCACTCCCCCAGGCTGCATCCTACTGAAGAGAACAAGGAGAAGACAAAAGAGGGATCCCTCAGCAGGAATCAAGGGCCCTCCCTTCCCAGCCTGCAGGAACCCCAGAACGGGGGCGGGGGGGGGGAGTCCATGACCCTGTGGATGAGACGGTGTGGGTGAAGACTTGCCCTGTGTGTGAATCCCATACCACCAGCTCAGAACCTGTACCAGGAGCTGGCCCACCCAGGCCCATCAGAGACTCCCCAGATGGACTGGGGGCTCAGACAAAGCAGGGGTTGGGGTTTGTGCGTCAATGCGAGCAATTACTGCCCTGCAGGAGACGAAACCTGCTCCTCACTCAGGTTCCCCTGCAGGGTTCCTGGGGATCATCCCCCACCCTCACTGTGAACTGGTTTTCAGTAAGGCACATTTCTTTTTCTTTCTTTCTTTTTCTTTTTCTTTTTTTTTTTCTTTTTTTCTTTTTTCTTTTTTTTGGTAATCAAACCCTTGGACAGCACAGAGTGGTTGGCAAAATACTGAAGGAAAAAGAAGGCAAGCAACATATTTTTTGAATTTGTTCAAAAGTTAATTCTCTGGGAGACCCAGGACAGATAACAGAAAAGGGAAGTTTTCAGAAATTAATTTTGAGGTCCCAACCTCAGATTGAATTTCTAAATTTCTGAACCTTTTCCTAGAGGAGGGGGCTCAGGCGTGGCAATGTCTCCAGAGTCCTGGAGTCCAGCACCATCGTCCCGCTCCTAGCCGGGGAGTTTCAGACGCCCGAGCAGCAGTCATTCAGAAGACACAGAGGAGGCAAGGAAATGCAGAAACGGGAGTGCTCTGCAAGGGTTTCCTTTCCTTCATGCAGCCAGTGCCTCCAGAGCTCGCATTACTTCTCGTTTATGTTTTCTCGTTTTATAACGCTGGCTAGGGCCTCCGATACAATTATTCAATAGACGTGGTAACGGGGGCATCCTGTCTTCCTCCTGTTATTAAAGAGAAATGTCTAATGTTTTTCCATTAAGTATGATACTAATGATTTGGTCTTAATAGATACACTTTATCATAGAGGGTTTTAGGACCAAAACAGGAAAGAAACCCAGAGCCTACTCTTCTGGTCAGACATTTTACACTAGAAAGCACAGTGTTAAAAAATGTGCCATAGCAAAACACAATGCTGAGGAAGCTGAACTGGATGGAGGCTTTGCTGGAGCTGGATTCGTGAGGGGCCTCTGTATGGGCTTTGGCTACAGGACAGCTCCATGCTTTCAGCTGTGAAGCAGGCCTGTTCAGGGGCAAGAGAAGGCTCCTGCCCTCTGAAGGACAGATGGCTACGGTCGTTGGAAAGAGTTACTGAAGGTCCACGCCCTGACCTGAGCAGCCAGTTCAGACCTCAATTTTGCAAGTCAGAGAATTATTCTCATGGGAATTTCCATAGCTCCTAAGACTGGAAGGAAGGCTCCCCAACTCAAGAAGAAAGGAGAATTGTCACTGGGACGGCCCCTAACAGTTTAGGGAAATCAAGATGCTAATCTTCTTATTCTATTGTTGATGTCTGGAGGATTGCTCACACCAGGAAAAAACCCAGTTTTCAGGCTCTGAGGTATGCCTGGCGATGTCCTGGGCAGGGGAGAGGGGCCCAAGTGAGAAGCTCGTTCTAGCACCTGCTGTGACTTGCTCCCCACCCCTGGATGGCAGAGACCCTGCAGCAGATGAGGACAAAAGGGCCAGAAAACACAGAGGAAGGGCTGTCCTGTGCACACTCAGGATCGAAGCCCACTAGAAGAGAGCATTTTGGGGTCTTAACCAAGGTTTCTCTTCTGGAGACGGTCAGGGATCCAACCCTAGCTCTGCCACCTGCCAGATTAATAAATTTTGTCAAGGTTCTTAACTTCTTTGAATCTCCTTCTATGTAAAATGGAAACAGTAATTACCTCTCTCATAAGGTTGTAATGAGAAATGAATAAGATAAACCATCATAAACTCTAGTTAGTGTTAAAAAGCAAAATTATCAACAAATATACATCAAAATTCTTGTTTTAATTCAGTAATGAGAGAATCGGCAAAGATTTTTAAAAGCTGCTTTGAAGAGTATTCAAGGATATACACGGTCAGGAAAGGAATGCCGAAGTCAGACTCTTAAGTGAGATGTAAGACTCAACTTCCAATAGGGTGAAACACCAGGACAGAGGTTTAACATCTCTACGAGGCTATGGAATCCTATCACCTCATCAAGCTGTATCCGTTCTGATTTGTTAATCAAATACACTGTGCCAACCATGGTACTTTTCCCAAAAGTTTCAACTGATGGAAGAATAATGAGTCACAAGGACTTGCTTCTATTCAGACAGACTCTAGCATGAGATCAAAGATGTCAGCAACCACCATTTTGTCTTTTTCTGGGTTCGAGATGATTTTTTCCTTCCATGCTGACACCCAGCAGCAGCCCAGTAAGTGTTGGTAGCTTTCCCTGCCCTCTTCAGCCCATTTGAATTTAGGCTGCATTCCCCAGGTCAGGCAGCCAGAGAATAGGCTGGTATCTGGACCCAACCCGAGGGGTTGCGGCTCCCAGGTGGAGGGATGCATGGGGAAGTCTCTTCCATTGGAATAAGCTCTTTTGTTCAGCTGCTAGATACCAACTGTCCAATTCCAAACCCTCTCCATGCACCTTAGGACTTTTGTCACAAACATGAGGAACTTGGCTAAAGTCAGGAGCCTTGGGTGGAGAACCTGGGTGGAGAAGCAGATTTCAGACAGGTCATCCTTACAGTCCCGGAACTCTCAGCGGCCGGATCTGCCTCAATTGTTGAGCCCCGGTCTACTTGGTGGACTCAAATATTGCATGAGGTTTCCTGCTAAACAACTTATTTCTCAACTTCCCACTGCCTCGTTCTTCTTTTGTAGCTGGGGAAACAGGAAACCAGATCACCTTGCTCTGGGCTACACCTGTCTGACTCTGCCCAGTGGTTCCTGTAATGGGCATAGTGTTTTTATAAGTTATAAGCTTCCAACGACTACCTCCCTCAACTCCACCTCTTTCTCCAAGCTGCCAGTGCCAGCTGAGCCACCTCCCCTGCCCAACCATGAATTCAGGATCAACTGTTGACAGCCCCATGTCAATGCGATTCTTCACAATCAGTGGCCCATCACTTACGGTGAAACTCCAGAGGGCATCCGGGTCAACTTCTCCATGGTCTCTCCAAGCTGGCTCAGAGAAAGCAGACTTATTGGGTTTTCAACTAAAGGCAAACAATTAATAATGGTAAATCCCTGCCCAAAGAAACCACTAACAGCAAATCCAACAGTGCATTTTCAAGGACAATCAAAGGCACCGGGATATGTTGCCTCCGCCCTGACTCAGACACACACGTGCACACCCCCCCCACCACCATCACTGTGGATAACTGAGAGACAAGCTGGATTGCTCTCCCCTTTTGAGCACTCTCTCATTACAGTTCCCAAATGCTGAGTGAGGCCTGGGCTACAGCTTGGTGAACCTGTAACCTTTCCTATCTTCTTTTGCCTGGGCCACATTTGGGCCAACGGCTCACCTTTAAAGTACCTCTCAGAACCACATCTCTGTTTCTGCAGTGCAGAGAGTGTGTTCACGCCCCTAACAAGATGGAAGCACGTGCTTTGGGGGGTGGATAAAGCTGTCTTTCAGGAAAACTGAGGAGGAAGCAACCTTGTCCCTGAGCTTTCCACTTGCGCAGCAGAAGCCCATCTCCATGTTTGATGATAGATTTCCCTATCCCATTCTAGGTCCCAATCTGTTAATTGTTTTAATTAATTCAATTTTTATTGAAGTATAGTTGATACAAAACGTTATATTCGTTTCACATGTACAACATAAAGATTTGACATCTACAGGAATTGTGGCTACCTTGGGGCGCCGGGGTGGCTCAGTCTGTTACGCGTCTGCCTTCGACTCAGGTCATGATCCTGAAGTTCCGGGATCAAACCCCACATTGGGCTCTCTGCTCAGTGGAGAGCCTGCTTCTCCCTCTGTCCCTCACCTAGCTCATGCTTGCTCACTCGCTCTCGCTCGCTCTTTCTCAAATAAATAAATGAATAAATAAAATCTTTAAAAAAAAAAGTGTAGCTACCGTTACCATATGATGTTATTACAGTACCATTCACTGTATTCCCTGTGCTGCGCCTTTTATCCCGATGACGTATGCATTCCAGAACTAGAAGCCTGTATCTCCCACTCCCCTTTACCCATTTTGTCTATCCTCCCAACCCCCTTCCTCTCTGGCAAACATCAGTTTGCTCTTTGTATTTATGGGTCTGCTTCTGCTTTTTGTTTGTTTGTTCATTTGTTTTGTTTTTTAGATACTACACGTAAGTGAAATCAGATGGTATTTGTCTGACTTACTTCACTTAGCATAATACCCGCTAGGTCCATCTATGTTGTTGCAAACGGCAAGACCTCATTGCTTTTTATGGCTGAGTAATATTCCATGGTATATATATACCACGTCTTCTTTATCCACTCATCTATCAACGGACACTTGGGCTGCTCCCGTGGCTTGGCTATTGTAAATAATGCTGCAGTAAACATAGGGGTGCGTGTATCTTTCCGAATTAGTGTTTCAGTTGTCTTTGGATAATTACTCAGTCGTGGAATTACTGGAGAATAAGGTAGTTCTACTTTTAATTAGAGAAAACTCCATACTGTTTTCCACAGTGGCTGCGCAGTTTGCATTCCCACCAGCAACAGTGCACAAGGGCTCCTTAGGCCCCAATCTTAATTCTCTACTGGCTGCCAACCATTTTCACCAATATGTTAGCTGGTAATCAAACTGACTAGTAACTAAAGCTTTGTTGGTGGATAAGGGTTTAAGCTGTTACCTTTTCCCACTTGTTCCCACTGTTATATGATTAAAGTCTAGTACAAACAAAAAGCCCAATGATCTGCAGTAAGTCCTCTTGAGCACTGGAAGCCAGTTAATCTGAGTGGTATCTTGTTGGGGGAAGGGAGTACTTGTTCCTCCTGAAATCCTGGGGGAATTGGCCACCTCCTCTTCTCCCCTTGGCCACAAAGCACTTCTGACTTCTCCAAAGAACCCCTTCTTCCCCAGCTGACCCCCACAGAGTTGGGTTCCTCTTCAGCCCAGACTTCTGGGGTCAGAGGCACACACTCCCGCCAGGAAGGGCTGAAGCGTCCCTGCCGTGTTTACGCAGTCCCTCCTGCATGCAGAAGGACCCCAAGCCAGCCTCCATGTCCCAGGGCACAGTGCACCCCCAGCTTCCAGAGCAAGAGAGCTGGGAAGGGGTGTGGGCTGCGGGAGAGAGCCTGATACAGCAGCACATGTCCCACAGAGTCCAACTACACACAAACAACAGCCATTGTAGAAATAGCCCAGCTTTCTCCACTAAAATCCAGCAGCTAGGACAAGTCTTCTTAACCTTTTAGGGGCCTTTGGACCCTTCCAAGGATCTGATGAAAGCCATGCAGAAATGTGCTTATTGGGGCGCCTGGGTAGCGCAGTCGTTAGGTGGCTGCCTTCGGCTCAGGGCGTGATCCTGGCATTCCAGGATCGAGCCCCACATCAGGCTCCTCCATTGGGAGCCTGCTTCTTCCTCTCCCACTCCCCGTGCCTGTATTCCCTCTCTCGCTGGCTGTCTCTCTCTCTGTCAAATAAATAAATAAAATCTTAAAAAAAAAAAAAGAAATGTGCTTATTTACGCAAACGCTCAAAATGATGCTTTCAACTCAGCTCCGTTTCAGAGACGCACAGAAGACCAAGTTAAGAACTCTGGTTTACAGATTCTGGTGACAGCTCCCTACCCCCGTCTCCATCACTAGCACCACTGCCCCACCACTTAAGTGGGCATAACAAAATTTCCCAAGGCATAGCCTGGAAACGCAGCTTGGGGTTGGATTCTGGTGAGAGGTGCCCGTTCATCACCGGCCTTCCCATTTTACCAGCCTTGGAAAATGCAGAGATGATCGGGAGGTAGATATTCACTGATAAGCAGAGGGCTCAGCCATCCAGGCACCGGAGACTGTTCAAGTCACCTATTCTGTGACTTGAACTTTAGGAATACGTTGGCCTATTTGCCTATCCCTTTATTATGTCATCGCTTCGGGAGGTTGAGAGCAGGGCGAGAAGGAAAGCTTCTGAAATCTCTGAGGAGAAATTACAAGCGTGGGACCGGGGCGGGCACTGTTAGTGTTACTTAGTAAAGGACTCCGGACACCCACTTACAGCCACACCACACACAGAACCCAGCTCGCTCCCTCGCACACGCGCGTCTACTTAGTTACCTCCCTAACTTCCCAAGAGTCACATCTAAGACATTTTGCTCTAAACTAAAATTTAATTTAGAAACCAGTATGAGGGGCACCTGGGTGGCTCAGTCAGTAAAGCGTCCGACTCTCAGTTTCGGCTCAGGTCATGATCTCAAGGTCATGAGATTAAGCCACACTTCGGGCTCCACACTCAGCACTTGGAATCTGCGTAAGATTCTCTTCCTGTCTCTCTGCTCATCTCCTCTGTGTGCTCTCTCTCTCTCTCAAATAAATAAATAGAATCTTAAAAGAAGGAAGGAAGGAAGGAAGGAAGGAAGGAAGGAAGGAAGGAAGGAAGGAAGAAAGAAAGAATATGAGTTTTCCTTACATCATTCTCTTCCCATATCACTTATTTGGGAACAAGTAGGAAAATCATCAGCTACAGCGTCGTGGACTTTTTAGAATCCATAACTCCTAGAACCAATGCCTCCGGACGATGGGACTGGAAGGACAGGACTAGTTTGAGGAAAATGTGGGGAGACAACCAGATGAAGGGTAAGCATTAAGGGTTTGTGAGACAGGAGCCAGGACAATGGAGGTTTGTTTTCATTTCTTTGGGTTTTCCAGCCCTCCCTCCATGCCCTGGGAACATCATTCGACAAGATAAAGGCAAGACAGAACAAGAGGCCTGAGGTATCAATTACTTTATTATTCTGCAGGGACAGCCCCAGGGCCCAGGGCTCTGCTACTCTTTGTGGATGTCTTCGTGGGCGGCCACACCCACCTTTATCACCAGTATGAGGAACTCCTCGAAGTTAATTGCACCATCACTATTGACGTCCAACTCTTTGAACCAGGTATCTGCATCCTTTTTCTGTCAAGATGAAGGAGAAAGAAGCCGGAGTGTAAAGACCTTGGCAAAAGCCGAGCCATGGCTGTCTACATAGGGTGGTGTGGGGGACCAGGGACCCAGGGCTTCATCAGCCAGGCAGAAAACCCCGACCGCACCCAGCCCCCTCCTCACCTTCATGTAGCGAGGACACTCTGTCTCTAACAATTTCTTCAAGTCATCCCTGTAGAGGGCGTGGTAATTCCCCTTCTCCAGGGAGTACTTGTGGTAAACATCAATGAGGGAGTTCATGGCACTCTCCAGTTCCGTCAGCATGGTGCCCAAGGATCTGTTCCACCTGGAACACGGGGCACATTGGAAATCCCAGGATGGGGGTGGTGCCTCTGCCCCCAGCAGAGTGAAGACTGGAGGGATACTCATTACCCCAAGTAACGGCTTTGTCCTGGCCTGCACCATTCAAAGAGCTAAGCCCAGTGGGTGGCTATGGGTTTCCGAAGGCTACGATGGAAAGGGGTGTGGGAGGGGAAGGGTCCACACACACACAGTGCCTGCCAACTCTCCCTGTGCCCTCAGCCAAACAACAGTGTTAGAGGACCCGGCTCTGTCTTTAGCCCTGTCTCACCGTCTTCCTCCAGGAGCTCTGGATCTTGCTCCAGACTTCCCTGAGCTTTCTCTCCCCTCTCTGCTCCACTTCCAGCCTTCCCCACTGGGGGCCCAGCCCCAAAGCATGGGGCAGACTCAGGCAGTCCTACTTACCAGGTCTCCCCGAAACAGAGTTGACAGAGGACATGCAGGGTTCAGTGTCGGCTCCCTTTTATAGCAAGTCAGGCTTTGGCCAGCTGCCATGGCCCTAGGTCGTGCAGAGACAGCTCCTCCCTTCCCAAGTTGCCACAGTCTCTGGTTTCCCAACCAGATGAATGGGGCAATCACTGCACAGAATGAAAATTTCTGATGGGACATGGAGGGGTAGGAAAGGTGGAAGGAGGAAGGCATTTGCCAGGCAGTAATGCCCAGAAGGAGAAACCAGGCAAAGACCATGGAGAAGACTGCTTTGGTGAGAGCCACTGGCATCATCTGGCTTGGCCAACCAGGATGCCCACTCTTGAGTCCTCCTCACCATTGCTGCTGCTAATCCCATGCACTGAAGCCTATCCGTGCGTCTCTGAAACGGAGCTGAGTTGAAAGCATCATTTTGAGCGTTTGCGTAAATAAGCACATTTCTGCATGGCTTTCATCAGATCCTTGGAAGGGTCCAAAGGCCCCTAAAAGGTTAAGAAGACTTGTCCTAGCTGCTGGATTTTAGTAGAGAAAGCTGGGCTATTTCTACAATGGCTGTTGTTTGTGTGTGGTTGGACTCTGTGGGACATGTGCTGCTGTATCAGGCTCTCTCCCGCAGCCCACACCCCTACCCAGCTCTCTTGCTCCAGAAGCTGGGGGTGCACTGTGCCCTGGGACATGGAGGCTGGCTTGGGGTCCTTCTGCATGCAGGAGGGACTGCGTAAACACGGCAGGGACGCTTCAGCCCTTCCTGGCGGGAGTGTGAGCCTCTGACCCCAGAAGTCTGGGCTGAAGAGGAACCCAACTCTGTGGGGGTCAGCTGGGGAAGAAGGGGTTCTTTGGAGAAGTCAGAAGTGCTTTGTGGCCAAGGGGAGAAGAGGAGGTGGCCAATTCCCCCAGGATTTCAGGAGGAGCAAGTACTCCCTTCCCCCAACAAGATACCACTCAGATTAACTGGCTTCCAGTGCTCAAGATTTGTGGTGTATCTCTATTGTTACAAAACACGAGAGTCTCCGTACATGCCTATCAGAAAGGCAGTGCACAGAACCCACCTAGTCTGTGACAGGGAAGCAGACACCCAGGAGGGTGAAGCAGTTCACCCAGAGTTTCCCAGTGCACAAGTGTCAGGGCCCAGAGCATCATGAGCCAGAACATGACCTGACAAGTACATGACTCTGCTGAGAAAACTCTCTTCTCTGCCTCATTCCTGCATTCAACAGATGCTTACCTGTGCCTCTGCAGGATGTAGGCCATCATCGCCTCCTGGGGGAAGTGGATGGGATTAGCTTCCTTCTCCTTCATGTTTCCACAGCCCTTTGGGCTTCATTAGATCATGACCTTTATAGCTGTGTGACTTTGAGCCAATTACCCTCTCCTTGCCTTAGTTACCTCAATTATTCAGAAGAGATTAAAAATAGAGTCTACCTGCAACCCACAGAATGGGAGAAGATATTTGCAAATCATACATCTGATAAGGGATTAGTATCCAGAATATATAAAGAACTCCTACAACTCAACAACAAAATTATCCCAATTGAAAAATGGGCAAGGGACTTGAATAGACCTTTCTCCAAAGAGGATATACAATTAAGCAAATGAAAAGATGCTCCATATCACTAATTATTATGGAAATCAAATCAAAACCACAGTGAGTTATCACCTCAGACTCATGAGATCGGGTGCTATCAACAAAAAGCAGAAATTGGGACGCTTGTACACTGTTGGTGGGAACGTAAAATGGTGCAGCTGCTTTGGAAAACAGTGTGATGGTTCCTCAAAAAGTTAGAAACAATTACTATATGATCCAGTAATTCCACCTCTGGGTCTATATCCAAAATAATTGAAAGCAGGGTCTCAAATAGATATTTGTACATCCATGTTCACTGCAGCATTATTCACAGTAGCTGAAATGTAGAAACAACCCAAGTGTCCATCCAAGGATGAATGAATGAATAGAATGTGGTATATTCACATAATGGAATATTATCAGCCTTTAAAAAGGAAGGAAACTCTGACACTTGCTACAACACAGATGAATCTTGAAGACATCATGCTACGTGAAATAGACCAGTCACCAAAAGACAACTACCATTTGATTCCACTTACATGAGGTCCCTAGGGTAGTCAAATTCGTAGAGACAGAAAGTAGAACGGTGGGTGTCAGGCCTGGGGGAGGGATAATGGAGAGTTAGTGTCTGTTGGGTCTAGGGTTTCAGCTGCAAGATGAAAAGATTCTGGAGATCAGTTGCCCGGCAACGCGAATGTAGTTAACACAGCTGAACGCTTAGATGGTGAATTTTGTGTTATATATTTTTTGCCACAATTAAAAATTTAAAACTTTTTAAATGCTTCCACCCAAAAAATAAATAGAATCTACCTTACATGTTCTTGTAAGGATTAATTATAGATGAAAAATATTTCAGATTTGTGAACTTTTCTTAATATGTATTATACTTTAATAAAAAGTTTACACAAAGAACGTGTGAAGTACTTAGGGCAGTACAGAGTACCCGAGCGAGTGAGCACTGGGTGAGCGTGTACCCTGACGACTGCCCTGTGAGTGCCTGACTGTCCAGCCAGACTGTGAGCCCTCGAGGAACCAGGCTGGACCTTCCATCTCTGCCTCCCCAGGACCCAGCACAGTGCCTGGCAGACACAGTAACAGCAACAACGATCAGTAATAAGAACAAGTAATAGCAAACCAACATGGAGCGGGCTTCCACCATGTGCCAGGAACTGTTGTAAGCGCTATACCTATGTCAACCCGCTTAGTACTCACTATAACCCGAGAGGTAGGTGTTGTCATAATCCCCATTTTACAGATGAGGGACTGAGGCCCACAGAGAGACACAGCAAAGTGGCTTTTCTGAGACTCTCCTTAGGATTTGTTCATCAACCTGGGATGGGGCTCCTGCCGACCTGTCTCAATGGGGGTGAGGATGAGGTTGACGCAGATGACATCATCCCAGACCCCTGACCCTTCAAGAGATGCCTCCCTCAGGACGCCTGGATCACTCAGTTGGTTAAGCGTCTGCCTTCAGTTCAGGTCATGATCCCAGGGTCCCGGGATGGAGTCCCACAACGGGCTCCCTGCTCAGCGGGGAGCCTGACTCTCCCTCTGCTGCTAACCCCACTTCTGCTGGTGCTTGCTCTCTCTCTCTTTCACAAATAAATAAAATCGTTTAAAAAGAGAGTGAGAGGGGTGCCTGGGTGGCGCAGTCGTTAAGCGTCTGCCTTTGGCTCAGGGCGTGATCCCGGCGTTCCAGGATCGAGCCCCACATCAGGCTCCTCCGCTATGAGCCTGCTTCTTCCTCTCCCACTCCCCCTGCTTGTGTTCCCTCTCTCACTGGCTGTCTCTGTCAAATAAATAAATAAAATCTTTAAAAAAAATAAAAGGAGAGTGAGAGAGAGATGCCTCCCTTGAAGTCAGTCCCCTGAGAACACTCCCAGTGGAGACAGCTTTCTTTATCCAGAAATTAAGAAAACCATGCCCCAGGTCCAATGGGGCAGACCCAAGGCAGACATAAGCCACGACCTCCTCCTAGCATCACGTGCTTATCAGTGGAACTTGCTGACCAGCGAGACCCTGAAAGTTGCCCCAGAGTTGCTCTCCCTGGACCAACAGCCCCGGGGCTTCAGGGAGAGCAGCCACCAGGCTGAGCGACCTGGCAGAAGAAGGTGTCAAGAATTGGGTAAGCCCATCAGGGAACAGGCAGAGCCTGTAATCAGACCGAAGGACATGGGGAAACCCAGGGGGAGCGGAACCTTACAGGAAGGAGTTCAGGCCTGGGTGTGTGTCCCAATAGCCCAACCAAGCCTGTGCCTGAGGCTGAGGAAATGAGGACACAGCAGCAGAGCCAGTGTAGAAACCCCTGCCCCCACCCCAGGAAAGGGCAGGAGATCTAGGCTGAGCCGCACCCTTAGCACTCAGGGTCTGTGGAACCCAGCAGTCCAGTGAGACAGGCAGGAGGACTCTTCCCTTGGGCCTGGGGAGGTAGGTAGCCTGGCTCACCCGGCCATCCATGCCTCTGGTCGTGACTAAGAGGCCCAGAGGAAGCAGCGCAGACTGGGGAATCGGATTCCAACACACAAGGCCCAACCCACAGGTGCAGCAGGACATGCACCTCCGAGGAGCAGTGCCGACCCGTGGAGCTCGCAGGAAGGTCCCGCGGGAGATGGCACGGAGCGTCAAGCACTGGCAGGTTGGCAAATGTGCAAGGGGTGCCAGCGGCAGGCCAGGCCCAGGGAGCAGGGGGGGCAACACGGTGCTTCAGAGCTTCACTGGTCAGAAACAAAGGCCCCGGTTCAGACCACAGGGCACTGCCCCTCCTGTGGCATTCAGACCCAGCTGCGGGAGGGAACCAAACCAAGTCCTGTAAATGACCCCCCCCAGGTCATTGGCATAGGGGCAGTGATGGTTGCCCATTGTTCTTGGAAAACTCTTCATTGCTATCACAATACACTCAGGGCGTGGGTTCCCAGACAACCCTCTGAGAAGAAACCCACCACGATGGGCCCTACCAGGCCCTAAAGGCAGAGAAGACTGACCCAGAGAGATGCCGTATCAGATTCCCGGGCTCCCAGGGAGAGAGAGAAAACCAAACATGGAGACGGGCAGGGGCAGGTCTCTGCTGGGAGGGGTCAGAGACCTCAGGAGGGCTTGGGTGGTGAGTCACAGTAGCCCCAAGGGGAGTAATGCCCTCTTCAGCCTCTATTAGTAAAACCCAGACCCAACCCTTCTCCCCTCCCGGAAGCCCTCCCTGATTGACAGTAGCCTCGGTTCCACCCATCCCTCTCACCACACAGGCCAGAATGTTGCCCTTTGCCCTGACTTAGCGTGTGCAAAATGCACCTCACAACCTCTGCTCTCAGACTGGCTCTGACACCAGCCAGCCCACGCCAATTACACACGTGACCCTGCCGGGGTCTCAGGCCCAAGCCTCCTTTGTATACTTTGTACACTGATTCCTTGGCTCTCCTCAGCGTGGGCCCCTGTCTGGCGTGCATTCGTCCTCCCGGCCCCCGTCGCTCGTGCACGTGCATAGCCTGAGTGGTCAGAACATCACAGGTGAAACCCGTCTTCCATGTCAGAGAGCCGGTTCCCCAAGAGAAGAGACGCCCCCTCAGACTGGGGCTCCCGGAGTCTGGGGGCCGTGTCCCCCCCAGACAGGGGCTGGACTGGGTGAGCCCCCAGGGAGCAGCAAAGCTCCTCTCCGGACCCTCAGCGGATACCCAGAACCATGAATAAGGAATTCCCAGCACATCTGTGGGATTGCTTTATTCTCTTCCCTCACAGCTGTGCGTTGCACACGCGTGTGCCCAGAGCCCTGCAGCCGCGCGGGGGCAGGTGCGGGCGGAGGCCCCCTAGTGCAGGCTGTGCCGGGTGCAGTAGCTGGCGCACAGCTGCCGGCGGTACAGCAGGTGGTAGTGCGTCAGCAGCCGCCCCAGCACCAACAGGAACTCCTCGAAGCCGATCTGGTTGTCCTTGTTCTTGTCTGCAGCCCGGAACAGCTCCGAGACGTAGTAGGGCTCCTTCCGGCCCTGAGGAGGGGCAGGGGGTCGGTCACCTGCCCAGGCCCCCAACCCCACAGCCCGTGGCCGGGCCTCTGCCACCTTGCAGGACTCAGCCACTCCCTCAGGCAGAGGCCAGGACACCGCACGGGGCAGAATCAGGCTCCGAGGGGGAGATGTGGCGGGTACGCCTACAGCTAGACCTGGGGCTGCGTGGGCACGGCTGGCCCGCTGCTCTGGCAGCGCTGAGTGGCCTGGTGCCTCCTGACACATCTGTCCACCATTGGTGGCTGCTTAAGCCTGTCTTCCCAGCTGTGCTGAGAGCTAGCCAGCAGTGACAGCCTGGCCCAGGGGCTTCTGGACGGAAGGCCGTGCCCCCTCCTTCACACTGGCAGCTGCCCAGGGCACAGCCCACCTGCCCCTCTGGCCTGCATCCCCAGTACTGTTGCAGGGACACCAAGGAGTGGGACCGATGCCTGCATGCTATGCTGCCCAGGGATTGTTTGTGACACCGAGCCCGTGGCACCTGCGCAAAGTGCAGAAGGAGGGGAAAGTCAAGGTCATGGGCGCTGGCACCATCCCGCACGTCCCAGAGCAGGCGACCGGGAGGGCCGAGGGTCAGGGATGCTACGGGGGAGGAACAAAAACACTTGAGATGGAAGGGACAGCCAGAAAGAAGGCCAGGGTCAGCATGCAGCCCAGGGAGGAGAAGGCACGGGCGGGGTCATGGCAGGAGCCCCAGGCAGGGCCTCAGAGCCGGTTTCGGCAGGATTTGGCAGATGAGTGTGGGGACCCAGACTGGAGTCCTCTGAAAGCCTCCGGGGAAGAAAGTTGTTGCATGGTCAGCAGCTGGGGGCCTGGAGGGTGGCCCTCATCCCTGTGGGCCGATTTGCAACATGTTTCCCCCCACTGCCCACCACCATTAATTCACCTGATCTTATCTCCTCTGCAAAACTGGTTTATCTGAGACCCTGGGGCTTCCTGCGTGGGCAGGCTCTCCCTAGCTCCCCTCAGCTCAGCCCCCCTGGCCCAGGCTGCTATCTGTCTGCCCTGTGCCTGCTGTCTGTCCCTGAGGGCCCTGTTCCCCGGGCCGGGCTGTGAGCCCCAAAGAGCAGGGTCTAGCCATCCTTGCCTAGCCCCACGCTACAGGTGATTGACCCTGAAAAGAAAGTCACCCTGGTCCCCTCTGTCACCCTCAAGACGACACTCCAGTAAGCTAAGGACAAAGCTCTCCTCTGATGTTTCCCAAAGGTAGGTAAGGGAACAGGCCAGGTGAAGGAGGAGGTGCTCCTGGAAGGGGGTGACCTCCAGTCAGGGCACGGACCTGAAGCCCTCTGGAGGTCATGGTCCAGAGACCCCCTCAGGCATAGCACTGAGGGCAGAGGGCAGCACCCCAGACATTTCTGCCAGCCTTGCAGTCCCCAAGGTGCCTGGTAATTATAGGGCCTGATAATGGAGAAGATATGCAGGTCTGAGGCGGTTTCTGAGCTCCCAAACTGGTCCAAGAACCTCTCTTAGCCCTTCAGGCGGCAGCTAGAAGGGGACACTGCCTGTCCTACCCACCTGACTTCTGCCCAAACTGTTCTCACCCAGGCACAGTGACAGGAAGGTTTGTACTGGTCCCAGGAGAGTGGGCCTGGGGCTAAAAGGGTAGGCTTGGGGCAGGATCGCTGACTGAACTGGGCTGAGCATAGAGGGAAGACTTAGGACCTATTCTCTCAGGAAACAGGATGAGCAGAGGAATAAACAGGTTGGAGTCAGGACTAAGTCTCAGGGATGAGCTACACTGGGGCTGCAGTGGGGCCCGGCAGGGAGTTTCAGGAGAGGAAAGGAGGAGAAATAAAGCTGGGCCAGATCCACCCTCCCTCTGCCACAGTCCCTCCTGTCCCAACTCCCTCTCCCCTCCTCACTTAAGTAGGAATTCTCTTGGGAGATAGCTCCCCATACCTACACCCTCACCACTCGCTTCCAACCCCACAACCCACCCTATACTTCACCCCCACCTGACCCCAGACCCCACACACCAGGCTCTCCATGAAGCGGGGTACATTGTCCAGAAGCAGAGCCTTCAACTCCTCCAGGGACAGGGTCTCCACATCCCCCTCCCGGGCCGCGTACTGACAGTAGCAGCGGATGATTTGGAAGAGGGATTCCTCCACTGGCGTGTGTGTCATGGCGGCTGGGCCCTGGCCGGGACAGGAAGCAACTCGAGAAGTGTCACTGGAGCACCTGGGGACAGTGGTGAAGCTGAGGGGAGAGCAGCACCTTGGCTAGGCCAACCCACAGCAGATGGGCGCTTCCTCCAAGAACCTTCTGCCCTCTTGTTCAGCCCACCTTCCCGCACCTTGTCTCAGGTCCCCTCCCTACACTCCATCTGACCCCTTGCAAACATGGCTCAGAGGCCCTGCCCTGCAAGACTGCTTTGCTGTGAGCGCTCTGGACAGGGCTCTGGCCCTTCCCGGAGACCATGGGCTTCCTGAGGACAGGAGATGTGCTCTCTGCTCCTAGACCCTACTCTCAACCTAAGAGACACCAGAAATCAAGAATAAGAAGAATCCAGACTCCTTGGTGCAAGACAGCACTTTCCAAAGGAAATACTTTTAAACCCTTGAGAAGTCAAGATCCCTACTACTAGACTACTTCATACCACAAATGTCATATTGAAATAATTAAGCCACCCAGAAACCCCAACCCTGCTCAAGTGCTGTTTTCCTTTTTCAATCGAATGTACAGACAACACAAAGCTGCCCACCTTGTCCTGACCACTGCCTCGCTGCATGACCCTCTAAAGGAGTCTACTTGCCATTCATACGGTCCCTGCAGTCCTGAGTTGGGCTGGCCAGCTTTGGGGCAAACAGGGGCACCTACAGCCTCTTGTGGTCGCCCCACAGCACCAACCCCAGTGCTCTGCACACAGATGAAGTGCTGATGTCCCCACCTCCTCCTCCCCACATCCTGCAGAGATGAGATCCCTGTTTTCAGGAGGCAGGGTTACCCTATCAGCTCAGCAGTCTCCTCCAAATTCTGTACAGGTAAGAATCATAGCAACTGCTGGTTCCGACTCTATGGAGCCAGCCGAGCACTGGATAAAGCCTTTTATACAGAGTATAAATGTAATGTAATGTAATCCTCATAGTGACCTTGATAAGGTAGACATTATCTCCCCATTTTCCTGAGGAAGAAATGAAATCCAGAGAGGTTAAGTAAATTTCCCAGAATCACACAAATGCTCCACCTGGAGCTAGATTCGAACCAACTGGGAGACCACAATTACCCTACTGGGACATCCATCACAGCACACATTCTCAAGAACAGGTAAGCCGCCCACCTCCGCTTTCTTGGATCTGCACAGACTCAGCACTCTCCCCCCACCTCCACTACTCTCAGAAGTGCTGACCTGTGCTGTTGGGACAAGGTTGCTCCAAATCCACAGTGCTGGCCTATGGTTTGTCCTAGAGATTCCCCAGCGCTCAGGCAGGAGGTATTGGTGCAAGCAGGGGCCCAACCACCAGGTCCTACATCCTGCCCATCCTTGGTGCTTCTAATTACGGCAGCCAGTGTCGTGACTCTTCACAGGTTCTCCAGGAGCACGACCCACCGAGCCTTAATTGCACTCCTGAGATGACATCACATGACACTTGCTTCCTACAATTAACTCAACCAGTTTCAGGGACCCACCTTCCCTCAGAGCCTGATCTGAAGCATCTCAGAACCGCAGGACGTCACACTGTCCGTCTCCCTACCTCTGAGTTCATCCTCCCAGCTCCAGGGGTTGGGTGGGGTCAGACCCACAAAGTAAATACATCTTCCTCCAATGTCCTCCCTCAATTACTGAGCCCCCAGACTCTATACTCACAAAGCACATTAATTCATCCAACAAATATTTCTGGAGTCCCCACAGTGTGCGAGGACCTCGTTAAGGAATGTGAGTATGACGTGGGGTCAGCTCATAGGGTGGGGATGAGTGGAGGGGACAGCATTGCCCACTGGCACGATCTGTGAACACTACTGGCTTGGTGGCATGAACAGGGTACGCTGGTGCCCAGCAAGGAACACTTTCTACCTGGAGAAGAGTTGAAGATTTCCTTAGGGAGATGATATTTGAGTTGGAACTTGAAGAAAGGGTTAATTGCAGGGAGAAGCCTGGAGAAGGCTGGAGAGGCAGGAAGGAGACAGAGCATGAATGGGCCTGTGTGCCAAGCCAGGGCTGCACTTTATCCCAAGCACAGAAAGAAGCTGAAAGAGGGTTTTAATGGACTGGGTGATGGGCGGGATGTGAGAAAGAAGTGGTAGGAATAGCTTTGTTGTAAGAAAATAACTAACGGCAATTGTAAGTGACCCTACCCTGAGCGCGCCCCTTATCTCAGGCCAGCTCAGCCCTGAGTCTCCCCTGGTAGAGGCCACACGGGCTAGTGAGTACATCTCCCAGAAGGGGGCGCCAAAGGACAGGTAATTGAATCCCTGAATGTTGGCGGGAGGTTAGGGGAAGACCTAAACCAAAGACTTTTTCAGTTTGCAGGGTGAGCCTTCATCTACCAGACATAGTGATTTCTCCAGGAAATAAGTGGCTCACCAATACACATTTATGTTTCCAGAATAAAAACAGAGCTCAAATTTCTAAAATGTAACACAATTTGGCAATGCCAATCTACAGTCACAGAGATTTTTATTGAATACCTTTAATTTAGCCATCACTGTCCTGGGAATAAATTCACAAGAAAATAATTAAACAGATATTCAAAAGCAATAGGTAGTAAAATGTTCACCACTGCATTTTCTGTAGCCAAGAAACAAAAATAAAAATAAAAACCTTGAAACCACCTAATTAACAAATTTGATATACCAACATGTCCTTGGACCATCACTGGATAATGATCTGTCGTTCAAAAGGAACTCCACTTTTAACCCATACTTGTTTGGGGGGAGGAGCCCATACTGCACCCCTCTTCACCCTGACTTCTGCCCAACCTGGACAAAACAACTCCCTACACCGTCCCAATGCACAATGATGACCTCCTTCCCCAGCTCTGCTATGATCACTCTTCTCGCTTAATGCTAGACTGTGGGCAGCTTCCCACCCACTTCATCAAGGCTAGCCTGATTTTTTATGAATGCCTAGTGATTATTTGTTTGCATGTATCAAAAATTATTTGATTAATCCATTACTGGAAGACATTTAAATTACTTTAAATTTCTACATTTCAACCAACTCTTCCTTAATATTGACATTTCTTAAGAATTTTGCCATCTATGTTAGGTGCTGGAGAGAAGGGGGACAGAAATGGATTTACACCCCCTTCCCCAGCCAGAGCTGCCCCTCGTGTGCACTGAACCCCAACCCCAGACCAGAGCTGCCACCCACCTTCCAAATGCAAGCCCCTGAACCCCCAGCTCCATAGCTGCCCCCCCCCACACCCACGTCTAGACACAGGTGTGACTGCTACACCACGTACAGCTATATGCAGACCCATGAGAGGTCCTCTTAGCCATGACTTCCTTCTCTAGGGGAAAAGAACAGGAGTACGCCAACAACTTTCCCCACCCTAATCTAAAAGTCAATAGACACCTTTACGGTGTTACATTAATTTGTATATGTCCATATATTTACCTTTACCTATGAGATTTATGCTTTCCTGTGCTTCCACATTGCTTTTTCATGAGTTTTCATTTCAATTTTAAGAAATGTCTTAGGCATTTCTTGTAAGTCTAATGATGAGCTCCCTGTTTTGTCCGGAAAACAAAAAAGAAAAACCCAGGACCTATGGCTGCATGGGTGAGTTCTACCAAACATTCAAAGAAGAATTAATACCAATGCTTCTTAAACTCTTAAAAAAAAAAAAAATAGAAGAGGAACACTTCCAAACTCATTTAATGAGGCCAACATCTCCAGATACCAAAACTAGGCAAAGACACTACAAGAAAGAACTACAGGCCAATAGCCTTGATGAACATACATGCAAAAATCCTTAACAAAATCCTAGCAAACTGAATTCGGCTGCACATTAAATGGATCATACACCATGACTAAGTGGGATTTATCCCAGGGATTCAAGGACAGTTCAATATATGGAAATTGAAGTTATAACATGTAAACATAATGAAAGAAAAAATACATAATTATCTGAATAGATGCAGAAAAGGCAGTTGACAAAGTTCAACACCCTTTCCCAATTAAAACTCAACAAAATAAGTACAGAAGGACCTTAACACCATATATGAAAAACTTCTAAGTAACTTCATAATCAATAGGGGAAGCAAACTGAAAGCTTTCCTTCCAGGATCTAGCACAAGCCGAAGGTGTCCACTCTTGCCACTTCTTTTAAACATGATATTGAAACTCCTGGTAGAGAAATTAGACAAGAAAAAGAAATAAAAGGCTTCCATAGAGAAGAAGAAATAAATTTATCTCTATTTGCAGATGACATGATCATACAAAGAAAACTCTGAAGACTAAACAACAATAAACATATTATAAATAATAAACAAATTCAATAAGGTTGCAGGATACAAAATAAACATGCAAAATCAATGTATTTTACACAAACAACAAACTATCCAAAAGATAAATTTTTAAAAAAATCTCATTCACAATAGCAAGAAACAGAACAAAATGCATAGGAAATAACTTACTCAAAGAGTTGAAAGACCTTCACACTGAACATTATGAAAATATTGATGAAGGAAATTTTAAAAGACACAGATAAATGGAAAAACACCCTATGTCCATAGATATTAACAATTAATACTGTTAAAGTGTCCATACCAAATGATCTACAGATTCAATGCAATCCCTATCAAAATCCCAATGGCATTTCTTATGGAAATAGAAAACAATGCTAAAATTCATATGGAACCACAAAAGACCCTGAATAGCCAAAGCAATCTTGGGCAAAAAGAACAAAGCTAGGGGTATCACACTTGCTGATTTCACAACTCATTACAAAACTATGGTAATCAAAACAGTATGGTACTGGCATAAAAACAGAAATGAAGACCAATGGAATAGCATAGAGAACCCAGAAATAAGTCCACACGTACGTAGGTCAACCAATCTTTGACAAGAGTGCTGAAATGAGAAAAGGGTAGTCTCTTCAGTAAATGGTGTTGGGAAAACTGGATGCAGAAGAATGAAGTTGGACCCTGATCCCACATCGTACACAAAAATCAACTCAAAATGGAGTAAAGACTTGAATATAAGACCTGAAACCATGAAACTACTAGAGAAGAACATAGGAAAAAAGCTTCCTGACATTGGTCTGAGCAATAATTTTTTTGGATGTGGAGACCAAAATCACAGCCAACAAAAGCAAAAATAGACAAATGGGATTACCTTAAATTAGACGCTCTGCACGGCAAAGGAGACGTCCAACGAAGTGAAAAGGCAAACAACAGAATAGGAGAAAATATTTGCAAACCATATATTTGATATCCAAAATATATAAGGAAGGCATACAACTCGATAACAAAACAAAAAATATTTTTTAATTTAATTTTTTTTATAATCCAACAAAAATATTTTTAATGGGCAAAAAATCGGAACAGACATTTCTCAAAAGAAGACATACAATGGGACACCTGGGTGGCTCAGTGGGTTAAGCATCTTCCTTTGGCTTGGGTCATGATCCCAGGGTCCTGGGATGTCAGGTTCCCTGCTCAGTGGGGAGTCTGTTTCTCCCTCTCCCTCTACCCCTCCTCCCACTCGTGCGCATGCATGCGGGCGCCCTCTCTCTCTCTCTCTCAAATAAATAAATAAAATCTTTAAAGAAGAAGAAGAGGAAGGAGAAGGAGACATACAAATAGCCAACAGGTAAGTGAAAACATGTTCAACTTCACTAATCAAAACCACAAGGATATATCATCTCATACCTGTTAGAATGGCTATATTCAGAAAGACAATAAATAACAAATGTTGGCAAGGATATGGAGAAAAGTGAATACCTGTATACTGTTGGTAGGAATGTAAACTGGTAAAGCATTATGGAAAATAGTATGGAGGGTCTTCAAAAAACTAAAAATAGAACTACCTTATGATCCCACAATCCCACTTCTGGGTATACATCCAAAAGAGATGAAATCAGGATCTCAAAGAAATAATCTGCCCTCCTATGTTCATTTCAACATGATTTGAAAATAGCCAAGATATGGAAAAAACCTAAATGCCCATTGGAGAACAAATGGATAAAGAAAATGTGGCACGCATATTCAATGGAATATTATTAGCCAAAAAAGAAGGAAATCCTGCCATTTTCAACGTGGGTGAACCTGGAGGACATTATGCGAAGTGAAATAAGGCGGACACAGAAAGACAAACACTGCATGATCTCACTATACATGGAATCTAAAGAAGTCGAACTCATAGAAATAGTAGAAAAGTGTTACCAGGGGCTGCAGGGAGGGGGAAATGGGGAAATGTTGGTCAAGGGTTACCAAGTTGCAGGGGCGCCTGGGTGGCACAGCAGTTAAGCGTCTGCCTTCGGCTCAGGGCGTGATCCCGGTGTTATGGGATCGAGCCCCACATCAGGCTCCTCCGCTATGAGCCTGTTTCTTCCTCTCCCACTCCCCCTGCTTGTGTTCCCTCTCTCGCTGGCTGTCTCTATCTCTGTCGAATAAATAAATAAAATCTTTAAAAAAAAAAAAGGGTTACCAAGTTTCAGTTATGCAAAATGAATAAATTCTGAAGCTCTAATGTAAAACGACGTGACCATACTTAATACTTTCTTGTATACTTGAAATTTGCTAAAGGAGTAGATTGTAAGTGTTCTCACCACACAAAAAATGTAATTATATAAGGTGACTAGTATGTTAATTAGCTTGAATGTGGTCATTATTTCACAATGTCTTACGTATATCACATCATCAAATTGTACACCTTAAATATATGCAGTTATTAACAGTCAAATATTTCTCAACTTAAAAGAAGAACAACACCTTATCTTCTAGAAGATTATGTTCTGGAGGGGGAAGTAGACACCTAGACAAAACTCTAGGTAGTGTGCTTAGAAAAGAACCACAGGCTTAGTGCCAAGCAGACATCCCCACAGCAGCCAGGGCACAGTCCTAGCCTTCACCGCTGTCCAGTTGTGAAAACCGGTCATTGAAAGTGACACCTTGCCATGGCCGCAAGCCACCACAGCAAAGAACTCGCTCTCTAGTTAGCTCGAGAAAGACTCACTCAAAACTGGCCCTGAAGCCCAAGACCTCAAGAGAATATGGGGGGGGGGGGTTCAAACAATTATTTTAAAAAGTAAAGAAATATGGCCACTTTGACACCAAAGATGATGAGTCAGGTTATAATGGTTAAATACTGAGGCTCCATTTGGGATTTTTACCAGTTCTCATCAGTGTTTATCTATTTTCTATTTTATAGACCCATTTTTTAAAAAGATTTTATTTATTTATTTGACAGAGGGGGACACAGCCAGCGAGAGAGGGAACACAAGCAGGGGGAGTGGGAGAGGAAGAAGCAGGCTCATAGCGGAGGAGCCTGATGTGGGGCTCGATCCCAAAACGCCAGGATCATACCCTGAGCTGAACGCAGACACTTTAACAACTGAGCCACGCAGGGGCCCCTTATAGACCCGTTTTATCTTTACAGTTAGAACCAACTGATATTGTAGTCGATGGCCTCGTTGGTATCTGGAACTACTAGTGATGGTCTATGGTTGAGAGGGGTTACTAGATGCTTTAGAACACTTAGGGAGAATGTTTGAGATGAAAGAGAAAGGGTGGGGGCGCCTGGGTGGCACAGCGGTTGAGCGTCCGCCTTCGGCTCAGGGCGTGATCCCGGCGTTATGGGATCGAGCCCCACATCAGGCTCCTCCGCTATGAGCCTGCTTCTTCCTCTCCCACTCCCCCTGCTTGTGTTCCCTCTCTCGCTGGCTGTCTCTATCCTGTCGAATAAATAAATAAAAATCTTTAAAAAAAAAAAAAAGAAAGAGAAAGGGTGACATTATTGCATTTTCTGAGTAACTTAATTTCTTTGCCATGTAGAAAATTAGAAGAGTATCGGCGTTTGGAAAGAGCCTGGACTGCTTCTGTCGGGTGGGGAGGCTTCTGGAAACTGAGGAGATTACTAAATATATAGAAATAACTAAATGAGCACTTCCTCTGTGTGGAGCACAGACTTCACACCTACCCATTCATCTCACCTGCCTAAGGGCTGCTGATAAACAGCCCAAGAAACAACTTGAGGAATATGCTCGAGGCAACAA
The DNA here is from genome assembly GCF_017311325.1 of Ursus maritimus. Taxonomy (NCBI): domain Eukaryota; kingdom Metazoa; phylum Chordata; class Mammalia; order Carnivora; family Ursidae; genus Ursus; species Ursus maritimus. The sequence goes on from NW_024424452.1 coordinate 39,328,454, forward strand.
ACTACTAAATGCAGAGGTGCAGTTCATACCTCGGCTGTCTGCCTCCATGGCACCTGTTTCTTTTCTCCTTTCTTAACAGCTCTATTGAGATTATCATTGACGTATAAAAATTACATATATTTAAGGTGTACAACTAGGTTTGATAAATGTGTACATTGTGAAATGATCACCACTATTGAGCCAATTAATATATCCATCACTTCATATCATTACCAGTGTGTGTGTGTGTGTGTGTGTGTGTGTGTGTGTGTGTGTGTGTGTTGGGAGGATTTAAGATTTATCCTTTCAGCAGACGACAGTTCTGTCAACTCTCATCACCATGTTGTACATGAACCATGTTATCTTGCCTCTGAATAACCGCGGACCCGGCCGGGGGAGGACTCCTACAACTTGAAAAGATTGCTGATACAAGGGCACACACAGGTGGGAGCCAGGCTGATACGTTCAAGAGGCGGAGGGGAGACGGCATAAAGTAAAGGAAGCAGAGAGAGAGGTAGGAGCTGGGGTACCTTTGTGAAGGGAGCAGAGGCCAGACCAAGAAAGACTTTGCAAATGTGCAGTTTCCTCTAAATGGGATGGGAAGCTATTAAAAGATACGCCGTGTTCATGAACCGGAAGACTCTGCTATTGCAAAGCTGTCAGTTCTCCCCGAAGTTACCCATAGATGCAGGACAATCCCTATCAAAACCCCTGCCAGGATTTTTGTGGAAATTGACAAGCTGATTCTAAAAAGTATATGGAATTCAAAAGGCTAAGAACAGCGGATGATTATGAAGCAGAGTTGGAGGAGTCACAGTGCTAGACGGTAGGGTTTATTACAACAGCTACCACAGGGGCTGAGGGCAGGCCACAGAGACAAGAGCAACACACCCCGGAGCCAGAGCCTGCCAATCACCATGCCTCTTGGCATCCCACCACCCACTAAACTAGGTGCTCACATCTCTGGTCTGCAGTGGATGATCAGAACGGAACCAGAATCCCGGGAGACCTCTCCTCCCCACTCAGGGGCTGATATCAACGTGCAGTGGCGTCCAAGGCTCCACAATGAACGGGACATAATGTCAGGGACCTGCTCTGCGCAGACCTCGGTATGAAAACATCAATGAACTACACTGATTTTAACAGAAAGCAAGCAGGCAGCGGCACCCTCCTCTTGCTCCAATCCCTGGATACAAAGTTTCAAGATGGAAGAGAGAGAGAGAAGAATGATTGGTTGGAGAACAGAGGCTCTGGCAGCAGATGGGCGGAAAGCAAAGGGGCTTTGGCACAGGCTGCTATTATCAGCCTGGGCAAAAGCACTTGAAGGACAGGACTGCTGGCCTTCAGTTTGGGGACTTAAATCAAAACACAAAATAAAAAAGGCAACCTATGGAATGGGAGAAGATATTTGCAAATGACATATTTGATAAAGGGTTATTATCCAAAATATACAAAGAACTTACACAACTCAACACCCAAAAACCAAATAATCCAATTTAAAAATAGGCAGAAGAAATAAACAGACATTTCTCTAAAGAAGACATGCAACAGACACATGAAAACACGCTCAGCACCACCCTCATCAGGGAAATGCAAGTCAAAACTACAATGAGACATCACCTCACACCTGCCAGAATGGCTAAAACCAAGAACACAAGAAACGGCAAGTGCTGGCGAGGACGAGGAGAGAAAGGAGCCTTCATGCACCGTTGGTGGGAATGCAGACTAGCGCAGCCACTGTGGAAAACAGCATGGAGGCTCCTCAAAAAGTTAAAAATAGAACTACCCTACAATCTAGTAATCACACTATTGGGTATTCACCCAAAGCATACGAAGACACTAATTCAAAGGGATACATGCACCCCGATGTTTATAGCAGCAGTATTTACAACAGCCAAGTTATGGCAGCAGCCCAAGTGTCCGCGAACTGGTGAACAGATAGAGAAGGTGTGGTGTGTACTCGAGGAATATTACTGAGCCATACCAAAGAATGAAATCTTGCCATTTGCAATGACCTGGATGGAGCTAGAGAGTATGGTGCTAAGTGAGATAAGCCAGTCAGAGAAAGACAAACACCACACGGTTTCACTCATATGTGGAATTTAAGAACCAAAACAAATGGGCAAAGAGGGAAAAAAAGAGAGAGGGGGGCAAACCAAGAAACAGACGCTTAACTACAGAAACACAGAAAACACGGTGATGTTTCTCCCCAGACGGGAGGAGGTGGGGAGATGGGGGAAAACGGGTGAGGAGGACGAAGGGGAGCACTTGGCCTGCTGAGCACCAGGTGATGTATGGAAGGGCTGAATCACTACATTGTACACCTGAAACTAATATAACACTGTATGTTAACTATACTAAATTTAAAATTAAATTGAGGGGCGCCTGGGTGGCACAGAGGTTAAGCGTCTGCCTTCGGCTCAGGGCGTGATCCCGGCGTTATGGGATCGAGCCCCACGTCAGGCTCCTCCGCTATGAGCCTGCTTCTTCCTCTCCCACTCCCCCTGCTTGTGTTCCCTCTCTCGCTGGCTATCTCTATCTCTGTCGAATAAATAAATAAAATCTTTAAAAAAAAATTAAATTAAATTAAATTAAAATTTCAAAAAAAAAAAAAAGAAAACACACCAAAAAACAAAAAATATAACCGATCGGTTTTTACTCTGTCCCATGCCACTCCACCCCCACCCACCAGAGTGAATGATTCAGAGGTGTGTGTTCCTCGGAGCTGGGAGATAACAGAAAATATATCATTGGTTTCTGCTCCCAGTGCTTGGCACAAGCTCCTGAAACCCTTGTCATTTCCTGGGTGATGAGAGCGCTAGGAACATCTTTTGTTCTAATATTTGGTCTTTGACCCCAGTCCCCGACACCGTGCTCTCGAAAACCTTGTAATTTCCCGGATGACAGGGGCGCCTTTTGTTCTAACGAAGGGCATCTGGGTGGGCACCTGGATGGCTCCCAGGTGAGGGCTGGTCATCAGTCAGATCAAGGGTTGATCGGAAGCTTGAAATTTTCACTCTTCATCCCCATCCTCCAGACAGGGGAGAGGGGCTGGAAATGGAGTTAAGGATCCGTCAAGCCTATGTGACGGGGCCTCCGTAAAATCCAAAAAATATGGGTGCAGGAGCTTCCAGGTTGGGGGACAGTTAGAGGGACTGGAACAGGGGCGTGCCTGGACGGAGCATGAAAACTCCACGGCCCTTCCCACCTACTTCACCCAACACATCTCTTCCACCTGGATATTCATCTGTATCTTTATCATTGCCTTTAATAAAGGGCAAATGTAAGTGTTTCCCTAAGTTCTGTGAGCTGCTCTAGCAAATTAGTCAAATTCAAAGGTGTAGGAGTTCAGGGGAAACTCCGATTTGCAGCCAACTTGGACAGAAATTGTGAGTAACCCAGGGGCCTACTATTTGTGATTGGCATCCGAAGTGGAGGTGGGGGGCAGTGTGGTGGGACTGAGCCCTTAACCTGTGGGATCTGATGCTGTCTCCAGGTCGGTAGTGTCAGAATTGAGTTAAATTGTAAGACACCCAGCTGGTGTCACAGAGAGTTGCTGAGTGTGGGGTTTCCCCACACTCTTGGTGACCAGAAGTGTCAGAAGTAGAGTGTGCTGTGTGAGTGTGGTAGTCATGAGAGAGTAAAGAAGGTGAGCAGGAAGGGAACCCACAGCAGGGAAGAACTGGGGTTTCTGATTCAGGAGGCAGGATTATGGGTTTTACCAATTTAGCTCACCTGAGAAGGAATGCCAGGAAAATAAAAAACTCTCTATAGTTTTAGGGGTGCATTTATGATTTCTATTGTGTTACTTCTCCTCTTAGAGGCACATGAAGAGAGGCTTTCAGAAGCAGCAGCTGAACCCAGAAAGGTGAGTCTAGAGGGGAAAATTGGGGACACTGAGTGGCTCAGTCGGTTAAGCATCTGCCTTTGGCTCAGGTCATGGATTACTGACTAATAATGATTGTTAACATCTCTACCCCTCGTTGCACTTTCCAAAGCACGCTCACACACATCACCTCACTTATTGCTCAGAACGACCCGGGACATAAGAGCTATTGTCCCTGTTTTACATCTAAGGTAACTGTGGCTCAAGGGGCAGGTGATGTGAGCAAATTTGTAACAACGTACAAACCCCTCTATCTGTGGTTTCGCCTTCCCTAGTTCTAGTTACGCACTGTCAGCCACATTCACGTAACTGTTATTACGCTTGTTGCCACAATTATTCTATTTCATTGTTATTCTTGTTAATGTCTTACTAATTTTTAAATTGGTATAAATTAGTGCCTAATTTATAAATTAAGCTTTACCATAGGGAGGTATAGGGCACTGCTGTAGTGTATATAGGGTATCATAGTGTATCTGTGGTTTCAGGCATCCACCGTGGGTCTTCGGCCACATGCCCCATGGATGAGTGGGGGTTACTCAAGAATAAATGTCATTGCTACGCAGGAACCTGGTCATCTGACCCCTACCCTGGATGCAGTCTAACACCTGCTGGATGCTGGGGAAGGTGGGAAATGCTTAGCAGCCTGACTGTGTTGGCCAACTGGGGTCCTTAAGCAAACAGGGTCATGGGTCCTGCCCCCTCCTGCCCCACTGCCAGCCAGGCCCCATTAGACCCCTCCTCACCCCCAGTCGATGGGAAGGGGCGGGGAGGGGGGTGGAAACCCTCCTTCACCATCTTCTCCAAGCCAGATTTGTCCGTGACATCTGAATCTCCCAGGTTTTAGAGGTAGGCTGAATGGCCGTCAACATCTCTCTTCACTGTTTGTCTTCTTTGTTTTCCAGTAAAGCTGCAGGAAGGAAGATGATCACCCAGCTTTACCTTCCCATGTGTGAGACTGGGGAACTGGCCCAGGCTGGGATGGTGTGAGGGCAGAGCCACGGAGAGGGGTGGTGGGCAGGGCTGAATGGCCCTGAGAGGATTGGGTATTCCTTGGGTCCAGGTAGAGTTCAGGGAAGGGAATAAAGTTTTGAGGAGAGGGCGGGGAAAGTTCCGGAGATTCCAAGGACTGGGAGGAGACGTGTGAGCAGAAGTTGGTGGGCTGTGCAGGGTAGTGTGAGGTCCTAGAGTTTGACGGACCCTGAATTCAAGGTGCAGGGAAAGATAACAGTCAAACCTTATGTCCGTTAGCACTGAGAGCAGGGCTAACACTCCCCGTCAAAAACACTGCCAAAAAGAAAGGCACAGAGCTCTGTGTCCCTGAGTCTGACAGAAAGAAGAGAGTAGAGCCCCATCAGCACAGAGCTGCCACAGGCCAACAGTCACCTTCCAAGGGGAAGCCTTCGCCCTCCACATTCTGTGTGACCTCCCAGGCCTCTGGGCTCAGGTCTGCTGTGGGCTCCCAGAAAGGCACCAAAGAGCTCAGTCAATCCTGCATGTTTATAATATTCCCTGGCCCCCAGCCTCAGGACCCCCATTATTTAGGGCACCTTCTGAGGCCCAGCCAGAAGAGCCCTCCGGAGCCCACTGAAGTTCTCAAGGTCAGGGGATGCAAGGGAAGCCAGAGGATAATGAGGCATTCGCTCTTGGGACTTGTAGGCTGGACTGTCCTTTTCCAGACCTACACAGGGTGAGGCCAGAATAGTGATGAGTAGGAGTCCCGGGGCTGGGACAAGGGGGATATTACAAACATGCAGGCATTGGCTGTGAGCCCCCCTGGTGTCTCTGAGCATCTTGAAGAGACCAGAGCCCCGAACGCCAGGGGATGCCACAAACCACGGATTAAGTAGGATTCAGGGCTGAAAAGATAGAGAAGGCTCTGGAAACCCTACACTTGGATCTGTCCTCAGTTGCCTATAAAGACATTCTCCCCGGTAGTTCTGTGAATCTCTCTGGATGTCACAGAGCCACCAAAAGTTGGGGAACAGGGGCGCCTGGGTGGCACAGTGGTTAAGCGTCTGCCTTCGGCTCAGGGCGTGATCCCAGCGTTATGGGATCGAGCCCCACATCAGGCTCTTCTGCTATGAGCCTGCTTCTTCCTCTCCCACTCCCCCTGCTTGTGTTCCCTCTCTCACTGGCTGTCTCTATCTCTGTCGAATAAATAAATAAAATCTTTAAAAAAAAAAAAGTTGGGGAACAAACGACATGAGAGATTTTCTAGTCCAGCCCCTCAGAAGATGCTGAAGCCTGGAGGAAGAAAAGAAATTACTCCCTCCTGACTCCTGGCCCAGGGTGCTTCCCTGGGGAGAGCAGAAGGCAAACCTGGGGCACCATGCCTTTAATCTGGAAGAAGCAAAGAGGCCAACGGGCAGCCACCAGACCCCAAGGAAGAAGCGGGGAAGAAGGGACACATGAGAGGTGCACATGGGGTGAAGAATAGTCCCTTTTATGGTTCTCGCAGCTGGGCCTGTCCCATCGACTGCCCATGTGACACTGCTCTGGGTGGGGACTCACACCCAGGACTCTGCCCAACCCCGGCCCCCCTGGGAGCCCTGTGGGGCTGGACTGGCAGATGGTGACAGAGGGAAGGTACATGGCTGCTGTGCCCCAGGAAAGAGAGTATTTGGGGATTTGCAGGTGGAACCAGAGTCTTTGATTACATATCCAGTGACTCATTTGATTAACTTTCATTCACAGTCAACAGTGTAAGAGTTCCTGCCTGCATGCCAGGTGGTATGCTAAAAGCTTTGAATGCATTATCTCATTGAATCCTCAGGAAAACACCTGTGTGGTAGGTATCATTATCCCATTTCACAGATGTGGAGCCAAGGGCTTAGATAAATTTCCCAAAAGTACCCTCCTGGTAAATGGCAAAGCCAGGATTCTACCCCAAGTCCTGCTGACTCTGAAGGCTGGCTTCCAGAACTCTGCGGGACTCTCAAGTCTGTCCATCACTAGGCTGAGTGAGCGGGATCACCCCAAGGCCTGCCCCACAGGAGCCACCATCCAGGGCAGATGCTGTGCACACAGACATGACAGCAGAGCCACCAGGGCTCTGACAAAGGCAGGGCCCGGGGCCTCGATCCTGGCTGCTCTGTGGACTCCACGGCTCAAGCAGCAGGGTGGGGCTCCTGTGGTCTCTGTAGCGTGGCCCTCACACTCCTGTCGGTCACAGGCCGAGCCACAGGAAACAGCTGCAAAGGGAGCGCTTGTGCATTCTGAGGAAAACCCCTTTGACTGGAGCATCTTGCCAGATCCTCTCCCCAGAGGCCCAGAAAGGTAACTGGTATGTCCGCCTCACTCTACAGCGAAAGGAACAGGGGACAAGAAACACGCTGGCTGGGCCAAAGTCACAGAGTCAGGGGTCAGGACCAGGAGTCCCAGCTCCCAGTGAACATCATTATTGCTTGGGCACAGAGCCCCACAGGGTTCTGGATCATGCCAGGAGAACGATGTCTCCCAGTCACCCATGGGAACTGCAGAATCGCTGGGTTCAACTACCTGCTCTGTGCTATGAGTCAACCCCCAAGTAAGGGGAGCCTAGAGTATTCAGTGAGCACCCACGCAAGCACCCTGAATCTCCTTAGAACTGCTGCTCATGCCCCCCTGGGGCCCTTTCTATTCCCCCTAAACTGCTCTGCCCGGCTCTCGGGGTCTATCAGGAGCACTGGGGGAATCTGTGATATCAAGGCTTCCTGGCTCTACTCTTCTTCCAACTGCCCCTCAACACACACACACACACACACACACACACACACACACACACACACACACCCTCTGCCTCACACACGTGCACACATGAACACAAACCCACCCTGAATATATCTGCATTTTGTTCTTCGGAAACATCTCCGCGTCCTCTGCACGGCCTCCAATCTCCCCTCCTCCAGTCAGACCCTCCCTCTGCAGGGTTTCCAAATGATTTTATTCCACGATATTTTCTGCAAATAAAATTGTATGCAGGAGCTAGAGATATTGCTAACGTTAAAAATAAAACCTAAAGAATAAAAATCAAAAATATTTCACCAGCGAAAGATGCACTTATCTGGGAACAGCAGAGGTGGCAATCGTGAACAAGCAAGCTACAGCAAAACCAAGGCAGGTCTGCAGAACTGAGGAGAGAACTGCTCATTTAGAAGAAATGGGGGGGTTAGGACCGACCCTTGTAAAAAGTCCACGTAAAATAGGGATTTCTCACTGGCAGGGTTGTGAGAGTCTCTCTCTGGCTGGGCTGTGGCCGTCTCTCTCTGGCTGGGCTGTGGCAGTCTCTCTCTGGCTGGGCTGTGGCAGTCTCTGGTTGGGCTGTGACAGTCTCTGGCTGGGCTGTGGCAGTCTCTGGCTGGGCTGTGACAGTCTCTGGCTGGGCTGTGGCAGTCTCTGGCTGGGCTGTGACAGTCTCTGGCTGGGCTGTGACAGTCTCTCAGTGTCTGGGCTGTGGCAGTCTCTGGCTGAGCTGTGACAGTCTCTGGCTGGGTTGTGACAGTCTCTCCCTGGCTGGGCTGTGACAGTCTCTGGCTGGCTGGGCTGTTGCGGGGTGGGGGAAGAGGGAGATGGAATCTTCTTCATCCTGTAGAGATAATGAAGTAGTTTCTACCTACAAAGTGCAAGGGACCAGGAGCGCGCTGGGGGTAAGAGCTCCCCCTGCCGGCCTCCCAACTCCGTGCTGAAGGAGATACCTGGTTATGAATTTTCACGATATCGGACTGTAAAATGAGAGGTGCTTTGGGACAGGGTGGGAATGGAGCCCACCACAGCAGCCCCCAAAGCACTTCCCAAACATCCTGGTTCAAGCCAACTCTAGCCCCAGGCTACCGTGGGTCTCTTCTCTGTGCCTCAGTGTCCTCATCAGTAAAAGGGAGTGACAAGAGTAGTATGGGCGTCCTCTGGTGTAAAGATTAAAGTTTATGTGTCATTAAAGATTATGTTCTTAAAGAATAAAAGTTCAGTCGAGTAAATTTGAAGATCTAATTGGCTTTATTAGGGGATTCATGAATCAAGCAGCAGTTGAACAAAATGGAAGGTTTTTAAAGGAAAGAGGTGGGGCAAGGAAATTATTAGGAAAAGAAAAGAAAGGATTGTCTCAAGCCAGGTTATCTTTGGGGGGGAATGGTTAATGTTATGGTGACAGGAGTACCTTTTATTCTAAGGAGGCAAATCTGGGTGGGCACTTGAATGGTTCCCAGGTGGGGGTCGGTCACCAGTAAGACCAAGTGCTGATTAGAAGCTTGAAACTTTTACTCTCCACTAACCACATGGTCAGTCGACCATAGAGTTTCAGTAAAAATTCTGGACACTCAAGACTTGGTTGAGCTTCCCTTGTTGGCAAAGTATATTGTCCAAGAGTATTGCCACACATCGTTGTCTGGAGAGTAACAGTCTCCATGACTCCAGGGGAAGCCCCATGCTTGGACCTTTCCTGAACTCTGCCCTATAGGATTTCCTATGTGGATGATTGTAATACATTTCCTTTCCCTGTGATAAACTGTAACCATGAGTATAACAGCTTCCAGTGAGTTCCATGAGTCCCTCCAGTGAATTATCAAAGTTCAGGATGGTGTCAGAGACCCACAAACTTGCAGTTGAAGTGAGGGAAGTCTTGTGAATTGTGTTCCTTCTAACTCTGAAGCAGCCAGAAGGATATTGGGGAATATATATAATCAAAAGAAATCAAGAATAGGTAAGCAGAAGGCTGAAATCAGCCACTCAATGGAAAGGTACTATGTCTTGCCCAGTTTCCACTGGGCCAGTTCTCAGACCCAGAAACCATCAATTGAAATAGAGACTTGGCCCCATCAAGAAAAGCCCTGTAACACCACAGCAAGTAGATATAGTAATGATTCCCACAGTCTCTTCCCAGAGGGACCTGTGACCATTTATTCCCGCCTGAGCACTAGGACTCCCTGTGCCAGTACTCCAGCAGGCAAAATAGGCATAACTTTATTGGAAGGGTAGTTGATCCTGATCCCCACGTGGGATGGCCACTAAATAACCGGGGCAGGTGGAATCTCTCTGGCCCTCAGGTGATCCACTTGGATATCTGTTGTTATTCCTACGTCCAGTTTTAACTGTAAATAGGTAAATAACAGCAACCAAAGCCTGATAAGGACATGGGAGCCAGGAGCCCTCATCTCTTAGAAATGACAGTCTGGGTCACCCCACCAGGCAAGCCACCTAGACTAGCAGAAGCGCTGGTCCCTGGGAAGGAAATCTGGAAAGGACAGAGGAAGATGATGAGTGTCACTTGTGGCCCTAGTAACAACAAAGGCAGTGAGGGCTGCAGTAACCCACAAACCCTCCTCTCATAAATCGCCCAGAAATCATAGCTGACTGGAACCGGACAAGCTGTTCCTAGATGGGACGAACTTCATGTGAGAACCAGACGGATTTGAGTGCATACAAGGGGCGGACTGCAGCAGATGCTCTGGTCCCCCACCCGCTCAGCAAGGTGGGCAGAGGACCGCCTGGTTCCAGGTGCTGTTACCTGGCCAGTGTGCCCATGGCCCAGCTCCTGTCAGCGTTGGCTGCTAATAGGACACAACTGCTCCTTCCCCTAAGACTTGCTCTTGCTCCAAAGGAGCCTCCAGGCCCAGGAGTGCCTAGAATGCTCTGCCTCCCCTGAAGTGGCCTGTAGTCAGTGGGTAACTGACACAGGGGTACAAAAGGTGAGCCTCTTTGCCTCAAGGGGGGACAACTCTAGGGCTCCATTCGTGCCCAGAGTCCCCCCCAAGCTGAAGCTGATCTTTCTGTAGCTTCTTCCCGTCCCCCGCTGCCCCCTCACTTCCCTCAATAAATCACTCACACAGATCCCCACCTTAGTCTCTACTTCTGGGAAATCTGTCCCCAGACTGTGAACTCGCTCCGTATATGTGCCCCTGGTAAGATAGGAAGGGCTATGTGAGTCAAGTCTGCTCCCTCTGTGGGTCAGGAAGGGGTGAGAGTCTATAGGGAAGGAAGACATCTGATGGCAGCAGGACATGAGCCTCAAGGACGCGATGAGGTGTGAGGAATAATGGGGAAATGGTCTGAGAACGAGCAGCTGGCTCTGTCCCCTGGCTTGAAGGCTTTGAAGAACTTAAAACTGGGAAGAATTAGCAAATCCCAATGGAGAGGCCACAAGAAAATGGGCGTTTTTCTGGGAAGGAGCAGCCACTGCACTGTATTCATATCTACCTCTTTTTCTCCACAGCACCTGACTCAGGAACAAGCATCACCAACTGTCTGCTGCCTGCCCCTTCCTCTGGCGCGTGACTGTTGCCCAACGCATCAGTGACAACCCGACATATAGACCTGAACCCAGTAGACTTGTTACTAGTTTCATGTGTGTTACGAGGACGCCCAGTAGCCCTCCTGTGCGTCCCCAGCACCCAGCTGGATGTGCAGCACTTAGCAGACCGCATCTGAGAGCAAGATGACAGTGTCTGCTCACACTGACCCAAACATGCAGACACAGGAGCAAGGGCACATGGCAGGGCTCCGGCCACAGCAGAGAGGTCTAGTGCTCAGGCCCCTGCTGTCCATCTCTCGGTCTAGAGAACAAGCAGGAGTTGCAGTCTGCACTCTCAACAAGCTGAGCAGAACACCTGGTTCCAGAGCAGGGAGGCACACGTGAACCTCGAGATCCAACAGAAAGGGTGACCCAAGCAGGTCTCAGGGCACTGGGGGGAGCGCTCTGGGACTAGGCATCTGCTGCAGAGAAACTCAGGTGCGAAATCTACAAAGCAGGTAACCGACAGTTGCCTACTCTAAGATACTCACTGTCAGAGAAAAGGAGAAAGGAATGCAAGTTTCTGGTGGAAACGGGCACTTTATTGTTTCTTGGGGTCTCTGGAGGCCTCAGGCAGGACTGGTCACTGGCTTCCCGTAGAACAGGAGGCTGCTCCGTGGCTCTGTTTGTGGAAGTCCATGGTTATTTCCCCCAGCAAGGATAAAAACTTGGAAAACTCAATCTTCTTATCCCCATTCTTGCCCTTTTTCTCAAAGATATTGGCCCAGTAAGCTGTGCCCTTTTTGTCCTGTGGGGAGGAAAATACAAACAAGACAAATCCCGTCACACATGAGATTTGGGCTAGAGGAAAAGAGGCGCCCTGTAGTGGGGACCTGGCAAGAGCATGTGGGGGACAGGAGCACTGTAAGCAGAGCCACGATCCTGGGGCTGTTCCCTGGAGACCCCTGGATGAGAAACCCCCAGTGGGCATCACTGGGATTCTGAGCAGTCTGTGCCACTAGCGACACTGGTGAGGGGGCGAGGGGACCTTCATCAGCCCCAGACCCCCCACTGTCCGCACTCTCCTCCAGGGCCCAGGGCAGGCTGACCTTTGTTTCCTTATGCTTCTACTCTCCCCCCATTCGACTCCTTTCCCACCCAAACTTGGAAGTTCTGGGTTCCCTTCCCTCAGGGCCCAGCTGTCTGCTACATTTTGTTCCTAAGTTCCCCGCGTTCTAATAGCACGATAAAACCCTGTGTAGAATAAACTTAGCCTAATGTAAAGGGTTATGCTCATGTCAACAAAGTTATGATTTCCACTGAGTTCCATCGTGATGAGGCTCCACCCTAACCAGAAGAATGAGTCCGCTGGAGGAAGGAATTATGTTTACCGGAAGGACTATCGGCTACCCCTGAAATCACAGTAGTTCAACTGATCATCTGTTGGGAACCCTTCGTATCTATACCACATGTTGCTATTTTTAAATTATTTCCACTTACATAATCTCATTTATTCTCACACTAGCCAAGAAAAGGAAAGTCTATCATACCCTCTTTAGATGGGAAGAAAGGGAATATCAGAGCGTGTGTAACTCGTCCGGAGTCACGCAGCAGGGAAGCCCCAGTGGCAGGACAGGAGTCCAGGGCTTCTGAGCCCAAGCTCCAGACACCTTGTCCTACATGCTTTGTCTCCCCAAAGGGTGGCCCTGTCTGGGGCTGGAAGGGAGCGATCAACAAGGCAGAATCAGGCTCAAGATCATCCAAAAACAAAAAGCAAAACAAGAGTCCTCGAATATGTCAGAACCCACGGGACTTGCCCGCCCATCGCAGCCCCTCCACACACATATTAAGGCCTCTCCCTGCCCCAGACAAGCCAGACCCCGACTCACACAGGCGCTGAGGAACTTGGGGAAATCCTCCTGGAGCGTCTTCAGCAATGCCGGCTTGTCCGTGGTGTCATGGTGCCTGGTGTCATTGTGAAACAGCTCGAGGATGCCCACCACGAACTTCTCAGCTCGTGTGCTGCTCATCTTGGCTTTCGAAAAGCTGCCGGAAAGAAAGAATCTGACTCTTTTTTCCTTCCCCGGGTGAGGAGGGTCTCTCTGTTTAGGATGATGGGATGGGAACTGGGGAGAAAGTGAAGAAGGCCCAGGTGGAGCAGAAGAAACTATTTCTCTATGTGGTGGGACACGTGGCTCAAAAGGAGGGTGAGACCATGTTTGGGGCTGGGCCACACAGGTCAGGGTCCAAGAGGAGATGAAGGAGAACACAGAAGTCCAGTTGTGGGTAGAGCCACAGACTGGGGAAGCAGGGAGGCAGGGGTCAACCACCTAGAAGGGTGGTGCCCTGAGCCAAACACAGCATTTGGGTGACCTCACACTTCAAACAGCACCAAATGCATCTCCTCCAGCATCAACATCGGGGTGAGAGTCATGGGGGAGAACCGTGTCACTGTTGATCTGTCTTGGACCCTCCTGGGCTGCTTTGGGAATAAGACCCCCTGGAGGCCCACCATGACCTGCATGAAATGGGCTGTGGGGGCTCCAGGGCATGAGTGTGAGCAGAGGAACACAGCACTGTCCTGAGCCCCAGTGGAGGTTTTCCTGGACCATCCCTGGGAGCAAGAAAGAGGGACTATGGAACAGAGTCAGCCTCAGATTTAAAATACACAGAAAGACCTGCCCTGGTGGTTCTTAGGTGGAATGGGAGGAGGTGGGCTCCTGGAGATCATCTGTTGTTGAGGATGACCTGCCCTTTGACCTTGCTGCTGTCTGGACCTCCAAGGTTAGACCATGTTTAAATAA
>NW_024424452.1:39344823-39404379 GCF_017311325.1 Ursus maritimus
AATGGGGAAAATATGCAGCCAAGAATACTTGATCCAGAAAGACTGTCATTCAGAATAAAAGGAGAGATAAACAATTCTCCAGACAAACAAAAACTACAGGAGTTTATGACCACTAAACCAGCCCTACAAGAAATATTAAAGGGGACTCTCTTCGGGGCCGGGGTGGCAGGGGGGAGACCAAAAGCAACAAAGATAAGAAAGGAACAGAGAAAATCACCAGAAACACCAAATTTACAGGCAATACAATAGCACTAAATTCATATCTAGCAATAATCACTCTGAATGTAAATGGACTAAACGCTTCAATCAAAAGATATAAGGTATCAGAACGGATTAAAAAAAAAAACAATACCCATCTATAGGCTGCTTATAAGAGACTCATTTTAGACCTAAAGACACCTGGCAGATTGAAAGTGAGGGGATGGAGAACGTCCATCATGCTAAAGGACAACCAAAAGAAAGCCAGGATAGGGGCGCCTGGGTGGCACAGTGCTTAAGCGTCTGCCTTCGGCTCAGGGCGTGATCCCAGCGTTCTGGGATCGAGCCCCACATCAGGCTCCTCCGCTGGGAGCCTGCTTCTTCCTCTCCCATTCCCCCTGCTTGTGTTCCCTCTCTCGCTGGCTGTCTCTATCTCTGTCAAATAAATAAATAAAATCTTAAAAAAAAAAAAAGAAAGAAAGCCAGGATAGCCGTACTTATATCAGACAAGCTAGACTTTAAAGACTGTAACAAGAGATGAAGAAGGGCATTATATCAAAATTAAGAGGTCTATCCATCAAGAATATCTAACAATTGTAAATATTTATGCCCCCAACTTGGGAGCAACCAAATATATAAATCAACCCCCCCCCCAAAAAAAAAACTTTAAGATCATACCCTGGGAGCACCTGGCTGCCTCAGTCAGTAGAGCCTGGGACTCTTGGTCTCAGGATTGTGAGTTCGAGACCCAAGTTGGGTGTAGAGATTACTTAAAAATAAAATCTTCAAAAAAAAAAAAATCATACTCTCAAAGCAAACAAAAAGATTTGCTATTTATTTGGGTTTGTTTAATTTTTTTTAAAGATTTTATTTATTTATTTGACAGAGACAGCCAGCGAGAGAGGGAACACAAGCAGGGGGAGTGGGAGAGGAAGAAGCAGGCTCCCAGCGGAGGAGCCTGATGTGGGGCTCGATCCCAGAACGCTGAGATCACGCCCTGAGCTAAAGGCAGACGCTTAACGACTCCGCCACCCAGGCACCCGTTTTATTATTTTTTTTAATCCGTGTTCCCGTTCCCCTTCACTACTGTGGAGAAGTAGAAGCTTAAGGACAAGCCTGTTTATTTAGCAGGTGGGCTGTGCACGTTTGTAAACTCACTTCAGCCTCCAGAGCTCCCCAGAAATGTGGGGCTGAGCCTGGCCAAAGCAGCTCCTCCTTTGGTGGAAGGGGAGGGGGTCTTCACCTGCTGAGACAGCTCCTCCTCCCTCTTTGCACCAAGGTCTTCTCGCCCCCAAAGAGGGGAAGAGGCTCAAACTCTAAATGTCTTTGCAAACTCCCTTCCTTTCATTGACTCACTCACGCAGGTGCGTCTTAGACAAAGTTGAGTTGCTTTCTGTAGGGATTGATTGCTGGAGGCAAAAGATCCCCCTGCTGACATTCCCTGGGCGAGCAAATCCTGTCTCCCTCTTCATAAGAAGAGCTCCCTGAGAGCCAAAGCCCAGGGTTCCATTGACACAGGCCCCTCCCCAAGGGTTCAAGAGCACCAATGCCATTCTCCTCCCAGCATCCTGCTCTCTGCCCACACGAGGGCGCACGTTCCACGTCCCAAACCTCCCGCCACTGTAGGCGGGGAAGGTACTTTGCCAGAGGAAGTTCAATAGAGCCAACCAAAGCTTGGACAAGGCTCTTCAGCCTGGGAGCAGGGAGCCCTGGGTCTCTCCTGCTTCCCATCAGTGCCTGCGGGGCAGGAGGGGCAACCAGAGGAACTGGTTGCCCTTTCTCTACTGTTCTCTCTTCACAGCCCCATGGAGAAGGAAGACAATTCCACAAAGTTGGACCCCCAGGAAGTGGGGAAGAAAGACGGGAAGGAGGATATGGTCTCCTTCTGAGGTCCCCAGAACCTACAGAGGAGCTTGCCTGGCTCAGACTAGGCCTGGAGGGGAGAGAACAGTGACAAATGCCCCATTGCCCTGAGATACAGGTTATCCCAATGCCCCGCACCCTAAAACCACAAATGCAAACAATGGATTCCGACAGTAATTCAATTAGTCATCCTCCCTGATGGGGGCTGAGAGCCAGGCTTGGTTCCCATGAAATAACTGGGGTGATTCATTCTGAGGCTGCAGGGATGGGCCAGCTCAATACTGACCGAAAGGCTTGAAGCTATGGTTGGCCCAGCCCCAGGGACCCCACCCTGCCCCCATCATGAGCACCCCATGAGTCTCACGTTCCTGCAGCTGCCAGCTACTCAGACCACCACCCCCAACACAAAATACAGAGATAGACTCCTAAAGTAGGCCCCCCACCTTCGACTGGGCCATGGACAGCTGCTGTGGACTCAGCCCTACAGCAGCCTCAGAACACTCTCCAGCCAGGCTTTGGGCATGCCAGGTGTGCCCTCTCTGCCTCCACTTCACGGCAGGAAGAAAGTGGACCCACCCCGCCCCGCGGCCCTTCTGTCAGCACAGCTAGAGCAAAACAGTTGTCTTCAGGGACCCTGCCGATGATGTGGGAAACATAGGCAGAAGGAGATGTAAATACAATTAAACGCCCTCATCGTCTGCAGCCCGTTGACAAAATACTTGAGGCAGGCAGAGTGTAACCTTCCTCCAGGAAGCTCCCAACTGTCTTAATGTAAATGCATTGCTAGAGGGAAAAACCTTAGCTAGACAATAGCAAGGCCTCTAGTATCCTGAGAGTCTGCTCTAGCAGACGTGAACATCCTTCTGGAACTTCCCTCATCGTTACTTCCCCAACCCAAAGGTATATAATCTGTTGCTCCTCACAATCCCAGGACAGCCAGCTTTCTGCCCACAGGTCCTGTCCGTGTGCTATAAGAAAACCACCTTTTTGCACCAAAGACATTCAAGAATTCTTTCTCAGCCATCGGCTACGGCCCTCACCAACCTCACCAACATTCAAAAACATCACCAGGACCATCTCTGCCCCACTCTGGACCCATCACAGCCTGGCTCAGGCACCATTTCCTTCCCCACCCCCATCCCAGAACCCTCCTTCCAGGGGACCACGTGAGCCTTCCCTAAGATGCCTTTGTCCCAGGCAAGACACTTTCCTAATTCCTGTAAAGGCACCTTAGGAGCTTGCAGCTGCCTGTCAGTGTTGCCCCAGGCGTGGGGCTCCGCTGAGTCACTCCCAGAGGTGACCACGAGCAAAGTCTGACGGCTGTGCCCCAACAAGAAGAGGAGGGAACAGAAATCACTAGGAAGCCAGGACACGGAGGCAGACTTGACCAAAAAAAGATATTTATTGAACAATTACCCACCACTGGATTTTACTTGGGCAGGCCCGATAGAGGGTGTCTCCACCTTCCCGATTTATTTTCAGCCCTTCAGGGCATCATTGTAGATCAGAGCCAAGGCCCCCAGGAAGGTGACATATTCCTGGAAGTTCACCACCTGGTCCTTGTTCCGGTCCAGGTCGTCCATCAGCTTTGCAATGTCAGCATCCTGCAGCTTCTAACATGTCAGAATGGGAAATACAGACTCAATGTGATGAGAACCTAGGGTTCTCTCCCTTTCCCCCTCCAGGCCGCCCTCCCTCTTACAAGTGGCTCTGCTCGCTCCTTGTCACTTGGGTTCACTCGGCTTTACCTCTCCGCCCCGGCTCCTCACTCGGAGAGAGTACTAGGCTGAGAGTATCGGGAATTGACCGATGGTCCCAGCAAGCTAGTGGACTCGGGCCCCAGGAGGTGGATAATTGTGAGTCAGACGCACCTGGCCCCTCTCCCTCTCCTCATCCTGCTTCTAAAGGGCAGAGGAAGAGGGGCCTTACTCACGGGGCCAATGGTGAGCTCTTTCTGGATCAGCTCCTTCAGCTCCTTCTTGCTCAAGGTGTTCTTGTCACCTTCCCTGCCCGAGTACTTATGGAAAATGGCCACGAGGAGGCCAATAGCCTGATCCAGGGGGCACGCCATGGCTGGGCACTGGGCTCAGAGCTGGGAGTAGAAAGGCTGGTCAGTGCCGAAGGGCCTCCCCACCCACCCACATTCACATTCCCCAAGAGCTCTGTCCCCACCCGCATCTGTGGCACCATCAGGAGTCAGCCCAGGGCTGGAGGGGGAGGGAGAGGCAGACCTGAAGGCCCAGGGGAGAGAGGTGGTCAAGGAGCAAATAGGACCACAGCTGAGAGCTAGCCTCCAGGGGCTCCAGAAGTTGGGGAGTATGAGGGGGCCCACACGCAGAGGGCGCTGACACACTCGGGGCACACCTCCCGCAGCCCGGGGTACACTCCGGGGAGCCACCCGCCGGCCGGGGGCCGATTCACCTCGGGGCGGGCGGCCCCAGGAGCCCGGCGGCCCCGCAAGGACTCACCGCTTGGCCGGGAGAGCGTCCAGGGACCGGCGGGGCGGTGGCCAGCGCGCCTTTTAGCCGCCGCGGAGCGGAGGCCGGGCGAGCCAGAGCCCACCCCTCCCGCTGCCGGGCCCCCAACCCCGCCCCGCATGCCCCCCCAGCCAACTTCCCCCCCAGACCAGCCCCACCCGACCTCGCCCCGCCCTCAGGCCCGCCCCGTCCTGGCCCGCTGGGCGCCCGCGCCCTCACTACACACCCTGGGGGCCCCCAGCCCTCGTGCCTCCTGCCCCGGGCTGTTCCGGGTTCCCGGGTTGGAACGGGGATCCCAGGGGAGACCTCTGCAAGCCAGTGACGTCGAGCTCCCGGCCAGCTCCCTGGCCCAGGGTGGGGGCGGGGGGTGTCCCCAGAGGGTGTTCAGGGTCAACCCTAGATGAAAGAGGGGGAGCAGCCAGTGGTCTATAGGATACGATTTAAAAGACATCTGGAACACCCACCCCTCAGCAAAAACAAATTCCCACCACCACCCTCACAACCCTTCCTCCCCAGCCGCACCCCTCCCTCTCCCTCTCCCTCCCTCCCCACCCACACCCCCACACCCCAGCCTGGAATTCCGCCTGCGGCCTCTTTCCCAGCACTGTGCACACTGGCGCTTGTCTTAGTTTGTACCCTCCAGTGAAAAGGTTTTCCAGACCTTTGACTGAGAAAGGATTTTCATAGGGGGAAGTGGAGACAGCAGGAAGCACTGGACCCCACAGGTGACTGGGGTGGGGTGGGTAGAGCTAGCTGTCTCGGGGGCAATGGGGGAGAGGGAAAGGGGGCTGGCATGGGGTGTTGTCAGGGTGGCCTCCTGTGGCCTCAGACGGGCTTGTCCACCACTGCCCTCAGAAGCCTCCCGTAGCTCCCTCATTGCCTGTGCTCAGTCAAAGCACTTCCTCTTAGCTTTCTCTGGGAGGCAAGTGAAAGCCTGGCCCAACTTCCCCATTTTCTGGAAGGGCAAAACTAAACCCAGTAAGCTCTGTGACATCCACACTGAAGAAGGGCAGGAAGTGGGGTGGAAGCCCAGGGCCCTAACTCCCAGAGGCTCTCAACCCACTCAAGGAGAAGTTCTGCCTTGCCCCACCCACCCCCAGGCGAGGTGGACAAGGCATCTTCAAAACCAGCCAGGAATGGAAAATCTTTATTTCCCCCCTGGAAGGGAAGGCTGAAGCAGGGAGCGCAGAAGGGAGAGAAGGGCAAGGGTCCAGAGAGCTGCAGAGACCAGGGGGAAGGGGCTAAGCCCTGGTCATTTACTGTCCTCCAGGAAGAAGTCGTTGTAGGCCATGCACAGCGTGGTCAGGAACACCGAGTACTCCTTGAAGTCGATCTCCTGGTCACTGTTCTTGTCCAAGCTCTTCATCAGGACATCGATGCTGCTCTCCTTCATCTTCTTCAAGGGCCCAGCAAGAGGGACAAGTCAGCCACCCCACCTAGCCCTGCCTCACCCCTGCACAGTGCCACCCACGCCCTGGAAAGGCAGCCTCAGCTGGGTCAGCTATACTCTGAGCCTCTCGATGCCCAGCATCTCCCCCAGCCCACGCCCAGCGTGGGGCCCGGCACCTGCAGTGCCCTGACTGGTGACTCTAAGCAGGTGTCCGTAGGAAAGCTGGTGCAGCCGCCCCTTTCCCCTGCACTTTCCACTGTTCGAGGAAATAATCATCTAGATGTTATGCAATGTCCAACAGAACCGCCTTGGCAACTGTGGGGCACTGAGCGTGATCCAGACTTCTTCTGTCCTTACAGAGGCTAGTTGAGAACTGACCCAGACAACACGCCATGAGAGCAGTATGTCAGAGCCCAGAAGCCACCACAGCCTTCCCTTCCTGGGACAGCTTACAGCACAGCTGTATGGCGGGGAGGCCCTAGCTCAGTCATACTCTGTCTGTCCCCTGCTCTCCCAGCCCAGCACCACCAAGAAGATGGAAACAGGGCCCTCAGGGGGAACCATGTTCTGCCCTCCCCTCCTCACTGCCCTCAGCTCCCACTTTTCCACAGAAGGCAATTGTCAGGACAAATGGAGATGGATACAGCCTCTGTGTGATGTGGTCCTTGCCCCCAGTCTGGGCTCCTGTTAAAAGTCAGGCCTTCCCCAGGGCCTCTGTCCCCCTATAATTAACCCCTAGGGGATCTGCTGCCCCTCCCTTTGCCCTCATTAACTCCAGGATGCAGAGAGCCTGGCAGGAAAACCAGAGGGCAGGCTTGGTGAAACCCATACCTGCTCCAGTCTGCTGCCCAAAGAGAGGTTCTCTCTGGGGAGGCCCACCAAGGTTCACAATGTGACTGGAGAGGCCCCATGACTGGATTTTCAAGGAAAAGGAAGGACTCAACCTCTTACTAGCTGGGTGTCTTTAGACAAGTTAGATAATGTTTCTGAGCCTCTGTTTTTTTGAACTGTAAAAACAATATAATTTCCTCATAGGCCTTCCCCTCAGTCAGCTGCCTCCCACCTTCTCCATTTGGCAAGAAGCAGTCTGTCTCCTTCCAGCCTTGTGTTCACAAACTACCAGAATGATCCTTTTTGTCCCCATGTCATTGCCAGCTGAGAGCCCTGGGTGTACCAGGCATACAGGTGAAGCCCCTGCCCTTGAGCTGGGCACAGCTCGAGCTGGGCACCCTGGTGCCTTGTCCCCCACGGTTCCTTACACAGGCTCTTCCATGGCTGCGTGGGCCTGGCCTCTACACAGAAGGCTCCCTGACCTCTAAACCTGCACGTGGCTGTAATTCACCGTCTGGATGCTGCCCTTCCTCCTTCCCGGGGAAACCCAACTCATCCCCCATCACAGAGGTCTCGCATCTGAAGAAGATGTCCACCTTCTTCACTAGGTCTCTGTCAGGTCCTTTTGGCCATCCCGCTCCTGGCTGAGGCCAGAGCACTCAAAGGGCGGATGTGAGTCCCCTGTGCTGGGCCTCTACGGATGCAGAACCGGGGCTTCCTACCTCACAGAAGGGGAGCCCCTGACAGTGGTGTGGTGCTTGCTCTATTTTCCTCCTCCCCCATGGTGTACTCAGGCTTTGGGGTGGGGGTGACCGTCACCTACCTCTCCGAGACACAGCTCCTTCGTGATTAGCTCCTTTAGTTCCCTCCTGCTCAGGGTCAGTTTGCTGCCTTCTCTCCCCGAATATTTATGGAAGGTGGTGACCATAGTGGCCAGGGCCTTCTCAAGAGGTGTCTCCATCAGTGCCTGGCTCTGGAGGGGTAGGGGGAGGGAGGGTCACCATCCCTGGGAAGCCAGACCTTCTGCTTCCCCTATCATTAGCCCAGCCCAAGGCTCTCTCTCAAGGACCAGGAACTAGAACCCAGGATGAAACAGAAGCTACCAACAAGTGGCCCCAAATGTGCCAGAACAGGTTGTAGTAAGACCCAAGGCAAATGTGGAACAGCCAGAGCCATGAGACCAGCCAGCCCCCAAAGGAGCTCTCCCCTGCTTAGGAGATGCTGGAAAAGGGCTCTAGGGGCAGATGACAAGATGACCTCCCCGAAAGATGAACTGGTGGCAAATGATGGAGCCAAGAAAGGGCCTCTGGCCCATCCAACTTGGGCACTCATTTCCCAGAGGCAGCCCTCACCCTAATCACCCTCCTTTGCCCAGGTGCCTGAATCACTTGATAGCAGGGAGTGTCCCATTATAGAAATGGAGGGCAGGGCAAAGAGAGAGTCCAGGGTTTGGAGGGGAACGGGCCTGGAACTGGGAGATAAGGTCTCAGCAAGAAACACGGCAGAGGTTGCTGGACTTGTCCAGCTGGTCTCAGTCTCTGGCCCAGAGAACTGCACACAACTGACACCAAGAGGGGTGGGCCTATCGAAATCCCCAGGACCCCTGTGAGAGCTGGATCCAGAGGTTGGGTTTGAATGTGGCCCTCCACGTCCATCAGCACAGCCACACCCACCCAAGGGAAGAGGCAGCTCCCATGACTCAGACTTGAAAACCACTTCCCCTTAGGAAGGGGGCAACACCCAAGAAACTTGGGGGCTCCAGGTTAATCTGCATGGAGTCCAGAACAAGAAGGAAAAAGCCGCTGGCTCTCACTTTCAGCCCAAAGCCCACCTTGTGATTCTTGAACTGGATCTGTCATTCACCTCTCACCACCCCAAAACCTCAGCATCACCACCACACACACTCCAGGAGACCCAGCCAGGACCACAGGGGAGGGAAGGGCCTCTGGGCATCTCCAACAGCATCCTGGCTGGTTCTAATCACAACCCCATGCCCAGAACCACTTCTCAAAAATTCTGATAATCACAGCTCCACACTCTGCCCTCCTTCCTGAGTGTATCCCCTCTCATGACGGTGGAGGTCCCCAAGGCTTGTCACAGTCTGGCCTTATATCACCTCATTTGCCCCACCGTATAGATGAGCAGGGAAGTGAGAAGGAAGGACTCACCAGGGAAGGAGCCAGCAGACAACCCACACAGCAGAAACAGGCTCCCTCCCACCACTCCTTGTCTTTATTCCCTTGCTCTGGTCCCCAGGAAACCAGGGGAGGGAAAGAGCCAATGAGAAGGGCAGGGACCTGAGAAGGCCCAAGTCAGAGCCTCCCGGGATGGAACTGGGGATAAACCCCTCTGCCAATCTTGCCTTTCTTGTTTCCAAACAGAGGAGAAGGGGGCACATTGAATTCATTGTGGCACACACATCTTCAGTTTCAGAAGCTTTATTTTCCCAACCAAAAACCAGCACTCAATCTGATGGGACAACAGGATGGAAGAGAAACCAGCCGCCCTGGAAAAAAGACCCAGGAAATGTGGGCCAAACACAGGGTCTCTCCTCACACCCTAGGCCACTCTCCACACTGGGGCCCTCCCATCCATGCCAAGAGCAGAGCAAACACACCCTGAGATGGGAATCCATGAGGGAAGATGTTTCCGGCCAAGGGCATGGAAGTCAAGGTCAAGATCGTTAGCAAGTATGGAGCCTCAGGTTTTTAAAGGGCTTTTAAATTAGTGATTTCTTCTAAGCTTCATTCATCTTCGTGGGAAAGAAGTGTCAGAAACTTCGAAAGGAAGCCTGGGAATAAGGGACCGGAACGGGCCCAGGAAGGGTAGGGCCAGGTGATGGGGTAGAGGTCACGGACTGGGGAAGCTGGTTCAGAGTGCAGGAAGGAATGGGACAGGGGACAGGGAAATTCGCCTGAATCCCAGGAGAGACATTGTTCTACCACCAACCAGTTCAAGTATGAGAACAGAGCTGAGTCAGGGGCTTGCACCTGTGGGTGCTGCAGCCCCACCTGGCCTGCTTGGGCACTCCCCCCTGCTCCCACTCTGCCCCACCCCCCGCTGGCAAGGCTGGAGAGGCAGCAGGGACTGGTCGCTGAGCAACAGGAGTTTCCGAGGCAGAGTGATGCAGGAGCAGTCCCTGGGGGAGGGCACTCCCTTAGAAGATGGGCGCCAGAGGCCAGACAGAAGGGGAGGAGCCAGGCTTTTTCCTGGACCAAAATCCTACCCAGGCCTCTGCAGTCACACTCGGAGGGAACATCTGAGTCACCTGTCCCACTGCTCTGAACTTGAGAGGAAAACAGGATGTAATGAGAAGGAAGGGAGAAAGCTTGAAAGGTCAAGGGGACCAAACCCCCTGCTGCTGGGCACCACCTTTACTCACCTCCTTCTTAAAGGCCCCCACACCACCGGGCCTGGCCTGACAATCTAACTTCTTATCACCCACCAGCCTTTAACCTGAAGGGATATGACATCATGCCCGATATTTTCTGGGGGAAGAAAAATCTCAATTTCATTTATCAGATCATGTGTCTGGAATTTCATCTCCAAAATTATGGCCATCTCCCTCACTTCCACCCCAGCTACTATCCTCCACTCAGCCCTTTGAGGTCCTTTTGTCCTTCTCTGAAGGACCATGACCCTAACTGATAAGAGCTCTCATCCCAGGGTCTCTGGGGCAGGGACAAAGGTTGAGAGGGTGATAATCTCAGGCTGCTGCAATGGTGTGGCCCCCTCCCACATGGCCTCCCTGACCTAACATGGACAGGATGGACTCATCCATCCTGGGTTGGAAATCAGGGCACTGGAATGGGCCCGCAGGGCAGGGCTCTCCTAATTCAGCTCCCTGCCCCAGGGCACCCAAACTCCATTCCAGACCCCAGCCAGGAGCAGATGCGAACTTCAATCCCTCCAAAGGCAAGGCTGAGGTGGGAGGGATGAGTCTGCTGTCAAAGACCCCACAGCTGGGGCGTTCCAAGCCTTTGGGGGTTCTTTTCCCTTCCCTCAAGCCCCATCAGTCACCTCCATCATGCACACACACAGTCTTCCATTCACCCCTTCCCCCTTCACTAGTGTGCTCTCCACAAAACTGCTGCCCACTGCCTACGCTCCCTACCCCCACGCGTCCCTCAGCCCCCACCCCAGACCCAGAGTCTCTCAGACCATCAGCCTCAAAGCTTCCAAGAATCTTTATTGAACTTGGTCCACATTGCGCACACATCTGGTGGAGTCAGGGTGAGGTCCTGTGCCCCCTACCAACAGGTAAGCTTCCCCCCCACACCCACACGGGGGCCTTCACTTCTTCCGGGGCTGCTTATCGGGGAACCCTTCAAAGAACTCATTGCACATCATGGCGACACAGGACAGGAAGACACAGTACTCCTGGAAGTCCACCTCGTTGTCCTTGTTGCTGTCCAAGTTGCTCATTAGCTTCTGGAAGGCAGCTTCATCCGTCCTTTTCTGCAGGGAAGAGGCTACAGGTCGAACCACAAAGTCTGGCAATGGAGCCAAGACTAGACCAGGTTTCCGTCTCCAGATGGGAGCTCAGGAAGGCACAGCCAGTCCCTGGGGGCCTGGCCGGGGGGCCCTGCTTTGGAACCCCAGCTCTCAGGGGCTAAGCTGGGGCCACAGAATTCACCCCAAGGGGTGAGGAAGCCTGAGTACCGGCTCACAGCTGGAGAAGGGGACCACAGTGCCTTCCCCCAAGGTTGTTCCAAGAATCCAAGTAGACAATGGTCATGAAGGTAACATATAAACTGCGTATAGTTTGCTATAAATGGGAGCTGTGAATGCTCAGGGGGTAGGCCTGTGTCTCCATAACTATTTCTTCACAGCCACAGAGACTCAAAAATTATTTGTGGCTGGACCGATGGCAACATCCCGGCTTGTGGATCACAGCTTTGCACTTTCACTACCCTAGGAAGTTCCTTAGCCTCTCTGAACTTTTGTTCCCCTTCAGTTAAGTTGTGCGAAGCACCTGGCAGGGTCTGGCCTGCACCCCACCTGTTCGTGCCCAGCCCTCTTCCTGCTGGGCTCCAGGAAATGAGTGCAGTTGCTCACTGTGTTTCCAACCAGAGCAAGCCCTCTGCCCGGACGTCCCCATCTCGGTGACGGATGCCGGCTGCAGGTACGGCTCTGCCGAAGCACTGGTGCCTGCCCCCTAGCCAGGCCTTGCCCCTCCTCTGCGGAGAAGGGGGCACACAGGGGCATACTCCCAGGCAGTAGCGACTTACCCCCAAGAAGCTGGGCAGCTCCCGGGTCAGCAGCTCCTTTAGCTCTGACCTGTTGAGCTTGAACTTGTCACCCTCCTTGCCCGAGTACTTGTGGAAGGTGGACACCATCACATCCAGAGCCTTCTCCAGGGGGCATGCCATGGTGACCGTCAGGATCTGAGGACAGGGTCCCGAGACACCCTTATCTTCCCCAGCCCCACCCTCAGAATGCCCCACCCCACTCCCATCCCTCAGGGACCACTTGGTGAGACTCTGCTCTCACCAGAGGGGGACCCCAGAAATGTGGGGGCTCAGCTCCTGGTGGGAAGTGTGAGCTTCGGGTCACCAACACTGGCCAGGACCGTGGCAGAAGCCCTGGATTGCAGGCAGCCTCGCTCAGGCTGGGCCTCACCAACTGTCCTCCCCCAGTGCTCCCACGACCACAGCAGCCCCGCCCTGCCCCATTCTCCCCCTCGCAGGGCTGCTGGAGCCCTGCCCAGGGGCCTGCAGCGGAAAAAACCAGCGGCCTAGCCCTGGAGTAGGGAGGGGCAGGGTGAGGTGGCAGAGGCAGGGATACAAGGGAGGGGTGGGGAGGCAAGCTCCCTTTGGCTGGGCTGCTGGCAGCGGAGCAGAGGCCCCTAGGACACAACCAGACAAAAGGCCAGGTGCCTTCAGTTTGCTTCCCACACCCGAGTGTGCACACACAGGCTTGTGCAACCCAGCAAACACAAGCCAATGTGCAGAACCACAGGTCACACACACAGCAACACACACGCAGCAACAGCGTGTGCAAAGCCCAGCATCTCAGTACCACCCAGCTAGGTCAAATCCAGCCACCTGCACACTTCCTATTTTGTTGTGTTTTTTTTTTTTCTTGCACGTGCATGCATGCAGGCTTGCATGCACGCGCGCACGCGCACACACACACACCTCACCCCACCCCAGGGCCTCCACATCAGAATCTCACGCTGGACCCAGTTAGCACATCTGGCCTCCACTAGCCGCTCCTTCCTCTGCCCCGAGCCTGACACCCCTTGTGTGCTAGTCAGGAGACCACGACTCACCAGGCCAAGAGGGAGCACGAGATGAGGAAAGAGGGTGCGAAGAGAGGAAGAGTGGGGAAAACTCAGCGGTCTGTCCTATTTATACTCTGGCCAGGCCCTGCCCATAGCAGGGGTTGGGGAAGAGTGAGAGACAGTCCTCCTGTGGGCCCCTCCACCAGCCCAGCTGGAAACCCAGCTTTCTGCCCTGGGTAGGCACACTGGACAAGGGGAGAGCCCACACAGGCAGGGGTCTCAGGGGGGTGGGCACTCCCCAGTGGGCACAGCTCAGCCTGAATTTTTGGGAGCTAGAGGAAGTCTGTGCCTTGGGAATGGGGAACAGGGAGGAAGTGGTCCCACTGGGTAGCTAGAAAAGGGGATACAGGGGAGGTGATTGATGGGTGAGAAACACCCCCGGAAATGCTCGTGGCTGGCTTAGTCAGTAAAGCATGCGACTCTTGATCTCTGGATTGTGAGTTCAAGCCCCACATTGGGCATGGAGCCTACTTAAAAAATAATGTAAAATAAAATCTTGAAAAAAAGAAATTGCCCTGGAAATGTGGCTGCCCAGGCACTAAGGACGGGACCCCAGGCTCAGTGTTGTGATACAGCTTTCGCTGCCTTTTCCCCTCCCTAAAGGGAGCTCTGCTATGCGGAGTGAGGTCCGGGGCAGGAGCTGGGGTCTGGAGGAGGAGCAGACCAACGCCCACAGTTGATGCTAGGACCACCCCAGGCATATCAGTGGACAAAGGTCCTGGGTGCAGCAGTGATGGAGTAGGGAGTAGGAGTCAAGTGTGGGGCTCCGGGATGGGCAGCAGGGTACCCGGAGGACTGGGGAGAGGGAGGGTATCAGGAGGCGGTATCTAGAGTTGGGATAGTATTAGATCGAATGCAGATTGGGGTGGAAAGTTAGAGGAGAAATGGCACAAAATGGGCAAGGCAGGGATCAGGGTCACCTTCTCAGAGTGAGGTATGAGCTCAGGTTGACTGAGGATCAGAGGAGGGGGGCTAAGGCCCTCAGCTGGTTATGGCTTCAGGGATGGGGTCTGGCTCAAGGTGTCCCCTTCCCCCTCCAATGCAGGGCACCACTCCCTGGCCAGGAGCAATACCCTAGTCAGACCTCAGACACCCTAATCCCATTAGTTCTGCTCTCTGGGCTCCCACAGCTAGGCCAACAAGCCCGCCGCACCCCTACACCCCACCCTCCTCCTCAGAACAGCCTTGCTGAGGACTGAGCACCATCTGAAGGGAATCTCTGGCTGCCCTGGTGTCCTCCTTGACGGCCCAGCGGAGCTTCTTCTTCAAAGACCCCAGAGAGAGAACGAGACAGAGCCCCCCAAAGCCCCCAGACGCGGTGCTCGTATTGACCCCACCCCTCCCGTTGGAGGTGGAGACCGTATGTTTCTGCTGGGTTGACACTGCCCTCAGCCCCTTGCTCTCCAGCACTAAAGCCCAGAGAGGAGGGAAGACTCTGCCCCAAGACCCAGACTATCCTCTCAAAAGAAGCAAGCCAAACCGAGGGACACCAGTTCTTTATTAGGAGTTAAATGGGCCCCTCCCCATCATGGTCTCCCTCGTGCACGGCTCTGCTGGGCCTTGGCACCCCCCGCCCCACGGCCAGGGAGGCGGAGCTGGCTGCTCTGTGCATCTTCCAGCTGTGACCCGGGGAGGGCCCCTCACATCTGTCTCCGGCCTCGGGTAGACCTGGCCCACCTATCAGGTCCTGCCCCAGCAGACCCTGCCGGTGGGAGCAGAGCCTACTGGGAGCAGGGGGGCTCAGGGGGACAGTCCTTGAAGTAGTCGTGACAGTAGGTGCAGAGGCAGGCGAGGGAGCGCACGTACTCCACGAAGTCCACCTCGCAGTCCTTGTTGGTGTCCAGGACACTCATGAATTTATTGTAGTCACACTCTCGCAGCTCCGTCTGTGCAGGGGAGGGGGAGGGGCGGGTTGAGGGGGGAGCGTGCCCCTTCCCACCCTACCCTCCTGGGCGGTCCATGCCTCCTGCGCCCTTCTGGGGGCCAGCCTCAGCCTGCCTGTTCTGGTCATTCGCCCATGTCCGTGCCCCTGAGCCCTCCCACTGCTTGCTGAGTGCCTACTATGTGCTGCCATTCGTCCTCCCAGTAGCCCTGCGTGCCAGCAGGTGTGGCGACTCTCCTTCTGCTCTCGCAGATGAGGACACCGGGCCTCCTGCCATGTCCACTCCCTTTCTGGTGTCCCCTCCTCACAGCCTCGCCTGTACCCCACTTGCTCAGAGCTTGTGCCCAGCTCTGTCTGCAGACTCCAGGCAGTTCCTCCCTGCAGACTGGCCGCCCAGGTGCTCACCGGGGTCCAGGTGGGCAGCTCCTTCTGCAGCAGCTCCTTGAGCTCTGCCTGGCAGAGCCTGTGCTTGTCCCCGCAGCGCCCGGAATATTCCTGGAAGGTGCACACGATGGCAGCCACCGCCTGCTCCAGAGGCCGGGCCATCCTCACTGTCAGAGAACAAGGGTGTGAGACTCATGCCAGAGGCCCAGGGCGTCTCCCAGGGACTGCTCCCAGAACTTAGTCTCCCGGCTTTTGGCCCCACAAGCTCCCCCTCCTCTGAGCAGCCCTCCCTAACCACTCCAGCCCCTTCTAATTTATTTCCCTACTACCCCATTGTTATTTTCCTGGACGGAGGTTTTCTTTCCCTAACATCATTGCAAACTCCTCAGGGAGGGTGCCCCACCCCCCAACTACACCCCCACACTGGGGATCCTTGAGGACTTCCCGTCTACCTTCTCTCATCCCTGACACCCGGGAAGGGCTCAATCCCACTCTGCACCACCATGAGATCCAGCCTCCTGACCTTTAGGACCCAAACTCCTTCTGTAGGAAATAGCACAAGGAGACCCTTGCCCTGTGCCCCCCATCCTCAGGCCCTTGGAGAAGCTGGGCATTCTCAGGGAGGGGTCAGATATGAGAGGAACCCCCACCACCTCACCACCCCCACCCATCCCTTCTCCCGCGAACTGTGACTGGGATCCCCTGTGCATCGAACTAGCCACGCAACCTCAGATGAGCCATTGACACTGGGTGTCGGGGGTCTTATCTGTAAGCTGGGGTTCATTCCACCTCTCAGGCCTACTCAGGGACCTGAACCGGCAGTCCACAGAGAGAGACGGCTCAGGTATTTACCAGTCTGAGATTCGCCCCACCTGAAGCTGTCCCCCTGCGCCCTAGGGTCTTGAGATAGAAGGCTCTGCGTAAGAATGCCTGTTCTGTCGGAGGGTCAGGCTTTCCTGGAAGTGCCCGCCTCCCCCCAACCCCACCGCCTTGGGGGAGGATGCCTCCAGCCTGGGGAAACCTGGAGGCAGTGGGAAGGCAGTATCGCCCTCTGAGTCCACGGCCTTGTTCCCCCAGGGGACAGGAGTGCGCAGCAAGGCGGCCAGGCCAAGGCTCTCTCCGATTCCCCTCTGCTGGGCCCTGTGGAGCAGAAGGCCGGCAGGGCTGGGGACAGGGCCGATGGGGAAAAGCAGTGCCTGCGGTCTCTTTGTGACAGCCCAGCGTTGGAGCAAGTTGTCTGAGGTCCCAGTAGAGGAAAGGGCCACACACTCAGGGAATAAGTCACCTCCGAGGTGCTCAGCGGCCTTTCCGGGCTCCTGCCCTGCGGTGGCTTTTTCAGAAGCTGGGTGCCTGGAGACTGGAGAGAATCCTCTCTTCCCTTGAAGCCCCCACCCCTGCCAGACCTCAGCACTGCACACCCCTAACCCAAACTTCCAGACAACCCTTCACTGTACAAAGGACCCCTGAGCCCACCATTTCTGACTTCCCTCAGAAGGGAAGTGGTGGAGGCAGCCAGAGAGCTCATGGTACCTTGACTTCCCTGGCCAGTCCCTGCTGTGCTCAGCCCTCCGCCCCCATCCCCAGACCCTGAGCTAACCCAACTCCCAATCCAGGGCAGAACCCAAGCAGCCGGCGCTCACCACTGGTGTTGGTTTCAGCTGTAGGAGGCTGGAGACAGAGCATCTCTATTTATGCCTCTCGATGAAGGAAGGGGACAATTATGGGGGCCCAAGTAGGTCAAGCTGAGGATGCCCCCAGGGGCTTCCCTGCCTCCTTCCCTGGCGGCCCTTATTATAGGCCCCAGCGGCCCACCTACCCATGCATACATCAAAGGCCCATTCGGGGCCACAGACACAACCCCCTTATTGCCTGCCCCCAGAGCTGGGAACTGGGCACAGCAACCCCCCATCCCCTTCCAGCCCAGCTGGTGGAGACAGGCCAATCCATCACGTCCACCCCCACCTCTTCATTCTAGAAGCACATAGAGCTTCACCCCTAGAGAACCCCTGTACCAGAGGGGATCTTGGAGAGCATCTGTGAGCCCCCATTTGCAGGTGAGAACACTGAGGTCTGAGACATCCTCCCTGCTTGACCAGGTCAATGGTTCTTGGTCACTTTGGGCTGTGGACTGCTCTAACCCCTGAGGAGACCACCTGCAGGTGTCCAAAAGAATAGGAGGAAGGCAAGCCGCTCCGGGGGCCCTTCCACAGTCAGGCTGACTTCTCTGCCGCCTGCACCCCACTGCCCTAAGCGCTGTGAGTGGGCTGCAGCCCCTGCGTCTTCCCCATGCATGCAGCCCCAACCTCTGTGTCCTGTCCTCTGCTCCTTGAAGTCTGATGGGATGGGGGCTGGGTTTCCTCTGGCTTTTAGCTGGAGTATACAGCCCTTTGGGGCCCCAGCATTATGGGGGCTCTCCCCCTTGTCTCCCCTCCTCAATGAGTCCTGGGCTTCAGCTTCTGTCTTCCTCACTTCACAGAACATGAAAGCTAAAGGACGTTTTGGCTCAGCACGGCCAATGCTCTCAGGGCATGAGGGGCCCTGGTGTCCTGCTCACCTCCTGGAGTTGCTTTTCTCTTAGATTTTGGTCTCCTCATTCCTTACTGCCCTGTGAGCTCCTCATTGCTTTGAAACATGTTTTTTAATTCTTCCCAGCATTTTTTGTTGTTTTTAGTGGGGACAGGCAGAGACCACCATAATACCAGAAGTGGAAACCCCTCCATATCACTATGACTCTATTCCCTCTGTCATGCCACCCAGCCTGAGAGACCCTTCCCCATTTCATAGCAGGGTAACCCAAGCCCCAGCAGAGTATGTGGAAAGGGGAAGAGGAGGTCAACACCCAGGCCTCTGAGGAAGCCTGTTGCTGGTGGAGGCAGCCAGAGAGCTCATGGTACCTTGACCCCACTCCCTCCCCTGCACCCAAATCTTGCCTCTGCATCATCTCCATGAGGACTCAGCCCCCATGGGTGAGGGGAGCGAGCAGGGGGCGGGTAGGGAGAGGAGAGCTGTGATTAGCCCTGTTTTATAGGCAAGGTTACAAGGAAGAGGGGACAGAAGCGGGGGCCAGCAGTTACTTCAGTTCTAAGCCAAGCACCTGTTCCGGCCTGTGATTTCATGGCCCTGCTACCAGCCACCTCCCTGCCACAGGTCACCCCACCGTCTGGGCCTCACTTCCCTCATCTGTCAATGATCAGGGATAATAATGGTGACCACTTCATAGGGTTGCTGTGGGGCTTAGACGAGTTAATATATATAAAGCTCACACATAAATAGTGCCCGGCACGTAGTAAGGTCATAAACGTTAGCTGAGAGGTAGGTAACTTGTCCGAGGTTGCACAACTAATAAGTGACCGGCCTAAGAACCACTCATTATTCCTGTAGATATTTAAAGGCAACCGTCCGAGGCCTTGCGGGCATAGTCATAAGCAAGACACATGAGTCCGGCTCTGTGGAGATGAGCACCTAGTGGGGGACACAGGGGTGACAAATAAATGGGTCCTAGGCTGGCGTGTCAGTGCCGGCCAGAGCCACAGAGCGGGGCCAGGGAAAGAGGGTGGTGGCGGGCTGCTACTGTACGTGGAGGTCTGGGGAGTGGCAGGCCGCTTCTCAGAGGTCCCTCGCACTCCTCGTGCGCCTTTCCAGAAGGATGCTGCCCTTTTGTCTGCGTGCTGCGGGGTGGGGGCAGGGGCTCACCCAGGAGAGACAGGCACTTTGGGGTTGGAGGACCGTCATGGGAAGAGCCTTCACCGGACCTCCACTGCAAGCTCCGCCACCCTCTTGCCGCCTGACCTCGAACTCATCCTGTGCCTTGTTTGGGCCTTAATTTCCTTGCCTCCAAACTCAGTCTGGAAGATTCCTTCCCTGAGACTCCCACGGGAAGGTGTTTTATGTCACTCACTGTTACAACCTTCCAGACCACTGAGACCCCCCAGTGGAGGCGGCAAGGAGAGAGGAGTTGGAGGGAGGGAACAAGGCCCTCCTCACCAGGTCATTTTGTGCGGCCTGCTTTGGCCTCCACACGGGGCGCAGGTAAAGCTGCAACCCCTCCTCCCTTGCTTCCCCAAGTTCTTGCCGTGACGGGAATCTGCCTCCTGTGGGAAGGCCTTCCCAAGCAGTTGCCCTGAATCCCCATTTCTAAGGTGGTTCCAGATGGACCTCACACTGACGGTCCCTCGAGGCCAGTCAGGGCCGCCCCCCTCCTTTCGCACCCTGTGCTGTCCGCTGCCTGCTCCTGCTCCTCTCCCCTCGGGCTCTCATCAGAGTCCCCTTGCCGCGGGTGCCGGGGCTGACTGCTGAGGTTCGCCCCGCGTCTGGAAGGTGAGGCTGTCTCCCTGGCCTGTGGATGTGAGGGTGGGAGCGGATGCAGTCTGACTTGGCGGGGCTTCCACACTACTGACCCCCCCTCGCCTGCCCCTCTCCCTCTCCTTCCTGCCCCTCCTCTCCCCACTGCCCCCACCGTCACTACCATGACCTTTGAAAGGCTCCTGGGAAGCTGTGTTGCCGTCTGAAGGTCAGTGTCTTGTTCTGCACCTCAGGGAGAGATAAAATGAAGTGTCCTAGAGCACCTGGACGTTCACGTGCTTGTTCCAAAGGGACCTGGGCCCAGGGGTCAGGGTGAGCACCCCCAATCCCATAGCCCCATGGGGCCAATGACTGCTGTGAGACTGATCCGCCTTCCTTCTCATCATCTAAACCCCATAAGGGGAGGTGAGGAGGGGTATTTGATTACTGGGGCTGGAGCCAGGGAGGCCTTTGCTGAGAGAGGGTCTGAACTGAGACCAAGGAGAGCCTGTGGAGTTTAGAATGCTAATTCTTTCGATGGCTGAGCCAGTTGTGCCCATTTCCCAGAGGGGATCGGTGAGTCAGTGGAGAGCTCATGTGACCCGAAGACAGGAGCACAGGGAGCCCTAGTTCAGTCCTTCCCCCGTCTCGGAAACCACCTTTGACATCAGTGTCTCCTCTCTTGGGGGTTAATAGGCTGCCGAGGGTGGACGCTAAAGAGCAAAGGCCAAGGGGACAGCAGGGCATGATGGGAGGGGTGACGGTCCTGAGGAGGGCCTCCCAGCCGCAGCTCCAGGAGGAGGAAGAAGCAACCTGGCCAACACTCTTTTGAGTGCCGTTTTCTGGACTCTTCTGCTCTCTGCCTCAGCAGAGATTTTGTGGGAGGACTGTTACGACCGGCTAGGTAAGTCGGTGTTTGTTAGTCTGTCAAATGCTCAGAAGGAAAAGAAATTAGCCCCATTCAGGAGCGCTTGGGTGGCTCAGTCAGTTGGGTGTCTGCCTTCAGCTCAGGTCATTATCCCAGGGTCCTGGGATCGAGCATTGGGCTCCCTGCTCAACAGGGAGTCTGCTTCTCCCTCTCCCTCTGCTGCTTGCCCTGCTTGTATGATCTCTCTCTCTCTGTCAAAAATATATATCTTTTTAAATTAGTCCCATTCAGTGCCCAGCCAGTTGAGGCCAGTCTCCACCAGCCAAAACAGTCCAAGAATGGGGAGCTGAGCCCCAGCCGAAGCCAGGATCCATTGTGAGCAACCAGACCGCCAGCAAGTGAGCTGGGTTTCCCCATGATTCATCAAGAGACCAAGAACATCTGGACTCTGCTCACCCAGGCCACCTTCCCTTCCCGCAAAGCCTAAGGGTTTGGAGGTGACCAGGAGAAGACGAGGAAGGCCCAGACTGCTCCTCCGTATCTCATGTCCCATAGAGGTGAGGGTTTTTCTTTCTTTCTTTTTTTTTTTTTAAGATTTTATTTTATTTATTTATTTAACAGAGAGAGAGAGACAGCAAGAGAGGGAACACAATCAGGGGGAGTGGGAGAGGGAGAAGCAGGCTCCCCACAGAGTGGGGAGCCCGACATGGGGCCCGATTCCGGAACCCTGGGATCATGACCTGAGCCGAAGGCAGACACTTAATGACTGAGCCCCCCAGGCACCCCGAGGTGAGGGGTTTTCTTACAGACCTGGGTCAAGTCCCAACACGCCTCCTTATTCAACCTCTCCCAGCCCCTGTTTCCTCCTCCGTGAACGGCAGTTACCACCAGCTCACCCATCATCCAATCCATCCAATCATTCTGAGGATTCAAGAAGTCACTGCTCCAACAGGCCCAGCAGAGAGCCGGGCCAGAGGGAGACATCCAGCAGCGGCAGATGCTGCTTCCTCCCCGTTCTCTCATCTGGGAAGAGGGTCTAACGATAGAGCCTCTCCAGGGAACCCAGAGGCCACGGTGACAACTGCATGAGCGATGCTGTGAGAGCTGCTTTAGGCATGTCAGTGTACCACCACTCCCTGACCTATTGTTTCCTGGCCATGTCAGCTACAGCACACTGGGGAGGTGGGCTTCTCTCATTGCTTGGCCTGCCCAGCCTGCCTTTCCAGCGGCAGATGTGCGGTTAAGGAGAACAGTGAGAACAAGCAGGTTCTGCAGGCACCTCACACTCGGGTCCTGTCCATGTCTGGGGAGCTCCAGTCTGAGGGGCTCTCGAGGTGGTTGCCAAGCATCAGAGTTTCCCAGGGAAGTAAGAAAAGTGAGAAAACAATTCAGGAAAACACTGTCTATTGCTTGTCTACTATCCATCCCCTCTTGCCTTATTATTAAAACCCATTTTAGGGGCGCCTGGGTGCTCAGTAGGTTGAGTGGTCAGCTCTTGGTCTCAGCTCAGGTCATGATCTCAGGGTCCTGAGATCGAGCCCCGCATTGGGCTCTGTGCTCAGTGCAGGGTCAGCTTGTCCCTCTCCCCCAAACTCTGCTCCACCCTCTGTTCCTGCACACACGCGTTTGCGCGCTCTCTCTCTTTCTGTCTCAAATACATAAATAGGGGCGCCTGGGTGGCACAGCAGTTAAGTGTCTGCCTTCGGCTCAGGGCGTGATCCCGGCGTTATGGGATCGAGCCCCACGTCAGGCTCCTCCGCTATGAGCCTGCTTCTTCCTCTCCCACTCCCCCTGCTTGTGTTCCCTCTCTCGCTGGCTGTCTCTATCTCTGTCTAATAAATAAATAAAATCTTTTAAAAAAATACATAAATAAATAGAATCTTAAAAAGTTTTTTTCTTTCAAAGTATCAACGTGCCCAGGTAAAAATACTTCGTTGCAGCTAGGACCAGCCATATTACACCCTCAAGACCAAGGAGATGCAAGTGGAAATCCCTGGAGGGAGTACTTTTTGCATAATAAAAAGGGAAAGTCGGAAAGCTTTTCGCACCTTCCAGACTGGAACACGGACAGTGAAACCTGGAGATAGAGCAGCCATGCTGTGATCATGAAGCAGCATGCATGAGGGGAAGCATATATATTATAGGTTCCAGAGCAAAAGAAAATTGAAAAAGCACTTGGTGTCATATGGCATCTCTGCACCCCTGAACCAACCCCGAACTGCCCACACCAGACTTCTTGTTATGTAAGACAGTTAAACACCATGGAAATAACCTTATCTGCAACTCATAGCTGAGTATATTTCAAACTGGTAGAGAATTTTACATCTGAAAGTGGAGTCCTCAAGTAAAAGAAACTAAAACATACAATTGGCTAAGTGGAAGAGGGGAGGCAGCAAGATAGGAAAGCCAAAAACGTCCAGTCTGGAAAGCCAAGGAAGGACCATTGCTATGAAATGATAAAATATTTGGTTGAACTGTCCATTGATGTATCTTGGGTTGCAGGCCAAACAGAGCCCTAAATGTGATGATAGAGGAGGTGGTAGGAAAAGTTTAGAAAGTTAGCATGAGCTGGCTCCTTGCACTTGGGGGTTGCTACTATTACAAAAACCAAGCAGGTGCCATTGGCTTTGGGACCAGGTACTAAGTGCAGCTAGAAGGACCGCAAGGAGGTTAGCAGTAATAATATGGAGGGCAGTGAGGAAATTGTTACTGAAGGCTGAAGAAAAGGTGACCCCCAGTATACAGTCGTGGAATGTCTGGGAACATTACAGTCAATGGTAATAGGAAAATAGAAAGAGTACGTAAGAACTCATGGATCCGGCTCAAGAGATGTTTAGACAGAATACTGAAAGTGCCTACTTCTTCTGACACCCATGATAAAATATGAGAAGAAAGAGATGACCTAAGAAGGAACTGCTCAGGTTTTTTAGAGGCAATATAGAGGGCCCAGAACAGTCTTTACCGCCAGCACATGGCTCTCAAACTAACAAATGGCTTCAGGGCGAAGGTCACATCTAGGGCCTTGCCAACAGAGGGGGACTAGGGATAAAAACAAAGTCAAAGGTAGAGACTTGGAAAGATTTAAGGACAAGTGTCACAGATCTTCTCAGATAAACAAGTTGGCTTCTAATAATTTTAGAAGTGTGCCTCTCAGATGCTTTCTGACAAGAGGGCCTGTCTCCCAGCTCCCTGATTCTCAGTCTAAGGTCGGGAGGGGCCAGTCTCAGAGAGATTTGTAAGTGTGGCATTTGTCTAATTAAGTGAATTATAAGTTGATACACAGGAAGCCCACAACATTTTTTTTAGATTTTTTTGAAGATTTTATTTATTTATTTATTTATTTGAAAGAGAGAGAGCCCACAACATTTTTAAAGGAATTACATAATCTTGGGCTGAAAGGGATAGAGACAGTTCAAACAAAAAAAAAGCTTTGGGTTGTCAACTTCCTTTGGGCAAGGGACAGCTGAGAAAGCTACAAACACAGACATTTCTTACGGAAAATAGTGAAAAAGAATGAAACCAACATCCTAGATTGTGGACCCAAGAGGAACAATTTATAGGGAGCAGAACTGGGCCCTAATCAAGAATCTGGTGGCATGGGGCGCCTGGGTGGCACAGCGGTTAAGCGTCTGCCTTCGGCTCAGGGCGTGATCCCGGCGTTCTGGGATCGAGCCCCACATCAGGCTCCTCCGCTATGAGCCTGCTTCTTCCTCTCCCACTCCCCGTGCTTGTGTTCCCTCTCTCGCTGGCTGTCTCTATCTCTGTCAAATAAATAAATAAAATCTTTAAAAAAAAAAAAAAAGAATCTGGCGGCATGTGTCTGACCCAATTTCAGATTTGCTATGGACCAAAGACACTTTGTATGTTCTGCTATGCTCACCACATGTGCACCTACCATCTGTCACCACACAACGCTATTACAACACCGTTATTACATCCCCGTGCTGTGCCTTTCATTCCTATGACTTATTCATTTAATAACCAGAAGCCCAT
Organism: Ursus maritimus; assembly: GCF_017311325.1. Lineage (NCBI taxonomy): Eukaryota > Metazoa > Chordata > Mammalia > Carnivora > Ursidae > Ursus > Ursus maritimus. The sequence continues at coordinate 39,369,277 of NW_024424452.1, forward strand.
AATTCCCACTCCCTTTCACCCATTTGCCTATCCCCCCATCTCCCTTCCCTGTTTATTTTCTGTATTTACGGGTCTCTCTCTGTTTGCTTGTTTGTTCATTTGTTTTGTTTTTCTAGGTTCCACGTATAAGTGAAATCATACATTTGTCCTTCCCTGACGGACTTATTTCACTTAGCATAATATCCTCTAGGTCCACCCATGTTGTCACCAATAGTATGACTTCATTCTTTTTTATGGCTGAGTAATATTCTCTCTGGTGTGTGAGATATGTGTGTATAGCACATCTTCGCTGACCATTCATCGATGGATGGACACGGGTTGTTTGCATATCTTGGCTATTGTAAATAATGCTGCATTAAAATAGGGGTGCATGTATCTTTTTCAGGTAAGTGTTTTCCTTTTCTTTGGATTCATAACCAGGAGTGAAATTACTGAATCGTATGCTAGCTCTATTTTAATTTCTTGAACAACTTCCATACTTTTTTCCACCACAACCCCTTTTTGACTAGGAGTGTTTATTACCTGTCTGGCTCGTCTTTGTGCATTGAGTGTATCATTCGTAGATCTTCGGGCCAAGGGAATTGTTCTTGAGCAGCTGTACTCAGTGACACCCAGACTGGGGCTTGACATAGATAACAAGACCCTGGACCTCATGTCAATGCCTTAACAGGGCGAGACATGGTGGGTGCTGGGAAGGAGGTGGCTGCATTCTGCACTTGGTTGCTAGAAGTCAGATTGTGGTATACAGTCTCCAAAGATGGTCACTGTCAATGCTGTGCCCCTGGTCCCCACAGAAAAGATGGAGGCTAATTCTCTTCCCCTTGAACGTGGGCCAGCCTAATGACTTGCTTGATCATGAGAATGCAACAGAAGTGATGTTCTTGGATTTCTGAGATCAATCCCTTAAGATTTAAGCCTCACAGCCCCCATTGGGACCTCTTGGAATGCTCACTTGGGGCCACTCCCTATCAGAACCTAGCTGCCATGCTCTGAGAAGCCCAGGCTACATAAAGAGGTCGGGGTAGGCATTCCCGATGATAACGCCGGCTGACCTCCCAACTTAGAACTGGCGCCAGTTGCCAGGCATATTGAGTAAGCTACCTTGGAAGTTGAATTGATTTGAACTTTCAGATGACTCCAGCTCCAACATCCGTCTGCAACCGCATGAGAAATCCCAAATGAGAACCCCATTGACCGATTGCAGTCTCCTTGCAGAAATTAGCAGATAATAAATGTGTTTAAATTGTTGGGTGGTTTGTAATGCAACGATAGGTAACCAGAACAGCATCTCTAAGTCACTGAACCAAACCTGAGTTGCATATCTCAGACTTATTTTATAAGGCATTTAAATCCCAATGTAGTTACGCCATTCTTAGTCGGGTTTCCTGTGCCTTACAACTGAATACATTCCTAACTGGTAGAGAATTTGGTAACTAGAAGTGGAATCCGTTAAAGAGAGAGGGAGAGAGAGAGAACCTAACATGTGTAATTAATTGAAGAGGGAAAAGAACAAAATATGACGACCTCACCTTTGCCGGCTGGAAAATCAGTGACCTTGTCAGGAGGTGGCAAAGCGTTAGGTCAGGCTGTCACCTGATTGACCATAGGGTGCAGAACAGATGGCAAACTCGTTATAAGTTTGGGGAAAATGGTAGAAAATAATCAGGATGCTGATATGAACTAGCGCCTGGCAGCTTTCAGCAGAGACCAACAGGAGAAGAATGAACTCAGACTAGAGCCCATCTGAAAGCAGGTATCAAAAGAAATATAACTTTGCTAAAACAGGGCCACTGCCTGTGGCCTGCAACCTGATACGAAGTCTTTAATGAGGAGGTCTGCTGGGTTGGCTAGACTGCCTTCTGTCTCTTGAGCAGGTCCAAGTACAGCTCATTGCTCTCGCGGTATTGAACATCCAGGTCTGTCCTTCACTCTGAGCATAGCCTTCCTTCTTTGTTGGAATTTTCGCTTTTTATGAAATGACAGTGATGGTGGATAGTATTTGCCATTTTTAATATCTTTATTTGGCAAAAAAAAAAGAAGAAGAAGAAGTTAGCAAACTATCTCAAATTTTTACTGGTATTTGAAATCCCAAAGTCCAGGACTTAAGGCACAGCTCTGGCCTTGGGGAGGTTTCCAGAAGAAGAGTCAGGGCCCAGAGGGAGTGGAATCTAAGGAGGCTGTCATCTTCCGGGACCCTAACTGAGCCAGCTAGGGCGTGGGGCACCACTGAGCAATTAAAATATGATCAACGGAAAATTTTATTCATTACGAAAAGGATAGTTAGAGTCCTCGTGGGTCCAGGAGGCCCATGGCAGAGCAAGAGTTCTGCTTCAGGGCGCATCTGAGGAGTCCTGGAAGAATTCATTGCACATGATAGTGACCAGGGCCAGGAAAACAGCATACTCTTGGAAGTCCACCTGCTGGTCACTGTTCTCATCCAGATCACCCATCAGCTTCTTTAGGCCCTCCTCATCGACCTTCTCCTGAAAGTGAGAGAGAATGGCTCAGCAGGCTGCTCTCCACCCACCCCCACACCGAGCACACACCTACTGGTCAGAGCCCAGCCCTCTCTCCGCACTGGGCAGTGGGTAAGTGGTGGGCAGGGAGCTCCTGGGAGCTTCAAAGAGGCCCTGTGAGTGAGGACAGGTAGATGTTCACTGGGTAGGGTCTCCAGCTCTCCCTGCTGGGAAGGAGGAGCACCCGGCTACTCCCTGAGCCCAGCAAGGTGGGCTCACTACCCCCACTTTGCTGATGAAGAAACTAAAAATTTCTGAATTCAGGAAAAGGCAAACTTTTTAATACCAGCCAAAATGAAGCCAAATTAGAAAAGCTTAACCAAAAAAAAATTTTAAAGGTATGAAGGACATGCCCCATGAGTTCAAAGCCTGAACCTGACTTTGAATTCTTCAGACTCAATATGGGGCAGGTGAGGGGCAAACTGAAAGTTGGCTGCATTTTTCTGCCCACTGTCCCAGTGCACATGTGTTAGTTGGGCTTTTCTCTCCCTACATACTTTCTTAGTTTGACATATAACATGGAAACTAAGCGAGAGCTGTGTGCTCTTGGGCCGGTCACTTCCCCTCTCTGGGCTTTGGTTTGCTCAACTCAGTGAGGGGATTGGACAGATGGACACTGAGGGCCCTGACAGCCATCCACCCTCTGGAGAGCCGCAGGGACAGCAGTGACAGGGCACTCACACATGGGTGGGCCTCAGCCCCCTCTGTGAGGCTGCGCCCTGGGTCTGCATCAGCCGGCACCCCCCACGCACCCCCACGCCAGCCAGCCCCACTCACCCCAACAAAGCTGGGCAGCTCCTTGTGCAGAAGTGCCTTCATCTCGCCCTTACTCAGCTTGAACTTGTCACCCTCTTGGCCAGAGTACTTGTGGAAGGTGGTGACCATCACAGCCAGCGCCTGCTCCAGGGGACTGGACATCTTGGATCTAGGGCCACAGGGGTGGTAGGTGACGGAGACACTTCAGCCAGCCCACAGGACACTCTGGCCTTGTGCCCCAAAGTGCCTCTCCAAACCCCTCTCTGCATCTCCCCTGAGACTTTTCCTCCCTGAGGAGTCATCTCCCATAGACGAGGGACCCCTAAGGCCAGAGGAATTGCCCTTGGGCAAGTATGTTTCCACCACTGGACTAAGGACTCTCAGAGGCTAGCGGTGGGTCTTCCCTCATCCTAGAAACCTCTGAGCTGGGAGCGGGGTGGTGCTGTCTCTAACAGACGGGGCACAGGTAAAGGCCACTGAACAAACCTCCCCACCAGGAAGGACCCTACTGGGATTGGTACTAAAGGAATGACTGTGCCCTGGAAACAGTAGGACAGAACTCAGAGCCCATCTTTGGCTCTGCCTCTGAGAATGCTCTGAGCAGCCCCGGGAGGCTTAGCGGGGAGTCTTGGGGTGAGGTCCCAGTACCTGGTGTCAGTGGCACATAAAGTCCTGGGCCCATCCTGCTAGTTCTGCCTTCTCCAGGGGGAGGAGGAGGGAAGGGGCAGAGGGCAGGGCCCCGGGCAGGCCCACGCACTTGAGATGACTGGCTCCTGCCCCTTAGTCCTGTTAGAATCCAGGACTTTGGAACAACAACCACCAAACAAACTCAAGGCTCTCCTTAAAGCGTCACCCTCCACACCTCCTATTCCTAGGCCTAGGCCCCCAAGAAGGGTCTCTAGACTGAGATGCCCACACTGTGAGACCCAAGAGAAGGCCTCAGAGCAACCCCTAAACTGAGACCTCACACAGGAGCCTGGAAAAAACCCTCAGTTGGATGCTTCACACAAGGTCCCCCAAAGGGAGAGACCCAGAATGAGGAAACTACGGAGACAAAGATTAAGACAGAAGAATAAGGCAGAGACCCACAGGGTCCCCCCAACTAGCCCTCAGCAAGACAGAGGCACTCACCAGACCAGATGACAGAGAGGCTCTGGAAGGAAAGCAAAGGGCCCGGTGCCCGCACTGGGGTTTATATGCCTGCCCCACTGGCCCCCAACCTGGCATTTTAAGAAATCAAACCTGCCCTAACCTGATCCCGCCAAAGCCTGGCCTCCTGCCACCCCCACCCACTCCCTGCCAGCCCCCTCCCTCCCAGAGACTGCCGGCTCCCCCAGCAGCTGGAAGGCCCCACCTAGCCACGGAGGGGAGCAGGAGGTATCATGGAGAAGGGGTGGCCTGGGCCCAAGGTGAGGGGCGGTAGCCCCTGTTTGTGGGCCTAGAGTCTCATGCCAGGCTTTGCTTATATGACACATACTTGAGAACCACAGCTCACTTGTGAGTCAGAGGATGCAGGCACCCAGGGACTTCCCAGGCCTCTGTGTGTGTGTGTGTGTGTGTGTGTGTGTGTGTGTGCGCTAGCTGACTTTAGAGACTCACTGGGGGGAAGCTTCCTAGCTGGCAGCAGAATTCCTCTTGGTAAGATAATGAGGGAAACAGGTGCCCAAAAACACCTTGAGAGGCTCCTGTGGGTAGGAAGGCGTCTGGAAGGAGGCAGGGCAGTGGTGAGAGACAGCAGTGGCTCTGCTCACCCTACGGTCAGGGTGAATGAGTCAGTGTGGACTGTAGGAAGCCCCCGGAGGTTCAAAACAGAGAAAGGAAGGCTTGGGGAGTGGGCAAGTGAGGAGGGGCTGGACAGCTTCCCAGGTGGAGGCCAGGGCTGGGGCAAGCTGCAGCCATGGCCCTCATCACCTCATCCCTCCAGGCTCCTCCCCATACCCAGAGAAAGGCCAACACCGCAGCCATTCAGGACCGAGCCCAGGGGCGGGGTTTTCATAGAAGAGCAGGCTTCGTGCTGCCCCCTCCCAGGCGCCCCTGCCTCCCGCTCTTTGTCTGCCCTCACCAGCCTGGGCACCGCCCTTCCTGCCCGCCAAGCTCCCCTCCCCCTTCCAGATGTCCAGCGGCTTCTCTCCCCTCCCCCAACGCCCCAGTCCTAGGTGACTCACCCACTGTTCCCGGCCCAGATGCCCAGGCAGTGACTCAGCGGCACCCGCCTCCTCCCTGAAGGCCAGAGCAGCACTTGGAAACCCCAGCCCAGCCTGGGAGGAGAGGGTGCTGGCGTGGAGACCCTTCGTGGTCCCCCTCCCTGGGAGCTTTGAGTTAGACACCTCAGAGGAGCTGGACTGAGAACTGACAGCGTCAGATGGAAGCCAGGCTGCTCTCTCCTGCTGTCACCGCAGGACTCGGGCAGCCTGAACAGTGCAGGTGGAGTCCGGCCTTGGAGCCCACGGTGTCCCCTCCTTTCCAAGGCACATGGACCCCTCATGCCACCGCTCCTATCAAACCCTACTTCAAGTAGAGCTTGAGATACAAACCCTTCACCCTGAGGGTAAAGCCCAAGGGGTGCAATGCCTTGCCTTTCGAAGCACTTCTTCCATTTTGCCTCCAGACTCGAGGGAAGGCCTCTCGGGCTCCGATATCGCAGTGGTGCCCACGGCTGCTCCACAAAGCCTGGCAGCGAGGTGCTCGGGCTCTGGCCCCCACCTGCTTTCCAACCGCCTCTACACATACCCTAGCTGCCTGGCTCACAGCGCCTCGAGCACACCACACATGCACCTGGAGCGCCGAGACCCACTGCTTGTGCGGACCCCTGCTCCCCACATCCCCTCCTGCTGAAATCCCAACTGTCCTTCGAAGGCCGGGTCAATGCCACAGATCCCATGGAGCCTGCCCCAGGCCCAGCCAGGTTCCACCTCTACCTGCTCTGCCCCGTACAAGGGCTCCCGTTGTCCTTGGGCACTAGAGTGTCTGCCCTGGGCTAAGTCATTCCAGCGCCTGTCTTCTCTTGCCCTCACCCCCACACGGTGAGCTCACCGGGCAGGTACTGGGTCTTACTCATTTCTGCATGAACGAAGGGTCTCCCACACCCCGCGCCAACCATTGTTTATGGCTACTGAGTGCACTGGGGGCCCTGGGACAGTGTTTAGGGGCCAAGGGACCTTCTAGCCTCCCAAACCACAACACGGGTTCTGTTACCAAATCATGACTTCTTCACATCCCAGGAGTGGCACTTAGACACGGGGCTGGAAAACAGCTTCCGGAAGCCGCAAACCCCTGAGGAAACACCCGCTCCAGCCCTGGGGCCCAGGGAGGGAGGGAGCTGAGCGAGTACCCCAGCAGCCGATGGAGACCGCGGAAACTGGGAGAAAAGGTCAGAGAGCCGCAGAAACAGGACTATGAAGGCAGTGAGGGAGCGGAGGGAGAGCCACTGATTACCAGGGGCAGCACCGGGAGACCCGGCCCTCATTGGGAACTGAGGCCCGGATGGTGCCCGTCGAGTGGCCATATTCCTGGGACTGGTGAAAATCACATTAACTTGCCAGTAACTCACAGTGTGAGCAGAACAACGCCCTCCCAGTCAGCGGAACAGGAGGGTTGGACAGAATGAACCCAGCATCCAATCCTGGTCCACATTCTCCACTTGGCCATGAAGGCAGAGAAGCCAGGGCACAGCTGGGCCGTGGGCACGTCCCTGGCAGTGACTCTGCCCATACCCAGCGTGAGAAGGGGGCACGGCTCTCCGTCCACCCCGCTGCTGGGGCCGGAGGCCTGCGGCCCAGGTGGCTCCTGCCCCCTGGTGGTTGAGCCCTGTGGTTGCCGGCTGGTCCCCCCCCCACCCCCACCCACGTCCTCCCTACTGCCTTTCCCGGTCCCCAGCCCTGGACCCGCCCTGCGCCTGACTCAGGAAGGAGGCAGTGCTGACTCACCTCCAAGGGGCCTTCCCACACCCACACCTCACACCTGCCTGACACATAAGGTGTTTCCTGGACAGTCCCTTGCTGAGCGGCTCAAGCAGACTTCTGAGATGGAAGCTGATGTCTAGAAGCTGTTAAGAGCCTTAAGGGCAGGGGCAGGAGGGAGCAAGGTGGCTGAAGTGAGCGACTGAAACTGCCAAGCTCTGCCCACACACCTCTTTCCCCAGGGCAATTCGGCAGAAAGAGAAATGGCCCCAGTGTTGGGGCCCTAGGCTGACGCCCTCACCATGCAACCCCGGCCAGTTGCACCGCACCCTTGACTTTGCACTTTTCACCACAAGGACTCCTTTTATTAGTCGTCTACCCCCCCCCCCAGGTATGCTTTGAAATATTTTCTCTTTTTTTTAAGATTTTATTTATTTATTTGAGAGAGTGAGCGAGCAAGAGAGAGAACACAAGCTGGGGGTTGTGGGCAAAGGGAGAGGGAGAAGCAGACTCCCTGCCGAGCAGGGAGCCCAGCTTGGGGCTCGATCCCAGGACCCCGGGATTAGACGCTTAACCAACTGAGCCACGCAGGCGCCCCACTTTGAAATATTTTCTCGTAACAAGCTGCATGAAATAATTGATCTAACTATTCCCTGAGAGCATGATCAGTGCAAGAAAACCTGATGATGTCACCCTGCAACGAGCCATGCGTTCCCAGTGCTGGAGGGCGACGAGGCCAGCATTACGGAGCATCTTCTCTGTGCTGGGTGATTTCTGTATATTGTTCCATTTAATTTACACAACTATCCCAGGAAGTTGGTACAACCTCACCCCACTTTACAGAGGAGGAAATCGAGGCTCAGGCAAGTTTGCTCAAGTTCACACAGTTAACGAGGCATGACAAACATAGGTAGTCACAATGGTAAACCGCCTCTCGAAGCCCCAATCCCTGCAAATCCCTGAGAGCTCTAACCTTCCCACTCAGGCCATGACGCTCTGCCATTCTCTCCCCACACCCACACCTGGGCTCTTGGACTCATTTCTCAGCCTCACCAGTGCCTGGGGGAGCATCTCCTCCACGGGCTCTGCTCAACCACCATCCCCTTTCCTCTTGCCTTCCAACTGCATCCTGGCCTGCATTTAAAGCAGGCTTAAAAGGAACCTTCCTCGATCTTCCACCTCCCTTAGTACCCCTCTCTGCCACAAATAACACCATTATCCACCTCCTGACCCAACCAGAAACTCGGCTGTCCTCCTGCCTCCTGCTTCCCCATCACTGCCCTCCACCTGCCTTCTCAATACCGCTCATCTCGGCCATACCGCCTGAGCTTCTGCCGCGTCCCTGTGCTCCGGGGTGCTTGTAAACACAGCTGGACTCTTCTCCCACCTTAACCTTGCCCCCCTCCGACCCCTCCTCAGCTCTGCCATGGGAGTGGTCTTCCTAAACCCAGATCTGAGCATGTCAGATCTCAGTCACCGCCACGTCTCATTACTTGGAGGAGAAGGCTGCCAAGCATGACGCACGTTCCCAGGCACCAACCTCACTGACGCGCAGGCCACGGCCTCGCATGCCTCAAAACCCCTACCTAAGCCATTTGTTCTCTCTGAGAGCCCTTCCTCCGTTTGTTCCCTATTGATCTCCTAATCACCCTTAAACCCAGACCATCTCCTTTGTGCCGCACCCTGAAGCTACTCCCCAGCCCCCCACATGCTAGAGCACACACACACACGTGGTTAGGTGCTCCTTCTATGTACCTCACTAGCCCCCTGCCCTACAAGAGCAACTCTTATGAGACTATTTCCTTATGTGTCTCCCCCGCTAGACTGGGCTGCTGAGAAATGAACACCGAGTATTGTTCACTCCCAGTGTCCCCAGTGCCTGACACAGAGCAGGTGTTTGGCAAATGGCCAGTGCTGTCCCTCATCACCACCATCCTCCCCCCTCCCTTCAACACCACGTTTCCAAACCAGGCTCAACCCCCACCCCAAACCTTCTAGAAGCTGACTTGCTACCATTGCATCCACCCAACTCTCTCCAGCATCACCAGATGCTTCCTTCTTGCCCGTGCCAGTGTGGGGAGGAGGCAATTTAACACCCCACTCCCCAGAAGGGCTTCTGGGGGGGCGGAGCCCTTCCACTCCTCTTTCTGTCAACAAGGAAGAGGTGAGAGTCCACGCTATGGTTCTCTCTCAACCAGCTGGCTGCACCCTCCTCACCTCCCCGGTGAGCCCACGCCCCGGGGGCAGGGGGCAGTGGGCAGCTGCTGTCTGTGATAAGGCAGGGAAGGTCAGTTTGAGAAGCAGCAGGAGAAGAACACACCGTTAACTAGGGTCATTCCTCAAGGGATGTGGTCCGGAACAAACCACTCCTTGTACCCCCAACCTCCCTCCGCCCTTCCAGCATCCAGGTCCTCGTGAAGAAAGCAGGCCAGCCCCTGGGCCTGCTGGGCTTCAGGTCTGGGGACTTGCTTCCCCTAACCCACACCTCATTACAGAGCCCTGTACTTCCTGAGCTCTGTTGTCCGACTCAGAAGCCTGAGACACTCCCCCCGCCCTGCAGGTGCCTCACGGCCTTGCTCGGTCTGGAGGCCCCCTGCTGTCCCAGCAAGCACCCAGGCCTGGGTAGCAGGTTTCTACCATTAGCCAGAATGGAGGTTCTAAGGATGGAAGATGTCATTTGGTAAGACCGGTGCCAACGGGAATCAACATAAGGCAGAAAGAATAGCCGTCTTCCCAGAAACACCCAACATGAGAGATGCATTCTGATGTGCTTTGATAAACCCAAGGAACTTCCCAAATCTCAGAAAGGGACTAAGGGCAGCTTCAAGAAAAGAAAGTTGACTCAGGAAGGTGAGCAGTGATTTAAAAAATTAAAGGGTGGGGGCGCCTGGGTAGCACAGCGGTTAAGCGTCTGCCTTCGGCTCAGGGCGTGATCCCGGCATTCTGGGATCGAGCCCCACATCAGGCTCCTCCGCTGGGAGCCTGCTTCTTCCTCTCCCACTCCCCCTGCTTGTGTTCCCTGGCTGTCTCTATCTCCGTCGAATAAATAAATAAAATCTTAAAAAAAAAAATTAAAGGGTGAAGATAACATAATAAAAAATTTTTTTTTAATAAAAAAATACAGGGTGTTGCTCATGAGGAAGTGGTTTAAAGAGATGTTTTAAGAGATCGATGTGTAATACTAGGAAATGGTGACAGCAGAGAAGAAGGATTCTGGGTTTTAACCTTGACCTCACCACATTCTCATTCTATCAGTCAGGATCTTCCAGCTGTAAGAAGCTCCACACAACTGACTGAAGCAAAGAAGGGAATGTGTTGTGTTACCTAACTGGGAATCTCACTGAGATAATTCAAAGGATCAATGAACCATAGCCTTGGGGCTAGAAAGGGGAACTCAACACCATCCATCCATTCATCCATCCATCCATCCCTCCATCCATCCAAGCATCTGTCCATCCTTGTCTCATCACTGTTCATCTCTCTGCATGCTGTATTTACTCTTACCACAGCAGGAACAAGGAACATGGCCATGGGCTGTCCTAGCTTTGTAAACCCAGTGCCCATCTATCCCAGGAAGAGCCCTGATTAGCTCTACTTGGTTCACACACTCAACCATGAACCAATCCCTGTGTCCAGGGAGTCAGGGTACTATGACTGGCCATGTGGGTCAGGTTCCCAGTCCTATGGTCAAGGGACTCTTACCAGAAGAAGGAAGCTATCACAGTCACTACACTAGCCATATGACCTTACAGATGGTCCTTTATCTCCCCCTAAACATCAGTTTCCTCTTCTGTATTGTGAGGATGCTACCGCCCCCCCCCTTGCAGATCAAATGAGATGATACACGTAAAGCATAGAGTGAGGACTCGGTGAATGTTTTAGATTAAGCAGTAGAAGAAACCATGACATCCAGTAAGAACCAACTTCATTGCCGAGATGGGGTTGTCTGACCTCTCAGCAACATGAAAGTATAATCAAACTCCATACAGCCCCCCAAACACAAGAACAATAATTTATTCCTGGTTTCCTTGTCAATATTTATTTGTCCTTTGACGCTTCATTTGGTCATCTGCTAGTATCAGATGTTAACAGTTTAGGAAAAAATAATAAAGTAAATCTTCAAATTGAGAAAAACCTGTTCATTTGCTTGATTCTTTCTCCTAGCTTGGAAATGGTCATATTTGCCCATTATAATTGGTAAAACAGCCAGGTCTGGCTTAAAAATAGTGGAGCTCTGTGACAGCCTAACCTGATCCAGTTCAATGCCTTCCTATGCCCTGTGTCATAGACAAGGAGATTGATTCCATGCATAGGGGTAGACACTCACACCACCACGCCAGCTTACTCATGTGACCTGCTAAGATCATCCACTTCCGTGTACCCTGGCTCTCTATCCACCAACCAGCCTCTGGTTTGCATCTGGAGTCTCAAAGGGACTTTCCTCCTGGGAAGAAATTGAGCTGATTTCTGGAATGTCTGGGTTTGCCACGCAGTCATAAGAATGAAGAAGAATTAATCTCTCAGAACAAGATCATCACGAAGTGACGTGATCAAGAATGCCTTTCTGGGGGCGCCTGGGTGGCGCAGTCGTTAAGTGTCTGCCTTCGGCTCAGGGCGTGATCCTGGCGTTCCGGGATCGAGTCCCACATCGGGCTCCTCCACTGGGAGCCTGCTTCTTCCTCTCCCACTCCCCTGCTGTGTTCCCTCTCTCGCTGGCTGTCTCTCTGTCACATAAATAAATAAAATCTTTAAAAAAAAAAAAAAAAGAATGCCTTTCTGAACCTGCGCAGCTTTGGGCTGAACATCTGCTCTTAAGAAGGAGAGAGGGCAGCAGGCCAGTAGGAGGGAAGAAACTAAAGTTTACTGAATGCTTACTCTTTGTAGACATTGTTTTAAGCACAATGCGTACCCCATCTAATTCAATCCTCCCAACCACCCTGTAATGTGGGCAATGTCTATGACTAATCGATCAGGAAACAGAAGCTCAGGAAATTGGGTATAGAGCCAGGATTTGAACTCAGGAGCCCTGCTGCTGAGCACCACTCCTCAGTCACCCTCCCTGCCACCTCTCCACCCCAAGTTCCTGCCCTGGCCACTTCCTGGTTCCTCTTCCTATCCCTATGCCTACTGGTGGGGCTGTCATTAGTCTCTACCCTTTTCTCTTGCTTGCTTCCAGTTATCCCTTTTCTGTCTCCCCCTCTTTCTCATAGCATCATCATCTTTCAGTTTAGACAACTCCTAAAATGAAAGGGTTTGAATCTGCACTCAGGCAGCCTCACCAGCCCAGCCCCAGGCTCTGGCTGCTATCCCAGTTGTCCCAGCCCCAACGTGAGCATCGTCTCTGCTTGCTCTGCAGAACCTTAGGCCCAGCCAGGCAGCCTTGCCAATCACAGGGGCTGCCGGGCTTTCCTGGGGAGCCCTGCCTCACCGACCCTTCCTCTCTGTGCCCAAAGCTGCTGCCTCGTCCCGGCTGTCCTGAGGCAGCAAGTCCCTGACCAGTCTCTTCCTGGACTCCCTTCTTCATCATTCTGATCACAGCTGTCCACTCTGTCACTCACTCGCTCGAAAACCTTCTGAGTCTCACTACTAACCACCGCATTTTTTTAAAGAGTTATTTATTTATTTTAGAGCGAGAGAGAGAGAGAGAGAGAGAGAGAATGAGCGGGGGGGAGGGGGACAGAAAGAGAGAGCATCCAAAGCAGGCCCCCCACTGAGTGCAGAGCCCAATGCAGGGCTTGATCTCAAGACCCTGAGATCACGACCAGAGCCAAAACCAAGAGAAGGACGCTTAACTGACTGTGCCACCCAGGTGCCCCAACCACCACATCATTTAAACTCTTCAGCGTGGCTCTCAGGGATCCGACTCTCCAGCTCTTCCTTTATGCACGCAGTCAGCAAGTATTTATTCAGTAGTGACACTGCACTAGGCCCTAGGGATACACTGGTGAGCAAGACAGGCACAGCCCTCGCCCTGGTGGAGCATGTAATCAAATGGGGAAGACGGGACATAAATGTAAAGTACAGGCAGTAGTAAGGCTATGAACAAAAAAGAACAGGTATAATGACGGAATCGTCACCTGGGCAGGTGGTCAGGGAAGGACTCACTAAGGAAGAGGTCTGAAGGATGAGGAGTCGCCCACACAGGGAGCGGTGGGTATGTTCCAGGCATGGCCCAGGGGTGGGAAGGAGTTTGCGGTGTCAAAGGAGAAAAGAGCAGTGTGGGTGGACCATGGATGGTGAGGGTGAGAAGGGCATGAGATGGAATTAGGAAGGTCAGGAGGGGTCAAATAGTGCAGGGCATTGTAAGGCCGGTGTAAGGAGTTTGGATTTCATTCTAATACAACAGGAAGCCATTGGAAGAGGGTGGGAGATGCCTGGCTGGCTCAGTCAGAAGAGTATGACCCCAACTCGGGGTCATGAGTTCAAGCTCCACGCTGGGCACAGAGACTACTTAAATAATTTTCTAGGGGCGCCTGGGTGGCACAGCAGTTAAGCGTCTGCCTTCAGCTCAGGGTGTGATCCCGGCGTTATGGGATCGAGCCCCACATCAGGCTCCTCTGCTATGAGCCTGCTTCTTCATCTCCCACTCCCCCTGCTTGTGTTCCCTCTCTCGCTGGCTGTCTCTATCTCTGTCAAATAAATAAATAAAATCTTTAAAAAAAATAATTTTCTAGGGGTGTGTGGGTGGTGTAGTCAGCTAAGCGTCCAACTCTTGATTTTGGCTCAGGTCATGATCTCAGGGTCGTGAGATCAAGCCCCGTGTTGGGCTCCACGCTCAGCAGGGACTCTGCTTGCCCCTCTTCCTCCCCCTCTGCCAGTCCATCCCCCACCCCCACTCTCTCTCACTCTCTCTCTCTCAAATAAATAAATAAATAAAATCTTTTAAAATAATAATAATTTTTTTACAAAGATGATTCTGGGGAATTCTCAGTGAAAGATGGCAAAGTAAAGGTATTTTTTGCGTCTCCACTTCAGAGCCTCACTAAGAATAAGCAAACACAACAAAATGTAAAGAGAAGAAAAGACCATGTTCAGTGAAACTTGTATAACTCCAAGCCACGAATCACGACAGGCACCTGCCAAATGTAGTTACGTGTGGATCTAAGCAAGGGCATTACATGAAAGCAGAAACATGCTGCCCAAACCCTTGGGTATGACACCCCCTTGAAGAGGTATCCCGTGTTCCTCTGACTGAAGCAGTGATATTGCGGTTGACAACAGGCTGAGGAGAGGTTTCCCCAGAGACCTAGTTTGACACCTCAGGACAGCAGGGAAGGGGTACCTTAAGAAGAAACCATGCTGGGATAACCTTCCTATCGCTTTGTGACATGGCCTTTTAGTCAAGGATGAAGCCAGCTGGAGCAGGACAACATGCAGAGAATGTCAGACTGTATGCTGCCACGTTGTACTGTGACATGACCCCATTTCCCAAATGCCAAACCCTGAGAGGAGATGTGCCCCTCCACACACCCTCAGGTACCGTCTGAACCCACTACACTCCCACCCCATTCTACAGCACACCACCCCTCAGGCGATAACCAGCTCATTCAAAGTAAATAATAATCAAAAAGGATCATCTCAGGGCGCCTGGGTGGCTCAGTCAGTTAAGCATCTGTCTTCGGCTCTGGTCATGATCCCAGGGTCCTGGGATCAAGACCTGCATTGGGCTCCCTGCTTGGCGGAGAGCCTGCTTCTCCCTCTCCCACTCCCCCTGCTTCTCCCTCTGCCTGCTTGTGCTCTCTCTCTCTCTGTCAAATTAATAAATAAATAAAATATTAAAAAAAAAAAGAAGGATCATCCCTTTTTTTTTAAGATTTTATTTTTAAGTAATGTCTATACCCAACATAGGGCTGGAGCTTACACCCTGGGATCAAGAGTCCCATCCTCCACCAACTAAGCCCGCCAGGCGTCCCAGAGAGGATCATCTTTTAAAAAATTCATATAACACAACCTCTTTCTTAAAAATAAGTTTTAAAAAG
The DNA here is from genome assembly GCF_017311325.1 of Ursus maritimus. Taxonomy (NCBI): domain Eukaryota; kingdom Metazoa; phylum Chordata; class Mammalia; order Carnivora; family Ursidae; genus Ursus; species Ursus maritimus. The sequence goes on from NW_024424452.1 coordinate 39,384,427, forward strand.
ACATATGAAGGGGGTACCTAGGAGGCTCAGTCAGTTAAGTGTCTGACTCTTGGTTTCGACTCAGGTCAGGGTCTCGGGTCATGGGATCCAGCCCCATGGCAGGCTCCAACTCAGAGGGAGTCTGCTGGAGATTCTCTCTCTCCCTCTGCCCATCCCCCCCCCCCACAGAAGCATGCACTCGCTCGCTCGCTCTCTCTTTCTCTAAAATTAATAAATAAATCAATAAATATTTTTAAAAAGAGAGAGAGAGATACAAAGCTTCAGAGAAAAGATACGGCAAAAGAAGGTGGAGAGGGGAGAATTAGAAGAATTCGGAAACAATATAAAAGGGAAAGATTAAAACATCACAGGGGGGGCACCTGGGGGGCTCAGTCAGTTAAGTATCTGCCTTTGGCTCAGGTCATGATCCCAGAGTGCTGGGATCCAGCCCCATGTCAGGCTCCCTGCTCAGTGGGGAGCCTGCTTCTCCCTCTCCCTCTGCAGCTCCCCCTGCTTGTGCGCTCTCTCTCTCTGTCTGATGAGTAAATAAAGTCTTTTTAAAAATAATAATAAAACAGTCACAAATGAATAAATAAAATATTTTTTAAAAATATGAAGGAGGGACGCCTGGGTGGCTCAGTGAGTTAAGCATCTGCCTTTGGCTCAGGTCATGATCCCAGGGGCCTGGGATAGAGTCCCACATCAGACTCCCTGCTCAGTGGGAAGCCTGCTGCTCCCTCTGCCTGCTGCTCCCCTGCTTGTGCTCTCTCGCTCTCTCTCTGTGTCAAATAAATAAATAAAATCTTTTTAAAAATTTAAAAATTAAAAAAAATAAAACAGAGATGTTTCTATGGGCAAGTTTATCAAATAATCAAGAAAAAAAAAACTTACACAAATTTACATTTCCAGAACATAGAAAATGAGGAAATACTGTCCAACTTTATGTGGCAGATATGCATAACCTTTATGGTAAAGACTACCGGTTGTCCTATTACCTATTCTCCTCTTGCTTCCCGTAGCAAAAGAACCCTTACTTTTAATTTCAAATAAGGGCCACACTCCCCAGCCTGCCTCATAGCTAGGGGTAGCCACATGACTAAGCTCCGGCCAAGAGAAGAAGACAGATGTATGCAACTTCTGATTCATGCCCTTTATGGCAAAGAACATGCCATTCTTTCATGCTGCTGCTTAGAAAGATGAGCAATTAGGACCATGCAAACAGGGACAGCTGAGCAGAACCACCAGACCAGCCTGAGACCACCAACCTCCAGACAGCACATGACAAAGAAATAAACTTCCTCCTCCTCCAAGCCACTGCTATTTGTAGTGTCTGTTACACACAGCCAAATCTATGTACTGAGTAGGTCACCCTAGATACCAGAAATGTATCATGTAAGAAAGGAAAATTGAAGGCCATCTCAATTGTGCTTAAAGATGCAAAACTACTATTAGCAAATGGAATCTGGTATTATACTTCAAAAAATACAACATGACTAAGTTGAGTTTATGTCATGAATGCAGGGATGGTTTAACATTAGAAAATACATTAATGGGCACCTGGGTGGCTCAGTCGGTTGAGTGTCTGCCTTCAGCTCAAGTCATGATCTCAGGGTCCTGAGATGGAGCTCCGAGTTGGGCTCCTTGCTCAGCAGGAAGCCTGCTTCTCCCTCTCCCTCTGACTGCCACTCCCCCTGCTTGTGCTCTCTCTTTCTCTATCTCTGTCAAATAAATAAATAAAATCTTCCAAAAAAAAAAAAGAAGTGTTAATATCAGGATAATAGGGTTCCCCAAAGAGATGGGTGAAAGAGGGAGAGGAGAAAACAGTTGAAGAAACAGCAGTGACAAATTTCTCAGAATTTCAGATGAAAGACTCAGAGTGCAAAATGGGGTAACTGAGAGGGAAACTCATCCAGATTCATTATATGGAAGTCTAAGAACATCAAAGTCAGATAAAATTCTGAACACCTCCAAAAGCAATGCACATGGACAAGAATCAAATTGACATCAGACTTCTCAGCAGAAACACTAGACACAAGAAGACAAAGTAGCAAATGTTTTTAAATACTGAAAGAAACCGTGCCTATAGCCAGAGTCACTCAAATGTGAAGGTATAAAAAAATATCGTCAGATACAGTAGGCGGCAGGTTTACCACACAAAGACCTACATTAAAAACACTTGGGCGTGGGGGGCGCCTGACAGGTGCGGTCAGCTAAGCATCCAAATCTTGATTTCGGCTCAGGTCATGGTCTCAGGTTCATGAGATTGAGCCCCACGTCAGGCTCCACGCTCGGCACAGAGTCTGCTTGAGATTCTCTCTTCCTCTCCTTCTACCCCTCTCCCCCCCCACCCCCCATCATGCTCTCTCTCTCTCTCAAATAAATAAATAAAACTTAAAAACAAACACTCTGAGAGAAGGTACTCAAATAAGAAGAGAAATAAACCCAAGAGAAATAAATCAGGATGATTCCTGAGATATGAGAAGCAAAATTGGCGAAATATAATAAAACTGATTATCTAGGGGCTCCTGGGTGGCTCAGTCTAAGTGTCTGCTTTTGGCTCGGGTCATGATCCCAGGGTCCTGGAACTGAGTCCCACATCGGGCTCCCTGCTTGCCAGGGAGTTTTTCTCCCTCTCCCTCTTCGTACAGCTCCCCCTGCTTGTGCTCTCTCTCTGTCAAATAAATAAATAAAATCTTTAAAAAATATATCAGGGAAGTAATTTTGATATTTGATAAAGGAGAATTCAAGATGAAAAAAAGAGGCAAATAGAAGCATAATACAAGAAAATATAAATATCATAAATACAAAAGGACCAATAATACAGCCTCAAAATATAAAAAGCAACAACTATCAAACCTTTTGGAAGAAGTAAATAAATAATGGTTAGAGATTTTAACACACTCTTCTCAGAAACTGAATGATCAAGGAGATAAGAATAGAGATGTCTGAATAATCTTATTGATAAATTCAAGTTACTGGCAAATACAGACTTCTACACCCAAGAAAGAGAAAATACACATTCTTTTCTAACATGTGGCGCACGTAATATTGACTATGCTCTAGGACACTGGGGAAGTCTCAATAAATCCCAAAGAACCATTAGTATATGGACTATATAATTATAATTACGCTTTCTTACTCTTATGTAATACAAATTTCTAATCTATTAAAAATTTCTAATCTATCTAATCTAAAAACATCTATTAGATGTTTTAAAAGAAGGAGAAAAAAACTGAAATAGTCCTAATGTCTATCAACAGGTGTATGGGTAAATAAATGAGAGCATATTCAAACATTGAACGATAGTGAAAATTAATGAACTCCATCAATACGGATAAATCTCTTATTTAAGCAAGAAAAGAATTTGCAGAAGAACATATACATTATGATATCACGTAAAGTGCAAAAGCATACGATACTAAATAACACATTGCTTAGGAATTTATACATATGTGACCAAAATTAATTTTTTCAATTGAGGGAATCATAAACACACAATTCAAGATGGTGGCTATGGCTATCGAGGGGGCCAGTGCAATATAGGGTTGCACATGGAGGCCTTTAACTAGATCTGTCAGTTTTATATGTTTTATTTTAAGTGATCTGAAGCAAATATTTTTTAAATGGTCAACTTCAACAAAACTTAGAGTTCGATATTGTGCTATTTTCTATACTTTTCTGTACACTTGAAATGTTTCACTATTAAAATAGTAGGAAAAGAAAAAGACAGGGGAAAAAAGGGAAGAGAGAGCATCCATGCAGAAAAAGCAAGCCACACAGAAGGTAGGAAAATCCAGTTTGCCTGAGACTTTCCCACGGCCTCGCAAGGGCACTGCCAGTGGGGCTGTCTCCACGGCTCAGAGAGAATGCCAAGCAGCAGCGACCTCAAGCTGAAAGAACTCGGGGCACAAAAGCCCAGAGCCCTTTGAAATTCCACCAACCAAAGGAATCAAATAAAGGCCGCGGGGACGAAGCCGCCATGCCAAAACGTCTGTGTGCGAGCACTGGACTCAGAGTGAAGACTAAGCCCGCGCTGGAGATCGCCGGCACAAAACAGCGCGCAAACACCGTCCACATCCGCATTTTAAATTAACTAGTGTAACCATCAGAAATGGGTAGATTGGGGCGGATTGGGGACTCTCCTTCCAGCAGAGTCCAAAGATGTTGTCTCAAATGAAAATGTGGCAGTTCTGTTTTAATCTCTAAAATCTTTTACAAATTAATATTTCTCATGATGAAAAATATTTATCTGAAGTTCCTTCGGTCTTTCCGTTTGACATTTTTCCCTTCTGTCATCTCCAAGTAAAACGTAAATAATACTTTTTATTATAAATAACGTGTGCCATGGTCCATTTTTGTGGCTTTTTCCCTGCAAGTCCCTCTCGCAGTCTTCCTGGCTGTATGTATCGTGAGAGAGCCAAACGGTGCTTACCCAGCGCTCGTGCTTATTTCTGGGGGTGGATCGTGATGGCTCTGCTGCGTCAGCCTTCGCTGCATTGCTTAATCTCTTGTTGTTGCTGTTGGGCTAACGGATATGGGTCGGGGACACTCTAAGAAAGAACCAGAAAAGATGAAACTAGCAGTTGTTTCTGAGAAGAGGCTGAAGCAGGACCAGTGGGGAGCAGGAGACTGGCCCTCGTGGGGTGGGAGTGGTGGGGTCTGACATGATGGGAGGAGCATTAGAGAGGGAAAGTAGCACAGAGACTGGAAACTGATTTTTGAGGTAGAACTTGCTGATGAACTGGCTATGGGGAGTGAGGGGAGGAAGACGTCCAGAATTGACCTGAGGTCCTGAGTAGATGGTGGCACCATTACTATGTGGGGGCTAGTGTGGATTTGAAGGGAAAACCAGGAGTTTGTTTTTGGACTTGGTCGGTTTCAGATCCTGCGAGACATACTGCGCCCTTTCTGTGCGCTGGGCCCTGAGGACGTCCCCAGAGGACAGGACAGACAGTGCGACCTTCCCTCCTGGCGTTTGGCTGGTGGTGAGGAAAAGCTAGACAGCATGAGGGAAGCACACGGTATTTCAGAAGGTACAAGGGTGAGGCAGGGGGGAAGGCCAGAAGGAGGAAGAGCCTGCAGGGAGGCTCGATTTAAAGGAAAGTGGCCACCGGGCTCTGCAGGAACAGCCACATTAAAGCAAAGGCCTCAAGTGGAAGAGGTGGGTCGCAGGGGAGAATGCGGTGAGGCGGGAGGCAGTTTCCAAGGCTAGCGAGGGCCTCAGAGCCACTGGAAGACTTTGCCTTTCACTCTGAGGCAAATGGGGAGCCACTGGGAGATTTTGAGCCTAAGAGGGAAATGATCTGATTGACATTTTAAAAGAATCCCTCTGGCTGCTGTAGGAGTATGTAAGATGAAGATGTAATGCAGTCATCCCCCCACCTGTGCGGGGTGTTTCCAGACCCCCAAGGGATGGCCGAAACTGCCATATAGAGTAACCGACCCCATACATACTGTTCTCTCCTAGACACGCATAATTTACGGTAAAGGCTAATTTACGAACCAGGATCAGTAAGAGATGAACGTGGCGCCATGAAGGAGGTGGATGACGTGGACACGGGACCCACCGCGAGGCTGCCACTGACCTTCTGAACACACACATTTTGGACATGAGTTGAGCACAGGTAAGGGGGACTGCTGTTTACGTCCCTCTAAAGGGGCAGGTGGAGATGCTGGGAAATAATTAGAAAACGACTACAGGGGCACCTGAGTGGCTCAGTTGGTGAAGTGTCTGCCGTTGGCTCAGGTCATGATCCCAGGGTCCTGGGATTGAGCCCCACATCAGGCTCCCTGCTCAGCCTGGAGCCTGCTTCTCCCTCTCCCTCTGCCTGCCGCTCCCCCTGCTTGTGCTCTCTCTGTGTCAAACAAATAAATAAAATCTTTAAAAAAAAATGGCCAAGTGAGAGATGACAGGGTTCCGATGGATGTGGCAGCAGTGGTGGGGGAGAGATGCCAGTGATTCTGAACGTGTTTTGAAGGTAGAACTGGCAAGATTTGAAGACAGACTAGATGTGCTATGTGAGGTATGAAAGGGGGCAAGAACACTGCATGCTTCTGTCCTGAGAAGCCAGGAGAACAGGGGAGCAGGGGAGGGGCAGGAGGAGTGTAGAGGGAGGCCGTCAGGCGTGCGCATTTGGACATGGGAAGCTTGAGCTGCCGTTTAGACAGGCCTCTTCTCTTCTTGTTCCAGCTCGACCCCTTGGCTAGCTCGTGAGTACCCAGCCCCTTACGGCTCCCACACCCCGCTCCCAGAACTCACAGTTCCTCCTCTCTGCTTAAGGCTTTCTTTATATGCCACATGAGTTCCTGTTTGTTTGCTGATGGTGCATCCCCAGCCAGGTGGACCACACGCTCCATGAAGGCAGAGCAGGAGAGCGCCTGGCGCACAGTGGGCACGCAATACGTACGCACTGGCCACATGAATGAGTCTCCGCTGTCGCCACCCCCGTTCAGGAGACAATCGCAGTGAAGAGCAGCAGCCCGGTTTCAGGCCACCTGGGTGCCACGGCTTGCCAGTTCTAGGGTCTTCAGCAAGTTGTGTAGCTTCTCTGTGCCTTGGTTTCCTCATCTGCAAAATGGAGATAACAGAACGACTAACTTCATTGGGTTGTGGGGATTAGGGGTTAGTGCATGCAAAATACTCAGAACACCTGGATGGCACGGGAGGTTGGGCACCCAATTCTTGGTTTCCACTCAGGTCATGATCTCAGGGTCATGAGATCCAGCCCTGCGTGGGGCTCTGCACTCAGCACGGAGTCTGCTTGGGACTCCCTCCCCCTCTGCCCCTGCCCCCACACGCACACACACTCTCTCTCTCCCTCTCTTTCTCAAAACAACAAATAATCTTAAAAAAATAAATAGAACAGCGCCTGGTATAGAGTAAGTACTTGGTAAAATTCAGCTGTTATTTGCTATTGCTTGTTAAAAATTACCTCCTCACTGGTCTCCCTGCATCCACTCTGCCCTTCTTCTCTCAACCGTTTCCATATTGCAGACTGAGATTATTCAAAATGCAACTCTGATCACATCACATGCACAAGTGCACACACACGCATACTCACATTGCTCAAAAACACCATTCAGGAGCACCTGGGTGGCTCAGGCGGGTAAGTGTCTGCCTCTTGATTTCCACTGGGATCGTGATCTCAGGGTGGTAAGATCAAGCCCCAGGTCGATCTCTGTGCACCACGTGGCGTCTGCTTGGGATTCTCTCTCTCCCTCTCCTTCTGCCCTTCCCACCTCTAAAAAAAACCCCATTCAGTGGTTACCAGTCTTTACCATGCCCCTCAAGTCCTGCCCGCCTCTCCAGCCTCACCTTTCATCTCTGTCCACCTTGTCCTTGAGCTTCAGCCACACCCACTTTCCCTCCGAAACTCGGGCTCACCAGGCTCCCTCTTGCCTCCGGGCCTTTGCACGTCGGGGAAGCCATTCTCCCTCGGCTCCGCCTTTTCCTGTCCTGCCCATCTTGCACATCTCAGCCCCAGCATGGCTTCCACAAAGGTGTTCCCCAATCCCAGACTAAGTTACATTTCTTTGTTAGAAATCACCACAAGCGTGGGGCACCTGAGGGGCTCAGCCAGTTAAGCATCTGCCTCAGGTCATGATCCTGGGGTCCTGGGATAGAGCCCCACGTCGGGTTCCCTGCTCAGCGGGGAGCCTGCTTCTCCCTCTGCCGGCCGCTCCCCCTGCTTGTGCTCTCTCTCTGTCAAATAAATAAATAAAATCTTTAAAGAAAAAATATTACCACAAATGTGATGCTTCAAAAGTTACCCCACTTGTAATTATCCATTTGTTTGTGTGATCATGTGGTTATTTGCTGTCCTCCCCTCTACACTGAAAGCCCAGTAAGATCAGGAAACATATATGTTCTTACTGTTTTTGTGGCAACATCTACCTTGTCTGGCACATGCAAGTACTATATTCTGAATGAATGAATGAATGAATGAGTCTGCCGCACAAGCAACTGTACAGGGTCCATAAGGGGGCACTCTTGGCCTCATAGTTACTGGAGCCCAGCCACTGACTTTGGACCGTCCACACAGTTAGTGAAAGACCTCTGGGCCGCAGGTACACGGTGACCAGCGTGTGTCCTTGGCTAAGTCCTGTCACCACACAAGCCTCCATGTCTTCATCTGTAAAATGTGGATCATGATTCCTACATCACAGGGTTGTCAGGACGACCAAATGAGCCTAGGGTTAGATAGTGGTTTTTTAAACTTTTAATGTGAAACAAGGTGAAAAGTTGTTTAGTTTTTCAACAGGAACTTTGAATCTAAATGGAAAGAAAAACCAAATATACCGGAAGTACATAGGCTGACACAGGCAGTTTCAGGCCCCTTACCCCAACGAGACACTTAAGGCAGGTTCTCACCCTGGACAGTGACAAGTCGGGCTACAGATAGGCTTGATGGGAACGATTTGTTGGGACCACCTCAGTGTCACGTGGTTTAGACACAAGGCCAGGCCACTGTGAGACCCTAGACAGACCCATCTCCGCCCAACTCCGGGGCCCTCAAAGAAACCCGCTTCTGCCCCCCTCCCCAGGGCAGCTCAGGTCCTGCTCAGGCTGTGTCCTGCAGTCCCTGGACCTCTGGGTGAGGGAGGAAGCACTCCCCAAACCCAGCCCACCCCCCTACCCCGCCCCAACCCACCTCAGCCTGACACTCCCTGGGGAGCCTCCCCCCCAAGCTGTCTGCCCCTGCAGTGGCTGCTCTCGCCCTCGGGGCCTCGCTGGCTGTCCAATCCCCCACTGTCCTTGAGGTTCTCTGGCCTCCACGGAAGCTCAGCGTCCACTTCAGAGCTCTGGAGTGTTTTAGACCCTGAGAAACAGGCCTCTAGCTGGGGTCACACACATAATTTCCCCACCAGCTATCCTGAAGTCTGGGGGGGAGTGGTCTCCAGACACAAGTCACGGGCAGTGAAGGAAGCATAGCCCCTTCTCTCAACGAAGCAAGAGTAGGTCCTGAGGAACAGGGGTGGGATTGGCCCCCAGAACCCAGGCTCTGACACGGAGATAACAGTTCCCTCCCTCCCAGTTTTCCTCTCCGTTTGGAAGGAAGGATGGAAATACTAAGGGGGTGGGAGGGAACAGGCACAGCACAGAAAGTGGGAAATGACCGAGGAGCCAGTTGTTGGAAGAGAAGAGGCAGGAAGGGCTGTTCTATTCTAAACTGCCTAGGGTTGGGGCGCCTGGGGGGCTCAGTCAGTTGAGCGTCTGCCTTTGGCTCAGGTTGTGATTTTGGGGTCCTGGGATGGAGCCCCACATCAGGCTCCCTGCTCAGGGGGAGTCTGCTTCTCCCTCTGCCTCTGCTACTCTCTCTCTCTCTGTGTCAGGTAAATAAATAAAATCTTTTTTAAAAATTGCCTAGGGTTATTCATGCCAAAACCTTGGGCTTCGACTCACAGCACACCTGACCATCTCTTCTCCCAGAGGCCCTGTGCCCCTGTCCCTGCCCAGTAGGTCTGCCGTCTCCTGCCTCCAGGACAGCTCAGCCCACCTCCCCTCCAGAGCTTCCTCAAGCAGCACACACTGCACACCCCACCCCAGGCGGCACTCTTCCTGGAGCAGCCATCTGTCTTCGTGGGCTTCACCTCTGTGCTACCTACAAAATTCTGAAAAACTATGCACTCCAGCATGTACTTTAAGTTGACAGCTAAAATTGTTTTGTCATCAGTTTAAATCACTACAGAGGTATTTCTGATGTTGTGACCTTTTTTATTTTTATTTTTTGAAGTAGGCTCCATACCCAGAGTGAAGCCTAACGGCGGATCTTAAACTCACGACCCTGAGATCAAGACCTGAGCTGAGATCCCCCAGGTGCCCCTAGATGTTGTAACATTTTTTAAAATTTTCTTTTAAAGATTGTGTTTATTGGGGCGCCTGGGTGGCACAGTGGTTGGGCGTCTGCCTTCGGCTCAGGGCGTGATCCTGGCGTTATGGGATCGAGCCCCACATCAGGCTCTTCCGCTATGAGCCTGCTTCTTCCTCTCCCACTCCCCCTGCTTGTGTTCCCTCTCTCGCTGGCTGTCTCTACCTCTGTCGAATAAATAAATAAAATCTTTAAAAAAATAAATAAATAAAGATTGTGTTTATTTACTTGTCAGAGAGAGAGAGCACAAGCAGGGGGAGCAGCAGAGGGAGAGGGAGAAGCAGGCTCCCCGCTGAGCAGGGAGCCCGATGAGGGGCTCAATCCCAGGACCCTGGGATCACGACCTGGTCTGAAGACAGACACTTCACCAACTGAGCCACCCAGGTGGCTGTAATGTTGTAACATTTTTAAATAAAACCATTAAGACTGGTTTATCTTTTTTTTTTTTTTTTTTAAGATTCATTTATTTGAGGCGGGGGGAGACAGAGAGAAAGCACTTCGTAGGGGGGAGAGAGAGATCAGCAAGCTGGGGGGAGGGACAGAGGGAGAGGGAAATGCTGAATGTGGAGCCTGACATAGGGGCTGGATCCCATGACCCCAAGACCATGACCTGAGCCAGATGCTCAACCGACTGAGCCACCCAGGCGCCCCCATTAAGGCTGTTTTAAATGTGTGTTCAGTGAAGTCTAAACCTCACAGCAGTTTGATACCATCCCTTGTCTCTCTCTACACACAGACTAGAACAACTAGACAGAGGGTCAGTAAGGACACGGACACTTGGACAGCACTACACACCAGTGGACCATCAGACACACACAGACTACTCCACACGACAGCAGCAGGACACACATTCTTCTCAAGCGCACACAGAACATTCTTCAGGGCAGATCACATGTTAGGCCAAAAACAAGTCTTAAAAAAGTTAAGAAGATTGGAATCATACCAAATGTCTTTTCTAATCACAGTGGAATGAAACTAGAAATCAATAGCAATGGGAAATCAAGAAAATTCAAAAATATGTAGAAACTGAGCCACCAATGGACCAAAGAAAAAATCACAAGGGAAATTAGAAACTGCCTCGAGACAGATAAAATGAAAACACAGGGACACCTGGCTGCCTCAGTCAGTAGACCACGCGACTCTTGATCTCGGAGTGGTGAGCTCAAGCCCCACGTTGGGCATAGGGATTGCTTTAAAAAAATTTAGAATGAAAATAAAAAATAACGGGGCCCCTGGGTGGCTCCGTTGGTTGGGCATCTGCCTTCAGCTCAAGTCATGATCTCAGAGTTCCGGAATCAAGACCCATGTCAGGCTCCCTGCTCATTGGGAACCTACTTCTCCCTTTCCTCCCCACTCATGCTCCCTCACTCTATCTCTCTCTTAAATAAATAAATATATATTTTTTAAAATAAAAATACAAAGGGGCACCTGGGCGGCTCAGTCACTTAAGTGTCTGCCTCTTGATCTTGGCTCAGGTCTTGATCTCAGGGTTGTAAGTTCAAGTCCCGCACTAAGTTCTACACGGGGCGTGGAGCCTACTCTAATAATTGGTAATAATAATAATTAATAATAATAATCATAAAATAAAAATGAAAACACAGCACACCAAACCATGGGATGCAGGAAAAAGCAACGCCAAGAGGGAAGTTTACAGCAGGAAGCATCGACATTAAAAAAGAAGAAAGAGGATTTGTAAGGCAGTGAAAATACTCTGCATCATATTATAATGATGGATATATGTCCTTACACGTTTGTCCAAACCCATAGAAGGCACAACAGCGACAGTGAACCGAAACGTAAACTGCGGACTTTGTGTGGTCGTGAGATGTCAGTGGAGCCCCGTCAGTTCTAACAAGTACAGCTCTGACCCAGGATCTCACTAATGGGGGAAGCTGTGTGTGGGTGGGTTCAGTTTTGCTGAACATAAAAGTACTCTAAAAAAAATCAAGTCTTAACAAGAATAAAAAATAAAAAGAAATAATTTCAAAGAAAAATAAACGAGGGGTGCCTGGATGGCTCAGGTAGTTAAGCGTCTGCCTTGGGTTCAGGTCATGACCCAAGGTCCTGAGATCGAGTCCTGTGTCGGGATCCCTGCTCAGTGGAAGCCTGCTTCTCCCCCTCCCTCTGCCTGCTGCTCTCCCCCTGCTTGTGCTCTCTCTCTCTGTCAAATAAATAAATAAAATCTTTTTAAAAAAATCCTCAACAAAATACTAGCAAATTAAATTCAATAGCACATTAAAAGACCTATACACTATGACCAAATGGGACTTATCCCCGGGACACAAGGAAAGTTCCACATAAAAAAGCAATAAACAGGGTCACCTGGGTGGCTCAGTCAGTTGCACGTCTGCCTTGAGCTTGGGTCATGATCCCAGGGTCCTGGGACCGAGCCCCCCATTGGGCTCCCTGCTCAGTGGGGAGCGTGCTTCTCCCTCTCCCTCTGCCTGCCACTCCCCCTACTTGTGCTCTCTCTCTGTGTCAAATAAATAAATAAAATCTAAAAAAAAAAGCAATAAACATAACACACAACGTTAACAGAATAAAAGAAAAAAACACATGCTCATCATAATTGATGTAGAAAAAACATTTGACAAAATTCAACACCCTTTCATGATAAACACCCAACGAACTAGGAAAAGAAGGAACATACCTCAACACAGTAAAGGCCGTATGTGAAAACCCACAGCTAACATCAGACTCAACAGTGAAAAAGTGAGAGCTTTTCCTCTAAGACCAGGGCCAGGACATCCCCTCTCATCACTTCTGTTCAACAAAGTTCTGGAAGTTCCAGCCACAGTAAGTAGGCAATGAAAAGAAATAAAAGACATCTAAATGGGAAAGGAAGAAGTAAAGTTACTTCTGTTTCCAGGCCACATGATCTTATACGTATAAAACCCTAAAGAAACTAATAAATTCAGCAAAGTTGCAGGCAGAGAATCAACACTCAAAAATCTGTTGTGTTTCTATTCACTAGCACTGAACCGTCCAAAGAGGAAATTAAGAAAATAATATCATTTACAGCAGCATCAAAAATCATAATATAATTAGGAATTAACCAAGCAGCCCAAAGACTCGTCTGCTGAAAGCTACAGAACACACTGCTGAAAGGAAGAAGAGATGAATAGAAAGAAGCCCTATGTTCATGGATCGGAAGACTTCGTATTGTCGAAATGCCAGTCTTACCCAAAGTGATCTACAGATTAAATGCGAGCCCTATCAAAATCGTAAAGGCGGGGTTTTTTTTTATGTTTTTGTTTGCAGAAATAGAAAAAAAAAACTATCCTAAATTTCATATGGAATCGCAAAGGAACCCCAGGTAGCCAAAAAATTCTTGAGGAAGAGGAACAAAGCTAGAGGCCTCATACATTCTGTTTCAAAACATATCACAAAACTACAGTAATCAAAACAGTATGGAAGTGGCATAAAGACAGACGTATAGACCAACGGAATGGAACGAAGAGCCCAAAACTAAAGCCTCACTTATATGGCCAAATGATTTTCCACAAGGGTGCCAAGACTACACAATGGGGAAGGGCAGTCTCTTCAACAAATGGTACTAGGAAAACTGGACATCCACATGTAGAGAATGAAGTGGGACCCAGACCTTACACCACAAACAAGAATTAATGCAAAATGGGTTAAAATCCTAAACAGAAGACCTGAAACCATAAAACTAGAAGAGGACACAGGGGGAAATCTTCATGACATTGTAATGCGCGATGATTTCTCGAATATGACACCAAAAGCAGCTAGCTAACAAAAGCAAAAATAGACAAATGGGACTACATCAGACTTCAAAACTTCTGCAGAGCAGAGGAAACAACAGGGTGAAAACGTAGCCTACAAGAGGCGAGAAATACTTGCAAACCATACGTTGGACAAGAGGTTAATATTAAGAGTACATAAAGGGGCACCCAGCTGTTTCAGTCGTTGGCGCGTGCAACTCTTCATCTCAGGGTTGTGAGTTCAAGCCCCACACTGGGTGTAGCGATTACTTAAAAAAAAAGTTTTAAAATTTAAACAATAAAATTTTTTAAAAATCTTTAAAAAAATAATACATAAAGAACTGCTACAACCCAATATTAACAACAAGGCACAAATCACCCAATTTAAAAACGAGCAAATAAGGACGCCTGAATGACTCAGTTGGTTACGCGTCTCTTGACCTCAGCTCAGGTCATGATCTCAGGGTTGTGAGTTCAAGCCCCATGTTGGGCTCCACGCCCAGCATGGAGCCTACTCAAAAAACAAAACAAAACAAAAAAAAGAGTAAATGGACATTGAATAGACATTTATGCAAAGCAGATATGTAAACGGTTCACAGCACATGAAAAGGTGCTCAACATCAGGGGAATGCAAATCAAAACCACTAGCTATGACCTCACACCTGTTAGGATGGCCACTATCAAAACAACAGAACACAGCAAGTGTTGGCAAGAATGTGGAGAAATCCAAACCCTCGCGCGCTGTCAGTGGGAAAGCAAACTGGTGCAGCCGCTGTGGAGGTTCCGCAAAAATTTAAAAATAGAACTACGAGCAATCCCGCTTCTGCGTGTATCTCGAAAGCACTGAAAATAGAATCTTGAAGAGATGTTAGTGCTCCCAAGAAGTGGAAGCAAATTACAGGTCTGCCAACAGGTGAATGACACAGAAAATGCGGTATACATAGAATGGAATATTATCCAGCCTTTTTTTTTTTTTTTAAGATTTTATTTATTCATTTGACAGAGAGAGAGAGACAGCCAGGGAGAGAGGGAACACAAGCAGGGGGAGTGGGAGAGGAAGAAGCGGGCTTCCCGCTGAGCAGGGAGCCCGATGCGGGGCTCGATCGCAGGATCCTGGGATCATGACCTGAGCCAAAGGCAGACACCTAATGACTGAGCCACCCAGGCGCCCCTTATCCAGCCTTTAAAAAGAAGGAAATGGTGTTGTATGCAACAAGAGGGATAAATCGTGAACAGCATATCACTTGATATAAGCCAACCCTAAGACAAATACGGCATGACTCCACTTATCTGAGAATCTAAAGTCATCAAACTCATAGAAACACACAGAAGAGTGGTTGCCCAGGGCTGAGGGGTCTGCTGTTTGATGGATACAGGGTCTCAGTCATGCAAGATGAAAAAGTTTTCGAGATCTGCGGTACGACAAAGTACATGTAGGTAACAACCATAATACACACTCAGAAGTTCTTGGGGGGGCCGCCTGGGGGGCTCAGTCGGATAAGCGTCTGCCTTCGGCTCAGGTCATGATCCCAGGGTCTTGGGATCCAGCCAGCATCGGGCTCCCTGCTCAGCGGGGAGCCTGCCTCTCCCTCTGTGCTCTCTCTCTGCCCCAACCCTGCTTGTTCTCTCTCTCTCGAATAAATAAAATCTTGGGGAAAAAAAAAAAGGTGTTGAGGGTAAAATTATGTTACATGTTTTTTACCACAATTAGAGAGAGAGAGACGACCCCCCCAAGAAAAATGTGAGCAGGCTCGCCCCCACTTAAGGCAGCACAGTGACCCTCAGGACAGGCACAGGGTAACTGGGGCGGGGTTACTGTGAAGGGGCGTTGAGGAAGGAGACTGCTCGCCACCGTGACTACAGGTCTGTCCTGAGCAGATGATCTTAAAAGCTTAAGGATCTGTAAATGGGGTTCGATAAAACCGTCTGTGCCTGTGCACCTTCTGAAAAATCTGGAACTTTGGGGTACACGACCCCAGGTTCGAAACCCCTGATCTGGAGCCCGCCGGCTGGGTTTCCTGCCTTTCTGCTGGTCTACCAGAGGGCCAGGGTGCAGGGGCTCACTCAGGGCAAGAACAGGGAGAAGCCAGAATTGTCCCCCTCGCAGTTCGGCTCTGGCCTCCCACATCCCTTTCCTTCACCCCTACCTTCCCGTCCCACGAACTTCTCTGGGTATTGGAAGAATCTGATGATGAGGACTCAGGACGTCAGCACTGCTCATGAGTCAAGCCAGAGGGCTGCGGCTGCTCTCTCAGGGAACTGGAAAGGGGCCTAACGGGACGCACTGTGTGCCCAGAAGTGGAATAGGAGTCTGAGTGGGGGCTCGGAGGGACCAGGGATGGTGACACATGGCTTTCGGCACTTCACGGAGCCGGGTGGGGATTGCTGCTGGCCCAGGGCTAACAGCACCTGCCAGGACGCAGGCATTCTGGCTTCTTTCTGTGGTGAGATTCCCCCTTGCCTCAGGGCCCAGGGCAAAGACCACCAAGGAATGAGGAGGTTCCAGGGAGCAGAAAGGCTTTAATGAGCGTCACAACGGGACTGGGTGAGGGGTACAGACTCCAAATCCAGCCTTCACTGCCATCGCTTCAGTGAGTAGGAGAGTGGGGGCCCAGCCCTGCTCAGCTGTTCCCTGACCCAGAGGCAGCTGGAGGGGAGTCCCTGGGAATCTTCTCCACCCAGCAAAAGGGCTGAGAGAAAGGGGAGAGGTCTGCTGCTGCTGCCAGGAGCAGGAATACCTCAAGCAGCAAGCTGACCTCCAGAGGTCAGGAGAGACCCGGAATCAGGCAGAACATCAGACGTTGGAAGGGTTGATGGGCTAAGCAGGCGAGGAAACCCCTGGGATCCCCAAACAGCACTGAAAACTCAGAGGGGGCCCCACAGCCTAATGGCTCCAGGGACTAAGACCCCTAGGGAGTCACCCCCAGACTGAGACATCACAAAGGGGCCCTTTCCCCCGTTCAGCAACGGCCAGCAGAAGGTCTGGAGGGAGACGCGAGGATGGGGCCTGGGAGGGTAGAGGAGGCGGAGGGGAGCCTGGGAAGTGCACCAGGGACTGGGCGGCGGGCAGCGCCATGATGGGATGGTGGGAGGGGTCCTTTAGCTGCTGTTCTGCTGCTCCTGTTGGCGGACAAGGTTGGCAATGGGGCTGGTGATGCCTCCTATCAAGGTCCAGTACTCATCGAAGCTGATGCGCCCATCATGGTTGGCATCCAGGCTCTGGATGAGCTTGTCAGCAGCCTTCCGGTTTCCCGTGTCCTGGAGACAAATGGGGGTCAGCAGTGTGGAAGGCGGTGGCCCCACCGAGCCCCAGGCAGGACTGTTGGCTCCCCTGGGAAGATGCAAACCAAGCCCTCCCTGGTCAGGTCTGGGTACCCTGAGAGGACAGGGGCCGGGAAGGGGGGTGCGCTGAGACCCTGGTTTGGGGGGTCCCTCTGAAAAGACAGAACCACAGTGAGGGAGGTACCATGTGAGGACAAGGGCTTGGGGGGCTGGGGGGAAGACAAGGCCCTCGGGTGGGTAGACCTCACCGTCAGCATATGGTTGAGCTCCTTCTGAAGCATCTTCCGGAAGCTACTCTTGCTGATCTTGTTCTTGACCAGGCTGTGTTTAGACACGTATTTGTAGAAGTTTTCCACCAGGACCACGACCGCCCTCTCCAGCTCCGTGTAGCTGTCTGCCATCTCACCGCCTCACTCCTCGGGGGACCTGGGCACCATGAACAGGGGAGGTGAGGAGACCCCACAGTCCGAAACCCCTGCGGCCCCCTGGGCCCCCAGGCTGGCAGGTCCTCCACAGGAGGGATGAGGCGGGGGAAAGGGGGGGCACCAGGCTGGGCCTGGAATGGGAGCTGTGTGGTTGCTGTAATCCAGACGCTCACCAGCCCAACCGCCCCAGCAGGTCCCCCAGCAGGTTCACCAGGCCCTGCCCCAGCCCCAGGCACTGGGCCTGTCGGAGTCCCAGTGAGATCAGGAGGGTCCCGTGGGAAGGGGTAGAGTAAGTGCCCATCCCTAACCCTCTCCACACCTGACCCACCCAGGGCCTCTGCCCCTGCAGCAAGCACAGCTGGAGACTGCTAGTAGGAGCCAAAGGGGCTGGGAGGCCAGAAGCCATATCCCCCCAGCAGCAGGATTGGTGGAGACCCTAGCCCGGGCAACAAAGTAAGGGGGCAGGGATCTAGGCCCTCACCAGTCCCTTCAGCCAGGCATCAGGACAGTGACTGCAGGAGCCCAGGGAGGGTTGCCCCTCTCTGGGAAAGGATGATGTCCTTATCCATTGAGTCAGACTTTCTGCAGACCCCCAGCCACACCCTGCTAGGCTGCTCTCCCTCATATCCACCCCAAAATACACAGAAGGACCCAAAGACCCTCCACCCCGTTACCTAAGAAGGAGCTAGGCCTGGTTCTGCCCCAGCTGGAGACAGAGCTGCAGCCAGTCAGAGGCCACATGCATCACCCCCTCACCCCAGGACAAAAGGCACTCACAGTCCAGCGGATACAGCCTTCTGAATAACAGGATATGAGGGGAACAGGCGGGCCTACTCTGTGAGTCGCCGCCCATGCCCAGAGCCCCCCCAAGTGAACCCAGGCAAATGAGCGTCCCTTCCCGCCCCCAAGTTCAGGAATGAGCTACAGCCACCCTGCCCACTGGGTCCTGGCAAGGGAAGGTGGACACAGCCACCATCCCATCCTGAGCGTCCTGTAGCCCAAGTTGGATGAGAGGTCTCCCTGGCCAGGTCTCACCACAGCCCTATCCCCTGCCCTTGGCACCCTGCCTCCCCGGCTCCCAGACTCCCAGGCGCCATTGGCAGGGGCTACCATCTCTTCTGGGGTCAGGTCTCCCCAGATACCCGGCATTCCTTGAGGCAAGGATAGAGTTTCTTACATGCAGCCATTGTGTTTTCTGAACCAAAGAGCATGACTCATAGACTTTAGGACCATTTAAAACCCTGGGTACGTAAGGTCCCTGCTTTTAATTTCTGCACCCCCCTCACCTGCATCATCTGGCCCAGGGGCTCACAGGTACTTGAGGTACAGGTTCCATAAATAGTCTATCTCCTTCCAGCCCTGGTACCAGGTATCCAAAGCCCCTGACCACCCTTCTAAGATATTTCCCTTACGAAACTCTTTATGAAGGAAGGATGTGACCCAGAGGGACTAGGCCCTAACAGAGAGAGGAAGGGGGGTTGAGACAGAGGAGTGTCTCTGACCAGGGATCCTGCCTTCTGTCCCTGCCTCGCCCACCTGACCACTCTGGTCTGTGGCTAGAGGATGGAGAATGGAACTGGGACTACAGGAAACCACATTCTTTCCCCATGCTCTTTGTTTAGTAAGTGTGTGACTGGGGCACCTGGGTGGTTCAGTCAATGAAGCATCTGCCTTCAGCTCAGGTCATGATCCCAGGGTCCTGGGATTGAGCCCCATGTCTGGCTCCCTGCTCAGAGGAGAGTCTGCTTCTCCCTCTCCTGCTCCCCCTGCTTCTGCTCCCTCTTCCTCTCTCTCTCTCTCTCTGTCAAATAAATAAATAAAATCTTTTAAAAAAAAAAAGGTGTGTGACTGTGAGGTCCAATGTTTCCACCTTTGTAAGACTTTCACACAAACACCCTAACACTCACAAATGAGGAGGGAGAAAAGTTTCGATCCACAGACGGCCGCTCTGCTGCCCCGGAGTGGGGAGTGGCCCAGGCCCATGGCCAGCATTCCTGGGGATGCTGAAAGCTGTACCCACCTCAGCAAGGACTGTGCCAAGCCTACTCCCAACCAAGCTTTGGGAGTAGGAAGAGAGCTCAGAGAACCCCCCAAACCTTAACCAGTCCAGAACTCGTTCCCTAAGTGAGGAACCCTGTGGGCACTAGTCAGGGAGAGGAAAGAGGCAGAAGTCAGCTTCGGGGTGCTGTGCCTCTGCCCTCCCCCTGGCCCACCCACCCTTCACCACCTTTCTTAGAGTCTCGTTTCTTGGACTCCTCCTGCCCTTCCTCGATACCACGTCCCAGCCCCTACCTGGCCAGACACAGCTGAGCACCTGGGACAGTCCGTGCGTGCCTCAGCAGCCCTGGTTTCCGGTCCCCACTAGTCCACCCCCACCTTCTAGTCAAACGGGAAGGCTGGAGATAGCCACCTGGAGAAGCGCTTCGCTGAAGCTTTTTCTGAAGGAGGGTATCAGAGTGGGATAGTCAGGTGTCGTTACCCCCTCCTCCCTCCCTTCCCTGGGGGCCAGGAGGCAGGCTCCACCACCACACCCACTCACAGGCACCTGCTCCTCCCACCTGTCCCATTCAGCCACCAGCCAAGGTGGAGTCAGGCTGGAGGGACAAGCTGTCCCATCAGCCCCTCCTAGGAAGGGCTGGCAAGAGGTGGGTCCAGGCCTGAGAGCCGGCGGGG
>NW_024424452.1:39404389-39474315 GCF_017311325.1 Ursus maritimus
GGGGGGGGGGGGGGGGGGGGGGGGGGTACACATGTACGTCAGAGCCCTCCCAAAAAGTAGGAGTGGGGGGACCACTTGTCCTCCAAAGGGCCCTCTCACCCAGAGCCCCCAAGCCTCCCCCACCCTTATCCTGGTCCCTTCCTTGGCTGATTCATTCTTGAGCAACCAAGAGGCCCCACCCCCATCCCCGCCCACCTCAGTCCCGCCTTCTGACTTCTCCCAGAGCCTATGGGCACTCTGACACTTGCCCATGGGCCCTGGCCACAGCAGCCCTGCCTCCCACCCCCAGGGTCTAGGCCTCACCCCTCCAAGGACCTCCTAACCACCCCCAGTCCCCTTCAGTCTCGAGCCCTGAACAATCACCACACACAATCCACCCTCTCTTCCCACCTCACGTACTCTTCTTCAGTCTCGGATGGTCTCCAGGTGTCGGGAGACGTCCCTGAACTTCTATGCCTCCTGGTCACCGTCCCCTCTAGAGCCTGGTCCCCTCTCAAGCCTGAATTTGGCCTTTCCTGTGTCCCTTCCATACACCTCAAATTCGTTTACTCATTTCTCATCACTTATTCCCTTCTTCCTACATCAACTCATTTGTTCACTCATTCATTCACATGCTGGTTCTCTTGTTCGCTCACTCATTCATTTCCTTCTTCATTCATTCCTGCCCCAAGTGCCTTCAGCACACAGGGAAGGTGGGATCCAGACCGGCGGGTAACTTGTCACTCTATTTACAAGGCCGTTTGAAATGAGTGTCTCCAGCCTCAACGGCCCCATTCTGTGCTCCATCTTCTCACTCCTTTCCCGGGTCCAGAGGCTAATGTCTGACACGAGTGCCCCTGCCTCACCCTCCCCACCCTCTCAGGACTCCCCGCATCTAGTTCACACACCCGTACCCAGAGCCCCCACGCACCGTCCACCCACTTCTGCTTCAGAGCATGTCTCTGGAGGAAGAAGCCCGCTCCTCTGGAGCATGTTGCAGGCGAGTGGAGCTGGACTATGGTGCGGACACTCACACCCCGCTCCTGGTCTCACCAGCAGCCAGAGAGCTCTCTACTAGTCGGCAAGGAAGGCCGAGCCCGGCCCACCACCGCTTCCAGCTCTCCTTCTCAAAGCACCCCTGCCCTCACCCCGACCCCGCAGGGCTGGGCACGGGAAGGGCCCAACAGTGCAGGTGGCTCCGCCGCGCAGAGCCGGTCAAGCCGCAACCTGCCTGGGTCCTGAAGTGGAAGCAAGCCACCTCAGAGCCTGCCTCCTCCGCTCAGGCTCTCGGGCCCGTGGGGCCCTTCCTGGTCCCTCCTGGACCCCGTCACCCCGTCACCTCTCCCAGGACACAGCTCCCAGAGCCCGGTGAGGCCTGTGTCCGGGTCTGGCCACCTTCCCAACCCCCAGCCCCACGCATTTGTCCTTCTTCTGTGAAGGGAGGACCGGAGCAGCTGCGACAAAGCTCCTGAGCACTCTGCCTTGTGGCACAGGCCCTGGAGAAGAGCCCCGTCAGCCTCTGGGCTGGGGCCGGGGTCTCCCCACCCCATTCACTGCTCTGGAGGCCTCTCCAGCCCCCAGCCCCACCAGAAGTCTCCATTCCCAAGGCAGCCTGTGGGAAAATTAACAATTAACCGAACCTTCCTGCCCCCTCCCCAGGCTCCCTTCCCTGCCCCTTCTCCTGGCCCCAAACGCTCGCAGGGCCTCTCCAACAGCCGCAGACCTCCCAGGATGGGCTGGGGGTGCTCACCTGCCTCCTCGGACTGCCTCCTCTCCAGCAGGGCTCTGGGGCCTGGGCTCTGGCACTGCCAAGCAGCTCCCCCCGCTCAGCTCGGCCAGGACTCCTCCCCGCTCGCTCCCAGAATCTGTCCCACTCCCTCCAGCCGTGCCTGGCTGAGCGGGCTCGGTGGGGAGGTAGTGACTGAGCTCCCTCTTGACTTAGCCCTGGGTTGGGCCCTTGTTAAAGGGATACACACCTTTTTTAACACCCCTCCACCCCCACCCCAAAGGGAGTGGTGGAAGCTGGCACCCCCCCCAACTCCACCCTCCTCACCCTGCAGCGCCTGAGCAGAAGGAATCTAGTCAGAGAAGAAGGAAAGGGAAGGGCTGTCACCTGCCTGATCACCTGGGTCACTGGGAGCCCAGTCTCAGGGTCTCCCAACAGACAAGTTCAGTGAGCATTCCAGGCCAGCCTGGCTGGCCACAGAAACTTCTGTGCTATTAGCATTTCAGGAGTAGTGCCTGATTTCTGTGGGCCCCAGGCAGAAGGCAGCGGCAGAGCCTGGCCCCTGGTCTTCCGACTCCCATTCCGACCACCAGGAGCTGACACCCATTCCTAGGAGCTGTCATGCGCAACAGAGGACTCTTCTGGGAACACCCCTCATGCTTTCCCCAGGACACCCAAGGGAATTGGCCAGGTGACAGCACAAACCCCAACAGCAGAGACTTCAGCTCTGGGCACTTGCTCTGAGTCAGGCTCTTTGCTAAGGACTTTTGTGATGTGTCCATTATCCTCCTAACAAATCTGTGAGAGATATGGAGACCCCATTTTACAAATGAGGAAACTGACACTCTGGGAGCATGCCCAAAGCTCCAGAGATAATCAGCGGCAGAGCTGGGTGCAAACCCAGGCTGCTCGGCCTGTTTCTCAGCCCTGCCTTTCCCTTGCTGCCTGTCAGCCGGGCTCAAGCACACCTGGGTTTATAACCTTTTCCCCAGGTGAGCACACGTGGCCTCCTCTCCTGTCAGAGGACCAGCCCCTTGGCAAAGAGAAGCCTATCCTTCAGAGAGAACCGGGTCTCCCAGTTTTGGGGCCTGGTACCCATCCTCAAGCCAAATCCATGGGGAAAAGTGAGTCCCCATTCACTCCACTGCAACCACCGCAGCCCCACATGTCCCATGCCACCAAGGACTCTGCCATTCACCCCAAACCACCCATGGACCGAGGGGGGGGGTGTCCAGTCAAGACAACATCTTTCACTTTTTCCATTTTTTTATTAATCAAATAATACAAAACAACCATCATTCTTTAAATGCCCAAGCACCCAGCTGGTCCTCTCCCAAAGTCACACCCCCTCAGCCTCTCCCGCAGCCTGCTCTCTCTCTTCCCCTGCCCTAGCCCAGAGACAGTCCTGGGAGGAGGCTGGGGCAGAGCGGGAGCCAGGAAGGCGTAGCACTGGACAGACAGCTACTGTTTGGGTTGGGGAAGAGGTTAGGAAGGGTAGGTTCTCAGAGACCCTTTTTAGTACCAAATACCAGCCTCATTCCCAGCCCCCTTCTTCAAATCATTTCCAGTAGCCCACCTCCTCTCTGCCCTTCCCCCAACCAAATTATTTGGCCCTTACACCATCCTTATCCCTCTAGCATCTCGCCACATCCATCCCTGGCCCCACCCACCCCCTGAGCCTCCCTCTGGTGGGGACTCCTGGACCCCTTAGCTCCATGGGGGTCCCAGGGATGAAATGCACAGAGAGCCCCGGGAAGGGTCACTGAGGACTTGACCCTTGCAGAGGTGAGGCAGGTGCAGACTGGGGAATCATGTGGTGGTGGTGGACAGGACTTTTATTTCTAGGCCCCAACATCCCCCCAAGAATTCCAGGAGAAGGTTCTTAGCTGGCCCGGACAGGGCTCTCCAACTTCACACTCCTGGCTGCTTCTCCAATCAGCTCCCAGAAACTCCCAAATTCCAGCTTAGAGTCGTTACAGCTGCCCAAGTTGGCGATTTTCTCTTCCAGCCCACAGTTGCTCTGAGGGAGGGGAGATACCACCGCTCAGCTGGCAGGGCCTCCGATTGTCCTGCCCCACCCTGCCCAGGGGCAGGAAGCAGGACCTGGGCCTACCTGGCACTGGCAAGGGGAAGGGCTAGGGCTTGCTAGGGCCTGGGGCCGTGGCAGTGTGGGTGGGGTCTCGGAGACCTTGCCAGGGAAGTCAGGGTGCTGCCTGGGGCGGGGCCCACTCAGTACCGGCATGAGGTGGGGCAGCTGCTGGGTGACCAGGTCCTGCAGTTCGGCGGGGGTCAGCGTCTCCTTCCCACCCTCCACAGAGTACTGGTGGAAGTTCTTGATGAGGGTCTCGATGGCCCTCTCCACGTCGCTGAATTCCTGAGCATCCTGAAGGCGGGGACATCACCCATGTCGGGGAGGCTCCACACACCCACCCACACCCTACCTCCCCAAGCCCCCCAAGGCCAACAGGGTAGAAGACAGCTGGAAGGCACGGGGGCTCCCACACACTCCAAAGCCCAGCATCTAGAGCCCCTTGCCCCCACTGGCCTCTGCCCTAAGCCATAGGCCGAGCAAGGCTTCCTCCCTGTCACTCGCAGCCCCCACTCAGGATGGGCCCTAGCCTGAGGCGCAGACACCTCTTCCCAGGAGAGCTCCTTGGGTGGACACATCACCCTGTGTGGACACCAGAGAGGAATTTGGGTCTTCTGGGCAAGGTCTAGGGTACAAGGCAAGGCCAAGGAAAGGGGACAGAAGTCAGTGGGGACACAGACCCTCAGGGTGGAGGAGAGGAGCATGGGAACAGAAAGGCCAGGTGTGAATGGGCCCACCTCAGCATTGGCTGACCGACACTGTCCCATGGTGCCCGGTGCGCTTGTCCTGGTGAGAGTTGTGTCGTCCTACAGCTGGCCCCAAGGGAGCTGACGGCTCATGATCTGCCTAGAGAAGGAGGGAGACGGAGGGGAGGGGAGGGCAGGGCTCAGCATTTCTTTCCCAACTATCCCCTCTCGCTGTACCCCAGACATTCTGTGCCTCACTCAGGAGGTCAGACCCAACTCCACACAAGGCCCGGTCCCTGAGAAGGATCCAGGCAGGAGCTAAGGTCACAGCCCCCAGGCCCACCCATCTAGAGGGAATCTTTGGGCCTCACCCTGGATCAATCCCCCACTTCTTCCCACCACTCACCTCTGCTACACACACACACACACACACACACCCCAGCCTCCAAGACCTGGCTCCCAGCCCTTCCTCTGGCAGGCTAGGGTAGGATAGCCAAGTGTTGCCCTTTGGACAGGGGGCAGCCGATTTAGGTGAGAAGCCCTGAGTCTCCTTACCTGCTGGGACCGCTGGGACAGGATGCTAGGAGTCTAGGAGTCGGCTCACCTGAGCTCAGCTCTTATACCTGGGGGCAGGGAGGGAAGGCAGGGGGCTGGGCCTCCTCGCTAAGCCACCCCTGCTATTACTGTCGTCTGGGCTATGAGCCAGCTGTGTGGGCCCCACCCTCCATTGGCCAGAGCTCCAAGAGCCCGCCCACCCTGCCACTGGAGAAAACCACGAGGCTAGGGCTGGATTACCCCTGGCCCCAGACCAGCAGGCAGAGTCAAGGCAAGAGAAAGGGAAGGGAAGAGTGGGGGCTTGGCAACACTTCGGGGTCAAGCCTGGGAGGAAAATCCTGGAGGAATTGTAGGGCAGGAAAGTGGAGGGGCTTTGAGTCAATAACCAGGAAAGAAGGAGAATCAGAAGCTGATAGAGGCAGGGCTTGTGTCCAGAGGGAATGAGGGGCATGTGAGTTGAGACAGGTCCCAAAGTACAAGGACCACTCTGTACCTTGCTGTGTCACACACACGCACTCACACTCCTCCCACCAGGGCCAGTTTGGGTAGTGACACTCAAACCTGCAGTCCCCATGGCTGAGAGGTGGAAAAGGAGCCACAGAAGGGCAGCCTGGTAGAGGGGGCCGGAATGAGTGTTGTCCCAACTCCCCTTCGGCTCCCCTCAGCCAGCACACATGCGTGAGAGAGACCCAGATGGGTTTCCTGGCAGTTAACAACCTCTCCAAACAGGTTGGGCTGCCTACTCCTCTCTCCCTCAGAACCCCAGGCCTTCCCTAACCACCTTCCCCAATCCAGTGCCCAGGAAGCCTAGAATGACCCCAGTGGACCTCCTCACCTGATGGGGAGGGGGAAGGGAGAAGGGCCGGCGAGTTGGTGTGGGTCAAGGCAAAGATGGGGTGGGGCCCAAAGCCTGAACTCTGAGGTCGGGAGCATGTCTCCCAAGCCCCTCCCAGCCCCTCTCTGTGTCTCCTAGGGCTCCCCTGTACCTCTGGAATTGTCTCCATGAAAAGGCCCTCCCAAGAGTGTCTCATCATCCTGTGTTCCTCTGAGGGGCTCAATCTGAGGGCTTCTCCCAGACTGCCTCAAACTTGGATCCCTCTGAGGGGCTCAATCTGAGGGCTTCTCCCAGACTGCCTCAAACTTGGATCCTTCTGAGGGGCTCAATCTGAGGGCTTCTCCCAGACTGCCTCAAACTTGGATCCCTCTGAGGGGCTCAATCTGAGGGCTTCTCCCAGACTGCCTCAAACTTGGATCCCTCTGAGGAGTCTCAGTCTGGCGGACCCTCCTAGGGTCTCTCGCTGTGGGGAAGCCCCCTGTGAGATCCCCTCTGGAATGTCTTCAGCCACACAACCCCTCAAAGAGTCCCAGCCTGGGGCTCCTTCTGGAGTCTCTCGGTCTGAGGGCACTCAGATGGAAGGTTCAATCTAGGATCCTTTTTGGTGTGTGGTAGGGAGGTTGTCTCAGCCTAAATGGAGTAATGGACACCAGACCCCAGCAGTGACAGCAGCTAGAGGCCTCACCCACTGGGCTGCCCTGCCTCTGCTCCCTCTGGTGGCTGGCAGTGCAAACCATACGCCCCTCAAGCCAAGAAGGATGGAGAGAGGGGCACCACCCCCCATACCACAGTCTTCATACCAGAACCTTGTGTCCATTCTTCTGCTTCACCCCTGCTATGCAAGGAGGAGGGAGAGGAGGGCCTAGTGTTTCCCAGCTGCCCATCCAGAGAGAATCCTAGTTCATCACAGACATTATGGAACATCAACCCAGTTTCACCTATTCTTGTCTTTGTGAGCTCAGCCTTTCCAAAATCTGTCTCCTCATCTCTAATACAGGACTTAAAAATAGCACCTCTCTGGAAGGAAGTGGGCAGGGGGTGGGCTAAACGGGGGACAGGCAGGACGGAGAGCACCTGTTGTGATGAGCACTGGGTGGTGTATGCAAGTGGTGAATCACTGAAGTTTACTCCTGAAATCAATACCACACTATATGTTAACTAACTAAAATTTAAATAAAAATGTGAAAATAAAAGTACCTCCCTCAAAGTGCTGAGAGAATTAACTAACTTAACACAGGAAAAGTGTTTAGTACTGTGCTCAGCACACAGCAAGCCCTCAACACGAGTCTCCTGCTGTCATTATCATCACAACACAAACCCCTGGAATGAGAAAAGTGGGAGCTGTGACCATGCCCCTGAGTCCCAGGAGGCACCTGGCAGAATAGGACTCACTGCACCTGCCCCGGAGACCTGCTCCCTTCCTTCCATATCCTCGCCCACCGGCTACTCACTTATTGAGCACCTACCCTGTACAAGACCTGGTGCGAGATGCTGCAGAATTCAAAGACGACTAACATTCCTGGTCCTTAAAGAGCTCATAATTCTTTTTAGTATTTATTTATTTATTTGACAGAGAGCACAAGCAGGGGGAGCTGCAGAGGGAGAGGGAGAGGGAGAAGCAGTCTCCCCGCTAAGCAGGGAGCCCAACACAGAGCTCGATCCCAGGAACCCCGAGATCATGACCTGAGCCGAAGGCGTAGACGCTTAACCGACTGAGCCCCTCAGGCGCCCCAAGACCTCATAATTCTTGGATCTACTCTCGGGTCGGCACAGAAATTTCCCACTGCCTACTCTCAAAAGAAGAAAGAGGGGTAGGGTGGGAAGAAGAGGCTTTATTTGGGGGGAGTGGGGTTCTGCCTGGCCAGCACCCCCCAGCACCATCCTGGTCAGAGGCTTTACTTCTTCCGGATCTCCAGGGCCCTCTCCTTCCGGATCTCCTTGGCCAGCTCCCCTATCAGTCTCCAGTACTCGTGGAACTTGAGCTCGGAGTCCTGATTCACATCCAAGCTCTTCATCTTCTCATCTAAGGAGCCCACATCCTGAGGAGACACCAAAGGAAAGGGTGGGGTTAGAAGTGAGAGTTCTCAAGACAGGGAGAGAGGAAGGAACTGCTAATCTCCATTCTCTTCATGAAGGACAGCGCTGCCATGCTGTCGGCAATGACAACCTCTCCAAACTGGTCGGTCCGACGGTGGCGGCAGAAGGAGGCAGGGGACCTGACTTGTAGTGTTTGCCAGTGTGTAAATACTCCCACCGTGGCTGATAATGAACCACAAACATGGTGCCCCTGAACTCAGAGCTAAAGAGATGCACACAGTGGGCTCCTGCCTACAGGTAAGGTGGGCTCCAGCACACCACTGCACCTGCGGTTTGCTCAAGGATGCTCGGGGAGCCCGTGTAGCCATGGACCCACTCTGGCCATCCTCAGAGCCTTCTCAGGCCACCTTCCTCCTTCACAGAAAGCTGGACAAATTCACAACCCTAAGCTGCTCATTTGCATAACCCCAGTGTAGTCTCTTTTTTGCCAGTAGCCTGGTCGATCAGAGGAATGGCAAAGACATGGGGTATCTGATTTTGTCCTTGACAAAGTCTCTCATGACAGGCCTGTGAAATCAAAGGATACTATAAACTGGACCCATGATCAAAGGATCTGTTACTAGACAAACAATCACAACCAAAACATAATCTATGGAACAACGGAGCAATGTCCAGCTAGAGAAGGGTGCCGCGGGCAGAGCCCCATGCCCAATATTTGAGTCAAACTTGCACAAAGGCAGAGAAGGCACGCCGGATCCACAGAGGGGGCAAAGCTAAAGCTAACGCATAGAAAAGCTAAGCAAGCCTTTTGTAAAAGCCACAATCGTGTTTGCTTTCTTTTTAAGATTTTATATATTTACTTGAAAGAGAGAGAAAGCAAGCATAAGTTGGGGGAGAGGCAGAGGGAGAAGCAGACTCCCACTGAGCAGGGATCCCAATGTGGGGTTCGAACCCAGGAGCCCGGGATCATGACCTGAGCCAAAAGCAGACACTTAACTGACTGAGCCACCCAGGTGCCCCCACAATCATGCTTCATTGTAAAACACTGTAAGCATTGTCAGCTGAAGGCAAAGATGCCCAGCGTAACATTATATGGGGAGGGGGGAAAACACAATTAATCAAGAGAAAGAAATAAAAGGTGTAAGTACTAGGAAAGAAGCAAATTCACCTCTTACTGTATTAGCAATTATATATTGCATACCTAGGAAAAACCAAGGGTGATAATGACTAACCTTTCAACAATCGTAAGCACTTAATAGTGCTGACTGTTCCGAGGCTTCTGCTAAACACAGGACATGCCTTACTCCATTTAACTTCATAATCTGCTGGCACGACGGGGACCTTGCCCACCTTGTTCACCACTGTAATCCCAGTGCCAGGAAGAATGTCTGGCACATAGCAGATGCTTGTTTGTCACTGTAACCCAAAGCCTAGGACGGTGTCAGGACAGGACATAGCAGGTGCTCAATAAATACTGACTGACTAAATACAGGACCAATCCAACAAGGAAGGTATTATTATGAGTCTATTTCACAGATAAAAATTAAGGCTCAGAAAGAGTAAATGACCAGGGATGACAAGCTAGAATCTGCATTTGAACCTAGATTTTTTGATTCAAAGCTTATGCTCTTATCTACTACTCTGTATTCCCCCCCAAAAAAAAACCTATTAGAAATTGTAAGCGTCTGGTTACAATATTAACACACAAACCCAATGCTTTTTAGTTGTATGAATATTAACCAGTCAGAAAGTATAAGAAAGATCCTGTTTAAAATAGTAACAATGGGGGCACCTGGGTGGCTCAGTCGGTTAAGCATCTGCCTTCAGCTCAGGTCATGACCTCAGGGTCTTGGGATCAAGCCCCACATCAGGCTCCCTACTCGGCAGAGAGCCTGCTTCTCCCTCTGCCTCTGCCCTTCCCCCTGCTTGTGCTCTCTCTCCCTCTCTCTCTCTCCTCTCTCTCTCTCTCTCTCGATCTCTGTCAAATGAATAAAATCTTAAAAAAAAAAAAGTAACAAATGAAATAAAGCACTTAGTCATAAATTAAGAAATCTATTAAGCTTTCGTGAAGAAAAATGAACTGAAGAATATGAGAAAATGTGAATAGAAAAATGTACCTTTTTTGGGGGAGAAAGACTCAATAGCATAAAGATGTCAATTTTCCCTGAAATATAATTTTATATGATCCTAATTAAATATCTACAGGATTCTTTTTTTTTAAGTTTTATTTAATTTTACTTTTTTTTAGTAACCTGTATACCCAACATGGGGCTCAAACTCACAACCCTGAGTTCAAGAGTCACACGCTCTTCTGACTAAGCCACCCAGGCGTCCCTCTACAGGGTTCTGTTTAACATGATTCAATGTTTCTAAAATTCCTGAGAAACAAACTGTGAGATCCACCAAAAATTCTGAAAAATAAGAATAATAAGAGAGAACCAACCCTACAGTGACTAAGGCATATTAAAACTACAGTAATTAAATAAAATTGTTACCCAATAAATAATAAACAGATTAATGAAACACAATAAAGAGACCCAAAATACATATGGGAATTGAATAAGTAATAGAGGTGGTATTTCACATCAGCAGGAATATTTTAATAATAACATAAATTGGTTTTTTTAATATATTAAACTGAGGAAGACCTTTCCAAACTTGGAATAAAACACAGAAGCCATTCACTAAAAGTTTGATAGATCTAACTACATAAAAATTTTTTATATTCTGCATGGCAAAAACTACTAAAAATCAAGTCAAAGGACAAACACAGGACAAGTTAGGAGAAAATGTCTGCAATACGTAATAGTCAAAAGGCAAATTTCCTTATTATATAAAGAGCTATAGTAAATCAATATGAAAATCTCTCGAATAAGAGAAATAAGCAAGCAGTTCACAGAGGATTATACACGTCCATCAAAAAAAATTTTAATGTGCCATTTCATTGAGAATTAAAGAAGTGTAAATCAGAAAAAAGTATCATTTTCACACATTAGATTAGCAAAAACCAAGTCTGATAAGACCTGATTCGGGCAAGGACGCAGGGAAACAGGCTTTGTATTCGGTGTTGGCCTTGCAACCTTGCTGGGGAGGCAAACTGGCAATATCCATAAAAATGAAAAATACACATGCCTTTTGACCTAATATTTCTTTTTTTTTTTTTTTTAAGATTTTATTTATTTATTTGACAGAGACAGCCAGCGAGAGAGGGAACACAAGCAGGGGGAGTGGGAGAGGAAGAAGCAGGCTCCCAGCGGAGGAGCCTGATGTGGGGCTCGATCCCAGAACACTGGGATCACGCCCTGAGCCTAAGGCAGACGCTTAACGACTGTGCCACCCAGGCGCCCCGACCTAATATTTCTTTTTTTTTTTTTTTTTAGGGTTAAGCACTTTTATTTTATTTATTTTTTTAAAGATTTTATTTATTTATTCATTCGACAGAGATAGAGACAGCCAGCGAGAGAGGGAACACAAGCAGGGGGAGCGGGAGAGGAAGAAGCAGGCTCATAGCGGAGGAGCCTGATGTGGGGCTCGATCCCAGAACGCCGGGATCACGCCCTGAGCCGAAGGCAGATGCTTAACCGCTGTGCCACCCAGGCGCCCCCCGACCTAATATTTCTACTGCCACACATTTACCCTAGATATTTTCCTCAAGTATGTAAAGATACATAAACAAGAATGTTTGCGAAAGAGAGAAAATGGATATGAAAAACATTCTTCGATAGAAACTTAGCTACATAAATTTGTTAACCTATATACCATATGTATACTGCATCATCTTCTTAAAATAGGAAGTATCCTATACGCATGGTTCCACC
Source organism: Ursus maritimus (assembly GCF_017311325.1). Taxonomy (NCBI): domain Eukaryota; kingdom Metazoa; phylum Chordata; class Mammalia; order Carnivora; family Ursidae; genus Ursus; species Ursus maritimus. The sequence continues at coordinate 39,416,115 of NW_024424452.1, forward strand.
TTTTGTTAAGATTTTATTTGTTTATTTGACAGAGAGCATACGCACATGCACGGAAGCAGGGGGAGCAGCAGAGGGAGAGGGAGAAGCAGGCTCCCCGCGGAGCAGGAGCCCCCAGCAGGGGCTGGACCCCAGGACCCCGGGATCATGACCCGAGCTGAAGGCAGGCACTCAACCGACTGAACCACCCAGGCGCCCCATGGTTCCATTTTTAAAAAGGTATTTGTAGAACAGTCGGTAAGATGCATTTATTCATTCACGCGCTCAAGAATTCTTACTCTTTTTTCAAACTTTTTTTGTTTTACAGTTTCACTCACTCGATACCTGCTATAAGTGCTGGAGATAAAACAGTGAGCAGACCGCTTCCCTTCGTGGGGTTCACATTCTTGGTGACATGCAAGTGTGTACGGAAGTAGGTTGTGATGGGAGTGCTGTGGAAGAAACTAAAGGGGGTAAAGGAATAGAGGACAAGGGAGGTGATCTTCGCATTCTGAGGTGAAGGAAGGCAATGCTGAGGATTTGCCATTTGGGCAGAAATCTGAGTTCAGTGAGGAGCAAGCCTAGCCAATACCTAAGAAGTGGGCATTTTGGACCAGGAGAGCAAGTAAGGTTCAGTGTCTTTGCTGCATTTGAGTTTTGCTATAGAGGGGAGCAGAGACACAAGACACAGCTGGAGCGAGGTGTAGAGCCAAGAGAGAGGGTTGGTTTTTTTCTTTTTTTAAGATGGGAGATATTACAGTATATTGGGAAACTGATCAGAACAATCCAGTGGAGAAGGAAAATTGATGATGCAAGAGAAAGCAGGAGGAACTGCAAGAGTCCAGATTTTAAGTGGTGAGGAAGCGCGGAGTCAGGCAGCAGAGGAGGGACTGCCTCGGGGCAGAGACGGATGCTTCAGGCAACAGGCAGGCAGGGCAAATGCTGCTCTTCTTAGATCTGGGGAGACAGTACATAGGAGTTTCCTAATTGCTCTTATTTTCTCTGAGAAAATTTCTCAGTGAGAGGGAGAATGTGGAAAGAGGGACTGGAGTTTGAGGAGAGAGGAAAAGTTGTAAAATTATCAGCTCAAAGAGCTGGTAAATGAACCAAACTGGGAAATGGGGCAGACTGGCAGGCTGTGCCAAGGACCCCCTTGGAGTTTGTGGTCACAGACTTAAGGAGAGACAAGTCAACACTGTGTATCAACTTCAATAAGAAAAATAATAACAAGTGCAGAGGCAGAATGGTCCTTGGATTGATTGATTGCGTTGCTGGGTTTTTTTCTTGAGAATGGAAATTTTTGCTTTATTTTGGATCTGAGAAAGAATGGTAGATTTAATCCTCAAGTTAATGGAGGTGGAATATTGGACTTAACCTGGGTTGAGATTCTGTCAACCAGCACAGGGAGAAACAGAATCCAGGGAGTTGAGGGACTGATTGCGTTGCGGAGCCTTAGAACCCAGCTGAGTGAGAAGAGAACTGAGGACGCGAGGGGATAACACGGGAGAGAACACGTGACAGGGTTAGGACATGGATGGTCCCCATGGAGTCAAGGCAATACCAGAGTGGAGAAACCGAACTGGAAAGGCAGGAAGTGATACTCAGGGAAAAGGAGGCTTGAAACTGAGATTTCGCAGGTGGTACATCAATTTGGTAATGACAAGATCTGAAGCAAGAACAGAGGAGTGGGCTGCTCAGAAGCAGGACAGACTCTCTGCAAGCGAGGGTTTGAAGAAGTTGAGAGCCCCAGGTGTTGGATGAATTTTCTGCGCGCAGACTGAGGACCCCTACGAAAGCAGTGATGAGAAACAGTAAGGCAGGAGCTGAGCTTATAAGGAATGCAAGAAGAAGGGGGGCAGGCTCCAAGGAGCTGTGCATTGTAGGAAGAAGTAACTAAGATCTGGAAGTAGTGACAAAAAGCTAAGAGATCACCTTCTGCATTTCCAGGCCCGGAGGGAGTTGGATTTGGAGGAAAAACCAGTTACTATGTGGCAAGGCTACAGGGAGACTTAAGACTCCATGGGAGTCTCTCGAGTCTCCTGAGTGAAGAAGGGAAAAGTCTGAGAAGTCTAAGAATGCAGGGGATTTTGCAGATGATAGATTGAGTTTCCAATACTTGTTTGTGTGGGGTTTTTTTTTTTAATCCATATCCACACACTTTTCACTTGCCTGTCAATTCTCAGAAAGTATATAAAAGAAACTGTTAACAGCCTGGTACGATCGGGCAGCTCGGAGGGGATGAACTCTGAACTCCTGCTCTGTCCGGCAAGCAGGAGAGGAGGAATGATGTTGTCTGGCACATGACTGAGCGGACTCCCAGAGGGGGTGAGAAGTAGTCAAAGATTACTTACAGCTGCTTCCTTCACTGAGGTTCTGTCGCTCCATGAACTGGGCTACGTTTTTCTTTTGACATACCCCTTTCTACAACTGGGCCTCCGTTTCTATACGTGTTAAGTGAGGAGTTTGGACTGTGTTTTCTCGTGGCCTCCTTCTAGTGCTGATGGTCTGCAGCTCTCTGGAAGCCACTCTGGGCCCACTCCCATGCTGGGGAGATGAGACCAGAGAGGCACAGAGCAGACACAAACACCCAACAGCACTGCCTGAGGGGAGCACAGAGCCCAGTAACACACCTGCACTCTCACCAACACCTGTCACCAAGCCACATGCACAGTCACCCAAGCCCTTCTCCACCACACAGCTGGGCTCATACTACTGTGCCCAGAAACACCACCTCACATCCACAGTGTCCCGCAGCCGCTGCGCTCCAGAATCTCAGGCCCAGAGACCCCCACCTACCTTGAGCAAGTGAGGCAACTGCTGCGTGGCCAGCTCCCTAAACTCACTGACGCTGAGGCTGCCCTTCCGGCCTTCCTGCCCTGCAAAGGTGAAGAAGGTGGTGACCACTGTCTCGATGGCCATCTCCAGCTCAGTCAGTGGCTCTGCTGCCATCAGGACTCCTGGGGCTGTAGGACAGGGAAGGAGAGGAAGGGAGAATCAGAATAGACCAGAGTGCCCCCGCCCTGGCACTGCCACCTCAGGTCCCTGCCTGGAAGAAGCATTATGGGGAAGGAAGGAGGGGACAGGGATGGAACCTGGGGCACCAGGCAACAGCAGCTCGGTGCAGGTGGGGGAAGGGGTGTTTGCTTCCCGAAACCCCATCCTCTCCAGGTCTGAGCCTGGTGGTCCTTTCCAAGCCTCGGTGTCTTAGGGACCCCTCTGTGGTGGTCCTTCGGTCTGGAGACCCCTCTGACAGGAGGCACTTGGGAGCGGCCCCTCCGCGGCCTTCGGTCCCAAGGGCCCTTTCTTGGAGGCTCATCCGGCCCCAGGGGGTCATGAGGTTGCTTGTCCCCGAAGCTTGTTTGTGCAGGGACCCCGCCCGCCCACACGCGCCGGGCCGCCCCTCCCAGCGGAGAAGCCGGGGTCAGACAAACTGCCGGCTGCGGTCGGCCTGCGGTCAGGCGGCAGAGACCCGGGGCGGCCGGCTCAGGGTCGAGCCCGCTCCTCCCGCCCCTTCCCGCCGCACCCCTCCACGAGGACAGCGGCCGAGCCCCCCAACCTCCCGAACCCCAGTCCGAGCTGGCTCGGGGAGGCGCCCGGGGCGGAGGGAGGGGAGGGGAGGGAAGGCCGGGGGACTCACCGCCGCCGGGGGCGGTGGGCGGTGAGTGCAGGAGCCTGGGGGCAGGAGCGAGCAGAGCCCCAGCCCCGCCCGAAGGTGTCCAGCTTCGGCCTGGACGCCGGAGGAAGCAGACCGCCCAGGCCCGCCTCTCGCCCGCCTCCTGCCCCCCAGCATCCGGGCGGGGCGCCCGGGTCCCCCCGCCCGGCCCGGCCCACGCGCGCCCCTCTGCGGGGGGGGGGGCGGGAAGGCGCCTCCGGGGCAGACCCCCTCCGGGCACCGGGAGCCTGCCGCCCCGGTCCGCTCTGCATCCCAGCGGCCAGCGAGGGAGCCCTGCCCGGGAGTTAGTCCGAGAAGCACCGCAGACAGGCCCTCGGAATGAGACCCTGAAAAGCACCCTGCAGCCCAAGACCCCCAAGAGGCTCCCACACACAGAGGGGGGTCCCGCTGAGACCTCAGCGGAGGAGGACGTCCCGGAGTGAAATCTCTCAGCGGGGTGTCAGACTACAACTCCCCAGTGAGACTCCCAAGATTAAGGGATTCACTGAGAGGTCCCCCCCACTGAGACCCCTCAGCAGAGACCCTTCCCCCTTCCTGCCAGTGCTGGGTGCGGGTGGGGCAAAGCCTCTCCGTGTCCCTCCCAGGACCTTTCCCACCTCCCTTCCTCCTGGGCCTTGCCTGCTGGGGCCCAGCAGGGAGGGGGGAGGCAACTGAGGCTGGACAAGAGGACACAGGGCAGCCTGTTCTAGCCCAGGAGACAGAGGGCGCCTCTGTCCACTCCTGGCCCCTTGCCCCACTGGGTGTCTGTCTGTGAAGGGGTGGAGCCGGTGGGAAGGGGGGTCAGTGGGGGAAGGACTGAAGACAGGTCTCACCACACAGCTCCCCCCGCTACATTTGCAGACTCTCATCTGTCTGTCCAGAACCAGCTCCTGCCTCAGGTCCAGGCTGACAGTGAGTACCGTGGGCCATCTGTGCTAGGTCTCTGCGGTGGCCAGCTTGGGGGAAAGGGGACTTCGGCGGGGCTCCAAAAGTCTGGGAACAATAGCATCGTGCTGCACTGAGGGTCTGGGAGGAGTTCGAGTGACAGCAGTTTGGGATTTGGGGGAGACAAGGTTTGGACAGTAGTGTAGGGAAACAAGAGAAGGTCAGAGGGAGGTCTGTGGTGTTCCTCCGAGAAAGAAGAAGCCAGTGGGGAGCCCAGCCACCAAGCTTCCAGGAGATCAAGCCCTCCTCCCACAGAGCCCTCAGGGTACCCTCCCGAGGCTCCCTCAATCTCCCAGGTGCTGAGGAAGGGAACCAGCTCCCACCTTGCTTTCAGCTGGGTAAGACTAAGAAAACAAATGGAACTGTTGCTTCTGTCCCCACCCCCACCACCACCCAGTGTTGCCAAGAGCTCAGGTCCCAAGGAAGTCTGGGGGTGGCAGAGCATGGACCATATGAGATCAAGAGGAGGGGGCATTAGGGTACTGTACCCACTCCCAACTCTCCTTTCACGTGCCCTTCCCTTTCTCCTCCCTTTCTTGGCCCAGACTTCCAGACTCCTCTTTCCTTCAAGTCTTTCCCTTTGTTTTCCTGTCTGCCCCATTCCTGACGAAGTCCTCTCCAAACGGCTGCTCAAGGGCTCCAGGCAACGTCTAAGTGCCCCTCCTGGATGGAACCAATAATGGAGCCACCAACAGCCCTTCCTCACAAACACCCTTATCCCTTCCATCAGCCCCGGCTTGGGTTCCATCTCCCCATGTCTCTGTGACAACAGCTTCTCATGTCCAGAGTTCAGGTGACACTCACAAGGTTCCCATTGTAAAGGTGGAATGTCATTTGATCAGGGCCCATTGTTCGGCCCCCCAGGCCTGGGGAAGGACAAGGACACCTGATCTAAGACACCTGAGCTGTCCCCTGAGGCTGTGGAGGGGATAACCATCCCAAGGCCAAAAGAGAGAGGCCTGCTGGCTTGGCAGTCCCCTCTCCTCAACAAACCCCTCCATTTTTCTCTTCTTCTCTCCAGCCCCTTGAATTCAGAGGACATCCTCAGCCTTTTATCTCCAACACATATCAGACCCATTCTCTCACTGCCACTGTCCTCACATCATCCAGGCTGGGCCTAGGCGGGGGAGTGGGCAGCGGCAGGGACAAGGCCCCAGAGCTCTCCTCTCCCCCTCGCTGGGAGCCCTGGCTCTGGGGAAAGGCTCGGTCATTCCTTTCACCCTTCCCACCATCACCCAATGGAAGGCCTGATTCTGCAGAGAAGTAAGAGGAACCACACTAGAGGTAACGGAGGTGTACCCCAGGGAAGCTGAAGTGACCTGTTCAGGAGAGAGCAGAGTTGAAGGACCAAAAGAGGCCCCAGTCTGCTGACGGGAAGCTCAGAGGCAGTTCAATCCCCCTCCCCAGGAAGCCTTGGGCCAGCCACTCTGGCTGCCACTCTCTCCATCAGGCTGGCTGAGGGCACCAGACTGACTCCTTGCTACGGGTAGACAGCAGAGTCACGGCTCTGGAGAATGCAGCCCTCCATGCTCAGCAGCAGAGCTTAGCTGTGCTAGGCAGGCAAGGCAGGGTAAAAATAGAGTCAGCGGAAGCTTGGCAGGGTCCTGTGACCATCCCCGCCTGCCTGCCCCACCCTCCTCAGTGTCCACCCAGGCAGCCAGGAGCCTGCAGAGTCCACTGCAGGCCTCTAGAGCCAGCCCGGCTTCAGCTGCTCTACCTCCATGGCCCCAATTCCTGACTCCCTCTGGCTGGGCTATGGATTGAGCGACACAGAGAACAAGCCTGGATTTAGGCCTGTTTGGGTTCCCACATCATAAAGTCTCAGCGAGAGACAAACTGCAATGTGGCTCTGGTCTCATGGTGATTTCAGGTGAGGGACCAGGGCCAGGTCTGAGGGCTCCCCTCTCCCCAACCCCAGATACCCTGAGCATGGTGCCCAACTTACTTCCATGGTGGGGGGCGGGTAGGTGAGCTGCGCGATGGGCTCTGAGCTGGAGACAGCGATGGAGACGCTCATCAATGTGTTCCATGCCCACTCGGGCAAGGAGGGAGACAAGTACAAGCTGAGCAAGAAGGAGCTAAAAGAGCTGCTGCAGACTGAGCTCTCCGGCTTCCTGGACGTGAGCACAGAGTGGGGGTACAGGGTGGAATGGGTGAGGGGTGGAGGAACAACCGGGGACCTCTCTACCATCTTCCTACCCCACCCCAGCTCAGTCAAATCATTTTCTTCTCTCAGACTTCTCTCCTGGATTTTTCTGGGCTCCCCTACTTCTCCTGGTTCAAGACAAAAATACCCTAATTTGTTAATCACCTGTTAAGTGCCAGGACCCATGCAGATGCATCATTAAAGAAGGCTCACAGTCTAGAAGGGAAAGACTGACACACGAAAGTGAACTATGAACACCAGGAAGTGACCTGTTCAGGAGAGAGCAGAGTTGAAGGACCAAAAGAGGCCCCAGTCTGCTGACGGGAAGCTCAGAGGCAGTTCGATCCCCCTCCCCAGGAAGCCTTGGGCCAGCCACTTAGGAACTACCCAGAGCTTTAACAGGATTGCCGGGAAGGACGTCGGACAGCGGACAGCGCTAACCTAACTGAAGTGGGCTTCTCCAAAGAGGTGGCACTCGAGCCGTGCATTTCCATTGGAATATTATTAGGGTCAGTGTAGACATTTTAGGAGGTATCTGCATGAACAAAAGCCTGGAAGAAAGAACATGGAGCACGCTCAGTAGTTTTGACCAGACTGAAGGATGCAGAAAAGTAGGCTGCAAATGCTGACAGGGGCCCTATAATAAAGAAGCCAGTAGAAAGTACACAAGCTTTGAGGTTTCATCAGGCCTGGGCTCCAGTTCTGACCCTGCCGCTTTCCAGCTGTGTGACTTGGGCACATGATTAGGCACCAACTGTTAATTTACTTATTCTCTAGTATGGGAATAATGAAACCTAACTCATACTATATGTGTTAGAATTAACAGTTTTACAAGCCAATCCCTGTAAAGCTTCTGTAGGCACTCGACACATGGTAATCGATGCTGTTATTACTTGGCCTTGTTAAGGGGTTTATTCTGTAGGTGACAGGAGGCCACAAGTGTTAGTTTTAAGGAGGGCCTCACAACAGTCCCATAATTAGCTGTAGTTCTGCCTCTTGCTCATCGCTGCCTCCTTCCTCCCACTCGACCATCCCCTTGCCCCTGATTCAGTACTATTCATTTCCCTATATACCCACCCCTCCATCTCCTCCCTCCACAGGCCCAGAAGGATGCAGATGCTGTGGACAAGGTGATGAAAGAGCTAGACGAGAATGGAGATGGGGAAGTGGACTTCCAGGAGTATGTGGTGCTGGTGGCTGCTCTCACAGTGGCCTGTAACAACTTTTTCTGGGAGAACAGTTGAGCAGACAGCCCCAGTGGGCAGCGCCCTTCCCCTTCCCCCTGCTTCCCCCTCACCCCACTTTTCCTTCCCTACACTCCTACCCTTGTCCACCCTCCACCAAGGGCGCAAGAGTAGTGGGCCAAGCCTGCAACTCATCTTTCATTAAAGGCTCTTCTCTGACCAGCTGCTGTCTGTCTCCTTTGGGGTCTGGAACTGAGTGAGAAAGTCAAGGTTCCTCACTCCCAATTCAGGAATGCTCAAGGCCCAGAAAAGTAGGTGTTCAAAGTTCCAGCTGCAAAGACAGAAGAATTTCCCTTCAGTCTGCAAAGAATATTTAATGAGGACCTACCATGTGCTGGATATTGTGTAGGAACTGGGGGTGTAGCGGTGCACAAAACAAACACGACCCTTACCCTCACACAGGTAAAGTCCAGTAAAGACGCCAGACCATTAAACACGCACATACAGACCCACGCACACACAAATTCTAGGAAGAAAACGCAAGGATCGTGGTGCACGTGTATGCAGAAGGGTTGAAGATGTGTTCATTCACTCATTCCTCAAACATCTGAGTATTTTTATGTGTACCCAGGTATAAGAAAAATCCTCTGTAGGTCTGCATCAAAACGCACATGACTTGCAGATGGGGAGGACATGGAAGGGGGAGCAGGGACACAAAGACACCCCCATAGGGATTTAACAATATTCAGGACGAGAAAAATAGGCACAGGCATTGGTGACTGGCGCAGGACCAGTCACCCAGGCCTTGGCTGGGGCGTCTAGGGCTTTCCACAACTCGGAGAGAGCCCGCGTCCAGCATCGGGGCCCAGGTCCTAGGGAAGAAGCACCGAGGCAAATCCAGCGTACAGAGCTGTAGATGGTCGCTCTTAGCCTGGGCGGGGCGCCGCGAGGAAAGACAAACATCTTTCTCCCCGAGATCGAAATGTTCTCTGCGGTCCAGGTTACAACCACCCTGTCTAGACCGAGAACATCCACGAGCACTAACCGCGCGCACTGGCCACGCCCCCCCGCGGGCGGGGCGGAGTGTAACGCAGCCCCCACCTTTGCTAAGGCCCCGCCTTCTCCCTAGGGCTCCGCCCCAAACCCCGCGCAGGCGTAGCGCTCGTCTTCTCCCCCACCCAGCTGTGCGCGGATCTGACGTCTGGCGTAATTGCGTCGACGCCATTTTAGCCGGTCCCACTCGGCTCTGGGCGTGTCGGCCATTTTGTTTTGGGCACCAAGCGGGAGGAGGAGGCGGCGGCGGCGGCTGTGGTGGCACCGACGCAGGGCAGGAAAGGGCAGTCCGGGCGAGCAGGCGCACCGGCCGACCAGACAGCCGGCCGGCAACAACGAGCTAACCTAGCAACCTACCGCTTACACCTTTGACCAACCGCCCACCAAGTCAACTCAGGTTCCGCCGGGCCCCGGCCCGCGCGCCGCAGCCGTGGTGGCAGCCCCGGGAGGCGCCCTGGCGTCCGTTTCCTTCGGTGCGTTTCCGTGGCGAGGGGGAGTGGCGGGGCGGCACGGCGGGCTCCGGGGGGCGGAGCCGGCGGCGGCGGCGGGGCGGCGGGCCTGACGGGGATGTGGCGGCGTCCGGGTGGGGTCCTCCGGTCGCCCGGCGCTCGCCGAGGCCTCCCCCTCGGTGGTGGCGCCGAAAGTCGCTTTTGACATGGTCCTGCCTGCATCTCGTGTCTCGGTCAGGGGCCCTCGGTGCTGGCTGCGCGGGAGGAGCCGCGGGCCTTCGTCCCGCCCCCTCGGCTGACCCGCAGGCCTCGCCGCGGAGATTGGGGTTCGCTTGGGGGAGGGGTGGATCCGGGTGTCCGTGTGTTTTTGAAAACCCCTCGCAGCCAAGGCTGAAAAGGACGACTCCGAATTACAGGCCAGGTCTGCCATTTTAGGGTTAGGGTAGGTGTTTTCGGCCCTGCGGCCTAGAAGTCGGTTAGTTTGCGGTAACGGTGCTATGAACGTAGGTACCCAGACGGGGTTTAGTGGGACCTTCAGTAGTCACCGATACAGGCCTTTTGTTTTCATTCATTGCTGGGCCGGGCGTTCGATGCCTGTAGAAACGAGGGGTCCTTGCTCTGATTTGCTCATTCTGCTTATTGTCCTTTGTAGATTCTCGGGATTTGAAGATGGCTGCACAGTCAGCGCCGAAAGTTGTGCTAAAAAGCACCACCAAGATGTCTCTAAATGAGCGGTGAGGCAGCCAACAGCAACTTCAGCTCGTTCATAAGAAAACATTACTTAACTTGGCCCTGGGGTCCAATGCACAAAAACCAGTTTTAAACTAAATACCAACAGAAGGCTACAGACCTCTGTTCTTAGTTGCATCTTATGTGGTACGCAAAACAAATTGGGCGGTTGTTTCAAAACCCCTTATCAGTAGATTTTTATGTTAAGCTGTCTGAAATATTTGTCTGGTGGGATGTATTTTAAAAAAGACTCCTCACACCCTCCCTCTTCTTCACATTTTTTTACATTGATACAGGGGTGGTGCAGCGCGGTAGCATGGTACCTTGGCTGCAGTAGGCTTGCTGCCCAGTCCAAGGCCAGCAGTGTTGTGTCTGGCCTGTAAGAGGCAGGTAGCAAGCTGTGAATATGTCCGAAGGCCCTTGAATGCCATTCTTGGGCCTTGTAAGAGGCACTTGCTTTGCTCCATTTCTCTTTCTTTCAATTCTGCTTTTAGTTTGTTTTTGTGTTAGATTCTTTTGCAGTTAAGTGTTTTTCTTTTTTGCGCCATTAAGCTTATTTGACAGGAATAACAGAGGAGTGTCTTCACAAGCTGTTAAGTGATGAAAGTAATCTGATTTTCTCAGAAGTAATCACTTGGAGTTAGGAAAAGTAGTCATTTAAAACTAAGAAGAGTTAAGGTACTTAAAGCAGTTTCTATCTCTGAGAGCTCTTTATTGAGAGCCTTTGACCAGTGATTTTATTTAGTTGATGTTAGACCCCTAAAAGATTCACTTGATATTTTTGCCTTTTCTGAAGCATATGTGCTTCTTACCTCTTAGGGTGTGATATACCGATTCTCCATATTTACATGTTAGTAAGTGAACAAATACATCAGAAAGTAAGACACACTCGTGTAATTTACGTGGGTGTGCTATTTCCACGGGCTGTGAAGGTGCTCCAGTCCTTCCTTATATTTGCCCTACAACGCACCCTCAGTTTCCCCCAAGATTTTGGCTTTCTTTGTTTGTCTTTGAAACTACATTTTCTGTCTTTTGTTGTCATCATATCTGCTTACTGCGTGTTTTTCATACTTTCCACCTCTTAAAAGCCATTACCTGAGCCCTTGTTACCACTTTTGATTGAATGTGCTGCACTTAGCTGCGTTTCTAAGTTTCTGATTCTTGCAAGTTTGTGGAAGCAGAGGAGTCTTTAACCCACATCAGCCTTGATCTAAGTGTACCACTTTACTTAAAGTTCGTGGGATCTGGAGCTCCTGGTCTAGCAAGCCATGAAAATGCCAATAAATGTTTTGTAATAAAGCTTTTATTTAAACATCCATTCTGTTCGACCTTGAAGCTTTACTAATATGCTGAAGAACAAACAGCCGATGCCAGTGAATATTCGGGCTTCGATGCAGCAACAACAGCAGCTAGCCAGTGCCAGAAACAGAAGACTGGCCCAGCAGATGGAGAATAGACCCTCTGTCCAGGCAGCATTAAAACTTAAGCAGGTGAGAGGATGGGTCTTAATGCTCCAGAAGCAGCTGGTGATCTCTATCAGACAGTCCACTGAGGCTGTCAGGACGTGAAGGATGATTGCAAGGTGGCTCAGGGCAAAAGCAGAAACTTCTCTGGAGGAAAGAGAAGTTCAGAGAATTCCCATTTTAGCAGGTACCAATAAGTAACTTTTTGTTGTCTTTCTCTTTTAGGTAGCTTGCCATCAATGTAGCCTGTTTCTCTGTTATTGTCAATGAGTATTAATCTCTTTTTTTCCTGATCCTTTGCCCGTAAAGTAGATTCACTGGAGTTTACCACAAAGAAATTTTGGATGACCTTCGGAAAATCCTTTATTTATTCCGTGTTAAATGCCTTAAAAATGAGGGAAATAATTTTATTCTTTCTCCCCCAGCGCAGGAAACCTGAACAGCCTTAGCCAGAGATTTCCAGTGCTAAAATGCAGAAAGAGTAGGGTGATCTTCATCTCCACAACACCTAAGTTTTGTCAGTAAAATAGAGTGAGAGCATTGAATAATTTAAGAATTAGTGTGTTCTCTTTCAAACTTCCAGTAAGAGATAATCCTTCTTCAGACCTGAAATAAAACCTGCTCTTTATTATCCATAGACTTTATATGCAAGTCCGGACAGTGGCTGTGGAAGGATATGTCCAAGCTGTGGCTGGGCGTCTGGAGGGCGATGCCATGCAACTGTAAGGACTTTAACTGGTAGCACTGCATGGCTGTGCATAAATTCAGCAGTTAAATATAACACCCTCCCACCCCCACCCTGAACTGTTGGGCTCACTGACCAAAAATAAACAAGGCCTTCTGCTTCAGCTACCTTAAGCCTTGGAGTTCTGTATTTGTCCCTGACTCTGGAAAGCAGTAAAAAGGGCCCCATCATTTTCCAAGAGTAGCTGTTATAAATTGCTGAGGATAAGTCTCTGACACGTCATTCCAAAGGACCTTTCTAGAAGAAGCTTTCAATATAGGCTGGGTAGAAAGTAGCCTCTGGAGTGGAACTGCCTGATAGAACTTTCCACAGTGAAGGAAGTACTCTCTATCTGTTCTCCAGATAATGGTAGCCACTATCCATGAGTGACTATTGAGCACTCAGAATGTGGCTAGTGTGATTGAGGAGCTTTTAAAATTTTATTTACTTGTAATTTAAATAGCCACATGTGGCTAGTGGCTACATTAGCATACAGCACAGCTCTAGAGTGAAAACTAGATGGTATCGTGACATCTTTAAGCTTGTCAACTGCGTTAGAGACCACTGTTGCTGGCAACAAAGGATTAGGAGGGGAGAACTGAGCACTGTGCATTCTTCTCTGAAGCCTGGATTTTGGGAGAATATACTCAGGATCATCGAACAGAAGGGATTTGTAGAAGGAAGTTCTGACCTAATTGTGTGCTGTCAGGGGAGTAATGCGACAGGCCTTTAAGGTTGGTTATGCGAAGACGCATAATGTTCAGAGCCTGTCCCTCTGATCGGAAGCAGTTTATTCTCTTGTGCTAGAAAGCTAATAATAATAACTCACAGCATGTGGTTGCAAAAAAAAAAAAAAAGTCACTGGTAGCCAATTACAGGTGAAGCCTGGGGATACACAGAGTTTATTTTCATTCATATTGACTGATGACTTTATAGGAAAATGGGTTTGCTGGGGCCTTGATTGTGTTCAAGGCTACACAGTCACCTTTTCCTTTGAAGCAATTTAATTCGCTGAGATGTGGTCTTAATAGTTTCTCTTTGAGGGACAGATTATTGAAAATCTCCATTAGTGGAATATCCTTAATACGGCCCTGAGTTTTGTGATTGTAGGTCACCTGTCTAAATTCTAACGCAAGTTGGCTTTCTCTCTGGAAATATATTTGAGTGTTTTGAATTAAAGGTTATTGTACTGGCTTAATGGAGCTCTTTGCAAGGAGAGACGTGGAATGAATAGTGATTTAAGAAATGTAAGGAAAGGAGGTTTGACTTTTTTGTGTTTATTTACATCTTAAGGTAAAAAGTGGACCGTCTGGAGATAGATACTCAGAGGAAAAATGGAACACACTGGACTCTTTGACTGAAAAATCAGATCTTGTTTTTAAGTGACAAGAATTCAAATGAACTTATAATTTAAAATATTTCCCAGAGTGTGATGAACTTCCTATGGTGTTTGAGTAAGCCTTTGAAGACAGTGGTAGTCCTTGGGCAAGTATGATCAAATCGTATCATTGTCAACCTGTGGTTCAAAAACAGCAGAATCCAGGATTCGAAACGGAGTCCTTACTAAAACCTAAGTTCCAAGGAGTGGTGTATGGCTTCTGTAGCCAAACTAGTGAGGTAATTTGTATTGATGCCAATGTCACGGGACCGTATTTAGCTTTCGTAATGGCTCTGGATCAGAATTCTGCTTTTTATATACCATGTCCTGAGGCAAAGGCTAGTTTCTGGTTTAGGATCTTTGTGACCCGTACGGCAGGTTTATCTCCCTACACACAGCCATCTCACTTGCTTCTTTTTCTCTGCACTGTGAGTTGTTGAATCCCGCCGGAATGCTTTTTTGATCTCAATCCCCCAACACCTTTTCTTCCAGAAGAGCTTAAAGCAGCGCCTGGGTAAGAGTAACATCCAGGCACGGTTAGGCCGACCCATAGGGACCCTGGCCAGGGGAGCAATCGGAGGACGAGGCCTGCCCATAATCCAGAGAGGCTTACCCCGAGGAGGACTACGTGGGGGACGTGCCACCAGAACCCTGCTTAGGGGCGGGATGTCGCTCCGAGGTCAGTGCCGTGTACCTGATAATTACCGGGCCTACCCCTCCCTTTTCTCTTGGGCTGCTTATGGACATATTTGTTTTAACATCTTGAAGCTTGAATTTGTATTAATATAATTAATAACTTTTGAAATCACATATTTTTAATAGTGCTGCATGTCTTTTCTCGATACCATTCCCTTTCTGATAATGTGCAATGGTGAGAGGCTATGACCTGCGTAATGACAGGTAATTCATGTCATCTCCATTCCGTCTAAACACCCTGCTGCTGCTTGAATCAAAGCACATGCAAGTTCTAGAAATAAGTCAGATCTAAGAAATATTTGGTCCCTTGGCCTGTATCTTAACGAACCATCTCTTTGCTAGTGAAACACACAGTTATATTTGGAAAAGAGAAGACAAGTTGACCCATAGCTACATGTTACATTTTGGGCACTGTTACACTGTTCCCTGTGTTGTTCTTGTCCCTTGTAAGAATGTATTGAGAGCAGGAACCCTGTCATTTATTCTTAAATCTACCGTAATGCTAGGCACTTAACTGATTATTCAATAGATATTTATTGTATGTACTTACTAATTGATTTAATTCCCAGCTTTTTCCAAAAATGGGTTTGTGGTCAGATTTGTTGAATTGATTGAATAAAGAGCAGTTTGATCTGTTCACACTTGCTGTACAGCTTGCCCCACCCAACCTAAAAATTAACTGAATTAACTCTCATTTAACCCTCACCGCCTTCCTTTGGTTAGAGTCTACTTTGTCTCTCTTGGATTTACCTGCATATACATTGTATGCCTCCTCTCCAAGGTCAAAACCTGCTCCGAGGTGGACGAGCCGTAGCTCCCCGAATGGGCTTAAGAAGAGGTGGTGTTCGAGGTCGTGGAGGTCCTGGGAGAGGGGGCCTAGGGCGTGGAGCTATGGGTCGTGGCGGAATCGGTGGTAGAGGTTAGTCAGCTACCAACTTCAGAGAATAGCTCCCCCTTATTTCTCTCCCTTCAAAACTCAGAGCCACCTTCCTGCACAGCTTCAAGTCATAGACAGGCTTATTTGTTTGTCTTGTTTTGTTTTTTGAAACTGGCTTATTTTCTAAATTCACATGCTGGTAGTGCAAAAAGTCTGTCATGGGTTGTCTAAGAGCCAGTCAGGTACATGTCAGAGCCAGATTATATTCAGTCTTTTTCCAGGTTCCTTGACATTTAAATCGTATTGTTAAAATGACAGGATGGTCAGTTTGAGGTTTTACCTTTCTCTGTCCCTGCCCCACCACCACCACACACCCCATCCCATAGCTCAGAACCCCACTTTGAGTGTAAGAATAAAGAAGAGGGAGATGTACAGAAGTACAGAAATAAAGCTGAGTTAAAAAGGATGATGAGATTGGAGCTGGATATTGACTTTGAAGCCAAGTAAAGTTAAGGTAAAGTTGTGTCTACAGGAAATCAGAGATGACATTTTTTTTTTTAATCAAGGTAGAAAGCAAGAAGGTACCGAGTCAGTTAACTGACAGACTCTTGTTGATAATGTTACCTTTGAGACTTAGTGATACTTGTCTTGTGACCTCATGACCCAGATGGAAAAGAATTTAATGGTGTTGCTGTCGTTAATCCAAATTTCATGGGAGTTTTCTGATTTTAGAACTTAGTGGAAAACTCTCAACAACACCTGTCCAGGGGGTAGAAAATCTATTCCTGTAGCCCTGTGTATATCTGCTTTGGTCCTTTTATTAGTGTGTGGCGGGTCTTCCATAATTTATGACCTTGAAGTTGCCAAAGGATAATAACTCAGGAAATCTGATAGCCAAGGACTTGTTTTCTTCTCTCCCATTATATTGTTGGCTTAATAAGTGAAGTACAGCTAGTTTGGGTTTCAGGATGAAATAGCACATTTCCAAATTATCTCGACCTGGTTTCTGAGAGAGCATCACAGGGCTGGGGGAGTCTAAAGTAGCTTTTCAGAAAGCTGCATAAGTTTTATTACATGAATTGAAACCGCCTCTCAGATCACCAGAATTATAAGGTGACTAGATTCTGAGATAGAATTGGCTGGGACTACTCTAAATATATTCCCTGTATTCTCACTTTGTTTCTATGTCATGATAATTCCTCAGTCTCCCGATGTGGACTCAGCTCATTAGGTTTAATAAGTTTGAGGAGAGATGAGCTAATTTTCCAGAAAGATCTTCAGTTTAAAAACTTACTTTAAAAACTGTCTAGCCCTACACCCCCGTTCTCTGTGCCCTTGTTACTTCCTCCCTTTCTTACTAAGTGGGGTTATCTATAATGTATTTTAATTATGAACTTACAGCGGGTCTCAGACTTGAGATATTTTCTTTGTTTTAGGAGAGGTTAAGATTGTCAGTTATTTTCCCTTTGTCAAGAGAATAAGTCTTTAGCAGTTAGAGATGAGCATGTAAACAGGGATTCATTATGTGTGCTTTCCATGTGTTGCTTTCTACCCAGTGTGTTTCCTGTTTTTCCAGATTTCTCCTCTTTGCCCTGCCCTTTCAGCCTTTCTCAGCTAGGCCCCGCTGCTCTGAGGGGCATTTGCCATAACACCCATTAAACCTACTTGTAACTGTCTCCTTTTTTTCCCCTTGGGCCAGGTCGGGGTATGATAGGTCGGGGAAGAGGGGGCTTTGGAGGTCGAGGCCGAGGCCGTGGACGAGGGAGAGGTGCCCTCACTCGCCCTGTACTGACCAAGGAGCAGCTGGACAACCAGTTGGATGCGTACATGTCGAAAACAAAAGGACACCTGGATGCCGAGTTGGATGCCTACATGGCACAAACAGATCCAGAAACCAATGAGTGAAATCTGCCCACCGTGCTGTGAGAGACTCTTGTTCAGAAGTCACCACATCTGTAAATAACCTCGAGATAACAGACGGAGAAGCAACCCGATTGATGCTGGAAGGACCTGTCGCGATAGGCTGCGGACTGACTCGCCGCCAGTGTGTGCATTTAGTGTGTTCCTTTTACTTTTTTGATACTGTGTTGTATGAAACCCTTTTTTCCTCTGACTTGGGATTTGTTTTGTTGTGTTGGGGTCCGTCCCCCCCCATCGCTCTGACTTCTCTTTGAATGTGAATGTGGTGGCCTTGTGGCTGGTGTTCCCTCATCCCACCTGTGCCTCCCTTCATCTGTCATATGCTCTGATGTTCTAACATTTCCTCTCATCATCTCTGTGTCCCCGTGCAA
The DNA here is from genome assembly GCF_017311325.1 of Ursus maritimus. Taxonomy (NCBI): domain Eukaryota; kingdom Metazoa; phylum Chordata; class Mammalia; order Carnivora; family Ursidae; genus Ursus; species Ursus maritimus. The sequence goes on from NW_024424452.1 coordinate 39,433,678, forward strand.
AAAGCTCTAGAAAGAGCCCATCAGTGTTCCTTCCTGATGCCTAGGTTTCTGAGAGATGGTTTAGTTCTACATGATCTTTAATAGCCTCTTAGAAGTGTTTAGAAAACATGGAGCTCAAAAATGAGTTCTGCCACATTGATACATTAGTGTAGTAAATTAGGGACACTGACATCGCCACAGGGCCACATAACAGGTTACACGGAGCACTTCTGATTTGATTAAACTTACTTCTGTGTACACTGACACCACATAACGAGTGTGCTGGGTTGGGTGTCTGCACTTTCTACCCTGAAATGAGATGTATAAACTTTGCTCTTGGCTTTTATCATGTCCAAAGAGCTATTGGGTTGTCTTACACCTGCAGTAGAGAGGAAATTGCAGTTTGGTTTGGCAGATGCTTCAGAGAGAGGGACAGAATGATGGCAGATACCTTTTACGAGTCAGAAGATACCCGTGCTGGAATGCTATTGTCCTTACATTCATCCCAGACCAGTCCTGGCCTTCTCCATTGACTTTGTTTGGCCCTCTTATTTCCCTTTGAAGGTTTCAGTTCAACCATATTCTGTCAACTGTTCAGTTTTCAGTAGAATCTTGTATTTCTGGTTCATCATAACAAGAAATCGTTCTCAAATCTAGTCAGGACTTTTTCTTTTGTTGGGTTCCTTGAAATGCTATCGTCACTATAACAATATCTTGACCTTCCCCTTGTGGAATTCAGAGTCCTTTTCTTCATAGGTGTATTAAAATCAGGGTGGGGGGCAGGCAGAGATGGGGCTTTGAGCCAGAAAGTGAAGAATTTGCCCTCTGAGTAAGCCTGGCAAAGAGGAGACTAATCACACAGAGTAATGTTCTGGCCCGTTGGGCCCATAGGAAGCTCCAGCGTAATGATCTTTGGCAATATTCTGGGCCCTGGCACTGGTTTCTCTTTTCCCCTGTGCTGTGGGAAAGAACCACCTCCAACCAAACCAGTTGCCAGATACATGGTACCCTAAATTGTTTGGTGGTGTGTGTGGCATGCTGGGAAGGAATTTGGTTAAGACGGCCTGGACTTGAATCCTATCTGTATGATTGGGCTTAGCCTCTGGATTGATTGTGAGGCAAGCGGTTTAGTGCTGAGAAAAGTGACATTGAAAAGACCAGGTGGTGGTAGAGGACAGAACCATGCTTTCTAAAAAGCCACCTGATCTGGTTTCTGTGCTATAATCACTTGTCTATTAAAAATGGAATATGAGGCCATGTGATTGGAAGGGGTTTTTATTTGGGCAAGGCCAGTTGTAAGGATAGTCCCTTAGGTAGACTGCAGACTCTGGTCAGCCCCCAAGACTTGTTTGTTTTTGTTTTTTTTTTTTTTTAAGATTTTATTTATTTATTTGACAGAGATAGAGACAGCCAGCGAGAGAGGGAGCACAAGCAGGGGGAGTGGGAGAGGAAGAAGCAGGCTCATAGCGGAGGAGCCTGATGTGGGGCTCGATTCCAGAACGCCGGGATCACGCCCTGAGCCGAAGGCAGACGCTTAACCGCTGCGCCACCCAGGCCCCCAGCCCCCAAGACTTGTGAGGGAGGTGCTGTTTGGCAATGGACCATGTACCGTTTGCAAACACATGACTGGTTACAACAGGCACTTGCCAGGACACCTTTGGGAAGAAGGAAAGGAAAGTGCGTGGTGAGTAGGTCCCTCACCCTCTAAACTCAGCTTCGGATGACCCATCTCTCTTAGGTTATTCCCCAGTCCTCTCCCTGAGTGGCAGGTGCATGCCCCCAAATTGGACATTCATTTTAGAGCACAAGCGGGGGTGGAGAACCCCAAGCACACACCCCACGGTGGAGCCCAATGCCAGCCTCCGATTCCAGGACCCTGAGATTACGACCTGAGCTGAAACCGAGTTGGAGGCGTAACCAACTGAGCCACCCAGGTGCCCCGATCTGGTGGCTTTTGAACCACTTGCCTTGCCCCACCCCCAACCCCCACCTTTAATCCACTGAGATCCTCTTAAGATTTACAGAGGGTTTTGAGGCCTATGTGAGGAAAAGAATATGGCCCGGTGGAGGGGAGGGGGCTGCAATGCCCCACACACCTCTATACCCATGTCACCCCTTCTTTTACTTGCAGATAGCCCCACATACTTTGGGCAAGGTTTCAGGTTAAAAAAATGTTGAGGGAGTTGGGAAATGGGAGAGCAGGACACTGGAATGGTGGCATTGAGCTTCACCGCACTGCCCTCCAGTTCATTGAAGGAATTCACTTGGGAGGTTGATTTCAGGACAGAGTCCTGAATGTTTCCACCCCCTGGGCAAGAGAAGGGGGGGTGCTCTGCTGAGTGCTGAGTGTGGTTCAGCTTCTCCCTCATAGGGCAGCCTCGTCTAGCCCAGACACACATCCCCTGTCCCAGGGTTCTTCCAGCCCCACTGTCCTGCTCCTTTTGCCCATCAGGAGGACCTGCCCCATGTCCTCTACACGCATCTCTTACATGGGCCCAACCTGCAGTGGGGTGAGCTAATAAGACCAGGTTGGGGCTGCCATTTTCAGCATCTGTGTGAATCTGTGAACCCTGAAGCAGTTGGAGGGCGGAGGGCTGCTTTGAAGGTCCCAGTGGACCCTCCACTATAACCGTCCTACCTCATGAAGGAGTTCATTCCCAGTGGTGGGCACAAGGAACACCCCTACCAGCCTCAGGCCCTCCAGGCCTCCCTGCTGCTCACTGCAGTTTTCAGCATGTCCTGAGCCCTGTGCCCACTTCTGCCACCCTCGGTCCCAGCTGAGTGTCCAGGGTAGAGGAGACAAGGAGATCGAGCCCAGTTTCTGGGTCAGCCTTTCACTCATTCAACCACCATCTGCCAAGGGCTTGCCAAGCAGACACTGACAAGGTGTGGTTTGTTAGGAGGGTTAGGGCCCCAGCTGGCTCAGTGGAACGTGTGACTCTTGATCTCAGGGTTGTAAGTTCAAGCCCCACTTTGGGTGTAGAGATTATTTTTTAAAAAATTTTAAAAGGGAGTCTTGGGACTGCAGAGAAGAAATTGGTGAGCTGGACTGTGAAAGTCAAGGGACAGTTTGGGGTGCCTGGGTGGTTCAGTGGGTTAAGCATCTGACTTTTTTTTTTTTTTTTTAAGATTTTATTTATTTGACAGCACAAGCAGGGGGAGTGGCAGGCAGAGGGAGAAGCAGGCTCTCTGCTGAGCAGGGAGCCTGATGCGGGGCTCAATCCCAGAACCCTGAAATCATGATCCCAGCCGAAGACAGACGCCTAACTGACTGAGCTACCCAGGTGCCCCAAGCATCTGACTTTTGATCTCAGCGCAGGTCTCAATCAGGATGCTGCGTTCAAGCCCCGCATTGGGCTCCACTCTGGGCCTGGAGCCTACTTAAAAGTCAAGGGTAAGTTTGACAGAGAAGGAGAAAGAATCTCCCAAGTACAGGGAACAACAAATGTAAAGGTACAGAGGCCTAAATGTGCGTTGCCTGCTGGGGAGTGAGTGTTCAGTGGGCCTCCAAGCTAGGGTGGGAGACACACCTGACAAGATCAGGTACCCCAGAGCCTGTCTGCTAAAGAGCTTGGGCTTCATGCTTCGGGTGGTGGGGAGTCACTGAGGATTTTCAAGGCAGCCCATGGGGTGATAGCACAGAATGCTGGTGGGAGGTGCAGACGGGTTAGCAGGAGCAATGGCGGAGGCTGGGAGATCCTCAGGGCTGTTGGGTTAGTGCAATCACCGGAGTGGGCCTGAACCTGGGTAGTGGCAGGGTGTCTGGGGAGAAGCCCACACCCTCAGCAGTTTCCACGCTATCTGTTGTCTGGGTGTGTGTCAAATGCGAGAAGGCAGTTGGGGCAGCGTGAGCAAGCTGCCAGAAGTAGGGCGTGTGTGACTCCCTGTCCCCCCGTGATGACCCCATGACGTCTGATCTGGAACCAATGGCAGCGTTGCTGCCCGCCATCCAGTCCAGTCTCCGTCATGCCTCCCACTCCCCAAAGTTCCAGGCCTCCAGGCCAGAGGGGCTGGCTGAGGATAGGGCCCCTGCCTCTGTAAGCCCAAACAGCAGCACCTTCCTCCCCTCCTGGGGCTTCCTGGAGTCTCATCACATAGCTCCAGCAGCAGGGCTATGCTTGGACCAGCACTGTAAGTGGGGCCTGAGAGGCTGGGACCTGGGACGAGGGCCTGGCTTGGCCTCTGTATCCCCTCCTCTTCCCATGGGCTGTCCCATCCATCCCTCTGAAGCCCAATACCTTTCCCACTGATTCCCCAGGCAATGTGGGAAGAGCAAGTGTGCCCTGGCCTCCATTTCCCTGGGCTCTGGGGACCTCTTAAGGATTCACTCCCTCCCCACAAACACAAAGTTGCCGCAATGGGGCTGTATCATCTGATTTCTGACCCAGGACCATCTTCAGACACCATCTCCAGCCTCTTAATAGGAATCTCCACGCCCCCAGGCTCCTGATACTCTATCTCCCATTTTTACCTGGTCATGCCAGCAGGAGAGATGTTCCAGGTGCCACCTGGCTGCCCTATACTCCTGCCTGGGTGGGCTCTCCAACCTGCACTGCACCCTGACCAGTGAGGGCCCTGACTGACCACATGGTCTAGGTGCAAAGGACAGCAGGACAGGGGGACCCCTGAGGGTGGAGACAGAGGCCGGGACAGCTCTAGGGCATGTGATGGTGATAGCAGTCCTCAGTCATGGCCCGTTTACTGTGTAGGGCAGGCTGGCCCACAGGCCTGGTGTAGATAAGGCCCCAGGAAACCTCTTTAAAAGATTCACTTGATTCTCTATTTAGGTTCGATTTATTGGATTTCTTTACCCTTTAGTGTAAGATGACTATCGGCTTAAGATTTAAACATATCCATGGTGTGATCGTGTGGCTTATAATAAGAGATGTATTTAGCTCGCCTGGGTAGCTCAGCTGGTTAAGCTCCCGCCTTCCACTCCCGTCATGATCCCAGCCAGCGTCCTGGGATCCAGCCCAGCATTGGACTGGGAGGGAGGGGCGAAGGAAGGAAGGAAGGAGGGAAGGAAGGAAGGAAGGAAGGAAGGAAGGAAGGAAGGAAGGAAGGAAGGAAGGAAGGAAGGAAGGAAGGGGGGATGAAAGAAATCCTTATTTAGTCTGGTCCTGGCACAGAACTCCTAAAACCTGGAAAATTCCTGTGATGCAAGAGCAATAAAGGGCCTTTTGTTGTGTTAATGTTGACTTTCCAAAATCCTCTAGTAGCGAAGGATGGAGGCTGGTTGCTAGGGGAACCAACCCCGTGTTGGGGGGGTTAGAACTTCAGTCCCACCCACCTCCCCAACCTCCCGGGGACAAGGGCTAGAGTTTCAATCCGTCACCAGTGGCTAAGGAAGCAATCGTGCCTGGGTAAGAAAGGATGGGGTTCGGGGAGCCTCATGGTTGGTGGGCACATGGAGATTTGGGGAGAGTGGTGCACCTGGAAGGCTTGGAAGCTCTGTGCTCCTTCCCCCACATGTTTACCCTCTGCATCTCTTCCAGCTGGCTGTTCCTGAGTTCTGTTCTTTCATAATAAACCGGCATTGTAGTAAGGAAGATGCTTCTCTGTGATCCGAGAGCCACTGTAGCAAATTAACTGAACCCAAGGAGGGCTGGTGGGAATCTCCCATCTATACTCGGTCAGCCAGAAGCACAGGTGACAAGCTGGGCTTGCAACTGGTGTTTGAAGGGGGGCGGCCATCAGGTACTTAACGTGTGGGATCTGATGCTATCTCCGGGGAGATAATGCCAGAATTGAGTTGAATTCTCAGAACCCAAAAGACACAGGGTTGGGAGGTACGCACAGTTGAAAAGCTATCTGGAAGTCTTAGGTGAAATGAGTTTTTCTAAAATGCCCTAAACCTTTATCCTTTGCATTTTAACCTCTTAAATTCTGCTTAAAACTGTTTAACGCACAGGCCCAAATGAAGTCACTTGCGCCAAGTCACCAAACCTGGGCTTCATACCAAACCTAACTGCAGTTTCAACCTCCCCCAGAAACGTAGTCTTATCAGTCAGGAATTTTCTGGTCAGCACCAATAAGGCAATTTGTCACAAGGGCCCTCTCCAAGGAAGGTGAGGTTGTCTGCGGGATAAGACCCCTCTGCCTTTCCCCCAAGGGAAGGTGACCTTGCCTGGAGCAATCCTTTCCTTTCTTTTACTAATTTTTTGCCCCACCCTCCTTCCTACAAAACCCTTCCATTTTGTGCAACTCCTCAGTGTTCCCCTCTCCTTGCTTGATTTGTGAATTACTTAATAAAGCCAATTAGATCTCGATTTATTTAGTTGAATTTTGTTTTTTAACAGGTTTTACAAAAACTCTGAAATTTGGTAACAGCTTGAAGGCCAGTGCTGGCTCTATTCATTCTTTAAATGTTATCAAATTCCAGGCATCATGGCACAAGTTCTTCAGTGAAGAAACCCCATCCCCCCTGCTTGCACTCTGTAACATAGCAGTGGCCCTCCAGTTCTTGGCTTTTCCATAGAGGCTGTAGGAGATGTAGGTCGTAAGAAGTGCCCTGTTCTCGGGGGCACCTGGGTGGCTCAATCCGTTAAACGTCTGCCTTCGGCTCAGATCAGAATCCCAGGGTCCTGGGATCAAGCCCCATGTTGTCAGGTTCCCTACTGGGGGGGGGGGGCTGCTTCTCCCTCTCTCTCTCTGCCCCTCTCCCTGCTCATGTGCACTCTCTCTCTCAAATAAATTTTTAAAAAAAGAAAAGAAAACCTGTCCGCTCTCCTCGGTTACCTGAGCGGTGCTTGGGTTGACCTGCCCTGTCCCTGCTGGTCCTGAGGCGGCTCTGCAAGGAGGAGCTGTGCGGGCTCAGGTGGTAAACCCCACCAGGCCCTTTGCCCAGCAGGCTAGATGGGTGGGACAGGGGGGTGGTCAGAGTTTTCAGAGGGTCCCACTTGGGGGAGGGGAGACTACAACTGGGAAGGGGGCCCTGAGAGTCAGGCCCAGGTAAGGGACAGGGATTTCCTCATCCTCCCAGTTTCTGCGAGTTCAGAACTTGGTTTAGGGACACCTAAATGCTTCAATGGCAGAGCCTAAGAGGGCAGCACTGGGATGGGTGTGGAAAGGAGTAGAGGAAACAGTGAGGCCTGAGATTCCAGCTTTTTTTTTTTCCCAACTGGTGCTTCTAGAGAGTTGCTGTCCCCACATGTCCCATGGGTGGGCTCCCTGGTCAGACCCTGATCTGGTTAGACTCCAGGACTCCTGCTTATCACAAAGGAGTCAGAAGCCGAAGGTGGAGCGCTGGCCTTGGCAGAGCTGAGGAGCGTGAGAAGGCCCCAGAGACCTGCCCTTTTATCTTTCTAGTTTTCCCCCCATCTCCTCTCTCCTCTGTGGTTGCTACCTGGCTTTCCCCTTAGAGGATGTGCTTTCAGTTTGTTAAAGAGCAAAAACTCCAATGAGTAAATTTGAAGATCTAATTGGCTTTATTAATTCACAAATCAAGCAAGGAGAGGGGAACACTGAGGAGTTGCACAAAATGGAAGGGTTTTGTAGGAAGGAGGGTGGGGCAAAAACATAATAGTAAAAGAAAGGAAAGGATTGCTCCAGGCAAGGTCACCTTCCCTTGGGGGAAAGGCAGAGGGGGGGTCCTTTCCTGCAAATGACCTCGCCTTCCTTGGGGAGGGGTGGGGAGATGGAGAGGGCCCTTGTGACAAATTGCCTTATTGGTGCTGACCAGAAAATTCCTGACTGACCAGTTAAGACTACATTGCTGGGGGAGGCTGAAACTGCAATTAGGTTTGGCATAAAGCCCAGATCTGCTGACTTGGCCTGACATCAGTGACCCCATCTTGGGTTGTTGGTTTTCTTTCAACAGACCCTTGCCTGGTCTCTCTTACAGAGGTATCCAAGAAACCATGGAAAGATGAATTCTAAAGTCCCTTTCTGGAAAAAAAATAAAATCTTTCAGGGGTGCCTGGCTGACTCAGTTGGTGGAGCATGAGACTCTCGATCTCCGGGTAGTGAGTTCAAGACCCACGTTGGAGGTAGAGTGTACTTTAAAAATAAATAAATAAATAGAGGCACCTTGGTGGCTCAGTTAAGTGTCTGCCTTCGCTCAGGTCATGATCCCAGGGTCCTGGGATCCAGTTCTGCTCAGTGGGGAGCCTGCTTCTCCCTCTGCCTGCCACTCCCTATGCTTGTGCTCTCTGTCAAATAAATAAATAAAATCTTAAAAACAAAACAAAAAACACTTCCTCTTTTATTCCTGAAGATGAAGCTCAAGGCCGAACATTCTGGTGCCATTTATCTCGGGGGACCCCTTTGCCCTCAGGAGAAATTCTACATGCACCTTACCCGACGGTGTAAAGTCACAGGACTGCGAGCCGCTGGAACACTCTAGAGCTTAAGAGACTGTACTTTGTGTTGAGAATTAAACAAGACATGTAAACTCTGGAAAGCAATGAAAAACACAAAACTAAGGAAACTTTTTGAAGGAATGAAAATATGGAAACATATGTAGGTTTTAAATGTTGCTTTACTGTGGCAAACTACACATAACATTTACCACTTCAACTATTTTTAAGTGTACAGTTAAGTGACATTAAGTAAATTCACATTACCGTGTCATCATTACTCATCTCTAGAACTTTTTAGTCATCCCATACTGAAACTCTACCCATTAAACAGTAATTCCCCTGGCAACCCTGTTCTGATAGAGACCTAGACCACATTTCATCTCCATGAATTTGACTGCTCTAATAACCAGACATAATCTGTCCTTCTGCTCCGCTTATTTCACTCAGCATAGTCTCCAAGCCTCATCCACATGGTGGCATGTATCAGAATTTCATTCCCTTTTAAGACAATAATATTCCTATGAAGTTTTGTAGACACTATAGTGACATTAAAAAGTACTCTCTCAAAGTCAGAAATACGAGACTACATATATTATAAATACAATCTGGTTAGCACGGGAGGGCGAAGCGCAACCGGCGAGACAAGCATTTTTCACCTTTGCAGAACACCAAAGATAACCGCCCCCAAAATAGCGCCTCCCAGCCCCGCGGAGGTCTGGAGACGCCCCCCAAACACCGCCTCTCCGGGGGCCTCCGAGGAACTGCAGCTCGGCTCCGCCCGGCCCGGCCCGCCCCCGGTCGCTGAGACTCTGGGTCCAGTCGGCAGCTCCCGGGCGTCCCCTGGTGGCGCACTTCAGCGCGACTCCAGTTCCCGGCGGCCCGCGCGGCACGCTCCCGGCGGAAGGGCTGCTCGTGATGGCGGCGGCTGGTTCCGCCGCTGTGTCCGGGGCAGGGACGCCAGTGGCGGGTCCCGCAGGCCGCGACGTCTTCGCCGAGGGGCTTCTCGAGTTCCTGCGACCCGCTGTGCAGCAGCTGGACTCTCACGTCCACGCGGTCAGGTCCGAGAGAGAGGGGCGAGGCGGGGCCGCTCCTCGGGGGAGAGCGGACCTGTGCCGGAAGGGGCGGGGCCTGTGCCGGAAGGGGCGGCCGGCCGGGTGGGTGAGCTGGAAGCCGGGCGTAGTAGGCCTTTCTCCCGGCATTTGGGGGCTCCCTGGGGGAGTGGGGTTTTCGAGTCCCATTAACTAACAGTGTGTGCCTCTTACCTCTTTGCAGAGAGAGCCAGGTAGAGCTACGAGAACAAATTGACAACCTAGCTACTGGTGAGTAAGCACCCCGTAGACCAGCGACCCTGCAACGCACTTTTAGGGCCTCATGTTTAGCGGAGCTCGGCGTACGTTTCGGTCGTTTGCTTGCAGGGCTGCAGGGCTGCAGTGGATTCCTGCTTTCATGAGTTTTTAGTGGCCGGCCCATGCGAGTGCAGGCGTGTTTGCATCCTTCACCAGCCTGCTCTTCCTACGAACATGAAGGGAACCATTAGGTGTTAGCTGCTCCTTCCTTCCATCCCCCAGAACTATGCCGAATCAATGAGGATCAGAAAGTGGCCCTGGACCTCGACCCCTACGTGAAGAAGCTACTTAATGCCCGGCGGCGGGTTGTCTTGGTCAACAACATTCTACAGAATGCGCAGGTAAAATAATTCCCCGCCAGCAGTGATTCTTTACAGGTCCTCAGGGACATCCCGAAGTCCCCAGTGCAATGAAAGAAAGGGAGTTGTCAGCTAGTGTCGGGCGTAATAGAACTTTGTATTCAGTACATTCTTAAATTCCTTAGAAGACTGACATTGAGACGGAACAAGCCCAAGGTGTCTTCCCGCAACTAGTCGACAGGGAGTGCTGAAGCCTTTCAAAAAGTTATGATTCCGTATCTTGTCTTGTAGGAACGGCTGAGGCGACTAAACCACAGCGTGGCCAAGGAAACAGCCCGCAGGAGGGCAATGCTCGATTCCGGAGTTTACCCTCCTGGTTCCCCCAGCAAGTAACAGGCCAAGAGATGGGACCCGTATGTGGCCTCAGAGTAGCACAAGTACTGTTCCGCAGCTGCCTCGTTTCCTCCGGGACTCCCTGTAGACCTTGGAATATCAAAAAGGCAGCCCAGCTGTTTCTGTTTGAAGCACTTAAGTCTTACCCGTTTATATGGGGGCCCAAAGAAACCTGTGTACAGCAGGACTAATGATCCCAAAGGATTTATTATGGCTCTTGCTTCCAAGAATGAGCTGAGGCCTCTACACACTCAAGACCCAACTCCTCTACCTTCAGGCCTAGTTCTGTTCTTCTGTTGCATGTCCTCTACTTGTGACTTTGTGTACAGAGGATTTGGAGAAGAGGGCAAAGTCAAGGTAATGACTCCTATCTACCTTTTGTTGATTGCACTTGGCTTGAATATAGTAGCAGTACTGCTAGAACCATTTAATTCAATAAATGCTTAAACGGTGTTCTAGTTTACTCTGGTAAATGGAAAGGTTCCAAGAGTCTTTGTACTTTAATTCAAATATAGCTTCAAATTGTGATCTAGTGTTTACAATGAAAAGACTCAAGTATCATTTTCACTGAGAGTACAGAAAGCAAAAAAGGTTGTCAGATGCCAAGGAAAAACAAGACCAGGAGCCCTACTAGGAAGTACTTTAATAATTTTTCTTAGAAAAAAAAAAAAAAATCCAGACATTACAGTTCACAACATTTCAACAACAAAGTACTGGTTGAGAGAGGTTTCCAGGAACTGGGTTCTCTGAAGTCTTAGGAAGAAAAGCTCGTCTCCTGCTTCACTATAGATGAATGGCATAGGTCATAAAAGGGAGACTTCTGGCTACTAAGCCAATGAGAACCTAGTGGAATGACACTTCTTCTATAGAGTTTATTTTCCTTCCTGTCTCCCTTATCCCTCAGAAGTGCCACCACATAAAGCCTGGTAGCAGTTAGCTTAGGCTGCAGTCTTCCCCCTGGACAAGAAAGGCGGCGAAGAGAAAGGAAAGTCACTCCTGAGTCTCCATGCTTTCCTCTTCCTCTCCTTGAGGCGGTTCTTCTGTATTCTCTTCCTCTTCCTCTCCTTCCTTCTTCTCTGGTGGCTTCTCATAAGCCTTTTCTGAAGGTGTCACTATCACCCCATCCCAGGTAGATATTTCAGAAGCAAGATCTAAAAAGAAAAGTGATTTCAGGCCAAGTAGCCCAGCATACAAGTCATGACCTACACAGTAGAAATATTAAGACATCTGAGTAGTGCAGTGCTTCTTTGCAGACCACAGAGCAGCATAAAAAACCCTGACCCACAGGGATCACTCACAGCTGGCATCACCCTCCTGGCCAAGAATCTTCCGAAAACCACCATGTGAGAGGATTCGGACCAGAGTCTGAGCTGTGTAGCATACCATGTCCTAAAGGAGAGCAAAGTGAGGGTAAACTAGCAGGATGGATTAAAGAAACTTATCTGATGAACATTCTCATAAAAATAAAAATGAAGATAACTTTAATTTCAAGACCAAAGTCTGTGAGAACCCCTAAATCCGGACCCCTAAAGACCACATTCCCTTTGCCTTCTGAGCTGGGAGTATTCAAGAGTGGGGCACAACAGACCATATCAAAGCTGTCCCAATACCTGTTGTTCCAGAGTCATGACTGTGTGTACTCTGAAGTTGCCACTCTCACAGGGGTCAGTGATACCCACTGACCCTGGAAGGAACAGTCCTGCAGCCAGAATCTGTAAGCAACGCCTGAAACACACAAGAACATTACAAGAACACAAAAGGCCACTTACATCCAGCCCCAAACCCAAAGCAGCATGTCATACCTGTATGCCACGTTTAGGGCCAAAGGCTGTCTGGTGGGATTGTTCATCACAGCATAGTGCCCCTGAAAAATAAACAATCTGGTAGGTGTGCCGTAAACTTGGCATGTCTAGCCAAACAAACTTCAAACCATCAAAGAGAAAACTGGTTATCAAGGCCTAGCTACAATGTTCAGAAGCAATTCTGAAATGGCTGTTCATTCAGTAACTTCCTTCTGTTACTGAAATGACACCAGTAACAAAAAGGCATAGGAGCAGAGGCGCCTGAGTGGCGCAGTCGTTAAGCGTCTGCCTTTGGCTCAGGGCGTGATCCCGGCGTTATGGGATCGAGCCCCACATCAGGCTCCTCCGCTGGGAGCCTGCTTCTTCCTCTCCCACTCCCCCTGCCTGTGTTCCCTCTCTCGCTGGCTGTCTCTATCTCTGTTAAATAAATTAATAAAATCTTAAAAAAAAAAAAAAAAAGGCATAGGAGCAGCCAATTACTCATTCAAATGAATACTCCAAAAGCCCAAGGAAGTAATAAACCTTGACTATTTACTGGATTACTTGCCCACCATGAAATTTATTTTCAGCTTCACCAAACTTCAGACCCTGATAGGTTTCAAAATAACTATTATTAAATAGCGATGAACAGGAACTCCCAATTGCCCTTCTTACGAGTAGGTCAAGGATCCAGGGTGTGAGGGGCTCAAAGCCAGGAAAACGAATCCTCAGGTCTTTCAGCAGTCTGATGAGAACTTTAACTCTGAAGGTAAGAGGGACCCAGAGATTAAAGGTAATAAGATCATGTATTTCTATCCCTGAAGTACAGAGCTGATGCTATTTCCAGAACTACACATTGTTTCAATCTAAATTTGTTTACTTGAGGTTAAACCCCCTCCACACACACACACCAAAAAACAACCCTGACAAATTATAACCAAAAAAGTTCTAACAGAGGAAGTATGGGGGATCCAGCTACTCACTGTTAATTAGAAGGATTAAATTATTTTAACTCAAATAGTGAGTGACTCACGTGGACTGAGAAGCATTTTCCTCAAACCAACGGGCATGTCTGATGGCTGCTAAGGCGCTCTGTAACACTTTGATATCCACTAGAAAACAAGCACAACAGGCCACGATGAAACACTCCATTAAGCAATTCAACCTGGTTGCTATAGCCCACGAACTCGGAAGGAAGACAGGGTAACTTCCTAATTTCTTAAACCACCCCATGTTCCTTGTATCAGAAAATCATTCACCCAAAAATCCCTATTCCTCCCCCAAATCAAATCTATAAGCATGCAAGATCCACCGCTTTCTCCAAAAGCCTACCCCCCTCCATAAATATTTCCTCAGTACTTAAGTCCTCCCCTCCAGTTGCTTTCTTAGCCATCCCATGTGACAATTTCACTAGCAAGCTGGTAAAACTCTCCAAATTACAGAGGAAGACAGCTAAGTCTGGCTGTCAGCTTAGGTTCAGAAGGTTTCATGTGGAACAGCAACAAGCTAATAAGTAAACTCAACAGCAACCTTATACCATGTTTTGATTTCCCCCCAACTATCCCAGCAATAGAAAAAAAACTAACAATGGAGTTCTGGGTCCAGTTTTCGGAGATTGGGTGGCACTGTTGTAATGAGAATCTTCACTGTAGCATCAGAAGAACTGATCTCAAAGCCAGTTTCATTGGTCAGCATGGTCAAAACTGAAAGAAAATCAAAAACTGTAACTTTCCCATTTCCTTTAGATGACCAGAGGTAAATCTACAGTGGGAGTAGGGGAACAGATGGGTTTTTAAAAAAAGCTAGAGTCCAGTGGTGCCTGGGTACCTCAGTCCACTGGGTGTCTGACTGTCGGTTTTGGCTCGGGTCCTAATGTCAGGGTCGTGAGATCAAGCCCCATGTTGGCCCTGCACTGGGCGCAGAGTCTGTTTGTCCCTTTCCCTCCCCCTCTGCCCCTTCTTCCCTGCGACCGAGTACTCTTATCTCTCTAATAAATAAAATCTTAAAAAAATATATTCAGATGGGCTCCTGGGTGGCGCAGTCGTTAAGCGTTTGCCTTCAGCTCAGGGCGTGATCCCAGCGTTCTGGGATCGAGCCCCACATCAGGCTCCTCCGCTGGGAGCCTGCTTCTTCCTCTCCCACTCCCCCTGCCTGTGTTCTCTCTCTCGCTGGCTGTCTGTCTCTGTCACATAAATAAATAAAATCTTAAATATATAGGGGCGCCTGGGTGGCATAGCGGTTAAGCATCTGCCTTCGGCTCAGGGCGTGATCCCGGCGTTGTGGGATCGAGCCCCGCATCAGGCTCCTCTGCTATGAGCCTGCTTCTCCCACTCCCCCTGCTTGTGTTCCCTCTCTCGCTGGCTGTCTCTATCTCTGTCGAATAAATAAATAAAATCTTTAAAAAAAAAAAAAAAGAAAAAAAAAATCTTAAATATATATATATATTCAGAGTCCAGGATGAGGGTTCAGAATGCAATTTTAAAAGTAACAGAGAGGGGCGCCTGGGTGGCTCAGTTGTTAAGCATCTGCCTTCGGCTCAGGTCCGGCTCCCTGCTCATCAGGAAGCCTGCTTCTCCCTCTTCCACTCCCCCTGCTTGTATTCCCTATTTCACTGTCTCTGTCAAATAAATAAATAAAATCTTTAAAAATTAAATAAAAGTAAAGAGATGGGGCACCTGGCTGGCTCAGTGGATAGAGCATGGGACTCTTGATCTCTGGGTTGTAAGTTCAAGCCCCATGTTGGGTATAGAGATTACTTAAATTTAAGAAAATAAAAAGTAGGCGTGTTTGGGTGGCTCAGTTGGTTACACATCAGACTTGATTTTAGCTCGGGTCATGATCTCAGGGTTGTGGGATTGAGGCCTGCATCTGACTCTGCATTCAGCGTGCAGTCTGCTTGTCCCTCTTCCTCTGCTCCAACCTGATCTCTAAGTAGATAAAATCCTTAAAAAAAAAAAAAAAGTAGGCACTTGGGTGGCTTAGTTGGTTAAGCATCTGCCTTTGGCTCAGGTCATGATCCCAGAGTCCTGGGATCAAGCCCCATATCGGGCTCCCTGCTCAGAAGGAAGTCTGCTTCTCCCTCTCCCTCTGGTGCTCCCCCTACTTCTGCACGCTGTCTCCCTCTCTTGCTCTGTAAAATAAATAAATAAAATATTTGAGAAAATTTAAAAAAACAAGTGTCCTGACTGAAAAAAAAAAAAAAAGGTAAATAAAAGTAAAGGAGATGAACAGGATTTTAAACACTGGAGATCACTGCTAAAAACTTCCCCAACATAAAACTCTTCATTCACTCTTCCTCCTAGCCTGACGTGACTTTGTTAAAAGTGTACTTGTAATTATGCACCTAGCTCCTATGACCATTAAATACATGTTCAGCAACAAACTCAAACCTTCAGAAGGATCCTGCGCTCTTAGGCTTTCCACAACTTTGTTCCCTAGGGCAGCAACAGCTTCCACTAGATTAAGAGAAAAGGAAACAATGAACATTATAATTATTTAAAGACTTCCTGTACATCTCTACACTACTCCACCCTCCGATTTCTGCCCCACATGCAAGCCTGGAGCAACGGCAAGCAAGAATAAACACTTTTACAAGGGGAAAACTAACACGTGAACACAGAAACTCGAAGGCTCAGGGAACAGGATACCTCCTATACCCATACCCCCCCCTTTTTTTTAAATAGTAGTGGCACTAATGCCATTTTGGGCTGGATAATTCTTTGAAGGTTGGAGGATAGAATATATCCTGAGCACTGTAGGATGCTTAGCGGTATTCCTGATCTCTAATCCTTTGATGCCAGTAGCCCAAACTGTCTGCAGACACTGCCAAATATCCCGTGGAAGACAAAAATCACCAAACGAGAAACACTGCCCTTTAGTAACTAACCATACAGTCTATCAGACACATGGTCCAGACTTTGTCCCTTCTTACCCCAACACACGTTAAAAAAAATAAATTTCCCATTTGTCTTCTAAACCACCTTACTCACCAGAAATTTGGGCTTTAGGGGCACCTGGGGGGCTCAGTTGGTTAAGTGGCTACCTTCGGCTCAGGTTATAATCTCATGGGCCCTGGGATCGAGCCCTGCATCGGACTTCCTCCTCAGTGAGGAGTCTGCTTCTCTCTCTGCCTCTCCCTGCCAACCCCTCCCCCAATCCCGCCACTCATGCTCTTGTTCTCTAATAAATAAAATCAAGGACAGAAAAGGAAAGGACAGGAAAGGACAGAGGAAAAGGGAAGGGGAAGGAGAAGGAGAGAAGAGGAGAGGAAAAAAGAGAAAAGAGAAAAGGAAGGAAGAAAAAGAAAAATTTGAGCTTTAAAGATCCCTATGCCTCAAACTCAACTTTCTGCTCCTGTGGCCAGAAACAGGTGCACTCACATGTTGGTAGAATCTTTAGGATTACCACCAGGTCAGCTACGTTGTGTCCTGTAGTCATTGTTCCCTTTTTATATGATCCCACCTGTCGGACTTCTTCAATTTGCTGTTGGAAAGGGATTTCAGGGGGAGAAAAATGTAGAAGTGAAAAAGACTGTCTAGGGGAGCCTGGGTGCCTGCTGGTTAAGCATCTGTGTCTGACTTCGGCTGGGGTGGTGTTCTCAGGGTCCTGGGATCTGTCTGCATCAGGCTCCCCACTCAGCAGAGATTCTGCTTATCCCTCTGCCCCCCCAACCCCCACACCCCCGCTTGTGTTCATGTGCACGCGTGCTCTCTCAAATAAATAAAACCTTGGGGGGGGGAAAAAGACTGTCTAGTTCCTCTCAGAAGTCAATTACAACACAATTATTACCCAAATTAAGAAGTAGCAGAAGTCAAATCATATCCCAAAACAACCACATGAAAAGCCTAATACGTTATGGCTAGCTGATAACACTGATAGAAGTCCTGTCCCTAAGATCTCCACTACAAAGGAATTCCACTGTACTTTCCTTCCCATTTTAGGCTTGGCTTTGGAGAATAAGTAACTGAAGAATTAAGATATGGGCGCCAAGGAAATGCTACCCACACTACCAAAGCTGCCCTTTCCTATGAATAATCATTAAAAACTCACCACTTCAAATGTCCCTGGAGCCACAATCAAATTGTCAATCACATTGTTTATTTTCGTCACCAAAGAAAGGATAGACGCCTGAAAAACAGCAGGAAACAAAAATACCCTAGGGGAGCCTGGGTGGCGCAGTCGTTATTAAGCGTCTGCCTTCGGCTCAGGGGCATATGGGATTGAGCCCCACATCAGGCTCCTCTGCTGGGAGCCTGCTTCTTCCTCTCCCACTCCCCCTACTTGTGTTCCCTCTCTCGCTGGCTGTCTCTATCTCTGTCAAATAAATAAATAAAATCTTTAAAAAAAAAATACCCTAAAGTGAAAAATTATAAGCAACTTCTCAGAGTTTGAGTATTTTCGCCTAATCCCTTCTATACAATCTGAATCAGTATCTACATAGGGCTTTGAAAACACTCTTTCTGGCCTTGAATATGAGAGAGGAGAGTAAGTTTTTGACCCAAAAATAGGTCCCCCAATAAAGATATAAATGCATATGTAATCTGTTTTTATAATCCACCAGGCACACTCCCTCCACCCACAGTGAGAAGTCTAAACTTCTGTGGAGTTCAGACTCTCGGAACAGTAACCTCACCAGGAGTTAGTCACTTCTCTAGCTTTCTTAGAGAAAGCTCAGGAAGAGAGCCAAAAGAATATACCTGTTCAGCAGAATTAGGAGCAAGGTCCTGATTCCTCTTCAACAAGGCCTCACTGAAGGAACTTTCATCAGGGGCTGGCTTGACCCGGGGGAAGGCCATTTCACACTACAGCAGAAAGAAACAATGATATACTATTTATCAAAAGTACTATATAGGAGAAATCATTTTCTCCACTGCCACAACAGAAACAACTGAAAATAGAAAATTCTATACTTGTTTTTACTCCTTAAGATATTCAAATCAGGGGGGCGCCTGGGCGGCTCAGTCAGTGAAACATCAGCTTCAGCTCAGTCATGATCCCAGAGTCCTGAGATGGAGTCCCTCATCAGGCTCCCTGCTCAGCCGGGAGTCTGCTTCTCCCTCTGCCTTTCCCCTTGGCTTGTGCTCTTTCTCACTCTCTCTCTCTCCAATAAATATTTTTATTTAAATCTTAAAAAAAGAAAAAGATATTCAAACCAGGATACCTGCGGGAAGGACTAGCCATAATTTAAGCTCTCGCTGGTTTTACATTAACAGATAAACCAGAGACACGGTTAATTCTTCAGAACAAAGATTACAATCCTGTTACTGTCAATAGCAGCCGAAGAATTATTTTCCCCACCGTGTTCACACGCAGCTGACTCAAAACCCCAGCTCCGTTCACTGACCCCTTTTTGGACCGGTACCGCTATTCGACCTCACTACCAGGGAGATGCTGGGTTCCAGGAAACTACAAGGGAGCAGCGGTGAACAGGAGCCAAGGTACTCACCAAATAGAAATCGAACGGAATGTGTGGCACAAAGGGCCTGAACCTAAAACAAGAAAAACAATCCAAATGACTCCTCAGAAAAACCGAACTGCTTGGCATCATGAGGCCGACGTGGTTGGGCAGGAGCGCACGAAGGGAGAGGCTCCCAAACTACGGCCGGACCTCGCAAGAGCGGGCAGCCGCAGTCCCCTACACGCGGCGTCCACGGCTGACCGAGGGACCCGGCACTCACCCTCCTCCGGGGCCTCCTCGGGAACCAAAGCGCCCGCCGCGACCTCGGCCTCTGTCGCCCCTAGAAAGGCAGAGATTTCCGCTCGTTCTGACGGCGGAAGGCACCTCCACGGCGCTGCACTTCCGCTCGCAGGGGCCCCGCTCCCACCGCCCCTCCTCATTCCCAGTACCCCGCTTCCAACACCGCGCCCACCCCGGGAGCCCGGGACGCGCCAGCCCCGCACGCCTCACAGACCAGAGCGGCCGCTCCTGGATCCGCCGGAGGGGTAAACCCTGGGTGCCCCGGCGCCGCCATACGCCGTCCAGACGCGCCCCCGGCGCCCGTCTGCCCGGCCTGCCGCGGCCCCCGCCCGCCGCCCTCCGGCCTCCGGCAGCCCCCGGACACGCGGCCCGTTCCGGGACTCGGTTCCCGTCGGCCTACTCCCCCAAAGTTTTCGCGCGAGTACGGTAGCCCGGTCCAGAACACCCCACTGCCCTTACCTCATGGCGCCCTAAAACCCGAACAATGGAGTCCACACCAACCGCCCCTCTCCTCAGAGAAGCAGACACCCGAGACGCGGCTTGTCGGCGCGTCCCAACAAACTCTGGCGCGATTGGCCCTCGCCCTACCCCGCCGCTAGTGCCCATTGGTTTACTTTGGCAGAGCGGCCTGAGAGCCAATAAGAAACGCCTGCTGTGTCAGAAATTAGCCAATAAGAACAGATTTAACAGTAGCGACGTTTTTTTTTTTTTTTAACAGACACTAGATGGCACGATAGAGAGAAGGCTTCATAGAGCTTTCTTTAGGAATTAGGAGAAGTTGTTTTTCTTAAGTAGCAGAGTGGCGCAGCGGAAGCGTGCTGGGCCCATAACCCAGAGGTCGATGGATCGAAACCATCCTCTGCTATGAGGTGTTTTCTTCCCTCTGCTTATTTCAAGTGCTCATAACCCCCCTCTCTTTCCTCCCTGGAAATGCAAACCTCAGAACCGTTTTTGCCATCGGCAAGTGAAGGGACTAGGAAGGCACTTAAGGCAACACTACAACCCTGGGTGGAATTCACCGAAGGCTGGAGAAGCGGACTATACTGATTGAATCAGAAGGAAAAGCACTGATGATGACGGACTAGAAGAGAAACTAAGGCAGCCCTTGAAAGAGAGTTCAGAAAAAGCGAGCAGAGGAAGGGGAGAGGACCCGCCAGCGCCCGCGCCAGGTCGCAGCTCCCCTCGCAGACCCGCCCCTCTGCGGCAGGCGGCTCCTTGCGCGCCTGCGCAGGCGCTGTCCCCAGCTTTGGGATGGCGCCGGCTGCAGCGCTGCTTTTGTGCCTCCTGAGTCCTTTTTCTCGGGCTTCTCGCCTTCTTTTGGGCTGATTATGTTTTATTTCCTTCCCCGCCTCTCTTAAATGGAGGTTACGCACTTTTTCTACTCTTTCAGTGGTTACTCTAAAAATTACAACATGCGGTAGCAGCTCTTTTTGCCCACGGGTCCCTATGTTTTAATTAAATCACCGTTTTGCATCAATCAATCAATCAATTGATTAAAATAAAATAAAAATTACGACATGCATCCTTGATTTAGTAAGGTCTAATTGTGTGCAATACTTTTGCCCTCCTGGTGAAAAATGCAGGGATAACTTAGTTGCTTTTACCACCAGTACTCCCCCCAGAATTATATGCTACTGCTGCTGTGTAATTCTTCTAAGGACTTCACTGTTGTATAATTTATTACAGCAAAATGCACAGATCTTAAGCTTTCATCTCGATTAATTTTGAGTAATGTATTCCCTCCATAACCATCACCCAGATTAAGATAAAGAACATTATCACCTCAGAAAGTTCGCTCTTGACCCTTTACCCGGCCCCTAGAGGCATTCATGATGCTGATTCCTGTGAGCATAGATTAGGTTTGTCTGTTCTTGAACTTCATATAAACGGACTCACACTGTACGTACTCTTCTTTCATTTAGTTTCTCTTGCTTGACATGTTTCAAGATTCTTCCACATTTTTGCATTTATCAGCAATTTGTCGATTTTTATTTATGAGTAGCATTCCCATTACATAATTATATCCACTCTCCTGTTGAGCCATTCTCCAACTGGCTGGGACACACAGGAACACATTTGGGTTGTTTCCACTTAGGAGCCATTATGAATAAAGCTGCTAGAACATTTTTGTACAAGATTTGTGTGGCCAGATGCATTTGTTTCTCTTGGTAGGTATACATGTGTACATTATTTAAATTCTGTATATATTTTCTTTCTTTCCTTCTTTCTTTTTGAAAGTAAGCTCTACGTCTAACGTGGGGCTCAAACTGACTAACCTGAGATCAAGAATCAGGGCTTTCTGGGCTGAGCCAGCCAGGTGCCCCTTTCACCTTTGTTTTTGAAGGACATTTTCTCTGGATAAGGAACTCTAGCTTGTAAGTTATTTTCCTTCAGCACATTTACCATATTATTTTACTATCTTTGGCTTTCATTTTTGATGTGAAAAAAATTTTTTTGCCAACCTAATGGTTGCTCCTTTGAAGGTAATCAATCCTCTTTTTTTCTATTTTAAAGATTTTGCCTTTGATTTAATTTCCCGCTTTTTCACCTTGATGGGTCGAAATATGTACGTTTTTAATCTTACTTGAGGTTTGTTGAACTTCTTGACTCTGTGGGGCTTTTTCTCCCCCCTCCTTCCTGGGCTCCAAATTTTTTCACAGTATCCTTTCTGTCTCTAACACTCTTATGTTTTTCATTCTTGTTTAATCTGTGCTTTATTCTGGGTCGCTTCTTCATTCTTTCTTCCAACTCTTCAGTTGAGTCTGACTTACTCTTAAACCTATTGATTAATTCTTGTTTTTTTAATATTTTGGGGTGTGAATTTTCTATTTACTTCTGATTTACCTGACTCCAAGGCTTCCCCTGGCAGTGAAGCTTTCAGGATCTTAACCCCAAAGCGGAAGATGGTTTGCCAGGTTTCTCACCTCTGGGGACATTTTGTCTCACTTGCCCCACATATTCTGCCACCAGTTCGCATCTGCAAATGACTCCAGGGTAAAAGCAGTCCTACTGCTGGCCTCACCTCTATGCTTTCCTGTCTTTCGTGTTCTCAACACCAGTTAATTCCTCACTGTCTTATTAGTGCTTTGAGTTTTTAAAGTATTTCCTCCAACATTTTTAGTTGTCTTCAGCTCAGAGATTGGGCAAATTGTTCAGTCCCCCATTGTTGAAAGAGGGGCTCAATGACTAAAGTAGGTGTAGTCATTTGAGTGTAGTCATTTCTCCTGAGCTCCACTCCACTAATCCAATGGCCCCCCTGAACACCCCCACTTGGGGCTCCACAGGCACCTCACACCCAATAAACTAAAATGGTTATCACCCCCCCCCAAATCTGCTTCTTCAGCTCTTTAGCAAATGGGTCAATGTCACCTAAACTTCAATTATTTGTATATTGTCTTCTCTTCTTGAAGACCAATTGATTCTACCTATAAAACATCTCTCTATAGTCAACAATATTATGCACTTAAAAAGTTGTTGGGGGGGGGAGCGCCTGGGTGGCTCAGTCAATTCCTTAGGCTCAGGTCATGATCACAGGGTCCTGGCATTGGGCTCCTGCTCAGTGGGGAGTCTGCTTCTCCCTCTGCCCCTTCCCCTGCTCATTTTTTCTCTCTCTCTCGCTTACTCTCTCAAATAAATAAAATCTCAAAAAAAAAAAAAAAAAAAAAAAGAGGGGCACCTGGCTGGCTCAGTTGGTAGCACATGAGACTCTTGGTCTTGGAAACGTGAGTTTGAGCCCCAAGCTGGGGACAGTTTACTTAAAAAAATAAATAAAGGGGGCATTAAAAATGTTTTAAGAGGGTAGATCTCATGTTAAGTGTTCTTAACACACACACACACACACACACACACACACACACGAAAGGACAGAAGGAAACATTTGGAGGTGATGGGTATGTTTATTACCTTGATATTGTGGTGATGGTTTCACAGGTGTATGCATATGTCCAAACTCATCAATTGTATAAATTAAATATGTACAGTTTATGCCGTATCAATTATACCTCAATAAAACTAGTTTTTTTAAAAAGTCCCCTCCCCCCAAAAAAAGTTGCCCAATCTCCTATCTACCTCTATTAGCCTCTGGAGCACCCCATACAGGACAAAGACTTTATGCCTATCACACAAAAGCTTTCAAGACCTGCCCTCTGCTGCCTCCTCTTGCCTCTTCTCAGTCATTCTTTTTTTTTTTTTTTTTTTTTTTCATTTGTCAGAGAGAGAGAGCACAAGCAGGGGGAGCCACAGGCAGAGAGGGAGAAGCAGGCTCCCCGCTAAGCAAGGACCCTTGCTTGATCCCAGGACCCTGGGGTCATGACCTGAGCCGAAGGCACCCAGGTGCCCCTCTCTTCCGTCATTCCTACACGTTACATCATAGATCAGGATTGAAAATATAAACTCCTACAGCAGCCAGGCAGGTGGAGCAAATGAGTGAACAGGGTGGGTAGGAACTGTGATGGACTAGATTCATCTCAAGGAAGGGATGCAGGACTTACCTATTGCCAGCTCTCTGATATTTCAAGACAAGTCAGAAATCCAAATATTCATGTGCCATCTGCTGATTTTATTTATTTACTTATTTATTAAGTAAGCTCTATGCCCAATTTGGGGCTTGAACTCAGGACAGAGATCAAAGAGTCCCACCTGGGGTGACTGGGTGGCTCCGTGGGTTGAGCATGGACTCTTCATTTCAGATCAGGTCATGATCTGAGGGTCCTGGGGTTGAGCCCTGTGAGGGGCTCCGTGCTCAGTGGAGAATCTGCTTGAGGTTCTCTCTCTCCCTCTGCCCTTCCCCACCCGGTTCTTTTTCTGGGTCTCTCTAATAAATAAATCTTTAAAATTTTAAAAAGAAAAGAGTCCCACCCTCTGCTGACTGAGCCAGCCTCATCTGCTGATTTTTAAGTGTAGGCAATTAAGTCAAATATAGAGAAAGAGAATGCAGGCAACAAACCATTCCTGCCATCTGCAGTTGGTCCGAGGGCTACTATTTGTTCTAGACCATAAGAAAAAATGGTCCTAAAATTCTCCAAAAATTCCTGATATAGGAAATATACTTCAGTATTCTGCTCTTTCTGCACACCTTGCTCCTCATTCTACTCTTGCTGAATTATTTCTCTTTGGAGATTTTCCTGGCCACAAAGCAAGCGGAAGTCCCATCTGGGCCTCTTAACAATTTACCCATCTTTCCGTTGTGGTCCTCAATCAGATTACACTATGGCTATTTGTCGCAAGCAGAGCTCCTCCAAGGCACGACTATACATATATTTTACCTTCATGCCCTCAGCATTTAGCCGAGGCAGCAGGTCCGTTTGCTGAAGGAGAGTTTGCGGGTGTTGGGCTCAGTCCAGGAGCAGAATCGGAGAGGGTGGCGGCGCCAGTGACCCCTGCTGGCCACGAGAGGGCAGACTGATTCCACAGCGGGAGCAGAATCGGAGAGGGTGGCGGCGTCAGTGACCCCTGCTGGCCACGAGAGGGCAGACTGATTCCACAGCGGGGGATGAGGCTGGCGGTCAAGGATCCCCAAACCCTCTCCCCAGTGGACGCCTCCACCGGTCATTTCCAACACCGTCTCCCACCGTCACCGCAAATCCCATTTTAACAATCCCCCTCAACCCGAAACAAACTCACACTCACCTTACGGGAGTGGCCCCGAGGTCCCCACTCCTCCTCCCCACCGCAGCCACCGCACACTCTTCTCCCCCTTCCGATAACATTTGGGAACTAAAGGGTTAACTTCGCCCTTCCACTGGGTCCATTTTCTCCATTTTTCTGCTCAATCTGGAAGCGGGGGGGGGGCGTCCTGGATGGACTGGGTCACGGGGACCATGGGTTCACCCACTTTAACGCCCTTCCAGAAACCCCGCCGCCCTCCCGTCCACCCCTAGAACACACACTTCCGTACACTCACACCTTTTCTTGCCAAGATCCCAAACCAGCACAGCTCTCTTCCCCAAACAGAACCAGGTAGGGGGAGGGACGAGGTGGGGCGCGAAAGGGCCCCCGCGGCCCCCACACGCTTCTCTCTTGGTCCTGCTCGCGATCCCAGCGACCCTTCTGCGGGCGCCGCTCTCAGAGGAGGAACGCGAGGAGGGTCTCAGGGGAGGGGAAAGCGCGCGGGCTGGGGCGCGGGCACGTCCGCGACTTCGGGGCGGGGACGAAGGGGTTAAAGATCCAGGGTTGGCTCTCCAGTCGCCGAGTCTGGGAGGGGAAGCAGCAGGAGGAAGGACTCGGCGCTTGGCTCAGGACCTCCCCTGTCCCCCCCGGACGGCCGGGGACTTGGGCCGGCCGGACGCCCCTGCTGGCACCCTCCCGGGGCAGGCGCTCACGCGCGCACACAAACACTCCACTCCCCTTCCCTCCCTCGCGCCCTCTCCCATCCTTCTCCCCCCAACGCTTGCTCCTTCTAACACACACGCACCCGCGCGCTGTCGCCCACGCTCGTCCTCCGAGCCCCAGCTCTCCGCCACCAGCGCCCACCTGCCCGGCAGCGCCTGCCGCGCGCCCCGTGCGCAGCCGACACCGAGCGACGCAGCTGGAGGGGGCAGCGTGCCCTGGGGTGGGCGCGCCCGATGCCCGCGACCGGCCGCTGAGCTGGAGGCGGCCGAAGAGGCCAGGGTGGGAGCGCTCGCCCGCGAAGCTGCCCGCTGAAGCCATGCTGCGCCCCGGCCGCCCCGCCGGCGCCCTCCCGGTCCTGCTCCTACTGCCGTTGCTGCCGATGCCCCCGGGGAGCCACGCGGGCAACCTGACGGTGGCCGTGGTGCTGCCGCTGGCCAACACCTCATACCCGTGGTCGTGGGCGCGCGTGGGACCGGCCGTGGAGCTGGCCCTGGCCGGGGTGAGAGCGCGACCCGACTTGCTGCCCGGCTGGACGGTGCGCACGGTTCTGGGCAGCAGCGAGAACGCGCTGGGCGTCTGCTCGGACACCGCCGCGCCCCTGGCCGCCGTGGACCTCAAGTGGGAGCACAGCCCCGCGGTGTTCCTGGGCCCCGGCTGCGTGTACGCGGCCGCGCCGGTGGGGCGCTTCACAGCGCACTGGCGGGTGCCGCTGCTGACCGCCGGCGCCCCGGCGCTGGGCTTCGGGGCCAAGGACGAGTACGCACTGACCACCCGCGCGGGGCCCAGCCACGCCAAGCTGGGCGACTTGGTGGCGGCGCTGCACCGACGGCTGGGCTGGGAGCGCCGAGCGCTGGTGCTCTACGCCTACCGGCCCGGCGACGACCAGCCCTGCTTCTTCGTGGTGGAAGGGCTGTACATGCGCGTGCGCGACCGCCTCAACATCACAGTGGACCACCTGGAGTTCGCCGAGGGCGACCTGGACCACTACGCCCTGCTGCTGCGAACCGTGAGGCGCAAAGGCCGAGGTGAGGGGGCGGCCCGGGCCGGTCTTCCGCCAGCGCCGCGCGATCCCTCATTCCCCAGTCAGCCGCGGCCCGAGGCTCCATTTCCCTCTCTTCCTCTACGCGCTCTCTCCGCGGTCCTGCGCTCCCCCGCTGCCCCAGTCCCCCACTTGCTTCCCACCGCTCCCTCCGGCAGAAAATGCGTGCTGTCACCTGACACTTAGTAGGTCCCCGGCTTAGGGCCCAGCCCTTCTTTTTTCCTCCATTTTCGCTCGCCTCCCAGCAGCCTCCCCCCTCCATCTTCTCCTGCACACTCCCTCTCCTCATCCCGTCCCCTCTCCAGCTGGCCCGCCTCCTCCTGTCCCTCCCCAGCCGACCCCACCTTCCCCACCTTTGGCCCCGCTTCGCTTGCTCTCGCTATCTCTGCTCCTTCCACCACCCCCGCCCACCAACTCCTGCCAGCCCTCCCCACCTTTCTTCTGCCGCGGCCTAGACCAGCGTAGAGTCTGTGAACTTCCTGCCCTGAGTTCCTCCTTCCCACTCCACCAGGATCTAGGCTTCTCTCTCTTTCTGACCATCCCCCTTCCTCCCCAGTTATCTACATATGCAGCTCCCCAGATGCGTTCAGAACTCTGATGCTTTTGGCCATGGAAGATGGTCTAAGTGGGGAGGACTACGTGTTCTTCCACCTGGACCTCTTTGGACAAAGCCTGCAAGGTGCACATGGCCTTGCTCCCCACAGGCCCTGGGAGAGAGGGGATGGGCAGGATATCAGTGCCCACCAGGCCTTTCAGGTAAGTGTCTAGGCTGTAAGCCCAGGCTGTGGGACGCTGAGCTGGTGGCACCTAGTTCCTGGGCACTGGGTTCCTCAGGGTCTGAAGGGATTTCGGAAAAGAGGCTCTTGATTGCTCAGGGAGGCAGGGGAGGAAGGGCAGGAGGGGTGAGGGCTGTGTAGAGGGTTAGGAGACTTCAGAGGTGGGAGCCTAATAGATGAGCGAATGGGCTTGAGGTGCGAGAAGGTTCCAGTACCACAGACTTACAGAACTTAAGAAGTCATCCCATTGGGTCCCCCGCTTTGGAGCAGGCAGCCCCTCACACATGACATAGAGCCTGTCCACTTTGACCTTGAGCTAAGCAGAGATGCACTGGGGGAGGTGGGCCCCAGATCAGCTCCCAGCTCTCCCCTCTCCACTGACCCCTTCCTCAGGCTGCCAAAATCATTACATATAAAGAGCCGGATAACCCTGAGTACTTGGAATTTCTGCAGCAGCTAAAACACTTGGCCCATGAGCAGTTCAACTTCACCATGGAGGATGGCCTGGTAGGAGGGGTTCTGGGACCTTCCAGCAAGGACATCCAGCCCCCACTCCCACCCCAACTCCGTGGCCCTCTGCGGGTGGCCGGCCTGTCCTCTCAGCCATCTCTGTATGCCTAGGCCTCCCAGGCTTCCCCTTCGCCCAGTTCCCACATTCTCCTGATGACCAAGGTGGACGCTGACAAGTTGTTTAGCCTCCGAAACTCAGGTCCTCATCAGTAAAATGAGGATGACGTGTCTTGCCCTATCTGCCTAGCAGGATTCAGAATCAGAGGTCTTTGTGGAGGCATCTTATAAGTGGTAAAATCTCTGTCCTGCGGGGGTGTTTTCTCCGACCATCCTCCAAGCTCCCAGTGCCCTCCATTTCCTACTCCACGATGCCCCACTCAGCACCCCTCGTACATCCCACCTCAGCCAAGCTCTGCTCGCCCCTGCAGGTGAACACCATCCCAGCATCCTTCCATGATGGGCTCCTGCTCTATGTCCAGGCAGTGACAGAGACTCTGGCACATGGGGGAACTGTCACAGATGGGGAGGCCATCACTCAGAGGATGTGGAACCGAAGCTTCCAAGGTCAGGGCCTGGAGGTGACAGAGATAGGCTACCTTGGGGTGCCTCAAGCAGGAGGCCATGAGAAGCCTCTTACCCTGCCGCTGAGGGGGTCACTCACCCATGCCTGTCCTTCCCTCTCTTATGTAAGGAAGCTCCACATCTTCCCTTGGGCCTCCTTCCCCATTTCCCTAGCTCCCTCAAGAAGTTCTGCTAAGTGGGGCGCCTGGGTGGCTCAGTCGGTGAAGCGGTGAAGCATCTGCTTTGGGCTCAGGTCATGATCCCAGGGGCCTGGGATGGGTCCTGCCTCCAGCTCCCTGCTCAGCAGGGACCCTGCTTCTCCCTCTTCCTCAGCCCCTCCCCCTCTGCTCATGCTCTGTCTCTCGCTTTCTCTCTCTCAAATAAATAAGTAAAATCCTAAAAAAAAAAAAAAGTCCTCCTAAGTGCCCAACTTCAGTCATTCCTACTGCTGCAATGTATGTCCCTTTTGTTATTATATATGTTATTAATACTTTGTTACTATTGTATATGTTTGGCAAGAAAAGAAGATCAAGGGGTAGA
Organism: Ursus maritimus; assembly: GCF_017311325.1. NCBI lineage: Eukaryota > Metazoa > Chordata > Mammalia > Carnivora > Ursidae > Ursus > Ursus maritimus. Next base: position 39,462,229 of record NW_024424452.1, read on the forward strand.
GAGAAGGTGGGGGAGTGTGCTGAACTTTACTTTCTCAAAACAGCCATCTTCCTCCATGCCCCAGGTGTGACAGGATACCTGAAAATGGACAGCAATGGAGATCGGGAGACCGACTTCTCCCTCTGGGATATGCACCCTGAGACTGGCACTTTCAGGGTAAGGTTGTACCCCAGAAGACAATGCCAGCCGGTAATGACATCTTGTCCTCCTGCCTTCCCCCGTAGTCCTGCCAGGGCATCTCTGCTCTGTAGTCACCCCTACCGTGCTTGGTCACTTTTGGAGAGCCCTGGATAAAAGAGACCCAGCTCTGGTCTGGGGGAGCAACCAGAATGACAGGGACCCACAGGCATTACCCTTGGGGAACCACATGTCTGAGGAGGGAGCACGGTCCTACCCTCAGGAAGTCCCATGTCTCCTAAGAGAGGCTGGACTGTCTCTCGGCAGAGACAGGCTAACTTGGGGGCTGTACGGCTCTTTAAGTTCAGTCAGGAACAGGAAGGAATTGGGGCCACAAGCACTAAGGAGCAGATCATTTAGGGAAGACTTCCTGGAGAAGGGATACATGGATTAGGCCTGGGAATGTGGACTGAGAACATTGCCTTTTCCTGTTTTCTACGTGCTTCAGTCCAAGATTATAAACTCCCTGAATGTCAAGTTGGGGTTCTACATGGAGTTTTCTTTATAAAGCCAAGTTTTTCCAAGTCTAGCGACATGGGTATGAGGGCCCTCTGCATCCGGTCACAGCAGGGGCTGGCTAAATTGTTGATGGCAGCCCAGATACAGGCCCTGTAAGCAGACGTGGGGTGGGTGTGAGGCAGCCCTCCACCCCTGCACAGGGGGTGTCACACCAGGCCTTGCCCACCTACCACCCCTGCCCTCCCATAGGTCGTTCTGAACTACAATGGGACTTCCCAGGAGCTGGTGGCCGTGCCAGGGCGCAAACTGAGCTGGCCCCTGGGGTACCCACCTCCTGACATCCCCAAATGCGGCTTTGACAACGAGGACCCAGCTTGCAACCAAGGTGACTGCTTCTTGCCTTCCGGGCCTCCGTTCTGGAGATGCTCTACCTTTTCCCCTGCTTCAGGACTCAAATAGGTGCTTCTCTCCCACACTGAGGGTTTTCTGGAGAGATGACTCCTTTTTCCTCCCTTCCCTTCTTCCTTCCATCTTCCTAGTTCACTGATGAACTATGAGAAGTTTTCTCCTCCTGCTCTCTAACCAAAATCTCTCTTGCTTGAACTTGGACTCGTGCAGATCACTTTTCCACCCTGGAAGTGCTGGCTTTGGTGGGCAGCCTCTCCCTGCTCAGCATTCTGACTGTCTCCTTCTTCATATACAGGTGAGTCTTGGGATGAGGGTGGAGAGTGAGGCTTGGAGGCCTGGAAAACTAGCAGAGGGAGTAGCAGGGACATGGAGGGAAGGGGGAGGGGGAGGGACAGTGGAGGAAGGCCACGGGAGATGGGGAGGGAGGGAGGCTAAAAAGCCTTAGGACACAGGGAGGAGAGAAGGAGGGCCAGGAAGGGCCTGGGACACCCGAGAAGAGCAGAGCAGTTGGGCATCACAGGCGTGTGGGTTCTGGCCTGGGGGCTGGTCTCTCCTCCCTTCCAGCTCGTGCAGACCTGTTGGGGAATGATGGCTCAAACCCTGTGGCACTGGGCCCAGTCACTTGAGTAGGGGTGATAAACACTGCTTTATACCGGGTGCTGAACCCGGAGTGGAGGAGGGAGGTAAGGAGCCGCACTCCTGGCTTCCAGTGGGAGGCGGAAATGAAACGCAGACATTACTAGCAGAGGGATCAGTGCTGGTTGAGCCTAGACTATGCTTCAGGCGCTGCCACGCCGTATTTCTTTTCATTCTTATAACAATGCTTTGAAATAAATGTCGAGGTCGCCAGTCCCCAAATCAGGACACTTGGACATGAGGACAAGAGGCTCAGAGACATGAAGTGACTGCCCAAGGTCCCCATGAGGCAGGCAGGACTTCACCCATACCTCCTGACTCTCAGCTGACAGGAGACGTCTCAGCACCTGCAGTGGTCCCAGGGCTCAGAGGAGGGGCTGCTAAGCTGTCCCGCCTGGGGTCAGGGGTTCAGACATGGGTTCAGGTGGAGGTTTCATGCCCCAGGAAGATGCAGCTGGAGAAGGAGCTGGCCTCAGAGCTGTGGCGGGTGCGCTGGGAGGACGTGCAGCCCAGTAGCCTTGAGAGGCACCTCCGGAGTGCAGGCAGCCGGCTGACCCTGAGTGGGGTAAGAACGCTGGCAAGGGGAGGGGTCGGGGAGGGCTGGGCGTGGGGGTCGGGGCAGAGGGCAAGGTTCCAGTCCCAGCTCTGCCCTCACTTGCTGTGTGACCCCGGGGTGAGTCCCATTGCCCCGAGAGTACCTCAGACAGTGATTATGCCCACAGAGCCCCCTTCACAGGAGGGTTTCAAAGTTCAGAAATGGTATCTGTGAAAATACATTTTAAAAAGAAATAAATAGGAGCACCTGGGTGGCTCAGTCAGTTAAGCGTCTGCCTTGGGCTCAGGTCATGATCCCAGGGTCCTGGGATCGAGTCCCACATCGGGCTCCCTGCTTGGAAGAGAGCCTGCTTCTCCCTTTCCCTCTGCCACTCCCCCTGCTCGTGCTCTCTCACTGTCTTTCTGTCAAATAATTAAATAAAATCTTTGGGGCACCTAGATGGCTCAGATGGTTAAGCATCTGCCTTGGGCTCAGGTCATGATCCCAGGGTCCTGGGATCGAGTCCTACATTCTCCCTCTCCCTCTGCTGATCCCCCTGCTTGTGCTCTCTCGCTCTCTCTCTCTCTGTCAAATAAATAAATAAAACCTTTAAAAAATATAAATAAATAAATAAATAAATAAAAGTCAAGAAAGAAAGAAAGAAAGAAAGAAAAGAAAAGGATTTTATGATGTGGAATGAGAAGCAGGCTGACCCAGAGATAAGGCCGGCCAGAGCTACGGCCACCTGGATGGAGGGCGGCACCCATGTTGGGGCTCCAAGGCTGACCACCCCTCCTGCTCTCCATCCCTCCAGAGAGGCTCCAATTACGGCTCCCTGCTAACCACAGAGGGCCAGTTCCAAGTGTTTGCCAAGACGGCGTATTATAAGGTGGGCTGGGGGAAAGACTGCCATCCTTGGAGCAGGGCAGACCTCTGGGGCGGAGCGTGGGGCATGGGGTGCAGGGCGCAGGGCGGTCCCAGAGCGGGCTGCAGGAGCGGTTGGAGTCCCCACCACTGGGCCATCTCAGTGACATCCTCCGTTCCTTGCCCAGGGCAACCTCGTGGCTGTGAAACGTGTGAATCGTAAACGCATCGAGCTGACACGAAAAGTCCTGTTTGAACTGAAGCATGTAATGTGGGGGAGTGAGGCAGTAGCCTGGGGGAGAGTCTTGGGGACATGGGAAGGTTATGGGAGGACTATAGGGTACCCCAGGGAAGGGATGGACCCTTGCATATTGTGCACGGGAGAGTGTCCTAAATGGGGGAAGAGACGAGTAGAGGTATCCTGGTGGGGGTCCTTGAGGGGCTGTATTGGATGCCCCTGAGTGAGGGGTGGAGGGATTAGGAGCAGGGAGCAGATTCTGGGGGAGGGTTTTTTAGAATATGGTTGGGAATCGCCAGCGTCCTGGACTGTCTTCAGAGGGAATAGGGCATTAAGTACACCGAGGGGTCCCTGAGGTGGGGGTGGGGGGCACTGTTGAGGAGCGAGGTCTCTGTCGGGCTCCTGATACCGGCTCCCACCTACAGATGCGGGATGTACAGAATGAACACCTGACCAGGTTTGTGGGTGCCTGTACTGACCCCCCCAACATCTGTATCCTCACAGAGTACTGTCCCCGTGGGAGCTTGCAGGTGAGGGGACAAGGGGTGTGAGGAGATCTGGGTCTAGCCCTGCTTCTGTCTCCCACTGGCCACATGACCCCAGGCAAGCTTCTCCCTCTTTCGGACTTTTATTTGCCCCATCTGTAAAATGGGGGAGGGAGGCAGCCGCACTAGAGTAAATCCGAGGCTTTGTCCTGTTCTGCTGGTTTATGTCAGTAGGCCTCTGCACACCCCCTGGAGTCCCCAGGGTACATGCCCGACTCTCATTGCCCAGCAGGACATTCTGGAGAATGAGAGCATCACCTTAGACTGGATGTTCCGGTACTCTCTCACCAATGACATCGTCAAGGTGGGATGTGGGGGGGAGGGGCCAGGCATGCTTCTCCCCAGCCCCTGTAGGTCCCACTAAAACCAAGACCCCTGCCTCCCCAACTTTCCCAGGGTATGCTGTTCCTCCATAATGGGGCCATTTGCTCCCATGGCAACCTCAAGTCATCCAACTGCGTGGTAGACGGGCGCTTCGTGCTCAAGATCACAGACTTCGGGCTGGAGAGCTTCAGGGACCCGGAACCAGAGCAAGGCCACACCCTCTATGCCAGTGAGCCCAAGACCCCCCCCCTTCCAAGCACAGCCCAGCAGGGGGACGGATGCCTGGCTTCTCAAGCGCTTGGCACGCCTTTCCCGATTCCTGGTTCAGTTCATTCACCAGTGGAAAGGGGAGCCTGACACAGTGGTCTCCAGGCTTCGTCCGTAGAACTCCAGATCACTCCAGCCACATCTTTTAGGACCTTGTTTCCCCCGCCCCTTAGCTTTAGGGCCCTTCGCCCCATGACTCCTGACCTCTGACCTGCAGAAAAGTTGTGGACAGCCCCTGAGCTCCTGCGAATGGCCTCCCCTCCTGCCCGGGGCTCCCAGGCAGGTGACGTGTACAGCTTTGGGATCATCCTTCAGGAGATTGCCCTAAGGAGCGGTGTCTTCCATGTGGAAGGTTTGGACCTCAGCCCCAAAGGTGAGAGAACCGTGCTGTCCCCCAGCCTGCCACAGTTGCAGCTAAAGCCAGCCCCAGGGTGAGGGACCCCTGGAAACACCACCACACTGGCCCCCTGGAGTGGGGCTCCAAAACCAGCCTTTGTTCCACGGCTGCCTGGGGACCTTCCCTGTTCCCAGCCTGGTCCTGGACCTCCCCACAGTCTCTCCCTGGCCTCCCCTCAGCCCCTCTTCCCCCACCACAGAGATTGTGGAGCGAGTGACTCGGGGGGAGCAGCCCCCCTTCCGGCCCTCCCTGGCCCTGCAGAGTCACCTGGAGGAGCTGGGCCAGCTGATGCAGCGGTGCTGGGCCGAGGAGCCGCAGGAGCGGCCGCCCTTCCAGCAGATTCGCCTGATGCTTCGCAAGTTCAACAGGTTGCTCCCAGCCCCCCCACCCCCCACAGCCACCCTGGTCCCGCAGTTAAGTCTTCTCCCGGCAGTGGCAGAGAGAGCCGGCTTCAGCCCACACAGCCTCACAGCCCCCTTTTGTGAGTGCTGCACGACCCGGCTGTCCCATCAGTCCCCACCTCTCATACCCCTCCCCCCAGCAACACTGCTCCCCCCCACTGGCCCCTTAAGTGGTGCAGAGCCAATGGAGCACACGCTCCCAGCCTCCCAGCCCTCCACAGGGGCTCCCACCCCGGCCCTTGGACCTCCCTGCCGCAGTATGCCCCCCACACCCCTCCACACCGCGCTGTGACAGCCTTTGTGCCCACCCTCTGTCCTTGCTTGACCCCTGCCCATCTCCACCTCTTCTGCTTCCTCCTGACTTGCTTGTGTTCAACAAAGATGAACAAAGTAGCCGGTATCTCTCTCTCCAGCTCAGGGCCTGTCTCTGGGGTCTCAGAGCTGGACGGAACTTTCCTCCTACCCTTTCCCCTGCCAAGCCCACCCTGCCATGCTCCCCAACCCCAACCCTCTGCAGTTGGGGGATGGGCTGACGTGAAGCCTGGGAAGGGTGAGTGCCAGGGTGGGCACTTCCCCTCCCTCACCTCGCCCGCCCCGGCCTCAGGGAAAACAGCAGCAACATCCTGGACAACCTGCTGTCCCGCATGGAGCAGTACGCCAACAACCTGGAGGAACTGGTGGAGGAGCGGACCCAGGCCTACCTGGAGGAGAAGCGCAAAGCCGAGGCCCTGCTCTACCAGATTCTGCCTCAGTGAGTACCCGCGTCTGCTGACGCCCGGCCACCCTGGCCCGGCCCCATCTCATGCTCTGATCCTGCCCCTGTCCCGACCCCACAGCTCCGTGGCCGAGCAGCTGAAGCGTGGGGAGACGGTCCAGGCTGAAGCCTTTGACAGTGTCACTATCTACTTCAGTGACATCGTGGGCTTCACAGCCCTGTCAGCAGAGAGCACGCCCATGCAGGTGAGTCCAGGTGCAGCCCAGGCAGGTGTGCTTGGCCAGGCAACTCCACCGGCCCGGCCTGCCTGCTGGTTCCACTTTTCGCACTCGAGCCCAGCCGGGGGCCCTTCCTCCCTACCCGCCTTGGCTTCTCCTCCCTCGCAGGTGGTGACCCTGCTCAATGACCTGTACACTTGCTTCGATGCCGTCATAGACAACTTCGATGTGTACAAGGTGAGGGTGAGCGTGGGGTGAACAGGTCGTGATGGTGATGGGCGGGGCTGAGGAGGTGAAGGGCAGAATGCCGTAGAGTCTTAAGGGAGGAGACCGTGAGACATGGGCAGAGACTGTTACCTGGCACCCCAGGAACGGGCACAGCAACGACTCGGGATGGGGTGAGGCTGAGGCTGAGGGTGAGGGTTAGCATACGTGCGGGGCGGCACAGCAAAGAGGCGCTTGCCGTGCGCACGCCCTGCATTCTGGTGGGCCCCACAGGTGGAGACCATCGGCGACGCCTACATGGTGGTGTCCGGGCTCCCTGTGCGGAATGGGCTGCTGCACGCCCGCGAGGTGGCCCGCATGGCCCTGGCGCTGCTGGACGCAGTGCGCTCCTTTCGCATCCGCCATCGGCCCCAGGAGGAGCTACGCTTGCGAATCGGCATCCACACAGGTGAGGGAGCCCTAAGGTCTAGAGCTGTCCCCAGGCCCAGCTGCTCCTCCCCGCCACCCCCAGCGCGCGCGCGCGCGCACACACACACACACACACACCTATCTGGATTCCCAGAGGCATCAGGTCCCACCTCTTGACTCTCCGGGAACACGCCGGTCCTGCCCAGCAATCACCGTCCATTCCTCCCACCTACCATTCTTAACACCCCTGCCGCCTGTCGCTGATGGGCCTCCACTCCCTCCAGGACCCGTGTGTGCCGGTGTGGTAGGGCTGAAGATGCCCCGTTACTGTCTCTTTGGAGACACGGTCAACACCGCCTCCAGGATGGAGTCCAACGGAGAAGGTAAAGTGGCTGCCCGGGGCAGGCTGCGGCGAGAAGAGCCCCTCAGGCAGACACCCGCCCAGTGCACTGGCACCCAGCCCTTACCCCTCCCAGCCTCCTCTTCGGCGCGGGCACAACGCCTCCAGTCCAATCAGAGATCCAGCCCCCTGCTGCCACATGGTTGAACGTCTTTCCAGGCAAATGTCCGACAGTTCCCCAAGGGTAGGCTACCCTTCGTGCAAGTTCAAGAGAGGTGTGGGGAATACCAGGTCAGGAGTAAGAGCCTAGACCTGACCTCGAAGTCGGGGTGCATCTCCTCCCCTAGCCTCGGTTCCCTCAGCCATAAAATGAGTGTTGAGTTAAACAAGAGTCACAACCACCACTTACAGATGCTTCCTGTGTGCCAGGTTCTGTCTAAATACTTTATGAGCATTAAATTTAATTCTCGTAACAAGGCCTTGAGGTAGAAACCATCACTATCAGCATTTTACAGACTAGGAAAAGGAGGCACAGAGTTTAGACTACTTCCCCAACAAGTGTCTGAACTGGGATTCACTAGACAGGGCAGGATCTAAAGTCTGAACCACTATGCTACACTGTCAGAAGCCTGCTGACATTCTAGAATGCTGTCCACTAGAATTTTCTGCGACGATGAAGATATTCTGTCATCTGTGCTGTCCATTGTCGTAGCAGCAGTGTCCATTGTCCCAGGAGGGTATTGATCACTTGAAATGTGGTTGTGCAGGGTGCCTGGGTGGCTCAGTTGAGCATCTGATGCTTGATTTCAGCTCAGGTCCCGATCTCAGGGTCGTGGCATCGAGACCGGAGTCAGTCTCCATGCTCAGATGGGAGTCTGCTGAAGATTCTCTCTGCCCCTCCCCAAGCTCATGCACTCACTGTCTCTCTTTCTCAAAAAAAATAAAGCTTCTTATTTTGTTTAAATTTTATTGATTTGTCTGAAAGAGAAAGAGCCCAAGCAGGGGGAGTGGCAGGCAGAGCAGCAGAGGGAGAAGAAGGCTCCCCGCTGAGCAGGGAGCCCAATGCGGGACCTGATCCCAGGACCCGGGATCATGACCCGAGCCAAAGGCAGTCACTTAACCGACTGAGCCACCCAGGCGTCCCATAAATAAATAAATCTTAAAAAAAAAAAAAAAAAATTGTGGTCAGAGCAACTGAGGCACTGAATTTTTAACTATTTAGTTTTAATTATTTTTTTCTAAGGTTTTATTTATTTGAGAAAGAGAGGGAGAGTGAGAGCACAAGAGAGAGAGAACCAGCAGGAGGAGAGGCAGAGGGAGAGGAAAAAGCAAACTCTCCTCTGAGCATGGAGCCCGATGTGGGACTTGATCCCAGGACCCTGAGATCATGACCTGAGCCGAAGGCAGCTGCTTAACTGACTGAGCCACTCTGGCGCCCTAATTATTATTATTATTATTTTAAAGATTTTATTTATTTATTTGAGAGAGAGACAGAGAGAGACTGAATGGGGTGAGGGGCAGAGGGAGAAGCAGACTCCCTGAAGAGTAGGGAGCCTGACATGGGACTCAATCCCAGGACTCTGAGACTGTGACCTGAGCCAAAGGCAGACACCTAACCAACTTAGCCACCCAGGCACCCCCAATTATTATTTTTTAAAAACTAGGCTCCATGCCCAGTGTGGAGCCCAATGCAGGGCTTGAACTCACAACCCTGAGATCATGGCCTGAGCTGAAATCAAGAGTTGGACACTTAGCTGACTAAGCCACCAGGCACCCCTAGTTTTAATTAATTTAAATTTAAATAGCCACAGGTGACTAGTGGCTACCGTGTTGGACAGCACAGTTCTTGAATTCTAAGGGAGAGGCCAGACTCCACATGGAGGGGGGGGACTCTGAATTAAGAGGGTCTCTAGGCCAAAAAGAAAGGAGAGAGAGCATCCTTCTACCCCTGCAGTTCCCAATCTCCCCTGCTCCCATTGCTTGCATCCCCCACCTTCCCTTCTTCTCCCTTATCCTTCCCAGCCCTGAAGATCCACTTGTCTTCTGAGACCAAGGCTGTCCTGGAAGAGTTTGGTGGTTTTGAGCTGGAGCTTCGAGGAGATATAGAAATGAAGGTAGAGAAGGAAGCCCCTGCCCTCACCATCCCTTGGAGTCCCGGAAGGGTTATCTTCCCCCAGGCCCCTTCTCAAGCAGCCAACCCCACTCCCATCCCTAAGCCTCTCTCATTTGGGAAGTGGGTAGGTGTGCTACTCCCCACCCCAAGGGCCTCTTCTTTTTCACTCCAGGGCAAAGGCAAAGTTCGGACCTACTGGCTCCTTGGGGAGCGGGGGAGTAGCACTCGAGGTTGACCTGCCTCCCCTCCTGGCTTTCCACACCTCCCTTCCCTGTGCCAGAGGTAACAGAGAGGTGCCAGACCTCGGCCTCACCCACAGCAGCCCTGCCATTGCCAAAGGATCGGAGAAGTAGTTTGAACAACTCAAATGTGCTAACCCCAGTGGAGACACCAAATATGACTTTTGAAGGAGGACTGGTGCTGGGGAGAACTTGGAGTTCATGGAACTGATCAAAGCACACAGTCATGCCCAGTGGCACACACATAGACACGTGTACCCACTCTCCATCCTGACTCAAGCCAGGCTAGGGTGTGGACTCTTGGATCCTCTCCCTCCCACTCCCTCAACCTTGCTACACTGTGACTCCTATGGGGAGGGGGAAGAGCCACCTTAGAGGTAATAGGAAAAGGGACTATAGGAGAATCCAGGGGATGAGGGGAATCCATATCGAGGCCTAGCCCACATGGGCCACAAACACCCCTGAGTCCCCCTCTGTCCCCAAATTAGATACAGGGCACAGGGGAGAGGGTCAGCTTAGAGGGGTTGTGGGCCTGTGTGTCTTGATTCTCTTGTGAGCAGAATCCATTAACGTCTTTATTCTAGTGAATGCCTCTGGAAGGAGAGTGGGTTGCCAGAAAACACAGCCATGTTCCCCACCCTCTACTCTCAAGCTGGAAATGCAGTATCTGCAAAAGGCCTCAGTCCCCCCTTCAGCTACCTGACAGCCTGTGACTTCCCCCAGCAGTGCTGACACTTCTGGTCTAAGGACCTGTTTACACCCTTCAGAGTTATTGAGGGCCTCAAAGAGTTTTTATGTGGCTTAAATCTATCCATATATACCATATTAGAAATGAAAACAAGTCCTTATTCATTTAAATAACTATAATAAACCAATCACATGTTAATTTTATTTTGCTGCTTTATCAAGGACATTCTTATGAAAAACTGGCTTTTTAAATTTTAATTGTTTTTTACTGCCGATGTGTGGTAATGAAGAATACAAGGACTCCTTCAGTGTCACTGCCTTGGTTTATGCCAAGACACCAGCTGTTGGCCCCCCTTGCCTTCCTACCATCAATGTACCTGTCAAGTCATGAAGGCAAATCATGTATTAGTACGGTTACTCAAAGTATGTTGACTTCATCCATCCCCTGAAAGGGTTTTGGGGACTCCCAGGGTCCGTGGACCACAGCAGTTTGAGAACTGCTATAGTGCCCAATGCCGGGGCGGCCTGGGAGCCAGGAAGGAAGGATGGAGCCTCTCCTACCTCGGCTGAGATTTGGATTGTCCCCCTGCCCCTCCACTCCCCTGCCAGTGTAGACGAATGGGAGTGATAGTTTGCAAAATGACTCTCGGCTGGCCCTGCTCCAGCCCCCCACCCTAAGCCCTTCCTGAGCAGGCGGGCAGGAATGCGAATGAATGCGGGGGAGAGGTGGCTGCAGCCTCACCTCCCCCACGGGGAAAGAAAGTGCCAGACATTTCTTCAGTGCCATCCATCAAGCGCAGACAGGCCCCTCCTCCGACCTCCCTGCGCCTCTTCCCGCAGTGCACGCCCAGCGGGACCTGGAGGTGGGGCGGGCTGCCTGCGGGGCCGCGCGGTCGGAGCCGAAGAGGGGCAAGCAGTCCTCCCTCCAGGGCGGGGACTCCTCTTGCGGTTCAGCGCCCCCAGCCCACGGCTGAGACGGAGAGCGCAGCCGCCCCCTCGCCCTCCGCCTCGGGGGTGGGGGGACGGTTGCCCGGGCGACCACGCGCGCCGGATCCGCCGCGGCGGGCTGCAGGGGGTGGGCGGGGGTGTCCGCGAGGCGGGCTCCGGGGGAGGCTGGGAGCGCCGCGCGCCCGCGGACTGCGTCGGAGACAATTGCAGGAAGTGGCCGGTCAGATCCTTCCGGGGCAGCCCGGCTCCAGCGCGGACGCTCGAGGGGAGGGGGCCGCGGCGGGGTCGCGAGGACAGGCGCGGGCCGCCGGGGACGGCTGCAGCTCCAGAGCTTTCCGTGGGGCCGAGGACACTTCCTTCTGGAGGAAGGCCCAGGGTCCGGGAAGAGCTGGGAAAGCCATTGCCGAGGGGAGGGGGCTGCGGGGAGCTGGGCCTCCGCCCACGGGAGGCCGGCTTCCCGGGCTGTCCCGCCGAGCGGGGCTGGGGGTGCGGGGCAGCAGCAGGGTTTCCCTGGAGGAGGATCGCAGTGAAAACAACAGTCATCGTTGGCATCCCGCTCAGCCTGGCGGGTGACAAAGGCTCGCGCACGGTGAGCTCAGCGGCCACGTGACGCCGCCGGGAAGGGGGCAGGAGGGCCCAGCTGAGGTCCAGCTGTGGGGCAGGGGGGCCGGCCCAAGCGGCCCGGGACTGGAAGATGAAATAGAGCTGGCGGAAGGCACTTAGCCTCTCCCCACCCCCTCTTTTCTCTACGTCAAAGACCTTGGGTAATTTACGTGTCATAACAATACTTTTAGTAATAATCATATCTTTTTTCAATGATTTATCCTTTTCAGGACAGATCTATGGAATCTAGCAGCGTAGGTCAGTTTTGCAGTCTGAAAGTCATTTTTTAATTAAACTGCCGGAGTTGTAAGACTGTAAAAATAAATTAATTAACCATAAA
>NW_024424452.1:39474325-39523014 GCF_017311325.1 Ursus maritimus
TGTGGACTCTTGGATCCTCTCCCTCCCACTCCCTCAACCTTGCTACACTGTGACTCCTATGGGGAGGGGGAAGAGCCACCTTAGAGGTAATAGGAAAAGGGACTATAGGAGAATCCAGGGGATGAGGGGAATCCATATCGAGGCCTAGCCCACATGGGCCACAAACACCCCTGAGTCCCCCTCTGTCCCCAAATTAGATACAGGGCACAGGGGAGAGGGTCAGCTTAGAGGGGTTGTGGGCCTGTGTGTCTTGATTCTCTTGTGAGCAGAATCCATTAACGTCTTTATTCTAGTGAATGCCTCTGGAAGGAGAGTGGGTTGCCAGAAAACACAGCCATGTTCCCCACCCTCTACTCTCAAGCTGGAAATGCAGTATCTGCAAAAGGCCTCAGTCCCCCCTTCAGCTACCTGACAGCCTGTGACTTCCCCCAGCAGTGCTGACACTTCTGGTCTAAGGACCTGTTTACACCCTTCAGAGTTATTGAGGGCCTCAAAGAGTTTTTATGTGGCTTAAATCTATCCATATATACCATATTAGAAATGAAAACAAGTCCTTATTCATTTAAATAACTATAATAAACCAATCACATGTTAATTTTATTTTGCTGCTTTATCAAGGACATTCTTATGAAAAACTGGCTTTTTAAATTTTAATTGTTTTTTACTGCCGATGTGTGGTAATGAAGAATACAAGGACTCCTTCAGTGTCACTGCCTTGGTTTATGCCAAGACACCAGCTGTTGGCCCCCCTTGCCTTCCTACCATCAATGTACCTGTCAAGTCATGAAGGCAAATCATGTATTAGTACGGTTACTCAAAGTATGTTGACTTCATCCATCCCCTGAAAGGGTTTTGGGGACTCCCAGGGTCCGTGGACCACAGCAGTTTGAGAACTGCTATAGTGCCCAATGCCGGGGCGGCCTGGGAGCCAGGAAGGAAGGATGGAGCCTCTCCTACCTCGGCTGAGATTTGGATTGTCCCCCTGCCCCTCCACTCCCCTGCCAGTGTAGACGAATGGGAGTGATAGTTTGCAAAATGACTCTCGGCTGGCCCTGCTCCAGCCCCCCACCCTAAGCCCTTCCTGAGCAGGCGGGCAGGAATGCGAATGAATGCGGGGGAGAGGTGGCTGCAGCCTCACCTCCCCCACGGGGAAAGAAAGTGCCAGACATTTCTTCAGTGCCATCCATCAAGCGCAGACAGGCCCCTCCTCCGACCTCCCTGCGCCTCTTCCCGCAGTGCACGCCCAGCGGGACCTGGAGGTGGGGCGGGCATGCCTGCGGGGCCGCGCGGTCGGAGCCGAAGAGGGGCAAGCAGTCCTCCCTCCAGGGCGGGGACTCCTCTTGCGGTTCAGCGCCCCCAGCCCACGGCTGAGACGGAAGCGCGCCCCCTCGCCCTCCGCCTCGGGGTGGGGGACGGTTGCCCGGGCGACCACGCGCGCCGGATCCGCCGCGGCGGGCTGCAGGGGTGGGCGGGGGTGTCCGCGAGGCGGGCTCCGGGGAGGTGGGAGCGCCGCGCGCCCGCGGACTGCGTCGGAGACAATTGCAGGAAGTGGCCGGTCAGATCCTTCCGGGCAGCCCGGCTCCAGCGCGGACGCTCGAGGGGAGGGCCGCGGCGGGGTCGCGAGGACAGGCGCGGGTCGCCGGGGACGGCTGCAGCTCCAGAGCTTTCCGTGGGGCCGAGACACTTCCTTCTGGAGGAAGGCCCAGGGTCCGGGAAGAGCTGGGAAAGCCATTGCCGAGGGAGGGGCTGCGGGGAGCTGGGCCTCCGCCCACGGAGGCCGGCTTCCCGAGGCTGTCCCGCCGAGCGGGGCTGGGGGTGCGGGGCAGCAGCAGGGTTTCCCTGGAGGAGGATCGCAGTGAAAACAACAGTCATCGTTGGCATCCCGCTCAGCCTGGCGGGTGACAAAGGCTCGCGCACGGTGAGCTCAGCGGCCACGTGACGCCGCCGGGAAGGGGGCAGGAGGGCCCAGCTGAGGTCCAGCTGTGGGGCAGGGGGGCCGGCCCAAGCGGCCCGGGACTGGAAGATGAAATAGAGCTGGCGGAAGGCACTTAGCCTCTCCCCACCCCCTCTTTTCTCTACGTCAAAGACCTTGGGTAATTTACGTGTCATAACAATACTTTTAGTAATAATCATATCTTTTTTCAATGATTTATCCTTTTCAGGACAGATCTATGGAATCTAGCAGCGTAGGTCAGTTTTGCAGTCTGAAAGTCATTTTTTAATTAAACTGCCGGAGTTGTAAGACTGTAAAAATAAATTAATTAACCATAAAACAAAACAAAACAAAAAAAACACCTAATGCTGTCCAGGGAAATGTAATCTCTTTGAGTTGGAACAAAAGTAAGATTCTGGCCGAGGTGTTTACCATCAAGGTGAAGGGTTGAGATACTGATGAATTTAGTGTTGCACAAGGCAGAGGCCACAGGAAGAGACGTGGTGGGAGTCAGGAACCCACTCGACAGGTAGTGCTAACCCAAGGTCTGTGAGGGGCTCCGGATAGGAAGAAGCCCCACCCTGCCAGTTCCCCATCACACTCCACACTCCTGGCACCAATGATGAGTGGGTGGGCTGCTTGCCCTTTAAGAACCTTTCCACAGCAAACAAAGATTCCACAGTCCTGTACACCTGTCAATCAGTGTGACACCCCTTCTGGACATGATGCAACTATCTTGCTACTGCTCTCTGCCTTTGGCTGTCAAATGTGGACTGCATATGGCATACCTTGGCAGTTGGTAGGTCGTATGATCAGCTCAGCTTTCTTGTCTCAGCCCACCAAACTCCCAGCAGGCTAGAACCACGCCAAAATACCACATAGATCTCAGTATTCAGAGCTGGAGCAATTTCAAACCTCTATCAAGTGAGAGGCAGCCTCATGTTGGTTAAGAGGCGAACTCGAGACAGCCTGCCTGGATTCAGATCCCAGCTCTGTCCCTCATGAGCCATAAAACCTCAGGCAAAATCTTCAACACAGGAATGATCATAATAAGACCAGCTCATGGGGCTGCATTGAAGATTACATGAGTTAATTCCATTACATGCTTGGAAGGCTGACTGGCAGGTAATAGAAACTAGTTAAGTGTTTGCTAGTGTTAGGAAGAGTCTACATTATGCAAACCATAGTGTTAGATGTAAGGGGTTCTTGATGTCCGAAGAACATTTGGAAGTGAAATGCAGCACATAATTAGACCCCTCCATGAGAGGTACTAATGAGATCTAGAAATGTGAGAGAAGAAAAACTAGAGATTATACAGTCCAACTGCCTACCCTGGGCCAGCATCCTTAAAATATCTGGCTTTTCTTTCATGTTCTATTGGAAAACTTTCAGGGACTTGGAACTGAGACCATTCTATTTTTGAACAACTGTAATTAGAATAATCTTACTGGTATAAGAAGATGAAGATACTTCAGTTGTCAGAATTTCTTCTGAAGGAATCTTTTTTTTTTTTTTTTTTTTTTATGGACAAGGGGGCTTGCCCTTTCAACTACCATCTAAGGAAGGTGCATCTTACTAAGTTGGGGAGTCCTTTGTTTTGATAAGTTTGAAGCCAAGTTTGTTTTCGTTTTTGTTTTTGAAGATTGTATTTATTTGAGAGCGAGAGAGCACAAGCAGGGGGAGCTGCAGAGGGAGAGGGAGAAGCAGGCTCCCCGCTAAGCAGGGAGCCCCACGTGGGGCTCCATCCCAGGACCCTAGGATCATGACCTGAGCTAAAGGCAGATGCTTAATGGACTGAGCCATCCAGGTGCTCTGCAGCTGGGTTTTTATATAAATTATGAAGCTCAGGATGAACTAAACCTGTTTGTGTGGTAGTTGAGAGAATAGCAAGAGTAGAGGTAGTTGAGTAGCTGAATTGGGACTTTGAAAGCCAGATATATCTAATAGAGACTTAAAAAAAAAAAAGACTAATGACTATGTCGTTTACCAGAAATGACACACACTTACACAAAGAAGTACAGAGAAGAAATGAAAATCACTTAAAATCCTGCCACTGAGGTAGTCGTTTGACGAGTATCATTCCCATGTGAATGCTAAGTTATTTGATGGAGGTATTTAATATAGACTTTCTTTACATTAAAAAAAAAAAAGGCCATCTGCCTGTCACCTTTTCCACTGGTCCTAGCACTGCCCTTCCTACCTCTCGTCCAACAACAGCACCCACTCCCACTCTGCCCTCCCATGCTGGAGTCTCAGCAACATAACTTCACTAGTTTCTTTTAAAGATTTTTCCAAGATGTGGCTGCAAACTCTCTACTGTTCTGGGTGAGCTCCTGTGGGCTCACCTTAGTTTGTCAACGTCCCTTTGACAACCTGCCAACCTGTCTGGAGGGAAAGCATTCAGGTGCAGTCCGAGTAGTACAGAAAGGCAACTGTCCCCTCCCTGCATTTATCACACAATGGGCTATCACGGAACCTGTGGCCTCACAGCAACCGCAACCAGTCCCTCCAACCCCACCGTTTTTCTCACATTACTGCTGTTAATCCAAATCTCGCTCACCCTGTTTTGTGTTAAATTTTAAAGTGATAAATACCCATTTTACTAAAACTTTCATATAGGAAATGGGAAAGAAGAGGGTTACGTCACACAGAGCACCGTATTTCTATTTAAAAACACCACTGGGGGGACTGGGTAGCTCAATGGGTTGTCTGCCTTTGGCTTAGGTCTTTGTCCTGGGATCGAACCCCACGTCGGGCTCCCTGCTCTGCTGGGAGCCAGCTTCTTCCTCTCCCACTCCCCCTGCTTGTGTTCCCTCTCTCGCTGGCTGTCTCTCTCTGTCAAATAAATAAATAAAATCTTTAAAAAAACAAACAAAACCAACCAACCAAAGAAATACACAGTGGGTATGTGAATATGTTTATACACATTTGAAAAAGTAGAGGGTATACCCATCTCACGACCCTGAGGTCAGGACCTAAATGGAAACCAAGAGTCGGTCGCGCATCGCACTGCGACACCCAGGCGCCCCTGAATTTTGTTTTTTAAAGGTGCCATCAGCTTTTTGTAGTTCATTACAGTAAAAATGCTTTCATTTATCCATAACTCCTTTCTTTTGTTCTTGACCTTGACCTTAAAAAGTAATGTGTTGGGGGCACCTGGGTGGCTCAGTTGGTTAAGCATCTGCCTTCAGGTCATGATCCTGAGGTCCTGAGATTGAGCCCCCAATCAGGCTCTGCTCAGCGGGAAGCCTGCTTCTCCCCGCCCCTGCCTGCCGCCATGCCTGCTTCTGCTCTGTCAAATGAATAAACAAAATCTTCAAACAAACAAACAAACACAACTGACAACTCCTCTGTACCTCAGTTTTATTATCTGTAAAGCAGAGAAGATAATACTACTTAAATCAAGGTGTAAATGAATTAAAACATGAAGTATTGGAATGATGCCAGGCATGTAGCAAGCTCTTGATAAATATAGTTGCCATCTTATTCAAATGCATATAAGAAGAAAAAAAAGTAGAAAAAGGGGCACCTGGCTGGCTCAGTCTGTGGAGCATGTGACTCTTGATCTTGGCTTCTAAGTTCAAGTCCCACGTTGGGTGCAGAGCTTACTTAATTTTTAAAAAAGGTATATAAAAGTAGAGCTTATTTTCTGACTAAAGTAGTAGAGAAAGGGAGATATGCTTTCCTACTATTATATACATATTTTGTTTTGGTTTTTTAAGATTTTATTTTTAAGTAATCCCTACACCCAACATGGGCTTTAACTTAAGACCCTGAGATCAAGAGTTGCGCGATCCACAGACTGAGCCAGCCAGGCGCCCCAAAATATTGTTTGACTACTACAAACGTTTCTAACGAAAGTGTTCAATATGAAACTGCACACGACCTAATTTTTATATTGTCATGAAATATGATGAGGGAGCAGATGGCTAGCTGAAGACAAAGCATAAGCAGACACCCTGCAACCTCCCTCACCCCCCACTCCTGGGTGGGACATGTGTGACATTCTTCCAGGAGTCTCCCAACTATCTTAACGTTAATGCCTTGCTAGAGGGGGAAACAACCTTAACTTGACAATGGCAAGGCCCCCAGCATCTTATAGGTCCTCTTTAGTAGTATCCTGAGGTTTTTCTTTCACATATGAAAATCCTTTTGAAACCTCCCTTTTCCTGTTTCCCCCAACTCTGAGTATATAGACAGCCACTCATAGAAACCCTGGGTGCAGCAGTTCTTTCTGCCCATGGGTCCTGTCCCTGTGCTTTAATAAAACCAACATTTTGCACCAAAGACGTCTCAAGAATTCTTTGTTGGTCATCCGCTCCAGACCTCACCTACCAAACCTCACCTATATGCCAAAACCACATCAGTGACTACTCAGGGAGCTCAGAGATCCCAGAATTTATATAGATTTTTAAAGTTTATTTATTTATCTAGGTTATCTCTACACCCAATGTGGGGCTGGAACTCAACCCTGAGATCAAGAGTCACATGCTCCCCCATTTGAGCCAGCCAGGCGCCCCCCCAAAACATATTTTGAATAAGGTATTTTTCTTTTCTAAACTCTATTAACTTATTGAAGTAAGGATGCCTGGGTGGCTCGGTCAGTTAAGCATCTGCCTTTGGCTCAAGTCATGACCCCAGGGTCCTGGATTGAGTCTGGCATCAGCTCCCTGCTCAGTGGGGAGCCTGCTTCTCCTTCTGCTGTGTACGCTCTTTCTATCTCTGACAAATAAATAAAATCTTCAAAAAAAATTTATTTTTGTAATCTCTACACTCAGCATGGGGCTCGGACTCATGACCCCGAGACCAGTAGTTGCATGAGCTTCCGAGGGAGGCAGCCAGGTATTTTTGAGTAAGGTACTTTTTAAAGAAGTACTACATTTACATGGTGCTTTCTTGCTTTCCTTCTTTCCTTCTTTCTTTCTTTCTTTCTTTCTTTCTTTCTCTCTCTCTCTCTCTCTCTCTCTCTCTTTCTTTCACAGAGACAGCCAGCGAGAGAGGGAACATAAGCACGGGGAGTGGGAGAGGAAGAAGCAGGATCCCAGCAGAAGAGCCTGATGTGGGGCTCGATCCCATAACACCAGGATCACACCTGAGCCAAAGGCAGACGCTTAACGACTGCACTACCCAGGCGCCCCTACATGGTGCTTAATTTAAAAACCACCAAAATGATGAGAGAGCAGAAGGTAAGCTGAGGACAAAGCACAAGCTGACACCCTGGACCCCCCCCAGCCCCACCACCGTGGGATACATGTGACATTCCTCAGGCCCTCCTGGCTGCCCTAAAGCTAGGGGAAGGAAAAATAAATGGTTAACTGATAAAGATCACAGTCCTGCAGGAAATGAGTCTCCTTCAGTTTAGAAATGTCTTAGTGATATAGAAGGAAAAAGCATTCTTATCAATAGCCTAATTTCCAGAGATCCATAGACTCAATTTCCTGGAGCCCTAACATCACCCTCCCCTCCATTGTGATGTGGAAAACAAAGGTAAAAGGAAATGCAGGTAAAATTAAATTTCCTTTTAACCTGCAGCCATTGACAAGGACGTGTGATAGGAAGAGTATAATATTCCTCCAGGAAACTCCCAACTGTCTTAATGGTAATACTTTACTAGAGAGAAAAACAACTTCAGCTTGACAATGGCCAAGGCCTCCAGTATCTTGAAAGTCTTCTTTAGCATATCGAAGTCCTTTTGGACATCTCCCTTTTCCTTACTTTCCCCAACTCCCAAGTATATCGTCAGCCATTCCTCACAACTCCAATGCAGCTGCTCTTTCTGCCCATGGGCCTTGTCCCCGTGCTTTATTAAAATCACCTTTTTTGCACCAACGACATCACAAGAATTCTTTCTTGGCCATGGGCTCTGGATCTCACCAACATCCCAAACTCATCAAAAACATATACAGTAAAAACTTTCTCTCCCACCCCATCTCCCAGGCAGCCAGTCTCCTACCCAAAGACAGCAAATATTACTGGGGTTTTGTGTATGCTTCCAGAGATAGTCTCTGCATTTACAAATATGGGTGTATACTTCCCCAGTTACCACTTTTAAAAACCCACACACAGAGAAGCATGAACATAGTGTTTTAAACCTAACTTTTGTTCACCTAATGTATCTTTGTGCTTCCAGTGACCCACAGTAACGTTATTGTGATGACAAGTACGGATTCTTCAGAGACTAATGCAGAGCTGTGCGCCTACAAGGAATCCAAAGCAGTTCAAATAGGACTCGACTTTCTGAGCTGTAAGGGTAGAGGTCGGCCAGTTCGCTTTGTTTTACAGGCAGGATAATTTACAGAATGTCAAAATCACTTGCCTAAGATCTTACAGTTAATATATACAATAAAGTAACGAATGAGAGTCCACTTCAAGGATCATCCACATCATTTCAATGCACGTGCATAGATAGTTAGAATTAAGCCATAACAAGTGTAGAAATAAATAGAATCCCCTGTGGTGTTAACCAATTTGTACAACTTGTTTAAAAAGTAATCTCACACCCGTTAGTCCATGTAATCCTCTGGTAGGTAACCCTTGTGTGCATCTTACAGAGAGCAGAACAGCAGGGATATGGGTTTTCTTCTGTCTTTGGATCTGTGTAAGGCAATCCTAAGTGCTCCTGAGGAAATGGAAAATGCTGTCGGGCCAAGAAGCATTACTGCACTCGGGCTACACCGCGCTCGCAATATTCGGGGCGGGCCTCCCTGGGCTGTGGTTAAGAAACGACATCAGTGACAGGGGTCAGACCCAGGTACTCAGCGCAAGGATGGAGATGGTTCCGTCGCTCAGCAACCGGGCTAGTGCGGGCACGACTCTAGGGATCTGGGCCGCCCGAGTGGATCCATGCACTGGTTTTTGCGGCGGCGGCCGGCAAGCGCGTGCGCACACGCTTGCTTGTGCGATGCACGCTCAGCTCTGGGAGCTGGCTCCGTGCCACCTGACGGTCTCTGCCCTGGGGTTGCTTAAGGGCAAGGGTTAGGCGACGCTCCCCCGCTCTGTACCGCCAGCTCGCGGCCAGGCCTCCGGGTTTCCTAGGCCAGGCGAGGACGGGGCAGAAGCTCCCGCATCCACCCACGCTCCAAAACGATGGGGAAGAAGGGAGGAGGCCGGCGCCGCGCACGCGCGCCAGGGCACGCCCGTAAGCGCGCGCAGGCGCAGCCTCCCCTTCCTGATCGCCTCGCGCTCCCACCCCTCTCCGGGAAGTCTTCCCGTCCCGACACCCCCCGAGAGCAACGGGGAAGGCGATTGGGCATTCTGGTTGTCCATCAGGCCGGTCTCACTGCCATTGGCAGCCGGGGAAAAGGCCGGCCGGCCGTCGTCGGCCAGAGCCTGCGAGGCTCCGCGCCATCGCGGAAGACGCGATTGGCGGAGGCCGGGCCCGCGGCCGCTCGCTTCCGGTCCCCGCGAGCCCTCCCCGCTACCGCCGCCGCCGCCGCCGCCACCGCCGCCCTCAGCCTCCCCGCCCCCCGCCCTTCCACCATGGCCGCGTCTGTGTGGTGTGGGGAGAAGCTGGTCCTCCGTGTCCTCCTGTAGCGCGCACTGCCTCAACCTCACCCCTAGGGGCCGGATCCAAAGGAACCTCGCTCCCCAGCCCTTCGGGCCCCAGCCAGGAAGGTTTCCTAGCCCCTGCTTCAGGGGCAGGACTCCTCTTACCCCCACCTCCGGAGGCAGAAACTTAGGGTTTTTTCTGCTTCTCTTAGGGTCAGCAGCCAGAAAGGGCTCCCTTTCCACTTGAGGGGCGGAAGCCTCTCCTGCCCTGCCCGGGGGTGCAGACCCACACCCCGGCACACCCGGGAGCTGGCGGCCTTTCCGCAGCACTGCCACTCCAGACACGGGACCTAGAGGGCCGTCCGCCTTCGTGTCCTCCACAGGAGCGGCCTTTCGGAGAGAAGGGCGGGGCGGACAGCACGGGGACCCTTCCCGACCCCACTCGTCCCTCTCGCCCCCAGGCTGTGGCAACCCGGAGTTCGTCATTTCTAGGACTTCCCGCCCGTCCACCCCCTGGCCTCTTCCCGTCTCTTGGCTGTAGCCATGGAGTTACAGAAGGGAAAGGGGGCAGCAGCAGCAGCTGCTTCGGGAGCAGCGGGAGGTGGAGGAGGAGCGGGAGCAGGAGCCCCAGGAGGGGGGAGGCTGCTACTTTCAACCAGTTTGGATGCCAAGGATGAGTTAGAGGAGGTAGGTGTGGGGGGTGGGGAAGGGAGTTAAGAAACGGGGCTGAGGAGGGTGCCGGAGCGGGAACGGGGCGGGGGTCGGGGAGGAGGCCTTCAGGGGTTTTCTGAGGCAACACGAGCACCGCTCCAGACTTCCTGCTCCAGAAGGAAGGAGCGCGGGCCAACTTCCTGGACAGGTTGTCATAGCAACAGCAGCCACTAGGATGAGGATGGGTGGGGGGGTGTTGAGGAGGAAGGGAAGCAACGTCCAGCTCTGTCGAATTCATTTTTGACGTTCCTTTGCACGCAGAGACCACATGTATTCTTCATACCCGTCCTGCTTCAGACGGGATCCTGTGTTGAGTTGACAAGTACGGGGTGTGTATCGGGGTCTGGGGGGTGACGGGAGTCCGCAGCAGGCTTCACAGCCTCCCGTGAGGTAGCGCACGGACTTCAGCGGACGGCGATGTGCACTGGGCATTTGGGATGTGAAGACCCAAGAAACAGTGCTGTTTAGTTAGGGTACCATCAACGACAGCAGTGGGGTGTTAGGGGACTGTCCTTCAGAAGCTGGTAGCACACACACGAGGGTGCTGAGAAAGAGGGTCGAGTGAAGTCACGCTGGGTAGCTGACCTTCTGCTCCCCCACTTGTTGCCCTCTTGTCCCTGACAGCGCGGAGTGCTGCTATTCAGATACAGACTCAGTTAGGAATAGGAGACCCAGAACTGAGATGTGACTGCCGAACTGTTTGTAAGACCTAATGCATTCAACTCCGTGGTTATCCGGGGACAGAAGGAGCACAAGAACAGGCTCTGGCTCTTCCCTGACCATCTCCCTACCTTTTCTTTCTTTCTTTCTTTCTTTCTTTCTTTCTTTTTTTTTTTTTAAGATTTTATTTATTTATTTATTTGACAGAGAGCACAAGCAGGGGGAGCGGCAGGGAGAGGGAGAAGCAGACTCCCCACTGGCTCGATCCCAGGACCCTGGGATCATGACCTGAGCCGAAGGCAGATGCTTAACAACTGAGCTACCCAGGTGTCCCCATTTCCCTGCTTCTAACTTTGTCACTGCCCTTTATCAGGTAGTAGAGGGTGGGCAGGCGGATAGGTGGGATTCATAGTTTAGATTTGAAAAAAATGTTGGTTCAGATAC
The DNA here is from genome assembly GCF_017311325.1 of Ursus maritimus. NCBI lineage: Eukaryota > Metazoa > Chordata > Mammalia > Carnivora > Ursidae > Ursus > Ursus maritimus. Next base: position 39,485,562 of record NW_024424452.1, read on the forward strand.
AAAATGATGGAACGTATATGCAGAAATGAACTTTGCAAATCACGGTGGCTGGATATAACTTTGCAGATCATCCATTGGCAGATGTCTGCTCACAGGCTGGTTTTCCATCCTGCTTCACCCCCATAATTCTGTGTGCATTTAGAGAAATCAAAGTTTTTCTGCTGTTGTTTTTATCAGCTAAGGTAGAGACAATTAGGAAAATAAACAATGCTACTAAAAATAATGTATTCCCAAAACAAATAAAAATGATTGTAGGATTGCCTGGCACTTTGAATTATCCACTTCTTAAGAGATGGCCACTGTCATTTGTTGAATTCAAAGTATTTGTTGAGCCCAGTGTTCTGGTACTGCAGCTCTAGAATTGTAGAAAGAAAATGGTTGACTGCCTTTGATTCCTTCACCAGTTTGGGTGGAGGGGGAAAGCCTCCAAGTGTGGGACAAAAATCTGTTTATTCCCCACCCCGATTGCTAGAGGGTTCATCCTGCCTCTGCTGATTTGTCCTACAGCGTAGTACAGCGCCCTGTTCTGAACAGTGACGTGTTTGCTAGCGGACTCAGTGATATGGCAGGAGGGGACCATAAAAGAGAGGAAGCATTTATTTTTTTGCTTTTTTGGACTGATAGTGAACTTTCAACTGTTTCCAGAGAGAAGGGGGAGGGATGGTCTCTCTCTCTTTCTCTCTCTCTTTTCCTCCTATCCTTCCTGGTGTAGATGTTTCCCAGCATGTCTTGGCTCCCCCTTTTCCTCCTTTGGCCTTTATCCTTTGCATTTGAATTTTCCATGTTTTTAACCCATATGTATGGTTCCCACTGGACCAGCGTGTCCCTAAGGGCAAGACTTACTGGCTTCTTCCTCTGGGTCTCCCCACAGGGCTCTGCATACAGAAGTTATCAAAACCTGCCGTTGACGGACTGGTCTCTGTTTGTTCTGGTGTGGTATTTTCCATCACAGGCCTACCTATTGCCCAGGGACACAGAGGTAGCTTCCTAACCTTATATGCTTTCCGTGTGCACAGTCTCATAGGAAAATAGGATGAGGGAGACCCAAGTCTGCTTTGCAGAGCTTATCATCTGAAGACTGAGCATACGCACAAGGAAGGTGAAAAAAAGCACCCCAGAAACCTGTTGTGAAGAGGCTGGGGTCTTTACAGCTGCGTGTGATGAGGAAAGGCCCCTTAGAGTCCTGGAGTATGAAACACTGCTGAAGAGCATCCCAGCCAGGAGATGTGACTCTTACCCAAGGGAGCATTTGTTGTATCCTTTCTTCTCTTTGGCTCTGTTTCTCTCTTTAAAGGGGAAATTCTTGCCCATCCCATTCCAATTTGGGGAATGAGATAAAAATAGTGCCAGAGATCGGAGGCGTTTAGAAATACAGCTCCTAGTCTCCGGGTCCACAGCTCCCGCTCATTCCTTGCTGGGAATGACCTGGTCTACTTTGAAGTCAGGCTGAAAGCAGGAACTGTGGCTCAAACAAGTCAGAACTTCCTCTTAAGCTATGGACAGGTCTTATGGTTGCATTGGGTGGAAGTACATCCCTTTCAGGTTTTCTCCAAGGGATAATTCATACCTTGTCTCTGAAATATCTCCAGAGAACAGGCTTTGAGCCATCTCTAATTTTTTCCCCTGAAATCCTCATTGCACTTACAAGTGACTCTTGGCTGTAGAGTACTTGGAACCCAGCTTATTCAGTAACTCCTTATTAATGTGGGCTTTTGGGGATTTTGTAGGTTGGAACATACCTTCTTTTCCTGAAGACAGTGGAATGTGCTCTTTCAGGGCCACTGACTTCCCATAAGAGAGCCGTATTTAATATCTATTTTTACCAGACTGTATGTTCACCTGTCTGAGGGAGCAGAAACTGGGAGGTTAGAGGGATTTCTCTGACTTCAGTCCCAAGCTTCAGATATATACTGGTCACCTGGAAGGCCTTCCCCTACTCTGCCCCTGCTCCATCTACTGCTGCTGTCATGGAGACCATCGTCAGGTAATCTTGGTATTAGAAAAGTTATTTCAGAAGCTCCTAGAGATGGCAAATATTTATTCAGCTCTCAGAGGTGCTGTCATAGAGGGCTTACTCTGAACAGAGCCATTCTGCCAGTAATTGTTGGCAACTGCATGTATGATTCCATGTTTACTAAGGGCCTCTGGGGACTGGGGGGGTGGAAGAGGGGTACTGCTACTTGATTGTCGGGATTTGACCTCCTACAGTCCTTTTGATGGGATGTGGTCCTCTGTCGCTCTGAACGATTTGTAATTTCTTCTCCCATCCCTGTTTGGAAAAGTGATTTCTGTAGTTTGGGAAGAACAGCATCTTTTACATTTCTGTTGCCTGGAAAGGACTGGCCCTCACATTTCTTTCCTCATCACTTTTATCCGTGCATCCAAATTCTGGACTCGCCGACTTCCTACATCCTTAGCTGGGCCTCCCTGTTCCAAGAGGCCACTTTTGTTCTTGGCTGGGCAGTGACCCATAGAACTGACTCAAGCCTCTGAGTGGAGCTTAGACTATCAGGGAGGGGCCTAGAGAAACCTGGTTCTGTCCAAGGTCTCTGTGTGTTACATCATGGCCAGAAACTTGGCCATTCCATAGGCTGATCCTTGTTGCATAAGCATCTTGGTGCAGGGTCCAACAGTCAGGCCTCCTCCCACCTCCTGTACCCATCCTTTCCTCTTCTCCCCTAGAAGGCAGAACTTTACAGAGAGTAATTAGGAGAGGAAGCTTTTCAGCCTGGTCCCCGACTTACCCGTGTCCTATAGTAGGAGGGCTCAGTTTTCAGGAATCTTCAAGGACATGCCATTAGAAGTAGTAACAGGAGATGTTGGGGAGTAGTCCGGTCTTCATAAATTGGGTTGTGCAGTTGCTGAGCTTTTTCACAAAGGGAATAGATTATAATTTAACTGAGGCTCTATGCTAGGTGTTTTCACATATGTTATCTTGTGTAATCCTCAGAGCAACCTTGTGATATTTCTCTCTTTTTTTAAACAAGCAGGGTTTAAAAAAAAAAAATTTTGTGAGAGAGAGAGAGCCGCGCAAGCATGAGTGCGGGAGGGGCAGAGGGAGTGGAAGAGAGAATCTCAAGCAGACTCCCCACTGAGTGCAGAGCCTGATGTGGGGCTCAGTGCCACGACCCGGAGATGATGATCTGAGCTGAAACTGAGTCGGATACCCAACCAGCTGAAAAAACCCAGGCGCCCCTATTTCTGTTTTTCAGATAAGAAAAACCAGGGTTTAGAGAGGCTAAGGAACTCGCCCAAGATGAGCTTAAGGCTAGCAGGTGGGGCGGTGGGGAGGATCCTTCTATCCCGTGCTTGTCAGTGTGCTCATTAGCTACCTGCTGTTTGACCTCTCACATCTCTGTTGATTCATCAGAGACTTCTTTGTTTGAGTAGGAAGTAATATCTAGAATTTTTGGGTGCTGTGCTGCTGCTTGTTCACCTGGGCTGGGCAAGCGGGACATAGCTACTGGAGGAACGGATTCTCCAATCACTGATAGCTATCTTGGGTTAGAGAGGGATACGATTTAAAAAGGGAAAATCCAGCCTGATGTTTTTCCTTCCCTCTCCTTCTCATGTGGGAGCTGGACTAGGTAGTGCTGGGTCTCACAGCTCAGCTTTCATGTGATCTCACAGCTCCTTTTCACAAGTACACAGGTGCTGTCTGTTAGGGCTGAGTGTACTGATCTGACCTAATTTGGAGGCTAGTCAGACCTGATGGGCAGTGAAGTTGTAATACCTTCAAATCTGAATGGCTTTGGGCCTAATAGAGGTCAAAGTTTTGTGGCTGTGGGAGCTCCTTGCCCTAACACAGTTCTCTGTGCCGCCCTAGCTAGACTCCTGGTCGGGGATGGATATAGGCAACCTTAGGATGATGGTGAAGGGAGACACAGGATTATCTTTCATTCCTACACCTCTTTTCCATTGTCCTTATTCATGGGTTCCTCTCAACATTGCGGTAGAACCTCTTCTCAGCAAGACGTTTTGTAATGAACTGTAGGGTTAGGAGGAAGTAAATTGCCTGCCTGTGTCCATTTTGCCAAGCATCACCATCACTGGAAACTGGGAATTGGTTTTCCTTAAATAGTTTTGGGGTTAGTCCTAAAGATAAAATTTTAAAAGACTCAGGAAGTAGTGTAGGTGGTGATAATGGAGAGGCTCACTGATTTAATATGAGATACATTTGTCCATTTCTTCTCAATATTTTGTATTAAATGTTTCTTTGGAACAGGGACCGGTGACTAATAAGATCTCCTTAGAATATTGAGCACATGTCATGTTAAAGTTGGCCTTTGAAACTAGAGTGCCTCTTGGGTGGACTTTATTGCAACTGTCCCCACCTTTGTTTGTCCAGAGGCTCAGGCAGTTTGGCCTTTTGTTCTCCTTTTCTTTCCTCACACTCATTTTTTTAAATTTGTTTTTAACTTTTTGGGGGGACATTTCTTTTTTTGTTTGTTTGTTTTGTTTAAGATTTTATTTATTTGACAGAGCAAGAGAGCCACAAGTAGGGGGAATGGCAGAGGGAGAGGGAGAAGCAGGCTCCCCCTTAGCAGGGAGCCCAACGCAGGGCTCGATCCCAGAATCCTGGGGTCCGGACCCGAGCCAAAGGCAGACGCCCAACTGACTGAGCCACTCAGGCGCCCCCGGGGGACATTTCTAACATAAAAAGCAGGGAGAATAGTACACTTGCCCTGGAACCATCACTTCGCTTCAGTACTTAAGAGTCCATGGCACTCTTGTTTGATCTCCCCCTAGTCTCTGGATTATTTTGAAACAAATTGAAGATAACTCATTTCATCTGCAGATACTTCATATGTATGTCTATGAGGGAAGGATTTTTTTAACATAGCCATGATGTAATACCTAAAAATACTAGTAGTAATTCCTTAATGTAATAAAATATTCATTGTTCAAATTGATTGTCTCATAAGTTCTTTTTATAACTGGTTTATTCAAATCAGTGCTCAGACAAGCACCACATGTTGTATTTGATTGATAGGATTCTTTAATTTTTTTTTTTTTTAAGATTTATTTATCCATTTTAGGGAGAGAGCAGCCGGGGCGGGGGTGGGGGCAGGAAGAGTCTTAAGCAGAGTCCTCACTGAGCATGAAGCCCGAGGCAGGGCTCAATCCCACACCTGAGTTGAAACCAAGAGTTGGGTCCTCAACCAGCTGTGCCACCCAGGCACCCCATTATGTTTCTTTAACTTTTTTTTAAAAAAGATTTTACGTAGAGAGCACAAGTGGGGTTAGGGGCAGAGGGAGAGGGAGAAGAGGGAGAAGCAGACTCTCTGATGAGCAGGGAGCCTGCCACAGGCCTCCATCCCAGGGCCCTGGGATCATGACCTGAGCTGAGGACAGACGCTTAACCCACTGAGCCACCCCGGTGCCTCAATGTTTCTTTAATTTTTAACAGATTTTATTTTATTTATTTTTAAAAGATTTTATTCATTTATTTGTCAGAGAGAGAGAGAGACCGTGCACAAGCAGAGGGAGAGGCAGGCTCCCCGCTGAGCATGGAGCCCAATGCCAGACTCAGTCCCAGGACCCTGGGATCATGACCCAAGCTGAAGGCAGATGCTTAACCGACTGAGCCACCAAGGCATCCCTAACAGCTTTTTATTTTAAAATTATTTCAAGCTTAGAGAAATGTAATACATGGAACTTTCATATACTCTTCACCCAGATTCCCCAGTTACTAACAGTATTTCTCTGTACACACATTGTTTTAAACTTTTGAGAGTAAGTTGCAGCCATGAGGGTTTAAATACTTCATTGTGGGGGCACCTGGGTGGCTCAGTCGGTTAAGTGGCTCCTTTCAGCTGGGGTCATGGTCCCGGGGTCCTGGGATTGAGCCCGACATTGGGCTCCCTGCTCAGCGGGGAGTCTGCTTCTCCCCTGCCTGCTGTTCCCCCTGCTTGTGCTTATTCTCCCCGCCCTTCTGTGTCAAATAAATACATTTTTAAAAAATCTTAAAAAAAAGCAACAACACACCAAACTTCATTGTGTATTTCCTAAGAACAAAGATCTTCAGTTACATAACTGCTGCTGTGTTGTCAAGATTGGAACATTTAACATCAATATGCTACTGTTACAGAGCATACGCAGATTTTACCAGTTGTCCCAATAATGTCCATATAGCAGTCCAGGATCTCCAGGTGAGTTTAGGTGCACTCTCTCTCTTTAACCCGAAGCAGATTGTTAATCCTTCTTTGTTTTTCATGACCTTGGACAGATCAGTTATTTTGTAGGAGATCTCTCAAATTGGGTTGTCTGAAATTTCTTCCGTGATTAGATTGAGATTATTCATTTTTTGGCCAGAAAACCATACATGTGCTGTTAGAGCCTTTTCGGTGCACCCTGTTGAGGTGTGCGTGTCAGGAGTCAGGTTGTCTTCTTATTGGGGATATTAATTTCGATCACTTGGTTAAGGTGGTATCCTCCAGAGTTTCCTGCAGTTATTCTTTTCCCTTTGTGATGGAGTATTTTGAACCCACATGAATATCCTCTTGTGCAGTTTCACCTCTGGTTTAGTAGCCATTGATGATATTTGCCTGAATCATTTTTTGCTCCGGTTGTCCCTTATGCATTTATTAGTTGGCATTCCACTCTAAGGGAGAGCTTTCCCTTCTCCTTTGTGTGTGTACCTGTTAGCATGGATTCTTATTTTATTCAGTGGGTTATAATCTTTTTTTTCCCCCCAGTAAGCTCTACACCCAACATGGGCTTGAATTTATGACCCCGAGATCAAGAGTCACATACTCTAATGACTGAGCCCCCCCCAATGGGGTATAATCTTAAGCCTCTTTTAATACATGGGTTTCCCCCTCCCTGCTTTTTTCCCTTGTGATTTGTATGTGAAAGAATCAGGTTACCTGTCATGGTTTCCACCCTCTGGACTTAGCTGATTATATCCTTGTGTAACTTGTAAACTGGTAGTTAGATCTAGTTTCAAATTTCTTGAAAACTTTTTTGGGGTCAGAAATACTTTGCAAGTGGTGGTGTGACACACTCTGAACTTTTTCTCACCCTTTCACAGAGGTTAGAAAGATGCATGAGCATTGTGACATCGATGACTACTGGTGTCTCAGAGAGGGAGGCCAATGATGCCCTCAATGCTCACGTGAGTATTATGCCCTCCCGCATCCACCCGTGCTGCTTTGGAAGCTTTGAGATGTGATCCAAAAGATAGACGGACTTAAGTGGCTGGGAATTAGGGGCCTAAAGCGAATATCTTGGCTTCCTGAACCAGGCTTCCCAGCTCCTCTCTCTGTCTCACTGTGGGAATCCAGCTCTTGGAGCTTAGGCATATTTAAGTCACAACTTTTAAAAATAACCCTTAGTTCTGTAGTCACTTTTTTTCTTTGCAAGTTATTCTCACATATTTGATCCTTTACGTTTCCTTTTTTTTTTGGAGCAGGGGGGCAGAGGGAGGGAGAGACTCTTAAGCAGGCTCCATGCCCAGTGCAGAGTCCAATGCAGGGACTCTGTCTCACAACCCTGAGATCAGGACCAAATCAAGAGTCAGAGCCAAAATTAGGAGTCTGATGCTTAATCGACAGAGCCAGCCAGGTGCCCCATGATCCTTTATATTTCCTAATCTGTGAGATTGAAAGGATTTTAAATAGTTAGTACATGTAAAGGTCTTAGAGTAATTCCAGGCACATAATAAATGTTTAGTGAGTTCTTTTTTACTAGTAGTTTATTATTTTTATTGTGTCTTCACCTTACAAATACCACAGGTTCAGTGATTTGCCCAAGGTCTTGACTTGATATGTATGCTCATTACCCCGTGAATGGCTCTGTAGTGCTCTCCCTCCTAAGGCTGTTAAGGTCTGGTAAAGGTGGTACTGTTTTGTGTTCTTTGTTTTTGTTTTTTTAAGTTTTCTTTTCCCTATAAAGATTTATTTATTTATTTTGAGAGAGAAAGAGAGCGTGCACACATATGAGTGGGGGGAGGGGCAGAGGGAGAGAATTTTTCAAGCAGACTCCCCCCTGAGCGTGGAGCCTGATGCGGCTTCATTTCAGGACCCATGAGATTGTGACCTGAGCCAAAACCAAGAGTGGGATGCTCAACTGACTGAGCCACCCAGGCGCCCTTGAAGATTTTATTTTTTTAATTTTTAAAAAGATTTTTATTTATTTGTCAGAGAGAGAAAGAGTGAGCGCACAAGCAGGGGAGCAGCAGGCAGAGGGAGAGGGAGAAGCAGGCTCCCCAATGAGCAGAGAGCCTGATGCGGGGCTTGATCCCGGGACCCTGGATAGTGACCTGAGCTGAAAGCAGATGCTTCACTGACTTAACCACCCAGGCGTCCCCCAAAGATTTTATTTTTAAGTAATCTCTACACCCAATGTGGAGATCGGACCCACAACCCCAAGATCAAGAGTTGCACACTCCACTGACTTAGCCAGCCAGGTGCCCCTTTTTTTTCCATTTTAAACACTCTTTAGGTCCAAACANTCTTTCGCACCTGGGTGGCTCAGTTGGCTGGGCGGCTGCCCTTGGCTCAGGTCGTGATCCCTGGGTCCTGGGAGCGAGTTTCTCATCGGGCTCCCTGCTCCCCAGGAGCCTGCTTCTCCCTCTCCCTCTGCCTGTCGCTCCCCCTGCTTGTGCTCGCTCTCTCTGTCAAATAAATAAAATATTAAAAATAAATAAATAAACACTCTTTATATTTTCTGCTTCTGGCCTGCATCAAGCCTTGGAGAAAACAGTACGGTCTCTTGTTTCCCTCCACCTCTCTCCTGAAACAGATGCTTCATCACTTTCAGGAGAAGAAGGAAATCATCAGATAGAAGAGTTTATGATTGTCCTTTGCAGGTTATTCAGGAGTCCCCAGTTTTCTGGGAGAAACTGTACTCAAGAACTTTCCTCCTGGGAATGACAACTAATTTTTTCCTTCCTTATGTCCCAGGTATGCAAAGGGCCCCCCCAGCATGAGGAAATCTGCCTGGGCCTATTTACCCTTGTCCTTACTGAACCTGCCCAAGCCCAGAAGGTAAGACTCCCTGCTCTGGACCCACAAACTCTCCTCAGATAGTCTGAAGATACGGTGGAACTCAGGTGTTAGCTGGCATAGTGCCAAACCCGTTGACCAGAACTGGATCACCTTGTTGTCCAGATATGCTTAAAACTCCCTTTTTACTCCCAATGAATTGGTCATTCTCTGACTCAGATCCTTTCTCTATCTAGATTCTGAACCTAAAGGGCAAGAAAAGCATTTGTGGGAACGGAAAAGCATTTGAAGAGTTGTACATTGTAGATTGATGGGTCAAGGTTGTGAGAGTCGGGATTTAATCCAGAGAAGAGAAGAGAACAAGTACAACCAAGTCCATGACCTGTAGTTTGCAGGTTCTGTCACTGGCAAGTGAATAGAAAATAGGCCTAACGTTGTAGCGCGTAGGATTTAACAGCTTAATGCTGATGACTGATGCAGCAATAGTGTAGTGACCAAAAGAACCCTGGAACCCACTGGAGCCAGACTTGCTCAGGAATACTGTATCAGAACTAGTCTGGGGTCTTCACAGCCGGGAGAGTGTCCTTTATGTGGAATGGTTAAAATCCCTCACTCCTTGTGAGGGATCGGGAAGGGTGATCTCTTTGGATTCTGCTCTTTCCGTACTAAAGCAGCAAACTTCTGTCTTTTGCCTCTCCAGATTTCCCTTTTCCAGCAGTTCTGTGTCCTTGGAGTCTTGGGGTGATGGTTTAGAAGTATATGTCTGTTTTCTGGCATTAACTCTATGACACTAACAGAGAGGAGCTTGGAGTGGGGAAATTCAGTATTCTTACTGGTCCTTCCTTGAACAAGTATGGAAGGAAACACATGCTGGGTGCCCAGCTCTGTGTTGGGCTCTATGCATACAAGATCTCATTTAATCCTCTCAAAATGTTGATGGCTTTGTCCCCTCTTTCCAAACTGCTCCCAGTTTACCTATAAGATAACTGGAGGTCAGAGACATTATCATTTGTTCAAGGAGAACCAAAGAAAATCATCCCCAGGGACGAGGACAGGATGCCCATGCCCCCTGGCATAGCTTGAATTAACCTTGGGAAGGATCTGTGGGCACGGCAACCTGACGTGTTTGTACTCCTCTGATGCCAACTGGAGTAGTGTCCAGGTTGAGGGTAGGTGGTAGAGCAGCAGGTATTCGCAGGTCCTTGGTGTCCCAGGCCATTTCTGGGCTGGGACCTTGTTGAGTTAACTTGGCATTTCATTTTCATACTGGATTTATCACCGAGATCCTTGAAGACAAATGAACGTCTCCAATTTGGTGCTGTTAAACAGCAATATGACCCAGTCTAGCCACTCCATTTAAAAGAAATTGTTGGCAAAGACGGGTGGAGGGGTTGGGATTAAGGTTTCGTTTTCTCTTGTGTAGGTTTTTAGAAATACAGTTAAAATCGTGTGTAGTCACTTCAGTGCAGATTTGTCCAGTCTGCTGGCTTCGTTTGTTTCAGGTGGGATCTGAATCAGCTAGTAAATCAGTAAACCTCGTGAAGGGGGCAGGGTATGTGTGGTATTTCTAGGTCTTGTCTAGCCTGGCAGTGAAAGGCCGTAGCATTCTGTATTGTAAATGCTTATTAAGTCATGAATTTGGCCATCCAGACATGGCAAGGGACTAGAGCACTTTGTTTTTTTGCCCTGGGACAGCCCCATTAGGGTGGCCCAGGCCCATGCTTTGGACCTCATAGCTGGTTGACAGCTGCACCAGGATTGTATTCACATGCTAGCTGTTTCCAAGTGAATCCCCTCCCTGGAGTGTATGAGGCTGACGGGCCCCTGTCAGGGCTCTTAAGACAAAGCAGTGGAGTCGGGGGGTGGAAGACAACTGAGGGTTAAGCCACGGAGGAGCTGGCATTGAGAGACTTCGAGCCAGGTCAGAGTATGAGGAGAATTAGGGACATGTCTCTGAGGTGCTTTGATCCTTCTTCCTGAAGGGGTGATTATCTTGTGAAACCCTTCTGTCCTGCAGAAGTTTCAGGTAGGAGTTTACTGGTGAGGACTGATTCTGATGCATTGTTTTAGGCTTCAGCTTAAAACAGGGGGAGTGTTTTCTAAGGGTTTGTTTGGGGTTGATTCTGTCTCTAGACCAGAAACCTCAGAATGGAGGGGAGATCTGGTTCCTAGATCTTCTCAGGCCGAGAGGTGGGAGCAGGGGTGGTGGAGAGGGTGGTAGTGGGAACAGTCTTCGCACGTTACAAACCTGCGCTGGGAAAGCAGGAGCTAGAGAGCCTCAGTCTGTGCTGCCGGCAGGTTCAGACGTCAGGCCCAGCTCCCTGGGGCTTCTTGGTGCAGTGAGAGCGGGCTGAACGAGTGCACACGGTGACGGACAGAGCAGGAGGGGTTTTGGTGGATGAGCGGAGTGTGCGTGGGGTGGGTTTTGTTCTGGTTGTACCTTCTTAACCTTTATCTGCCATCCTGGCAGCTCTTAAGTTTATAGTTTTTGAGTTTGTTTATTTCCTATTTGATGTCTGAGCTGAGTAGCTGGGAGCAGGCCGGTTTGGGGGACTGTGGGGCTGTAGGAGGCTAGGTGGGCAGGCTCCAGCAGTTAGTAGATAGAGGTGATAGTAAAAGGTCTACCATCAGTGAGAAGGTTCCTTTTCATCGAAGAGTCAGGGACCCAGGCCTTGGCAGTGATTGATCATGAGGTTAGGCCCAGGCTGGAGTACCGCCACTGCTAGCAGTTGGGGCAGAAGCACTACCTCCCTGCCGTCCGGCCACCTTTCCTTCCTTTTGAGACTCTCTGCTTCTCTTCTGTGTTCCCCACTGAGTTTTGTTTTTGTTTTCCGCAACTGCTTCTCTTTCAAGCCAGTCAGAAAACTGGCACGGACGTTGGTGAGATAACTGGCAGCATCAAGATGGGGTGCTCTGGTGCTCCCTGCACGTGTTAGCAGCAGTGTGGTTGATAAGGTCCCACATGGCACGTAGAATTAGGCAGACAGTCTCTGCTTTCTTCCTCTGTCCCCTGTGTCTCCTGAGAGACTTGTCCTCCTTCCCTGCCCTGGGTCTGTTGTGCATTTCTGCTTTTGATTGAACAGACAGGGCTCCTTTCTGGTGAGTCTGGTCTCTGTCTTTGTCCTGACATCGATTTTCCTTCTGCTTCTGCCTCCCTCCTCTTCTCTGCCCATCCTCTCAGTCATACTTCCAGGGGAGGCTCCCGGGCTGAGCCGCCATGTACTGACTGGCTTACTGTCAGTGCTTCACGGGCACCCTTGTACCTTCCTCATTCCCTTGCTTGTACTTTGTGCTCTCAAATGGAGTCAGAGGATAATCAGATCCAGATCCTCCTTTGGGTATGAAGAGTTCATGGCACGGGAGGGATCTCTAAGGGCTAGTGTTTTTATTAGATCATTCATTTGACTTAGGGCAGTAGAGGCAAGAGGAAGTAACAGTAGTTAAACTCTCAGGAGTCCCTCCTTAACACCGAGGCCAGAGAGTAGGAGCATGTCTCTTCTGAACACTTAGGACGAAAGCGCTCAGGAATATGATCGTCTCAGAGCCACCTTCAGTCCCCATCTCCCTCCCCGGCAGCCTCTTCTCCTTGTAGCTATTTCTAGCACTGGTAAAGAGGTGTTAAGAGCATGGGATCTAGAATGGGACTGCCTGGACTTGGATTCTGGTTCTTCCTCTGTCTCTTCAGTGACCTGGGACAAGTTACTTTACCTTCTTACACCTGTTCCTTCATGTGTAGGAATAAAGATAATAATTACCGGTACCTATTTCAGAGGGTTGTTGCGGGATTCAAATGCAGCCATATGTATAATGGTGCACAACACAATGCGTTTTAGCTTAGCATAAGTGCTACCATTGTTGATGCCACTGGCTTTCCGAGGTGGTGGGGTGATACCCACCTAATTTTTACCCTTTGTGCTGAGACCCTGACATCATGGAGCTCAGCAGGCCAGTGAGGCCTCCCAAGGCATTCCTCCAGGAGTCTAGTCTCTAGAGAGCCAGGGTGAGAACACTCTCAGGGGAAGATTGGCATGCCCTCCATCGCCTCTCCCAGGGTTGGGTATGCTTAAGGACCCCTCCTTTTTGAGTGCTTGGCAGAAGCAAAGGGCAGCCCAGAGAAAAGAAGAATGATGTTTAGTTAAGGAAGTTCAGTTTTGTCCTGTCCCTTCTTTCTGGGGCCCTGGTCCCTTATCCCCTTCCCTAACACTCCTAGCCCTTTGCTTCATCTGGCTGAGTCAATACAGGTCTAAAAAGCTCTTTGGGGTCCTTTCTAGTCTGTTCAACCAGACCCAATCTGCAGTGACCTTTCCCCAGCAGATGAAAAGCAGATGGCCTCCACCTGGTTTTGCTCAGCTTGTGGCATGAAACAGTGGGACAGTTTTTAAGAAGGGAGGTAGGGGACAAGGAGCCTTTCTTAGGCTTTTCTGCCTTAGCGAGTAGCTCCATTCCTTCTCCCCACCGTGTGTGACAGGGCCAGGGATGGGTTTGGAATGGAGGAGCCCTGTGGAAGACAGCATCCAGAGTGGAAGGTCTTTCATTGCCACTTGAATCCCATGGGTGGAATTTAAGGGGAAGAGGGGAGCCTGTCCTCAGCTGGCTGCTCACAACCCTTGCTTCTCGCAGTGTTACCGGGACTTGGCGCTGGTGAGTCGTGATGGCATGAATATTGTCCTGAATAAGATCAACCAGATACTCATGGAGAAGTACCTAAAGTTGCAGGATACCTGCCGTACTCAGGTAAGGCCAGGAAAAGAGAGATCCAGCTCAGAGACATAGTAGATGATGGACTCTCTTTCCTAAAGGGAAGGGAAGGAGAAATCGGGGGTAACACACCCCTACGTTTGTACACCTAAACTATAATGTGGTTGGATTCACCCCTTCCTCAGATTTAGAGGCCCTTCCCTTTATCTGTCTTTTCTTCTCTCTTTTAGTTGGTGTGGTTGGTACGGGAACTAGTGAAGAGTGGGGTTCTGGGAGCCGATGGTGTTTGCATGACATTCATGAAGCAGATTGCTGGTAAGTTTGATGGCAAGAGCATAAAGAGGAAGGGAGAAGAGGCCAAAGGCTAGATGCGGGCAATGGAGAAGGATTAAGTGCCTGGGGGTCTCCATTCCTGGGTTGTCTCAAGTCTTTCCTCTGAGACAGGCCTCTTCTGGCAGAAAGAAATGGAAAAGTCCCATGGGGTCTTTTAGAGCAATACGTCTGCCTTGCTTTCCTTCCTGCCAAACTCAGGGCCTGACGTAGAATAGTTGGCCTGTTTTAGCTAGTCCTCACTCTGGGGTTTCATGGCATGTTGGATCTGGAAGGACCTGGAAGGACTGGGAAGAGAAGTGAGGGCAGATAATTTGTTCCCATCACATTATGCTTTCAGAAACCCAGATATCTTCCTGGGCTCCACCCCCGTGTTCTGAACACTTGCTTCCAAATATTTATGACATCTGATGGGAACCAGTTTGAGGGAGGAGCTGTGTCACAGAAGAGACCCTGACATTTAGGTTTTGTTATCTCCTTGGCATCAGTGACATCTGTCTGAGCCACTAAATATCCAAGAGGCCTGCCTGTGCTACCTCTTCTCCTGAGATCACGTGTGTTTGTGTAAGACTGACTCTGCTTCTTTGTCTCACCATTCCCATTGGTTCTTTGCTTCCTCTTTGGGAATTTCTGTAACACTGGTGCTCCTGTGTTGATGTGCGTGAACCTTACTCTGTGTGATATCTGACTATGTGAACATTGACTGTTTAAATTAGGGCCGGAGCAGGCATAATGTTGTGCCGGCTCTTTTACCTCCTGGCAGCTCCTTCCCAGTTTGGTCCTCAGTCTCCTCTTCTCATCCTCAGACTTTGGTCTGCCATCACCACAAGTTACTTCTGCCCAGGAAGTTCCATAGCAAGCACGAAAGACCATGGTACCTGGAAGCAAGAAGCCCTTGCCCGTCATGAGCCTGACTTGGGACTTGGGATACTGTAGTGCTGCAGTGCCACTGTCCCTGATGACCTGCACGTCGGGCCCTATTTGAGATGCCACCCTTTCTTCCCGCCAGGGGCTCTTCATGTCTCTGTCTCACACATTCCCTTTCAAGGGTCAGAATATTCCTACTACAACCCCCAGTCTATGGAAAGACCCCCAGCTCTGCTTTCTGGAAAAGTCTAGAACTTCCCTTCCTTTCTCTGAGGACACAAAGGGGAAACTTTAAAGCCTGACTGAACAGAAGGCAGTTTTTCCAACACTCAGAACCTCCATGACAGGATAGCAGTTAGGGATGAGAAGCAGGGTGGGTGAAGAAATGTGTTGGGTTAGCTGAGTCACTGATCAGAACCATTCTCATTCTGTTTTCTCCCCTTTGAAATCAGGTGGAGATGTTACTGCAAAAAATATCTGGTTGGCAGAGAGTGTCCTGGATATCCTGACGGAGCAGAGGTAGAGTCTGCCATGACAGGAGCAAGTGTGGGTGTTGGGGTTTGAGGACTGATAGGTGGTCTGAGAACACCTGGGGTTAGAACGGGTGAGGTGGGGGAGGGAGAGGCAAGTGAAGGAATTAACGCCATGGTCTGGCCCAGAGGGATGAAGGGGTGGGAAAGAAGGTCTTTGCTAAAATATTTCAGAGCCCAGGAAAAACTGGTTTCATCTGATAAGGGTTTATTTTTGATCCAGACCTCCTTGGAATGTTTATCTTTGGGGGGAGATGGGGGAGAATGAGCTCAGCAGAGTGGGGCCAGCCAACCGCCCCGGCCTGTCAGGTGCCCCTTTTCTCCCTTCGGAGGCTCTCCACCCAAACCGTGCTCTCCTGAAGTGGCGGGGGGAGCGGGGGCAGCGGGGGGAGGTGGAGGACACAGGCCTGGGAATACGGCTCAAACTTGAGGGCTGGGAGGCTGCAGTGGTAGAAGGCGTAAGGGGCACATTGGGCTTCTGGCTACTTCTTTACTTTCCCGTCAAGGTAAAGGACCAGAAGTTTTATGAGGGCTGTGCCACGTCTGCACTTGTTTGGGGTGAGGCCTTCTCTTGGACCAGTGGCCTTGCACTTCCATTGCTTGACTTCTGCGTCTCTTTCTGTGCGAGGCCACCGCAGGAGTCAGATGATTGAAAGGGCTCATAGTGTCCATATTTCCTGTGGTTCAGAAGGACAGACCACCTCCCTTGTTCACACTTGTTCTGGTCCCGGGCCAAGCTGAGGGCTGGGTCAGGTGCCTCGCAGCGCCACCTAGTGCCCCGGGCACGGCTTGCGGCTGGGGCTGTGACCCTTCTTGCGCTGGTGCCACCGCACAGCCCGTGAGTTCCCAGCTGTGTCTTGCTGGGTCTCTGCCTTTCTGGTGCCCTGGGTTGATGGTTTCACTTTCTCTTTCTCTTCATTATCGCATCCCAGGATTCAGATACATTCATCACCTCTGTTCACAATCTTCCTGAAAACATTTTTCTCATTTTGTTTCTGGTGCCAAATACCTCCTGTTCCTGTGCTGTAGAGCTGAATTTTCCTCATTTGGGGAGTTAGAGCAGTCTCTGTATACATGTGTCAGATAACTGCCCTACGTTTTCTCCTGCCCTCCAGAAACTCAAATCCTTTGGTGCAAGTGAGTCCCTGGATGTTTAAGACTATCTTCTACAGCCTCTCTCTCTCTCCCCCCTCCCAAGTGTTTCTAGGGCCTGGAATTAACAGGGAGCGGGGAGGGGGGGGCTTCCCCAGTGTCCTTGGCTACTGTGTTCATTCTGTGAAAGGAAAAGACCAGAGTCTTTTAATTAGGTGGCTTGAGCACTTTTCCGGAATCAGGATGTTGCCTGGTTGGATTAATTAAACTCGGCTTATTCCTCTGGTTCCTTGCTTTCCAGCAGGGGTGCCAAAGCCCTTAGAACCACTTGCTTGGGGGACATAGCTCCCCACTTTGGCACTTTGAAGCAGCATTTGAGTTTTTGTCATCTCTTCACTATCTTGTTAGCTTTATTTTTATTTATTTTTTTAAAAGATTTTATTTATTTATTTATTTGAGATAAAGGGCACAAGAGCAGAGGGAGAAGCCGGCTCCCCGCTGAGCAGGGAGTGGATGTAGGGCTTGAACCCAGGACCCCGGGATCATGACCTGAGCCAAAGGCAGGCACTTAACTGACTGAGCCACCCAGGTGCCCCTTAGCTTTATTTATTTATTTATTATTTTATTTTTTTTAGAGATTTTATTTATTTATTTGACAGAGAGAGACAGCGAGAGAGGGAACACCAGCAAGGGGAGTGTGAGAGGGAGAAGCAGGCTTCCCGCTGAGCAGGGAGCCCGATGTGGGGCTCTGGGATCCTGACCTGAGCCGAAGGCAGACGCTTAACGAACTGAGCCACCCAGGCACCCCAACTATTTGTATTTCTTATTTTATTATATTTATTTTATTTTTGAAAAGTTTTTATTTATTTGACAGAAATGGAGAGAGAGAGAGTGCACAAGCAGGGGGAGTGGCGGGCAGCGTGGTTCCCACTGAGCAGGGAGCCCGACTCGGAATCATGACCTGAGCCGAAGGCAGACATTTAACTGACTGAGCCACCCAGGAGCCCCTATTTTTTAAAAAGATTATTTATTTATTTATGTATTTGTGTATTTATTTGACAGAGAGCAAACACAAACAGGGGGAGCAGCAGGCAGAAGGAGAGGGAGAGGCAGGCTCCACAGGCTTTCCGAGAAGCAGGAAGCCCGATGTGGGGCTCGATCCCAGGACCCCAGGATCGTGATCTGAGCCGAAAGCAGACGCTCAACCGACTGAGCCACCCAGGCGCCCCCTTTTATTTTATTTTTTAAGTAAGCTCTACACCCAACGTGGGTCTTGAACTTAAAACCCTGAGATCAAGAGTGGCACGTGCTTCCAACTGAGCCAGCCAGGCACCCCCTCTACTCTTCTTTTTTTTTCAAATGGTTTTATTTTTTTAAAGATTTTATTTATTTATTAGAGGGAACACACGTGCACATGAGAAAGCACGAGCAGGGTAGAGAGAGAAGGAGAAGCAGACTCCCCACTGAGCAGGGAGCCCGACGTGGGGCTCGATTTCAGGAACTCCGGGATCATGACTTGAGCCGAAGGCAGACGCCCAACCTACTGAACCACCCAGGCGCCCCCCCTCCGCCCACCTTCTACTCTTTTTAAAACAGCAGAGAACACACAGTTCATTCATTATCCCCTTTTCTCCCAGGAAAGTTCTAAAACTTCTGGGAAAATAAGGTTGCCATCCAAAATCATGTTCTTCTCTTCAGACTGTGATTTAGGGCAAGTACCTCATTGTCTGGGAGTGGGAGCAGTGGCCAGAGAGCGAGCCAGGGAAAGGCATATAGCATGGTGGGCCACTAACGGTAGGCACGATGGAAGGGCTGACACAGTGTGTCCTAAAACCTCCAGGGTCCTCAGAGGGTCTTAACCCCTGACAGACCTCATTCCACGCTGTTGGAACTGCTGACTTAGGGTTGCCTCGAGAACCTCTTTCCCCCATTCTCTGAGCTGGAGAGGAGCTATGGTGTATTCTCTGTCCCTAGTACTTCACGTGGTGCTTGGCACATGGTAGGCACTCAATAAATGTTTGAATAGTGAACCAACGAACAGTTACTTTATTGGAAGCTAAGTAGTTATGTAGAAAAGAGAGATTGCTTTCATTCAGTGCTTATCTTTATTGGGCGCCTGGTAGAGCAGAAGGAAGTGGTTGCTACCTTAGCTGACTGACAGTCCAAGATAGGTAATGAGCAGGCAGTCAAGGAATCAAAGCCCCTCCTCCCAGTGCTAATAGTCAGACATTGCTGAGGCCCCAGAGCCACGTGTGGGAGCGAACTGGGAGAGTGAGCCGGCCTGGACGGAGCGCAGGTGCCAGGTGCCCACCCTCCCCCACGCCCTTCCGCAGGGAGTGGGTGCTGAAGAGCAGCATCCTCATTGCCATGGCTGTTTACACATACCTCCGCCTCATCGTCGACCACCACGGGACTGCCCAGCTCCAGGCCCTGCGGCAGAAGGAGGTGGACTTCTGCATGTCACTGCTCCGGGAACGGGTGAGGATGAAAACGGTGTGGGCAAATGAAACCCGGGATGGGACACCTGTGTACGTTTTGTGAGGTGACCTAGGCCAAGCGATGTCATTTTGGAGAGAGAGCGGTGGCTCAAGGCCTGGTGTTTTTTCATCATTCTGAGACAGGAAGGGGGAGGCGGGAAGTCCGTGCAGAGTAGCCCTGGCTCCTAGAAGTGGTGCTGCCTGTTGCTTCATAGACACTGTGGCTCACCACAGACGTAAGCTGCCACCATTCTGTCATCTTCCCCACCTTCCCACCTGGGTGATGGCTGTGGTCCAGTGGGACTGTGAATTGTCTACTGTCACATCTCCCGAGAGAGATCTCAGAGCTCTGGTCTCTGCTGTGGTAGCCACTCCCCATATGTGGCAATTTAAATTAAAGTTAATTAAAATCAAAGTTTAATAATTCCGTTAGTTGACTTAGCCGCATTTCAAGTGCTCATTAGCCACGTGTGGCTAATGGTTATTCTTTTGGACAGCACAGAGATGGAGAGCATTTCCATTATCACAGATTCAGATTGTTCTGTTGGACCAGGGGGGTTGGAGAAAGGTATCTGGGGCACAGCTTGCCAGTCCTGTCCTTTTGGAATGGTTTCTCTCGATCTGGGTCACAACCATTCTGGGAGGGGAGGGGAATAGATTCACGTGGAAGTCAGCAGGGCTTCAGTAGTTTCCAATAACCTGTCCTCCTGAAGTCAATCCCCGGCTTCCAGCTCTCTTCCCCTTTGGCTCTGGAAGAACCCTTCTTGTTCCTTGGACCCTCTTTCCTTCCTTCCTTAGAACAAGCTGCTCCTTAGTCCTCCCTGCAGCAGGTAAACAGTCTATGTCTTTCTTCTCTCTCCTGTCCCTCCTCCCCTCATCAAGTTCATGGACTGTTTGATGATTGGCCGGGACCTCGTAAGACTACTTCAGAATGTTGCTAGGATACCAGAATTTGAACTGCTTTGGAAAGATATTATCCATAACCCTCAGGCCTTAAGTCCTCAGTTCACAGGTAAGTAAGGACCAGGACATCCTGCCCTTGGGAGTTGGGAGGTCAGTGTATGTGTGCTGAGTGAATCCAGAGGTAGAGGCTGGAGGGTAGGAAGCTTGGCACAGGGCAGGCTCTGCCAAGTACAGCTGACTGTGGGAGTGGCAGAGGTATGGAATAATTCATGTGGTTCCCAGACAGCCCCTGCTTGGCAGACTCCAGCTGCCATCGCTCCTAAGAGAAACTGAGGCAGAGCTGTGATCATCTTCCTCCTCCCCCTGCAGCTCTTTTGCTCGGGAGGTGAGCTGATGACCAGCTTCCAGCCTCACTGGGTCCATCAGGGAGTCAGAGGTCAGCTCGTGAGACTGAGTCAGCAGAGGGGCTGGGGTTAGCCTTGTAAGACGATGCCTCTCCCTGGGAGCAGTCTTGCCTCTGAATTCCAAGGATCCAGTGTAGCCAAAATTATCTTCAGGGAAGGGAGTCTCTGTGTGCCTCTCCCTGACAAGGTCGTTTTGATAGCTGTCTCCCCTTCCCCGGGTCCCCACCCCACCTCCAGCACGCATGTGTGTTTATGTAGATTGCGTGTGTGCATGTCCATGGGTGTGCACACGGAAACAGTTGTCTAGGCCCTGGAGAGTCAGGAAGGAGAGGAAAGTCCTGGTTCTCCCTTATATCCTTTTGCTCTTATATTGAACATGTGTTGAGTTGTTTTGAGTGCTTACTGTGTGCTAGACACATGTATGTTAACTCATTTAATCCTCAGGACAACCCTGTAAGATGGATATTTTACTTTCCACATTTACAGATAAAGAAAATGAGGTTCAAGGAGATTAAGTAATTTGCCCAAGGCCACACAGCTAGTGAGTGTCAGAGGCAGGATTTGGATCCAGGTCTGTCTGACTCCAGAGCCCGTGCCTATACCACAGCACCACAATGATCCCAGGACCCAGGGATGGGACCGTCAGGAGCAGGAAGAGAGGCTAGGGTTTCCCCTGTTTTCCCCTAACTTTCCCACATGTTGCCAACCGGAATAATGTGAGTAGGGGGCTCTGGATGGCCAGGAGCAGAAGAGAAGTAATCTGTCTGGGTCCTGGGGATGGTGGTTGGTTGGAGCAGAACATGCAGATGCTGGTTAGAACCCTTGCTTGTATCTGTGCTTGACCTCTCTTGGTCTTGTCTTAGAATTTCCCCAAAAGCAAGACCACTGGCCATCAGAATTTGGCCCAGGTTCCCCACCTGCCTTCTCTCCTTCTGGTCCTCAGGCTTCTCTCTTTTCTTTTCCCTTACACACTTGGTTCAGGTATCCTGCAGCTGCTTCAGTCAAGAACATCCCGAAAGTTCCTAGCATGTCGTCTAACCCCAGACATGGAGACTAAACTCCTCTTCATGACCTCCCGGGTAAGCTAACCTTTTGCAGCAGGAACAGAAGCTGCAGGTTGGCTGGGCTTCTTCCTCCAGCCTGCAGATACCTTACCACTGAGTGCTGACTGGCAGAGTGGTGGTCAGGTGGGTACCCAGTCTACCTGGCATTGGGCAGGGTGCTACGAGCTGGGAAGACAGGGCTAGTAGAAGAGGTGCATCCAGTTGGAGCTCTTGCGAAACTTGCAGTCTGTCTAAAACAGTCGTTAAACCAGTAGTTATACACAAATAATGTAATTTACAAGTGTGAAATGTGCTGTAAGAGGGCAGAGTGAGGGTTCATTCTTGGAAACGCAGTGTTCCTCTGGCTGCATGTGAGTTCTCAGGAGGAGAGCTACGGCCTGTTGGTCTCCAGACATGGCTGAGTTGTAGCAGAATTGCTTGAACAATGTGTTAAAAATACATCTTCCTGGACCCTAGTCTCCCAGATAATCTGATTGAGGAATCTGTGTTTTCAACAGAGTTTTCAGGCAACAGCTCCTCTACAGCCAGTCTGGGGTTGGGAAGCCACTGGCCTAGTCCACTTTTCATTTTCCTGAGTCATCCAGGAGAGGCGTCCAGATCTGTGCCACCCCATGTGAAAGCCACTAGCCATGGTTGCAACTGAAATTAGTAAAAGCTAGGGGCACCTGGCTGGCCCAGTCTGCGGGGAGTGTGACTCTTGATCTCGGGGTCGTGAGTTTAAGCCCCACGTTGGGTGTAGAGATGACTTAACAAAATCTTCAAAAAAAAATTGTGGGAGGGGACTCCTGGGTGGGTCCGTTGGTAAAGCTTCTGCCTTTGGCTCGTGTCATGATCCCAGGGTCCTGGGATCGAGTCCCATATCTGGCTCCTTGCGCACTGGGGAGCCTGCTTCTCCCTCTGCCTCTCTCCTTGCTCGTGCTCTCTCTCTGACAAATGAATAAAATCTTTAAAAAAACTTTTTTAAATAAATAAATTAGTTAAAGCTAGGTAAAATTAAAAATTCAGTATCTCATTGCATTAGCTACATTTTAAGTGCTCAGTAGGCACCATCATTGCAGAAAGTTCTACTGGACAGTGTTGGTCTAGATGTGTCTTTGAGAGAGAGTGCACGCGTGAGAGAGAGCACGAGCAGGGGGAGGGGCAGAGGGAGAGGCAGACTCCCTGCTGAGCAGGGAGCCTGACCCGGCTCCATCCTGGGGCTCCGGGATCATGACCTGAGCCAAAGGCAGGCGCTTAACCGACTGAGCCACCCAGGCACCCCTGTATCTTTCTTTTTATTCCTTCTACTCTCTGTTTTGGTTGAATCTGGGGAGTAGAAGAGGAGAACACCGGATCTCTCCTCTTACTCAGTGTTGCTACTGTACCACTTTAGAGTGTGACTGGGGGAAGGAGTTGCTGCAAGAAGATGTGGAGATTCTGTGTACCTGGGACAGTGACCCCGTAGGTCACCGAGCGTCAGAAAGCTCTCCGTCAGTGCCAAGTGGCAAACAGGCTCCATTCTTGTTCTCGAGCAACACTCCTTGTCGGCCGCAAGGGGCTCGAGAAGATAAAAAAAGATGATGCTTAGAACTGGAGCCTCGGTGACCAGAACAGGAGAAAGGAGACAAAAATGGGCTGTAATCACTGTTGGGGCAAATGTTTAGGACAGGAGGTGGGTGCCAGGAGTGAAGGCACCCCGGCACAAGAGGTGAGTCCGGAAGAGTCTCGGCGCTTTTTTCAGTCAAGGAAGATTTAAATCAGGAAGTCTTCCTAAAGGAGGAGAACTCGAGAAGAAAGTGAGTTAATGAATGAATGGAGGGAAGAGATTGAGGTCTGGGTCAGGCCTGGTGTTGAATGGTGCTCATTTTCCTCTGCCCAGAGACTCCGCCCTTCCTTCCGCCTTTCTCTCCAACGCCCCCTTCCTCCAGGTGCGGTTTGGTCAACAAAAGCGTTACCAGGATTGGTTCCAGCGCCAGTACCTGTCAACCCCGGACAGTCAGTCCCTGCGGTGTGATCTCATTCGCTACATCTGTGGGGTTGTCCACCCTTCTAACGAAGTGCTGAGTTCAGATATCTTGCCCCGGTGGGCCATCATTGGCTGGCTTCTGACAACATGCACGGTGAGGGGCTGGGCTGTGGGGCAGAGGCGCTCAGGTGGTGAAGGATCCTCTTCCCTTGGGTTTCCCCTGTTTGCATGCTTCTTCCTGACTGTGGGCTTCCTGACCCCAACGGGCCGTTCCTTCACTTTCTTCCTGCTGAATGTCTCCTCCGCCTTCGTCCCGTGTCCATCTGTGTCTCTCCAAGTGGACTGCGCTCATTATTTCCCTTCAGGCTTTGGGGTTGAACAGGTCCATCTCTGCCTTTACTGCCGACCCTCAAGTCCAGATATCTCAGGCCTCCCTGTCTTTCCTTTTAGCTCCCGGAACCATGTATGGTTATTCTTCTGAATGGATCCTCCCTTAGATTCAGGGCTTGTGTTCCTTAGACCCTCACTTGGCAGCCTTTTGGCATCAGCTTTGGATACTAATGCAAACATAGGGCTCCATAGCGTAGCCATGTCTTTCCCAGCATTCTTCTCCCTGTCGCTTGGGTGGGAAACTCCAAATTGTCTGCTCTCTGGCCTCTACTTGCCTTTTGACGTCCCCTGTGTGACTGGGTCCTTGGAATGTGCTGATTCAAACACAAGGACAGGCTGTTCCTAGGGGGTCTTGCAGTCAAAAATGTGCCTGGGGAGCCCAGCAAGGGCAGCCTGGGGGCTGGTCTGAGTGTGTGTCAGCTAGGTCCCTGGCTCCTTTTCTAGGATCAGGGATGTGTTCTTCTGGATGTATGAGAGCCCAGGTCAATCCCTGGCCCCTTGGTTGGTGAGAAGATGGCCACTTGTACTCATATGCAGACTTATATGCCCTTCACCCCGGGGGGGGGGGGTCCACCTGTCTCACTAGGAACTGAATTTATTTCATAGATGGGCAGTTGTGTGGGCCCTGGAGTCTGCCTTGGGCTTCTGAAGGGAAGGGAGCTGGTTGATGAAACCCGCCCTCCTTTCTCATCTCTCTTCTAGTCAAATGTCGCTGCCTCCAATGCCAAGCTGGCTTTGTTTTACGACTGGCTGTTCTTTAGCCCAGACAAGGATAGCATTATGAACATAGGTACGTAACCGGGACCGGGCAACACCACCCCCGTCTCCCAAGCCCCTGCCTAGCCTCGGTGACAGTGGTCATAAATCTCAGGGCAGCGTGGGGGAAGGCAGCGTATCTAGTAGCAATTCCATTGTTCCTCACCAGTGCTCCCTTGATGTAGAAGGAAGATTGTTTTTGTGAGGCCAAGCGCTCACTCCCTCCCCTTTGCCCTAGAAGCTTATGCTTGGGCTTCCGGTGGGGAGGGCCTAGGCACAGGGCTGTGGCACACCCTGCTTTTCCTCTCCTACCACCTCCATCCTCCAAGCTACATGCTGGGGACAAGGGAGGTGAGGGGCTAGGAGCTATTTGGGGGGTTGTCTGCTTTTGGTTCTGCTCAGTGGGAATAGGAGGGTAGGGGTACAGCTTTCTCCCGAACAATTCATACATATCGATGCCTTGTTTCATGGAGCTGAGAACAGATTGTCTGATGTGGGGGCCCTTTCATTCCACCTTCCCCAGAACCGGCCATCCTGGTCATGCACCACTCCATGAAGCCACACCCAGCCATCACTGCCACACTCCTGGACTTCATGTGCCGCGTAAGTGTGTGTCCCTGTAGCCTTATAGCCCGCAAGTAGGTCTTCCCAGTGCTCTTCATCGTGGGAGCAGCTAACCCCCCGGTTAGTGAATGCGCCCCTTCCGTATTCCCGCCATCTTCCGTGGGATCTTTCCACGTCTTTCCTTGACCTCAGGGATAATGACTTAAGGTAGATTGCAGTCTTTCTGAGAAGCAGCCAGGTCTAGGAAGAATTAACCATTTTAGCAACCTGAAATGGTAAAGAACATTCCAGATCTTTCTGCAGCCATACTCTCCAGTGCCTCCTGATCAAAACTGAAGCAGCTTTTTAGCTCTAGTTCAGCAGAACGTTCTGTGTTGTGTGCTCATTCTTGGCTTCCTTTCTTCCCTTCCAGATCATTCCCAACTTCTATCCACCTTTGGAGGGCCATGTGCGACAGGGTGTGTTCTCCTCCCTCAACCACATTGTGGAGAAACGGGTCTTGGCGTAAGAACTTTATGTGTCTGTAAGCAGGGGGGAGGGGCTGTTTCCTCCTGTGTCACTAGGTCAGGCACGTTCAGATACTGTCATGCCACTGCTGCCACCCTTTTTTCTTGACTGCTATAGAAAGTACTGGCTCTGCCTCAAACTGCTGAGAATATGTCCTCTTGATGCTTAGAGAAATGTCTGTCTGGCCTTCGTATTCCAAGGGTCTGAGTGTGGCCCAGCTCTACTGGTTGGGCATAGAGCTGTCTCCAACTGTAGTGAGGAGCTCTGATGTGACCTTCATTCGTGTTCCCCTCCAGGCATTTGGCTCCCCTATTTGACAACCCTAAATTGGATAAGGAGCTTCGGGCAATGCTGAGGGAGAAGTTTCCTGAGTTCTGTAGTTCGCCCAGCCCACCGGTGGAAGGTATGGGGCCTTCCCATTCTATCACCTGTTTGAGAAGAGGCACGGAGACACCGAGGGCTCTCAGCCTGGAGCCCCATGTATGTCGCCTCGGGGCGGTTCTCCACCTCTGTGACTGTCCATTTCAGGCTTTTGTTCTGCGCTTTCTCTTTAATGAGTTTTTGTATTGTCTTCCTTGGTTCTCCCTCTCCTTCTGATCTTACCTGACTTTGACCTCTCTTGTTCCTCAGCTCCTGTGTCTTCTCTCGGTAGCCTCCCTTCCACAGGGAAGGCTTTCATGGGATGTGTGTTTGCCTCACTGTAACTTCATGCAACTCTTGCCTCTTCCCATCCCCGGACCCTGGGCCCTAATGGGAGGTGGTCATGCTGGGTCTCAAGTCTTGCTCCCAGTTATACACAGACACCCTTTTTTGTTTTGGGGTAAGGCTTAAGCCAAGCAGAACTTCCCAACTTGGTTCTAAAATGAAGAGCACTGGGGACTGTCCCTGGTCTTACCTACTTGCCGATCCGATCTGAGCATAGCATAGCAAGCATTTCCTATACCATTCTTACTCCTGGCAGAATTGCCCTGCAAATCGTGGAAGGTTGTGAGGACAAGATGTCTGTCCTTCCAGGGTCGGTAATCCACCTGCCCCCCAGCCCAGAGTGTTGGGCATGTCAGGTCACAGGAGGCCATCAAATGCCTTGTCTCTTTCCTCCCAAGTCAAACTTGAGGAGCCAGTTTCCGTGGAGATGGACAACCACATGTCAGACAAGGATGAAGGTTGCTATGACAACGCGGAGGCAGCCTTCAGTGACGATGAGGAGGACCTCAGCAGCAGAGGTGGGCACAATAGCGAAGGGGCTCCGGGTGGCATCAGCCCTCAGAGGACCAGGTGGCAGGAGCGGCCTCTCTGTTGCCGTGCCCCCTGAGTTAGTTCCATTAGCAGGTTACTGGATGGGACTCCAGGGCACAGAGCCCTGCCCTCAGCCCTGAAGCAGGAGGGCGAGAAGGAGGAGTGGCCCCTGCCTTTGTGTGCTGCTAAGGCTGGGTGTGCCCACATCCAGGGCACATGCTCCAGGCACTCTGCACACCTGGTGTGTGGGGCTGACCCTGTGACTGGTGTCTGGGCAAATGACCGCTTTCCTGAATCATTCCCTTCAGGAAAGAAGAGAGAGTTTCGCTTCCACCCTATCAAGGAGACAGTTGTGGAGGAGCCGGTAGATATCACCCCTTATCTTGATCAACTGGATGAGTCCCTAAGAGACAAAGTGCTCCAGCTCCAGAAGGGGAGGTGGGTGCAGCTCCTGTCCTCAGCCTCCGGAGGCTCGGCCCCAGGCGCTCCCCCTGCTACCCGGTGGGATGGTGGGGAGTATGGAGAGGGAGTAGAAGCTCCTTCTGCTGTTTGGGTTGGGGGGTATGGGCTGGAGGAAGGGCAGCCTCGTTCCCCAGCACACGGTTCTCACTCTGTAGGTTCTGAGGACAAGAGTCTCTGAGAACCAAAGCAGGATGATGGGGATTTCCCTTCTCTTAGGGCCTCTGCCCGGAGAGTAGCAAATTCTGCCCTAAAGCCTCCCCGACCGAAGCCCGGATTCACACAGAGCTCCTTTGTTTTGTCTGTGCGTGAGGGTGCTTTGTTGGGTGTGGATCCTGCCCTCTGCTGTCATTTACGTCCCTGAGATTTCCTCTCAATTCTGCACTACAGTGACACCGAGGCCCAGTGTGAGGTCATGCAGGAAATCGTGGACCAGGTCCTAGAGGTAAGGAAATCCCACCCTCTTGAGGAAGCAGCCCAGCCCACCCAGCGCAGAGCTCCCCCCACCCAGGCAGCTGACTCCTTCCCATCCCTCAGATGGGTCCCCTCTGGTGGTGCAGGGGTTTGTTAATCCTGGAGGTAGAAGCAGAATGAGTGCAGAAGCTCTGGGACGTGGGGGCAGTAGGGCCCGGGTCACATGGTGATACCCACTCACTTGTCTCACCACCCAGGAAGACTTTGACTCGGAGCAGCTGTCTGTCCTTGCTTCCTGCCTACAGGAGCTCTTCAAGGCCCACTTTCGAGGAGAAGTGTTGCCTGAGGAGATCACCGAGGAGTAAGGCTTATCTTTTCTGACCCCTCCTCCTACCCACCAGCTTCTGGAAGCCAGACGTATGCTTAGAGCCCTAGTCCAGGAGGCATCTTGCTGTAGACTTGAGAGAAATAATCTTCCCTTGTTATTTTATTTTTTTGTGATTTTATTTTCAAGCATTCTGTACACCCAGGGTGGGACTTGAACTCGGACCCCGAGATCAAGAGTCACACACTCCACCGACTGAGCCAGCCAGGCACCCCGCTCTTTACTTGTTTTTATTCTCACGTGTGCTGATTCACTTAAACAAGGATTCATTTTTGTCTCTGAATGCAGAGCGTGGGGCAGTGACCAGCGCCCCTTTTCTGTGTGCCCAGCCCTTGCTGCTGTAGGTGGTATTGGACCCTTGCCAGGACCCTTCCAGAAGGGCAGGAATCTCGCTTTCTTTTTCTTTTCTTTTCTTTTTTTTTTTTTTTAGATTTTATTTTTAAGCAATCTCTACACCCAATGTGGGGGCTCGAACCCTCAACCCCAAGATCAAGAGTTCCGTGTTCCTCCAGCTAAGCCAGCCAGGAGCCCCAGGAATCTCATTGTCAATGACAGTCACTACCCAGACTGTGGTGTATGTTAGGAATCTGTCTTCTCTGGGGCAGCAGGAAGTTGACCTTTGGTTTGGAAAGGAGCAGGCTGGCATCTAGCCTCCATAGTGTCTGCCTGCAGCCCATCTTCTCCACTCATGTGGACTCTGAGATGTCACCCTTCTCTTGCAGGTCCCTGGAGGAGTCTGTGGGAAAGCCTCTCTACCTAATATTTAGGTAAGGATCCAGCTGTAGGAGACACTGCTGGGCCATCCATCCTTCCTCTCAGCAGTCCTACACTTCTGTCCTAGGGGAATGGGACTCCCTTTCCAGAGGGGAGGGATATGCAGTGGGCAGACAGCTCATGCCGCCACAGGAGAATCTGCTCTGTGTCCAGCTCTGCTCCCTTCCTCCCATCTCCCACCTCCAGGAACCTGTGCCAGATGCAGGAAGACAACAGCAGCTTCTCTCTGCTTCTGGATCTTCTCTCCGAGCTGTATCAAAAACAGCCCAAGATCGGCTACCACCTGCTGTACTACCTGAGGGCCAGGTAGGTGTGGTCCGCACATTGGAGAAGGTGTCCTGGAGAGCCTTTCCTACGTGTTGTTTCTTTTAAATAACAGCTTTAAAACGACAGTTCAGTGGTTTAGAGTACATTCCCAAAGTTGTACAATTGTTGCTGCTGGTTAATTTAGAACATTTTCATCACCTGCAAGAGAAACCATGTCCCAATTAGCAGTCACCTCCCCATTGTCCCTTTCACCCCACCACTGTCAACCACGGATCTGCTTTCTGTCTTTATAGATTTACTTATTCTGTATCTTCCGTATGAATGGAATTATACAACGTGTGGTTTCTCGTGACTGGCTTTCGTCATTTAGTGTAATGTTTTCGAGGTTTATCCCCACTGTAGCTTGTGTCAGGACTTCCTTCCTTTTTATGGCCAAGTAATACTCCGCTGTCTAGATATGCCACAGTTTGTTTACCCGTTCACCCAGCGATGGGCATTTGATTTGTTTGCACTCTTGGCTGTTGGGAAAAGAGCTGCTGTGCACATTCACATGCAGATTCTCAGCTGGACACAGGTTTTCCGTTTTCTTGGGTATATACCTCAGAGTTGAATGCCGGTCAAACAGGAACTCCATCTCTGACTTGGTGAGGAACAGCCAAACTACTTTCCAGAGTGACTATGGCCAGTTTTCATTGCCAGCCGCCATGTGTGACGCTGCTGACGCTTTCCCGTGCTTCCCAACACCTGTTACCGCACAGCTTTTTCATCACAACCATCCTAACGGCTTTGTGGTTTTGACTTGCATTTTCCTGATGGCTAATGATATTGAGCAGCTTTTCATGTGCTTGTCATTGGCCATTTGCGTATTTTCTTTGGAGAAATGTCTGTTCAGATCCTCTCCTGTTTTGTTTTTTGTTTTTTTAATATTTATCTATTAGAGTGTGCGCAGGGGGGACAAGTACAGGCCTAGGAAGAGAGAGTCTTAAGCAGACTCCACGCTGAGCACAGAGCCTGACGAGAGGCTTGATCCCACCACCCAGAGATCACAACCTGAGCCGAAACCAGGAGTCGGATGCTTAACCAACTGAGCCACCTAGGTGCCCCTCCTCGCCTGTTTTTTAATTGGGGTTATCCATCTTTTTCTTGTTGATTCTTAAGATTTTTTTTTAATATATCCTGGATACAAGTCCTTTATGAAACATAAGGTTTGCAAATATTTTCTCATTCTGCAGGTTGTCTTTTCACTTCTTGATGATCCTTTGAAACACAGAAGTTTTACATTTTGAAGAGTCCAATTTATTTTTTCTCTGTCACTTGTGCTTTTGGTGTCATGTAGATTTTCTCCTGTGTTTTCTTCTAGG
This sequence comes from Ursus maritimus, assembly GCF_017311325.1. Taxonomy (NCBI): domain Eukaryota; kingdom Metazoa; phylum Chordata; class Mammalia; order Carnivora; family Ursidae; genus Ursus; species Ursus maritimus. Next base: position 39,515,933 of record NW_024424452.1, read on the forward strand.
AGTTGTATGGTTTCAGTTCTTGTATTTAGGCCTGTAACCCCTTTTGAGTTGTTTCGTACGTGGTGTGAGGTGGGGGCCTCCATGTGTTGTTGCCGTCCTGGCTCAGAGCCCAGAAAGCAGGAGAGCGAGCTTTCTAGCCTGCGCTGAGCCCCCTCCTGTGTTTGCCTCTCACCAGTTAGCTGGTTCACTGACTGCGGTCGGCGCCCAGTCTGGAGCACTGGGGAGGATGCGGAGAGAAAAAAAGCGTGTCCTGGTTTCCATAAGTTACCAAGCTCTTCCGGAAGCCAGGGGAAAGCCATGAGACTGATTAGCCCAGAGCAACAGGGGCAGCAAAGGGATTGCAGAGGAGGGCCTGTTTAGAGGATGCCTGAGGCTGGATGCTGGGGTTGGCTGCTGGCTGAGGCCCAACTGCTCTTGCAGCAAAGCCGCTGCTGGGAAGATGAACCTGTACGAGTCGTTTGCCCAGGCCACGCAGCTGGGCGATCTGCACACCTGCTTAATGATGGACATGAAGGCCTGCCAGGAAGACGACGTGCGGCTGCTGTGCCACCTGACACCCTCCATCTATACAGAGGTCAGTGTCTCCGGTGGAATTCCGCTGGGACGGGGCAGCTGTGCAGGCCGGGCTCACGAGACTGTGCATCTCCGCATACAGCCCCTGCTGGCTGCGGCAGGCTGTTTTTTCCAGCACCACACCTGCCCCCCCCCCCCGCGCCCATTAAAGGTTAAAAAATGTCTAAAACCCCCCGAATTCCTATCCTGTGCTTTGTGGTATGAGTTGGGGTCTGAGCGTCTACATTTGGGTTCTCAGCTTTGGCCCCATCCTCTGGACCCAGGACAGGCCCCCAGCCAAACCCGCGTGCACACGTTGCAGGCCCTCTTGCCATCTGATGGCTCACCCTCGGTTTCTGTCGTGGTTCCTGAAAACCAGGGCCTTTGTGGTGGAGACTCAGCTTTCGTTTCCCTCGTTCACTCACTGTCTTCTCTAGGAACTGGGACATCAGAGGGGTATCAGCTCTTCCTCCTCTTGGTGCGAGTTCCCGGGAACAGGGAAATCAGGGCACAGGGCGTGGGCACGACAGGAGGAACTGTGATCTCAGCCAAAATCTGCAGGGGGAGGGGTGCCCATGCCCAGTTTCCTCCTCTGCTCCCTCCCTGGTAAACTGGCCTCCCCAAGAAGGGGTCCTGCCGGCCTCTTGCGCAGCCCATACATGCACACTCTGTACCTTCTCTTCTTTGGCTGAGGGTTGGTACAGGTTGGATTTTTTTACTGCCGGGGATGCACGTGCTTGTGTTGTAGTTGTTGTTGTTTTACTGCCGCCAGACAGCACTCACCAGTCATGGCCAGTCCTTTCTGGCTCTAGCTTCATCTCTGGAGAGTTCCCCATTCCTTTCCTGAGACACACATACCCGTCTGTGGGCACACAAGTAGCAAATTTGGGTTCTGGAAGAGTTAGAGTCCCACCTGCACAGCTGTTGGATCTTTGTTTAGATATTTGTGTTAGGACCCACGTCTGGCTAACGCAGCCACCAGCTGAGCGTGTGGGAAGAACGGGGAGTGGGTCATGAGGTCCCAAGTCAAGGGACGCACCCTGGACTCCTGCCCCAGCTTCCCTCTTTTTCTGTCCAGTTTCCAGATGAGACCTTGCGGAGCGGCGAGCTGCTGAACATGATTGTGGCTGTTATTGACTCTGCACAGGTGCACAAGGGCCTGGCATCCTGGGAGGCCTGGGCAGCAGGGCACCCCCCCCCCGCCCCCACACGTGTGTGCACTTCAGGCCTGGGGGCTGGAAGGGAAATGGATCCCCAGGGAGGCAGGCAGGGCTCATTCTCTCCTGCACACTCCAGTTCCACATGGAAAGAGAGGATGAAAATGCTCAGGCCATTGACCTTCCCACCATGTGCAGGGCCCCGGGAGGCTGCAGCTTTGCTTGTGCGTTGTTCTCATGCTGAACCGAGGCCCCATTTCTGCTCCTCCTCTCCACTCACTTGCCCTTCTTCCTTCATTCTTTTTTCTTTGCCTTTCTCCTACTCACACCTCTGTGCCAGGGCTCAGCCTCTCAGGGCCCTTCCCTCCTCCTCAGGCACAGGCTGGTCAGGGCCCAAACTAGGGCCAGGTAGACAAGTTGCCCATTTTCCCTCTGCTGTCAGGGCATGGAAACCACTTTAATGGTTTTCTTTAACTATTCTGCCCCAAACAGGCCTTCCCCCGTCCTTCACCAGCCCCTGCACCCTTCAGAGACCTCCCCATGCCTTTGAACTAGGTTTTCCCTCCCTCCGGTTTTTTCCGCGTGTGAGCCCTCCTGTTTCTCCTTCCACATTGGCTTCCTGGCTTCTTTTAGAACCAATGGGTCTTGCCTTCTTCCTCCTCCTCTTCCTCAGCTCCAGGAGCTGGTCTGCCACGTGATGATGGGGAACCTGGTCATGTTTCGAAAGGACTCTGTCCTCAACATACTCAGTAAGTGAGCAGACCCTGCAGGCACCCCGGGGGCGGGGGGGGGATAAAGACGTGTGGCAGCCCTGGGTTTTGGGTTTTTTTTTTTAAGAATTTATTTATTTCTTTGACAGACAGGGAGAGAGGGAACACAAGCAGGGGGAGTGGGAGAGGGAGAAGCAGGGTTCCCGCTGAGCAGGGAGCCCGATGCGGGGCCCGATCCCAGGACCCTGGGATCATGTCCTGAGCCGAAGGCAGACGCTTAATGACAGCCACCCAGAAACCCCAGGCCTGGATGTTTTCTGATAGTAGCAGAACTGGCTTGGGTTGAGAATGGGCTAGACCGTCACTCTGCCCTGCTCCGTGGTCTTGGGCAGTGTCTCTGGTTCTTGCTTAAGCTCAGGGCTGGTGGGACTACAGAAGTGATGTGAAGTCTTTGAGGATAATGCTTTGTGTGGAAAGGGAGAATATCTGTCGTCTCAGTGTCATCAGTGACCTCACCCGTGTACCTCCCCTGCTCGGGGGCTGCTAGTCAGAGGATTAGCCCTGTGCTGTGTGTGAAGGAGAGAGCACGTGCACGAGCACACCCCCTCTGTCTCCTGCAGTCCAGAGCCTGGACTGGGAGACCTTTGAGCAGTACTGCGCCTGGCAGCTCTTCCTGGCCCACAACATCCCCCTGGAGACCATAATCCCCATCCTGCAGCACCTCAAGTACAAAGGTGAGTCGGGCAGCAGGCAGGGAGCATTGAGGGAAAGACCCCCAGGTCCCTCTGGGGCAGGGCTGAGGCCCCTCGGCTTGGGTATGAGCAGACTCACTGCTGCCCCTCCCGGCGAAGTATGGAAGGCCAGACTCCGTGCTCAGTCACATAGGCTCTTCAGAGGAGTCCTGCAGGCAGGCCCACTCCGAGCCAGGCACGAGGTGGGGCTCAGGCTGCTCGGGATTTTCTAGAAGCAAGGGATTGTTCTTCCTTGCTTCTTCAAGTGGCTGTTGATTGGGGGATGGGAGAGGTACCAGGATTCTTCCTGGAATTCTACAACCCTCTTAGCAGCCTCTGCCCTCCCCCACAGAGCACCCAGAGGCCCTGTCTTGCCTGCTGCTTCAGCTCCGAAGAGAGAAGTGAGTTCTGCTTCTGGGGACTCTAGCTCCCAGTCACAGCACACCAAGAGATAGCATCGGTGAATGGCTCCCAGCTGCTCCTTTAGGAGGCTGGCCATGCTTTTTCCTACTGTAGACATCTGCTTCTTCTGCTGTCCCCTAAAATGATTTACAAACAAGCAGCTCCCCTGGGATCTGGGCTTCCTCTCGACTTTAAGCCCCTGCCCACCAGGAGCTGCTCTGGGAGGAGGGGTGGGGGGTGGGAACCGGACATCCCGGTTTCCTGCTCCCCACCCCTACTCTGCTGAGGCCACCCTGGGCTAACCCTGGAGGAGGTTAGGCTGGGTTGGAGTACAGGGGTGGGGCCTGGAGGGGGAGCCAGCAGAGCCGGCAGAGGCCCCTCCACCCTCCAGCACGGGCACTTTCCCAACAACCCAGATAAGTAGGGCAGCAGCTGTGTGTCTTTTCCTTCCTACCTTCTTGCCTTCCTTCCACCTTTTCTGCTCTCTTGCCTGAGAGACTGGAAGTGGTACAGAATATCCCAGAGGAAGTGGGCAGCTTGGGGGCTGGCAGGCCACGGTGTGGTCCCTTACCTCCCTGGCCCATTTCCTGACTGTTCTGGGCAAGGTGGCAGAGATTTGGTGAGCCGCTTCCCCAGTATGGGTGCCGGCTGCTGGTACTGCAGAGACCCTTGGCCCAGGGGAAGAGGGAGAGGGTGTGAGAGCAGGAAGCTGCCTCAACTCGGGTGGGGAGGGGTGGTGAGGTTTGGGGAGTGAGTAGGTGGGCGAGTCGAGAGCATCCTGAGGCCAGCTGTGTGAGCAGGGTGCCCTGTGCCCTGTCACCCCCAGACCCAGCGAGGAGATGGTGAAGATGGTGTTGAGCAGGCCCTGCCACCCCGACGACCAGTTCACCACCAGCATCCTGCGGCACTGGTGCATGAAGCATGACGAGCTGCTGGCCGAGCACATCAAGTCGCTGCTCATCAAGAACAACAGCCTACCTCGCAAGAGGCAGAGGTGGGAGCAAGAGCGAGGGGGCACGTGGGCCCTGTGGAGGGCTGCCCCCTGTCCACAGGCCGGCCGGGGCGGTTCCTTCCTGGTTAGTGGGTGACACCTAGTGGTCTGAAGCTACATATGGTGTATGGGCCCACTCTGGCCCCTTCCCCGTCTTTCCCTGGTGCCTGGTGGCTGGTCCCTGGTCCACTGCACCCTTCCCCATATGGGCTGTGTCTGTCTTCAGGAGGGGCCCTGGTGGGGAGGGTGTCCCGCACTCCTGGAGCCCTCCCCTCGAGCTCACACTCCGGCTGTGTGACTTCCCTGCAGCCTGAGGAGCTCCAGCAGCAAGCTGGCGCAGCTGACTCTGGAGCAGATCCTGGAGCACTTGGACAGCCTGCGTCTCAACCTGACCAACACCAAGCAGAACTGTATGCATTGCAGACCCGTGGCTCAGGCCAGCCCTAGAAGGGTGGGGGCAGGGCCAGGAGAGTTGAGTGAGTTCCTGGACCTCTCACTGTCCTTCCTTCCCTGCTCTCCCTCCTCCTCCCTCTAGTTTTTAGCCAGACCCCGATTCTCCAGGCTCTGCAGCACGTGCAGGCAAGCTGTGATGAGGCCCACAAGATGAAGTAAGGCCTTGGGGAAGCAGTGGGAGCGGCCTGCCGGACAGAGAAGAGGCTGGGAGGAGTGTGCTGAGGGCGGGTTCTTTCCCTCAGGTTCAGCGATCTCTTCTCCCTGGCTGAGGAATACGAGGACTCGTCCACCAAGCCACCCAAGAGCCGGAGAAAAGCAGCTCTGTCCAGTCCCCGCAGTCGAAAGAATGCCACACAGCCCCCCAATGCTGAGGAAGAGTCAGGCTCCAGCAGCGCCTCGGTAAGAGCCCTCACCTCTGGGCTCAGCAACTCTGGGAGTGGTGGGGCTGGAGCCAGTAGCTGCTCAGGCTAAGGACCGCCCCCCCATCTCTTCCAGGAGGAAGAAGACACAAAACCGAAGCCTACCAAGAGGAAACGGAAAGGGTCCTCTGCAGTGGGGTCTGACAGTGACTGAGACCCTGGATTCCCCATCCCACCCCCAGTTGGACTGCCCTCCCCTCCTTGGTGAATCAAAGGTTAATAAGGGCTGGGGAGGTAGTGGGGAGACCCCCTCCCCCTGCCCAAGGCTCACCTGGTGGGAAGGACAAGCTGCCCCCTTTGGCTCAGCCTGAGAAGCTGCCATGCAGCCCCAGCCCCTGCTCCCTCCTGTCCAGGGCTCCAGCCCCATCACACTGCTGTTCCCACCGACTTGGGTCCCACTGAAGTCAGACGCTGTGTGAAATCTGGGCTGGTGCAGGTCCTCAGCCCCTGCCCCTCCCCAGCCTCCCAAAGAGAAGAGAAATGGCAGATGGGGCTGCTGGTCCGAAAGGCCAGGATGGGAGTGAGGACAGTGTGTGGATGCCCCTTCCCGTATTCCCCATCAGGCCTTGACCTCCTCCTCGCAGGCATTTTATAGTTGCTCTCCATCCTCCCGTGTGAAATGGGCATTTCATCAGTGATGTGGTCCAGCTGCCTGCCTGTTCCTCGACATGGGGCAGGTGCGGGGGCATAGGAATTCAGGCAGGGACAGAGCGGAGAGGGAGGCCAGAGCCCCTGGGACTCCCGGAGAGAGACAGTTTTCACAGAACTGTCAGTTGCCCTATTTCCTCGGTTCTGTCTTTTTTGTTTTGTTTTTTGGCAGAGATAATCGCGTTTTAAAAGTTTTTAAATGACAATAAAACAAGCCAGAACCTCTTTTGTGCTGGAGTTGCTGGCCCAGGTGCTCTTACCCTGTGCGCCTAACCGGATGTCTCCACTCCCTGGTGGCCTGAGAACTTCCCTTTTCCCTTCCTGCACACCCCCTTGTCTGGAGTGGGAGGGGCTTTTTGCTGCCCCCCACCTGCCCAGCTTTCCTGCTGCCACTGGGGCTGTGCACCAGGCACTGACCTGTCCGGGCAACCATCTCCCTTTAAGTTGAACTCTGTTCCTCCCTACTTCTCTCAAGAAACTAGAGGCTTCCAAAGTGAGTGAGTGTCCACTTCAGTAGATCTGTGTGCTTACCAACTGCTGGAGGACTGCTTAGGGGTGGAGGATAACCCCAATTCGGATTCTGATGGACAGAAGTGGGCCTGGTGGGAAGAGTTCAGATACCAGCGAGAGGGAACCCTCTTTGTTCCACAGCCTGGCCACTTGCCGCCCCCTGTGTCCCAGCGGAAAAGAATCCCCTAGGCTGCAAGGGAGGCTGGGTGGGCTACCGAGGAGGAAGAAGCGAGGTCTGGGCGGAGGACAGACTGGCTCCTGCAGAATCCAGTGTCCTCTTCCTCAAAGCTGCTGTTCCTTTACAAGTCGAAGTCGCGGGAGGCCTCTTCTTCCTCTCCCCTTCCCGTTCCCTCTGCCCCAATTAAAAGCAGGATGGAAAGCATTCGCTGGCTGGCCCCAATTATTGTGCCCTTGCCCAGAGGGAGGGGCCTCCGCTTTCGCCCCTCCAGAACTTTGGCTGGCTGGGTCCCCACCCATCCCCTGGGGCTGCTGCTGCCGTGTGTGGGGGG
>NW_024424452.1:39523024-39525236 GCF_017311325.1 Ursus maritimus
GGGGGGGGGGGGGGGGGCACGGGTCTGGCAATCGGGCCGGGACTTGCAACGCCAAACGGGGCAGGGGCCGAGTTCTCCGGCCAGTTTTGGGGGAGAGCAGTGGCATCTTCAGGCCGGGACGTCACAGTTCAGCCAGATGCCAGAAGCGACCTTGGGGAGAAAAACCTGAACCGGGACCTGGGAGGGTGTGGGCTGTCAGCAGTCTGGGAAGGAGCCCGCACAGGGCGGAGCCCGGCTGCAGGGAGGGCCGAGAGTGCGGGGCCGCCCCCCACGCACTCCCGGCCTCGGCTCCCAGCCCGTGGAGAACGGGGTGGGGAGAGCTGGGTGGGAAGGGGCGTGCGCTAGCGCACGCGCTCTCCCGGGAGGGAGAGGTCTCCGAGCAAAAGCGAGCGGCCCCAGTTTTCGGAAGGGAGCCTCTGGGCCGAGCTAAGGACCAGGGCACCATGGCCGCCCTCCTGCTGCTGCCCCTGCTGCCGCTGCTGCTTCTGCCGCTGCTGCTACTGCTTCGGAAACTGCACCTCTGGCCGGGGCTGCGCTGGCTCGCCGCGGACTTGGCCTTCGCGGTGCGCGCCCTACGCTGCAAACGGGCTCTTCGAGCGCGCGCCCTGGCCGCGGCCGCCGCCGACCCGAGGGGCCCCGAGGGGGGCTGCAGCCTGGCCTGGCGCCTCGCGCAACTGGCCCGGCAGCGCCCTGCACACATCTTCCTCATTCACGGAGCGCGACGCTTCAGCTACGCGGAGGCCGAGCGCGAGAGCAACCGGGCTGCGCGCGCTTTTTTGCGCGCGCGGGGCTGGGACGCGGGGCCCGGCGGCGCAGAGGACGAGCGGGCCGCGGGAGTTGCCGGCGCCGCGGCCCCTCTGGAACCCGGGGCCACCGTGGCGCTGCTCCTGCCCGCCTGCCCAGAGTTCCTGTGGCTCTGGTTCGGGCTAGCCAAGGCCGGCCTGCGCACAGCCTTTGTGCCCGCCGCCCTGCGCCGGGGACCCCTCCTGCACTGCCTCCGCAGCTGCGGCGCGCGCGCGCTGGTGCTGGCGCCAGGTGAGGCTGGAGCGCGCGGCCAGCGGGGCGGGGCCGGCTTCGGAAAGCGGCGCGTTGGGGGCCGCAGAGAAGGGGCGGGACTCGGAAGGAGGCCGAGCTACCTCGCGGGGGTTCGGAAAGGGTGCTTGGGGATTTGAGTCTTTGGGTTTGCGAAGGGAGGGAGCTGGTTCTTTGGTTCCCAGAACGGTAATGGGATGTTCATACCCTTCTCCTCGCCCAAGAGCAGAGGTGGTGGGGAGGGGCGAGGGGCGTGCAAATAGGCTGTGGGGTGAAGAATTCTGGGTCGCCAAGGTGTGCCTTGCCACCCCATCCAGAGTTCCTGCAGTCCCTGGAGCCTGACCTGCCAGCCCTGAGAGCCATGGGGCTCCGTCTGTGGGCTGCAGGCCCTGAAACCCATCCTGCTGGAATCAGCGATTTGCTGGCCGAGGCCTCCGCTGAAGTGGATGAACCAGTGCCTGGGTACCTGTCTGCCCCCCAGAGCATAATGGACACGTGCCTGTATATCTTCACTTCTGGCACCACGGGTGAGCCCTGGACTTACGTGTCAGAAATTAGGCAGAGGAAGGCAAGGGGCTGGGAACAGGAACTATGGCCTCAGTTTCCAGGCCACCCCTCCAAAGCCTCCCGGCCCCTCCACCCTGGTCCTGATGATCAAACTCATTTCTCCACCTGCCTGAACTTCCCACATTTCCAGGACAGCTCAGCCTCCCTTCTCAGCTTCAGCCTTGCCTCTGCCTCTCTGTTGGAAACCCAGCAGGGGCAGGGGGAGGCAGGGCCTGAAGCTCACGCCCTTCCCGCCCCCACAGGCCTCCCCAAGGCTGCTCGGATCAGTCATCTGAAGATTCTGCAGTGCCAGGCGTTCTACGAGCTGTGTGGTGCCCACCAGGAGGATGTGATCTACCTCGCCCTCCCACTCTACCACATGTCCGGCTCCCTGTTGGGCATCGTGGGCTGTCTAGGCATTGGTCAGTCTCCCCAATTCCCACCCCAGTCCTCCCCTCACCTTTAGTCCTCCAGCAGATGTTTTTCCTAGCAAACGTTTATTAAGTCCCGACTGTGGTATGCTCACCTGGGGATGCTTCCTGAGTCCTTCGGGCTAGAGAGTCCAGAGGAAGGAGGCAGCAGGGGCCTGCAATCCAAGAGTTCCCGGGACCGTGGAGCAGCATCGCCTGCACGA
>NW_024424452.1:39525246-39549117 GCF_017311325.1 Ursus maritimus
ACAGCCTGGCCTGGCGCCTCGCGCAACTGGCCCGGCAGCGCCCTGCACACATCTTCCTCATTCACGGAGCGCGACGCTTCAGCTACGCGGAGGCCGAGCGCGAGAGCAACCGGGCTGCGCGCGCTTTTTTGCGCGCGCGGGGCTGGGACGCGGGGCCCGGCGGCGCAGAGGACGAGCGGGCCGCGGGAGTTGCCGGCGCCGCGGCCCCTCTGGAACCCGGGGCCACCGTGGCGCTGCTCCTGCCCGCCTGCCCAGAGTTCCTGTGGCTCTGGTTCGGGCTAGCCAAGGCCGGCCTGCGCACAGCCTTTGTGCCCGCCGCCCTGCGCCGGGGACCCCTCCTGCACTGCCTCCGCAGCTGCGGCGCGCGCGCGCTGGTGCTGGCGCCAGGTGAGGCTGGAGCGCGCGGCCAGCGGGGCGGGGCCGGCTTCGGAAAGCGGCGCGTTGGGGGCCGCAGAGAAGGGGCGGGACTCGGAAGGAGGCCGAGCTACCTCGCGGGGGTTCGGAAAGGGTGCTTGGGGATTTGAGTCTTTGGGTTTGCGAAGGGAGGGAGCTGGTTCTTTGGTTCCCAGAACGGTAATGGGATGTTCATACCCTTCTCCTCGCCCAAGAGCAGAGGTGGTGGGGAGGGGCGAGGGGCGTGCAAATAGGCTGTGGGGTGAAGAATTCTGGGTCGCCAAGGTGTGCCTTGCCACCCCATCCAGAGTTCCTGCAGTCCCTGGAGCCTGACCTGCCAGCCCTGAGAGCCATGGGGCTCCGTCTGTGGGCTGCAGGCCCTGAAACCCATCCTGCTGGAATCAGCGATTTGCTGGCCGAGGCCTCCGCTGAAGTGGATGAACCAGTGCCTGGGTACCTGTCTGCCCCCCAGAGCATAATGGACACGTGCCTGTATATCTTCACTTCTGGCACCACGGGTGAGCCCTGGACTTACGTGTCAGAAATTAGGCAGAGGAAGGCAAGGGGCTGGGAACAGGAACTATGGCCTCAGTTTCCAGGCCACCCCTCCAAAGCCTCCCGGCCCCTCCACCCTGGTCCTGATGATCAAACTCATTTCTCCACCTGCCTGAACTTCCCACATTTCCAGGACAGCTCAGCCTCCCTTCTCAGCTTCAGCCTTGCCTCTGCCTCTCTGTTGGAAACCCAGCAGGGGCAGGGGGAGGCAGGGCCTGAAGCTCACGCCCTTCCCGCCCCCACAGGCCTCCCCAAGGCTGCTCGGATCAGTCATCTGAAGATTCTGCAGTGCCAGGCGTTCTACGAGCTGTGTGGTGCCCACCAGGAGGATGTGATCTACCTCGCCCTCCCACTCTACCACATGTCCGGCTCCCTGTTGGGCATCGTGGGCTGTCTAGGCATTGGTCAGTCTCCCCAATTCCCACCCCAGTCCTCCCCTCACCTTTAGTCCTCCAGCAGATGTTTTTCCTAGCAAACGTTTATTAAGTCCCGACTGTGGTATGCTCACCTGGGGATGCTTCCTGAGTCCTTCGGGCTAGAGAGTCCAGAGGAAGGAGGCAGCAGGGGCCTGCAATCCAAGAGTTCCCGGGACCGTGGAGCAGCATCGCCTGCACGACCTGCAGACTGGCTGGGGAGGCTGGATCGTTCTCAGGACTCCAGACTCCAAGGGCGGGGTGGGGACGGGCTGTGGATGTCAGCCCAGGAAGAAGCAAATGGAGAAGAACGTTGGGACCTGGGGGCAGGGTACAGAGCATGGACTGTGTGGGGATAGGAAGTAGAGAAAGGGCACCGTCCTCTCTGTGGCACGGGTGGGAAAGGAAGAGGGCCAAGTTGGCCTGCCGTTGAATGTCACAGCAGGGCCTTCTGGGGAACTACACACTACAGCGAGGGCTAGTATCTGGGAAGGAGGGGGTCGAGCACCCCTCACAGCCCTAACCTCACCTTCCTTCCCCCCTCCCTCCCCACTTCTGGCAGGGGCCACAGTGGTGCTGAAGTCCAAGTTCTCGGCTGGTCAGTTCTGGGAGGACTGCCAGCAGCACAGGGTGACAGTGTTCCAGTACATCGGGGAATTATGCCGATACCTTGTCAACCAGCCCCCGGTGCGTTGGCACAGGTCCTGGACAGAGCTGCCAAGGCAGGGAGATGGGCGCTTCATGGGAGACACTGAGACAGTTGTGTGGGCGTTGGAAGAGAATGGCAGGGTGGGGTGAGGAGCCTGGGTTGATAGGACGTCTGAGTGGGGTCCCAGTGGACGGGCTTCAGGGGAGTGGGAAACAGGACCTCGTTTGGGGGAGCTGGCGTCTTGGCGTTGAACCTTCTGCCCATCTCTCCTCATCTCAGAGCAAGGCAGAGCACGGACATAAGGTCCGGCTGGCAGTGGGTAGTGGGCTGCGTCCAGACACCTGGGAGCGTTTTGTGCGGCGCTTTGGGCCCCTGCAGGTGTTAGAGACCTACGGACTAACAGAGGGCAACGTTGCCACTTTCAACTACACAGGACAGCTGGGTGCTGTGGGACGTGCTTCCTGGCTTTACAAGGTGAGAGAGGAATGGGAAAGAAACTGGGGATCCCATGAAAGGTGGGGGCCGGCAGGGAGGGGGCTCATGCAACTGAAATGACCCAGTGCCTGGGTCTCCCTTCCCCCAGCATGTCTTCCCCTTCTCTTTGATTCGCTATGATGTCACCACAGGGGAGCCGATTAGGGACACCCAGGGGCACTGTGTGGCCACATGTCCAGGTTCGTGCTCAGGTGGGGTGGGTGGGGTGGTGCAGCTGGCAGAGGAGGATTGGGACTGGACAGTGGGGTGAGGGGCAGGGGGCTCTGGGTGAGGAGGGTAGCCACCCCTGACCCCATTGACTCTGCCAGGTGAGCCAGGGCTGCTGGTGGCCCCAGTAAGCCAGCAGTCCCCGTTCCTGGGCTACGCTGGGGGGCCAGAGCTGGGCCGGGGAAAGCTGCTGAAGAATGTCTTCCAACCTGGGGATGTTTTCTTCAACACTGGGGACCTTCTGGTCTGCGATGACCAGGGTTTTCTCCGCTTCCACGATCGTACCGGAGACACATTCAGGTACCTGTCCGTGACTTTGAGTCCTTTCCCAGACATCCAGTGTCTGTGACCCAAAGCCCCTAAACCTAACTTCCTAACTCGCACCCAAACCCAGCCCCTCATCTAACCTCTCCTGTCAGAGCTCCGGGACACTTCTGCCCCCACCCGCCCCTAAGGCCCAGGATCTCTGCCCTCTTGCAGGTGGAAAGGGGAGAACGTGGCCACAACTGAGGTGGCGGAGGCTTTGGAGTCCCTGGATTTTCTGCAGGAGGTGAACGTCTACGGAGTCACCGTGCCAGGTGCCAAGACATGGGAGGTGGGAGGCAGCCAGCCTGCTGCCCTGACCTGGTATTACTTGGGCCCAGGGAACATGAAGCTGGAGGGTGGTCCACCACAGCAGCTGACCTTTCCCCCTCATCACCAGGGCACGAAGGCCGAGCTGGAATGGCAGCCCTGGTTCTGCGTGCCCCCCACTCTTTGGACCTTGTGCAGCTCTACGCCCGTGTTTCTGAGAACTTGCCGCCGTATGCCTGGCCTCGATTCCTAAGGCTCCAGGTAATCAGCCGCTCCCGCTCCACCCCTCCCTTTGTGTCTGAGGCAGTTGGTGGCTCCCAGACCCCACACAGGGTCCTCGCGAAATACTCTCCATGAGGAGCAAGAACAGCTCCTTCCCAGACATGCACTCCTGTGCCCCCCTTCATTCCCTCTGCCCTCCTCCAGGCTTGCCTCCTTCTCTTCCCTGTCACCCTGTCCCCTAGACTCTGACCTCATACCTTCTTTTCCCTGCCCCTTGACAAAATTCAGGTGACTCACCTGAACCACCTGGGCAGAATACGCCTTCCTTCAACATCTTTTGGTGCTCCCCCCCTCAGGAGTCTCTGGCCACCACAGAGACCTTCAAGCAGCAGAAGGTGCGGATGGCAAAGGAGGGCTTTGACCCAAGCGCACTGTCTGACCCCCTCTACGTTCTGGACCAGGCTGGGGGTGCCTACCTGCCCCTCACAGCTGCCCGGTACAGTGCCCTCCTGGCTGGGGACCTTCGCATCTGAGAGCCCCGCGTGCTCAGGTGCCGAGGGAGCAACTTTGTGGGTTGGGGGCACGGCAGGCGCACCGGGGGCTGTCGGGACCTTTTTTATACCAGATTTGGAATCGTTGTTTTGTAATAAACGGGGCCAGAGCCAGTCTGGCTGTCTTTCCGATCTGTGATTTCGGTCTCCCCTGTCTGTGGAACTGCTCTTTCCTGGCCCAGAGCCACACATACCTGTGCCCCGACTTTACGTGGCCCGAGCTCCTCGTCTGCACCGCAGTGTTTTTCCTCTCAGGTGACCCAGTGTGATCCTTGTCCTTGGAGAGCCCCTGGTGGCGGATGTCTGTCTGTGCTGTGTGTGCCCACCCGAGCTTCATGCCCCGAGCACCGGGCAGCTCTGTCGGGGGAGCCGTGGGATTTGAGGGCTTGACCAAATGGCACAGGTGGACAGAGGCACAGAAATGCTGCCCCCCGTGGCCAGCCAGCCCATCCCCACAAAGGCTGAACGGGAGAAGAGTCAACCAGGCAAAACAAAGGTTTGATTTTGAGGAAGAGGATACTCTAGACGCCCTTCTTCCCTCACAGCCTCTGATAAAGCTAGTCAATGAGGGGGAAAGGATGGGGCCACGCAGCACCCCCCGCTCAGATGTTTCTAATTTTACCTAATCTTAGTCCTACATTCTCAGAGTAGCAACCCAGGTTGGGGCCCCCCAGGCTCTGAGGCGACTTTGAAGGCTTTCCTGGGAGCAAGGCTCACAGTACATGTGTGCATGTGGCAGCAGGAAGAATGGGGGAATCAAAAGGAAAAAGGCCTGTCCTTAGCCTCCAAGTGAAGCATCAAAAAAGTTCATCATCTAGGGGCGCCTGGGTGGCACAGTGGTTAAGCGTCTGCCTTCGGCTCAGGGCGTGATCCCGGAGTCCTGGGATCGAGCCCCACATCAGGCTCCTCTGCTGTGAGCCTGCTTCTTCCTCTCCCACTCCCCCTGCTTGTGTTCCCTCTCTCGCTGGCTGTCTCTCTCTCTGTCACATAAATAAATAAAATCTTTTAAAAAAAAAAAAGTTCATCATCTAAAAAATAAAACTAAAGTCCTGCCTGTTGGGGTGCCTGGCTGGCTCAGTCAGTGGAACACTGGACACTTCATCTTGGGGTTGTGGGTTCGACCCCCACAGTAAGTGTAGAGATTACTTAAAAAATAAAATAATAATAATAATTTAAAAAGTCCCTTCTCTTTTGAGCTGTGGGTCTTCAACATTTTCTGCTACTTTCTCCTGGGTTATCTTTCTCTAATTCCTCTCCCCAACGTGAGAGGTCAGGGGACAGGCCCCACCAGCAACCTCGGGTCCCAATGGCTAACTCCTGTTCCAAAACACACGTCGCCCCACCCTCCACCAGAAAGCCCAGTTCAGCAGCAGCAGACTAGCAGACGCACACTGAGGTGTAGGTGGCCTCACACACTGACCAGCGGACGAAGAATGTGGCTCATTCTGTTCGCCTAATTCAGCCCAGGAAGAGTGCAATAGTTAAGTGTATGGGGGGGTGGCATGGGGAGACTGGGTAGGTGTGTCACCTCGCTGGCAGCTGCTCTCTTAAAAAACTTATCTCAGCCCACTTCCCAGGACTGAGTTGAGAAGCCATCTCTTCCCTCATGGAATCACACATTTTCCTCTCCACAATCCCTGTTGCATTTCGCGTAAGTCTGCGATGTCCAATATGGTGGCCACTAGCAACACCTGCCTACTGAGTGCTTGAAATGTGGCTAGTCTGGGGGGCTCCTGGGTGGCGCAGTCGTTAAGCGTCTGCCTTTGGCTCAGGGCGTGATCCTGGCGTTCTGGGATGGAGTCCTGCATCAGGCTCCTCCGCTGGGAGCCTGCTTCTTCCTCTCCCACTCCCCCTGCCTGTGTTCCCTCTCTTGCTGGCTGTCTCTCTCTGTCAAATAAATTAATAAAATCTTAAAAAAAAAAAAATGTGGCTAGTCTGAAGCCAGATGTGCTGTAAGTGTAAAATACACACCAGGTTTCAAAGATTTAGTACCCCAAAAAAATGCATTTTTTAATTTTATATTTTTATTTTATATTGCTTACATGTTGAAATTGCATTTTGGATGTATTGAGTTAAATAAAATACATTAAAATTAAACTTGTTTATTTTTGCTTTTGTAAATGTGGCTACTAGCAAATTTTAAATTACGTATGAGTCACGTATTTCCACTGAACAGTCGTTGGCCTAAATCCTGTCCAGGCCTCACTCTACAGACCCACAAATTCCAAGCATAACACGTCAGTGGTACCTGGGTAGTGCATGCCCTTGAACCAACACTTTACCAAAGGCAGCGGGAGGAGGGAATTCTGTGCCAACGCTGAGACCAGGTATTATTATTAAAAATAATAACTCTTAAAAGAATTAGGTTATTCTACCCCAAAAAAATAATTCCACTGAAATGGAATGGGATGGGACGCTGGGACAGCTTGCAAAGAGGAACGAGGCTAAGCCACTAGCGCGTCCCTTTCCGAGCCGCTGGCGGGGAGGGCGGTGGCGATGGAGCCCCAGCCTCCCCCCCGCCCCCCGCTGTAGGCCCGGGTGCCCGGGGCTCCGGCCACGCGGCCCCACGGAGCCCTGACACCAGCCTCTGCCGCGGGACGCACCGGTTACCGCCCCGGAATGGCGCAGAGCTCCCGGCCCGGGTCCGCCTCACGCTACCCGCTCGGGAAAGGCCGGAAGCGCCTGCGGCGCGGGCACTTCCGGGCGCCCACTCGCCTGCAAGCTCCCTGGGAGCGCTCGCCCGCACGGCGCACGCGCGAACTGGCGCCCACGGCGTCCGCCGGGCACGTGCCTGGGCTCGGGGGAGGTGGAGCAGACCTGACAACCGGGAGAAGTCCCCCGTGTGGGCGGGGCGAGCCGCGGGGCCCCCACCGACCAAGAATGGCGCCTGCGCAGTGCTGCACCGCACCGCAGGGGCTCCGCGGGCTGTGAAACTCGTCGGGGGAGGACGGTGGGGACCATGCATCCGCAGTTCTCTTCTTTTGGCCTCTAGGGACAAAAGCACGGAGAAATCTTGAGTGTTTGGGGGCGCCTGGGTGACTCAGTGGGTTGAGCCTCTGACTCTTGGTTTTGACTCTGGGCGTGATCTCAGGGGTCCTGGGGTGCAGCCTCCCCAAGGGCTCCGTGCTCAGTGCCGGGTCTGCTTGTCCTCCTCCTCGCGTGTGCTCTCTCTCTCTCTCAAATAAATAAAATCTTTTTAAGAGTTTTTGGTTTTTTTGCAAATTGCCTTTATTACCTGCTGCACTTTTTAAACTGTTTGTTCTCATTCCTGCTAACATACATGAGTGTTCTAGCAGTTTCAAGTGTCTGGTGATTTGGGGCGCCTGAGTGGCTCGGTCATTAAGCATCCACCTTCTGCTCAGGTCGTGATCCCAGGATCCTGGGATCGAGCACACAGCAGGCTCTCTGCTCAGCAGGGAGTCTGCTTCTCCCTCTCCCACGGCCTCCCTCCCCCCCACTTGTGCCCCCTCTCACTCTCTGTCAAATAAATAAATAAAATTTTAAAAATAAATAAAAATAAAAATATATAAGTTCTGTTTAGGCTGTATATAGCACAATTGTGTATCCGTTCATCAGCTGATGGAATTTGGACTGCTTGCACGTTCAGGCTGTTTGAATAGTACTTCTATAAGCATTTGTGCACAAGTCTGTGCGGGCTTAGAGTTTCCGTTCTTTGGGTGCGTATCTGAATGGTATTGCTGGGTCTCATAGAAACTGTATGTGTCTAAGTTTGTGAGGAACCACCAAACTTTTCCACAGTGGCCACACCATTTTCCATTTGCACCAGCAGCGCGTGATGGTTCCAGCTTTTCTACGTCTTCGTAACACTTGTTATTGTCTTTTGACTACAACCATCCTAGTGCGTGTGATAAGCTATCTTATTGCAATTTGATTTGCACTCCCTGATGGCTAATGATGTTGATATCTTTCCAAGTGCTTACTATGTGTACATTTTCTTTTGAGAAATGTCTATTCAGATTCTTCCCTTATTTTACAATTGGGCTATTTGTCTTTTTATTGTTGAGTTGTGAGATATATATATCTATCGATCTAGATATTGGACTCAAGCTCCCTATCAAATATATGGTTTGCAAATATTTTCTCTAATTTTATGGATTGTTTTTTTCACTTCCTTTATAGTGTCTTTTGAAATACAAAGGTTTTAAATTTGGATGAAGTGCAGCTTATCTATTTTTTGTACAGAGATAATATTGCAAGAATTAATTTTTCCCTAAGGACAAATAAAGATACAAAGTCATGTTACATGGGACAGTGTACTTGTTAATAGTAGTATAGAGGTTAATATTTGGAATTATTTTATGGCATATTATATAATAATACACATATTAGGAGTCACTGTTTCCAGAGCAAGAGAAAAAAAGATATAAATACAGAATAAAATAAGTGAAGTAAAAATCTTGCAATGTGGGGCGCCTGGGTGGCACAGCGGTTAAGCATCTGCCTTCGGCTCAGGGCGTGATCCCGGTGTTGCGGGATCGAGCCCCACATCAGGCTCCTCCGCTGGGAGCCTGCTTCTTCCTCTCCCACTTCCCCTGCTTGTGTTCCCTCTCTCGCTGGCTGTCTCTATCTGTGTCAAATAAATTAATAAAATCTTAAAAAAAAAATCTTGCAATGTTACTGAAAAACCCTAGAAGCGATGGACAATCTGACAGCTATGAGGTCTGCTCGTGCCCTGCGAAGCTCCTGCTTCGTAGGAAAGGTTGATTCCCTGGGTGGGGCAGGAAATACTCAGAATGGGCCTTGGGGCATCTTGTGCCAGAAAGCAAAGATATCAAAGAAAAGGGTAACAGTAAAAGAACACAGAGCTCCCACTGCCTAAAATAAGGCCATCTGAGTGTCAAAAAGATTAATGAATGCATTTGAAACCTTGAATATACAAAATATATCAGATCAGAGTGATAGTGAACTGGGCAAGGAGGATAAAGGGAGAGAAACAGTTTGGAGAGGGGCACCTGGGTGGCTCAGTAGGTTAAGCGTCTGCCTTCAGCTCAGGTCATGATCTCAGGGTCCTGGGATGGAGCCCTGCATTGAGCCCCACACTGAGCCCTGAATGGGCTTCCCGCTTAGTAGGGAGTCTGTTTCTCTCTCTCTCTCTCTCTCCCCCCCTCCCTCTACCCCTCCCCACTGCTCGTTCTCTCTGTCAAATAAATGACGTTTTTTAAAAAACCACATTGGATAAAGCACCAACTCCCTACTCTGAAAATTGGCAACAAAAAGAAAGAGCTAGACATTTGTCACTGTGTGAATTCTAGTTCCTGTGTGAATTGTATCTGAGGGTTACCAAACTGTCGTAGTTGACGAGGGACAGCTCTGCTTTACGAAGAAGTTCCAGTTATCAATGAGAAAAGAATGATAGCGTTGGAAAATTACTTTGCAACCCCAAGGAAATAACTGAGTCAGGCAATTATCATCGATGACTAAAACTATTAGATGGAAGGTTTGGGGGAATTTACATTGGAGGGTCAGGTTGTCACCATCTGAAGTTCCTACTCAACCTTAGAATCACTAGAAGTGGAACCACCAAACGTGGCGTACCCCTCGAAGAGATGCAATCTGTCACATGCAGGACCACCTGCGCAGTCTTCTTCTGTAAAGGTGGAGCCCAAATCCAATCAAGCTTGTAGGGTCAACATTCATTTACAGAGGAATATATTCAATGACACCAAAGAAATCAAACAGCCAGAATATGGGAATTCTACTGGAAAACGTACCCATCTCTTAACCAACTCAATGATATAAGGCAGGGGGTTTGGGAGTGTTGTATGCTTTCAGTTACATCCTTAAGAGAATTAATAATCATAGTGCCTGGCTGGCTCGGCCGGTAGAGCACTCGACTGTCAGTCTCAGGGTTGTGAGTTCGAGCCCCATGTTGGGTGTAGAGATTGCTTAAAAATACAGTCTTAAAAAAAAGAAGAGAGACATAACAACCAAATATAGTGTATAGATCTTGTTTATGTTTAAAACACAAACAAAAAACTCCCAATAAAATAGAGTAAAAAGACATTTTTTTAAAAAAGATATTTTTGAGACAATTAAGGAAATTTGATTTTGGACTAGGTATAGGTAATCTCAAGAAATTATTGTTACCTTTATTGGGACGCCTGGCTGGGTCAGTTGGTAGAGCGTGCAACTCTTGATCTCAGGGTTGTGAGTTTAAGCCCCATGTTGGGGGAGAGTTTGCTTTAAAAAAATAAAGTTAAAAAAAAAGTTATCTTTATTAGCTGTGATAGTGACATAGTGGTTATTTAAAAAAGTTTTTATTTTTGAAAGATACGTGTGAGTATACAGGTGTGGAATGAGATATTTGTGATTGACTTGGAAACGCTTCAACAAAGCAAGAGGGAAGACGAGGGAAGATGTGCCCAGTACAGGGAACAGGCCCTGCGAAGCACCGGTGACTGGCGAGGCCCAGGGAGGTGGGAGCCCGTGGGGAGCGGTGAGAGTGCCTAGGACTGGGTCCTGCAGAACCTTGGAAGGAACTTCCCAGAGCTGGGGCATTACCCTGGGGGCCCGGAGAGCCCAGACGGAGAGGGACTCTTCCTGAGAGACAAGCGTCAGCGCGCAGTAGGAAGACAGCTGTGCACTTGGGACCGCCCTGGGGCAGTGGCCCCGCGGTGCAGAAGAGGGACGTTCTGGGCTTGGGTGTTCGAGGTGCTTGGCTCTGCTTCCCGCTTCCCTTTGTCGAACACGCCGCGCTCCAGGCTTGGGTTCGCAGCGGCCACGCGCAGCCCCACCTCGTGGAGCGCACACGCTGCTGGAGGAGACGTGGCACCAAACCGCACGCGGAACGAACGTAGTGAGGACGTCAGAACAGACTAGACGGCAATCCTGTCGCGCATTCTGAAGTCTGCTGCTGTCACAAAAGGTCACAAACGCAGCGGCTTGAACCCCGAGGCGCAGCGCGGGGCGCTCTGCAGGTTGGACGTCAACACAGCCCTCGTGGGGCTGAGATCAGCAGGACTGTGTGCCCTTCCGGAGGCTCAGGGGTCAAGCTAACCCCTCATCTTTTCCAGCTTCTAGAGGCCACGTCAGGTTAGGTCCCTCTATCACAGCACTCTCACCTTCTTCTTGCCTCTGACTTCTGCCGGCCTCTTCCACGTTTAAGAATCCTTGCAATTACCTTGTGCCCACCCGCATAACCAGGATAATGTGATGATCTCCTTATTTTAAGATCAGGTGATTAGTCACCTTTATTTCATCTGCAACCTGAATTCCGCCTTGCCATGTCACCTGACACATCCATAAATTCCAGGGATTAGGACATGGATCTCTTCAGAGCCCATTACTGTGTCTGCCAGAGGCAGGGAAAGAAGGGCGGGGAAGGGGTGTGGGGAGAGGCTGAGTGGCCGAGAAGAGACGCTCCAGAGAGAAAGAGGAAACAAGGTCCTGGTGCCCTGGAGGCCTTCTCAGAGGGTTTCACCTGCTGCAGAGACCTTCCAGGAAAGTTCTTCCAGAAAAGCCTAGGGCTGTTCAGGGTTGGGCCAATGGTTACTTGTTGGGGAGGGAGGAAAAGAGGGGCCGCTCTGGCAAATCAATCCTGTGGGGGCGCTACCCCCGAGACAGCACCTCCCAACCCGGGGCGAATGCAAACGGGGGCATCTCCTTGGTGCGGGTGCAGGAAGGTCTCAACGAGTTCTCAGAAGGGCCGGGACCAATAGAAAGTTAACTCCTGGGGCACCTGAGTGGGTTAGTCCGTGCAGCAGACCCTGGTCTCAGGGTCGTGAGTTCAAGCCCCATGCTGGGGGTAGAGCTTACTCACCAGATGATTAGATAGATGGATGGATAGATAGATAGATAGATAGATAGATAGATAGATAGATAGACAAATAATAAATAGATGATAGAAGATAGATGATAGAATATAGATAGATAGATAGACAAATAATAAATAGATGATAGAAGATAGATGATAGAATATAGATAGATGATAGATGATGATAGATAAATTGATAGATGATAGATGATGATGATAGATAGATGATAGATTGATAGATAGATAACAGATAGACAGACAGACAGAGGAAGGGGAAGGAGGAGACAAAGAGGTGGTTGCTTGGCCCTTAAAGTGCGTGCTCCTCAGTGCTCCTCACTGACTCTGAGGGCAGGTGTCCCCCTCCTTCCTAGGCGGGCAGTCTCAGAGGTGAGGGACACCAGCGCAAGGCAAGATGGCTGGTTTCTGACTTGTACCCAGGTCTTCTGCACTGGTCATTCTTTGTTCTGGGCCCTGCTGGAGGGTGAAGTTAGAGGTGAAGAGGCAGGTGCTGCAGAAGGGGTGTCTTCTCCCTAGGTGCGAGGGAGCGAGGGAGCGAGGGAGTGAGGGAGACCCGAAGGAGGAGAGGCCCTGAGCAAACGTCCACAGCTCACCAGGCCACACTCTGAGCCTCACCTCCACTAACTGTGGCGAGCACGAGCAGAAGCTGTTTCTATCACCTATCCGTCCCCGTTTTATCGAAGGACACACAGCTGTTAAGTGATTTGGACCCTGTTTGTCTCCCTGATGTCTGACCAAGAAAGTTGCCCCCCCAACCCGGGAAGGGGCAGTAGTCACAAGGTGGCTCCGGGACAGAGACGCAGGGCTGGGTGAGGAAGGCCTGGGGGGTGGGCCTGGAGGTTGCAAGCTCTCTTGCCACCAGACGGTCCCTTTTCAGGGGCAGCCCAGGCCTCGGAGGCCAGTCTAGGAGAGGAGAGCCAGAGAGTAGGCTGAGCAAGTCAGCGAAGTCTGTGGATGGGGGCTTGTTCTGGGCCCAGAAGAAAGGGGACCAGCCTGAGCTGGGCAGGGCCGCATCCACGCCAGAGAAAGCTGGGGGGAGGGGCGTTGCTCAGGGCCAGAAGGGCTGGAGCTTCTGGGGTTGAGTTCTGCCCCAACATGATTCCCCCACCCCTATTTTTTCTCCTTAGCCTCTCTCACAGAGACTCCCACCCCGTCACCCCCCACCTCCGTCATCTTTCCAGAAGCTCTGCTTTTGGGGGAGGCTGTAGTTTGGGGAAGGGAGGTCCTGCAGAATCAGCCGCGTTCTGAGCCCCAGGCTCCTTTGGCAGAAGGGTAGCCCCGTTTTTTGCATGTTTTAAATGGTCAGATTGGCAAGGAGAGGGGTTCTGGGCCTCTTTCTTCTCTTTATAATGGGGCAGTGAAGGCTGCGGCTGGTCGCCTCCTGGCCCCTGATGGCCTCAATCCATTGTTTCCGCAAGAATAGACGCAATGCTTTGGAAAGTGACATGGTGACCAGAGAGGATGGGGGCGCGACCACACTAATGGGATGACCCCTAGCTGAGCATCTGGGACACCACCCTGCTGGGAGGGTGGGGCCTCGCACCCCTCCCCGGACCCCCAAATCAGACTCCAAGCCACCCCTGTTTGGATACTGGGTCCTCAGAGACGGCTTTGAGGGGCGGATACCCCAGCTCCCTGGAACTCTAGTCTCATTCAGCAAAGTTGGGGAGGGAAAAGGGAGAGTCTAATGGGCTGGGAGAGGGTTCTGGAGGCTGGGAAAGGGGTGGGCTTGACTTGCCCAACTTTTCCCTTCTGTCATTGGCCCCCACCTCCTCTCCTTCCCCTTCCCCATTTGTCTGGGTGTCTGGGTCCTGGCCCTAAGAGAAGGGGATAGTGCGGATGGGAGTGGGGAGGGGTCGCAGGTTGAAAGCAGAGAGAGACCCAGCTCCAGAGAGGACCTACCAAAGGCAGCAGGCTCCAGCCTCTATGCAGACCTGGGGTGGGGGTGGTTGGGGGGGCAGATCCCGGCTTCCAAAGCAAGGCCAGAACCCCCACAGTGTGCCCCCTGGGGTGGGGTGGTGGATGCCCACAGTCCAGGGGCCCCCAGGCTAAACACGGAGGACCAGGGCTACTTGGGGAGTAGCCAGAGGCTGAGGGGCCGGGCCAGCGAGGCCATGGGCCTGGAAGTGTTCCTGCTGCTGCTTGAAGCCTGGGGTAAGGGGCTGAGGTCTGCAGCACGCCGAGAAGGGAGATGAGGGCTGTGGGAGAGAGTGGGGGGCACAGAGGGACAGCTGAGGTGCAGAAACTCTGGAGGGTGCCCGTGGAGGGGGTGGCAAGTGGGAAGGACAGGTGCATGCAGGAGGGAGCTGTGTGGAGGGAGGGCCTCTGGGGAGTAGGGACTTTGGCTCCAGTTCTGGGCTGCTAGGTGGAAGGGGAGCTGGGGGTCCTGCTGGTGAGTGGTTATGAGCGGCTGTCAGACAGAGGGTCTTGGAGAGGCAGGGACCAAGAGGTTTCCCCACAGAGAGGTCCCTGAGGGTATTGAGCCTGGCTGAGTCCTAGGCCTGCAGGCTTTGGCCCCTTAAAGGCCACCGTCTGCCTATCCACTCCCCAGTGTGCTGAGTTGTGTTTGAGGGTGTGTGTGGTAAGGGGGTCTATGCATGTGGGTTCACAGCTCTGCTCATGTAATTCCGAGGTCCTAATATTGGTGTCTGTTGCCCTGTGCTTGTGTATTTGTGACTTTCAATCTGTAGGGAGATCTGTATGTGACCTGGTTTGTGCTGTCTATAGGAGTATGTATCTAGGATGGAACCTAACTGTCTCTAGAACACGGAGTGGTTTGTGAGATTGGGATTTTAGTCCAAGTGTGTGTGTCTCTGAATGTCTGCGTGTAAGTGTGTTCCTTCCTTATTTGGGGGCCAGGGTCCTGGCAGTGGGAGGGGGAAGGGAAGAGTCAGGAGTCCTGGGAAGCTGACCCTGCCAGCGGACAGGCAGATGGGATGGCAGGAATGGTGGGAGGCAACCCCCTTGTGGCCCAGAGAGCACAATGCCCACGCCCCTGACCTCAGCATTGTGCCTGCCCCACCCCCTCTACATTGCCAGGGCCAGCTGAAAGAGGCTGTCAGTCATGGCCACCTGCCAGGCCTGGCCTTCACCGCCATCCAGGCAGTGGCTGGCCTGGTCCTGCTTCTCAGACTGCCAGGCCCTGCTCCCCTCCTTTGCTGCCCCAAGGCCCCAGGGCGAAGTCCTGTGTCCTCTCTCCTCACCCAGGCTGGGAGGCAGTCAAAACGAAGGGGAGGCAGTGGGCCCCAAGAGGCTACCATGTCCAGGCCTCTCTGTCCGCCCAAGCCACACTGCAGGCTCAGAGCTGGTGGCTGTGCAGGAGCGTCTGCTGGGGCTACCCTGCCACATGGAGGGTGAGTCGCCCGTGTTTCCACTTCCTGGCAGCGGGATGGGCTGCTCCTGGCCAATGACAGCAGTGCCACCATGATGCCGGATGGCTCCCTGCCCGCGCCCATGTTGGAGCCCCCTTTCCTGAGCCCACGAGTACCACTGCAAGGCCCAGAACCGTCGTGGGTGGCTGGGGAGCCAGCGGGCCCGGGTACAAGTAAGTGATGGGGCTGCTCCTGGGGGCAGAGGCATCCATGGGGCACAGAGTCGCCCAGAGCGGGTCCTGGCAGTGCCGACTTAGCTGTTAGACACAGTATGCCCAGTGCCTAGGGCTCAGAGCACTTGCAGCGGCCCACAAAAAAGGTTTATTCTAAGTTTCTTTAAAACCAGAAGAAAAAAATGAACATAATAATGAATATATAACAATAATGAATATAATATTGAATGTATAAAAGTAGATATTTGTTTTTATACCAATGCAATTATAAAATACAATTGTATATGTGTGTGTATTATATATATATATATATATATATATATATATATATATATATATATATATATATATATATATATATATATATATATATATATAAAGTGAGCTTTCCTCCCATTGCGGGGCTTGAACTCACAACCCTGAAATCAAGAGTCACAGGCTCTACCGACTGTGCCAGCCAGGCACTCCTATAAAATACAATTTTAAATGTTTTTATTTATTTTAGAGAGAGAAAGAGTGTGTGTGCGTGCATGAGTGGGGGGAGGGCAGACGTGGCGGGGGGGCGGGGGGGAGACGCTCCAGCAGACGCCCCGCTGAGCGCAGAGCCCAGTGCCCAGTTAGATCTCAGGACCCTGAGATCACGACCTGAGCCGAAACCGAGTGTGGGACACTGAACTGACTGAGCCCCTCGGGCGCCCCAATTTTAAATGTTTTTTATGGAGGAAGGCAAGGGCTCGGGCTCACGGAAGTCGAGGCAGGAGGCTGCAGGGCTGAAGAGTGGAGAGGTCGGCAGGGAGTGGCAGAGGCCAGGGCTGGGTCTGGGGGCGGCCCCCCTGCCCCAGGTCTGTCCCACTGCTGCCAGCAGCCAGAATCCACTGCGGCGGAGAGCAGGGGAGTCCCCCGCGTCCGTGCCTGACCCGGGAGTGCCGAGCCCTCCGCCCCCTGACGGGGCACCTCCCGCTGGGTGGCCCGCCGCAGCCGAGATGCCCCGCGGACCCCGGGCGGCCCGAGCGCGCTGGGCGGACGGAGGGGCTGGGAGCCGGGGGCTGGCGGTTGCAGGGGAGGCGTCTGCGCGGCCACCGTGGGCGCCGTGCGGGGCGGGAGCGCGGCGCTCGGCCCGGGACCGGGTTGGGTCCGTGGCCGGCTGCGCAGCATTGCGACCTCGCCGGCAGCGGCTGCTGTGGGCCGGGCTCCCGCTCCGCCCGGGCGGCGGGCAAGGAGCGAGCGCGGCGGGCGCTGGGAGAGCGCGGCCGGGCGGGCAGGTGCCGGAGCGCAGGTTTCGGGACGGCAGGCGCCACGGGTGCAGGGCCGGCACGACGGAGCGCGCGGACTCGGCCCGGACGCCGGAGAGCCCCAGAGGCCCTGGAGCTGCCCCGGCTCCGCGCTGGGGCGCCCTTCTGCGCGCACACAGCCGTGCGTGCGCTCCCCGGGGCGAGGACGGCACACCCGGGCGGCCCCGCGGTCCGCCGAGCGGCTGCGGCGGGCGCCCGAGCTGGGTCCGCGAGGAGACGCGGCCGGGGTGCGCGGGCCCCGCCGGCTTGTCCGCTAGGGGGCGCCACAGCACAGCTAACGGGGCCGCCGGCAGCGGGGCGACCCTGCGGCCGCAGCACCGCGGACACCGGGTCACCGAAGGCCCAGGCAGAGCTTCCGGGACGTCGGAGGCGGCACCTGCTGGGAAAGGTCAGGGAAGGAGCTGCGGTCAGCGTGGACTCTTCCCCAGGGCAGGAGCTGAGGACCCAGGCCCCAGACCCCCCGCTGCTGCTGACACAGTGCCCTGGGGCAGGCCTCACCCCAGACAGGCCGCAGGGAGAGGGGTCTTCCCAGACTTCCACCCAGAGCGGCAGGAACGCGTGCTGCCAGCTGTCGACAATTCCAGGATCCAGTCTTGGCCCCTCTTGGTCTAGTCCCTCTGGCACTGGACAAGTGACTTGCCCTCTCTGATGCTTGGTTTTCTCTCCTCTGTGAGCTTGGAGGAACAGAAGCCCCTGCCTCACAGTCTGCAGGGAGGACGCGACGTGGGCGGGGTCACAGCACCAGTCCCCGCAGGGGCAAGGACTCAGCTGGGGGCTGGCTACAGTGGGGTCCTGCCGCAGGCAGAACAGTCCCGCCGGAGAAGCACAGCCTCCTTGGCCAAGGCCGGGACATTCCAGGATGGTCTCGGCCTGAACGAGAGATCATGAGAGACAGTTTGAGGGGTACCTAGCCTGGTCCTCAATATCTGGTTGTGGGATAAATGGATGAAGGAAAGAAGGAGAAAGGAAGAAAGGAAAGAAGGAAGGTGGGAAGGGAGGAAGGAGGGAGGGAGGAGGGAAGGAAAGAGAGAGCAAGGAAGAAAGGGAAAACTATTCTAGGTTCCAAGGAATATTTATTTATTTATTTTTTAAAGATTTTATTTATTTATTTGACAGAGATAGAGACAGCCAGCGAGAGAGGGAACACAAGCAGGGGGAGTGGGAGAGGAAGAAACAGGCTCATAGCGGAGGAGCCTGATGTGGGGCTCGATCCCAGAACGCCGGGATCACGCCCTGAGCCGAAGGCAGATGCTTAACCGCTGTGCCACCCAGGCGCCCCCCAAGGAATATTTAAAATGTGTTAAGACTTTATACCAGTTCTTGAGAAACTTTCACTTTAGAGACAAAAATTTGTATGAGACGTTCTTAAGAAAGGACATTTATGAAAGGGTTTAAGATATGTTACAAAGTTACATAAAATACAAAGTGCAAAATAAGAACAGGGTGACAAGCTAAGGGAAAACAAAGGTGCATTTTCTGCAAGTTCGCAACCATGCTCCGGGGTGAGGACGGGGCACATGGCAGCCTCCACTGATTTGTGCAATCACCTAATAAAATGGGAGAAGGTGGTATAGGTGAAGACCTGGTTTAAACCCAAAGAGCATTGAATTTCAAAGCACGTTTAAATCCCCCCTGAGCAGCTGGGACATCACTGAGTTCTCAGGAGGGCCTGGCTCCCTTTCTGAGGGAGGGTCTCCTGCCAGCCTGGGGGAGAGCCATCTGGGGTTGGGTGGGGGGCACGCTTAGCTGTTCCTCTCCCCTCCCACCTGTTGAACCTTAGCTCTGGTGTTTCCTGGCACAGCACTTGGGCGAACCGTGTCCTTTACCTGTGACCTGGGAATAAAGCAGCAGCTGCCCAGCACCGCCCTGAGGCCGGGTCACTTGACGCCTGGGAGCAGAGCAGGACAGCTCTGCTTCTCCCTCTCTCCACTTGCTGTTTCCACCACACAGTGGGATCCCCAGGGCTGCTGCGGGAGCCCGAGATCCTGTCTGGGCCTCAGAATCTGATGCCCACCGTACATTGGATGGCGATCGCTCCCGGCCACCCATGGTCACTCGCCTCCTGGAGCAGCCTGGGTATGCAGCCACCCCACCCCACCGGCCAGAGCCCCCAGCCCTTGGCCCTCTCCCAGCCTTGAGCCCTGGCCTAACCCCCATCGGTGGGGAGGGTGTCCAAGTCCTGGGCACTGGGCACTTCATGATTCCCAAGGTGTCTGTCCAGCACTGTGTCTGTGCTGCCAATCGGCGGGGCAGCCGTGTCCAGCGCACGGCAAGGGGTGTCCCGCTGGTGAGTCCCAAGGCTGGGTGGGGAGAGCCCTGGGCTCCCTCTCCACCCACGGGAACCTGCATGGGGAGAGGGAGGGACAGGAGGGGACAAGACGCAGGGCCTCAGGGTGCTGTCCACCGTGCACTGTCCTCCCCTCTGCCTCCCCCCACCCCAGGTTTGTCCAGTGGCCACGGTCCTTGTTCAAGTCTCCAGCAGCGGCGCCATGTTCACCCGCGTGGCACAGGGCGTCCCTGAGCCCCGTCTGGTCTGGTTGAAGAATGGGAAGGTGCTGAGTCCTGGGGATAACATTCGGCTGGCCCATGACAACACGTGCCCCAGCTTTTGTGTCCCGCGCCCGCCCCCGAAGTGGGTGCCTTTGCCACCCCAGGCATGTGTGCCCACCTAACCCAACACCCTACCTCCCTCTCAAGTCCCCACAAATCCCAGCAAGTGTGCCCCCCGGAGCTCTGCTCCACTAGCTGCACTGCAGGTAATGCCCACACACAGGTGGTGGGTCCCGACCCTGGACAGGTCTGTGGTCTCTGAGAAAGACAGTCCCCTCCTTAGGGCCACCTGACCGGGGCAGAGGGCTTGGCAGGAAGGAGCCCCCAGCTGCCGAGTCTTTCCCTAGCACACTGACGCTGGTGGGGCTCTCAGATGAGATCAAGGCCATCTACCAAAGGGCGACTGAGAAGAGAGTGGGCTCCGACCAGGCCAGCGGCCGCCTGGCTGTGACAGGGGACCCAGAGCCACCCCCTGCCCCAAGGGGGCTGCCGGTGATGGCCCTCTCCACCTCTGCCATTCCTGGGTCCTGGGAACCACCTGCCTCCAGCAGGGACATCACTGGCTATGTGCTGAACCTCTGGCCCGTGGGAGGTCGGGTGTGGGTGGGTGGACAGGAGTCCCTGGCCACCTCTGTGCTTGATGGGTGGTACCCTGGGCAGGTTCCTTCCTCTCCTCGTGATCCCCAGACCTGTCTGGGCCCTTGCCAGGCCTCTGGGTCTGTGGCCCCCTGGTGTCTCCTCAGGCCCTTGTGCCCCTTGTCATCGTAGCTCAGTTCGTTTCTGCAGCTCCTTCCCTGTGTTCTCTGGCCCAGCCAGGCACCAGAAGGGGCTTCGTGCCCCCTCTGCGGGGGTGTTCGTGTTGGGGAAGAGGGCGCTAAGCCGCCAAGCTGCGCTGCTCCTCAGAGAGAGCCGGCCCGGAGCTGCGAGAGTCTCCAACCCGGAGCCCACGACCCACTCCCTGCACGTGTGGGCCCGGTGAGCGCAGGGCGCCAGCCGGGACGCCGTCTCCACGGACGCCACCACCATGGGCGGTGGTGAGCGGCAGCCTCTCCGGCCCGCAGAGCCCCTGGCCTCAGGCGGCGGGGCTGCCAGTCAGCTCACACCATCTCCTCTGCGGCTCCCACCGCCTGGGCTTCCCCCCAAAGTGCGCAATGCCACCTGCGGGCCGGCCTCCTGGCGGCTGCCACCCCAGTCCGCGGCCCATCCCTGGCTTCCAACTCTTCCACCGCCAGCTGCCAGCTGCTCTTCCGAGGGACCCCTCCTCCCGCCTGACACTGCCAGCGCCTTCCTCTGCACGGATCTGGGGGAGACCCTGACCCTTCTTCTGCCCCCTGACTGCCTTCTCTGTGCCCTTCCCCAGGCGTGGAGCTTTCCAGCCCAGGAAGGCCTGCTGCCTTCACCGTGTCCTGCTCCCTGCAGAGCCTGCCACCCTGCACGAGGTCCAGCTTCAGGCATTCAGTGGCTATGGGGCAGGCCCGCAGCTCTCTGTCTCCTTGCGTGAGGTGGGGTCCAGCGGGAGGATGGCAGGCGGCGGGCAGAGCAGCCCCTCCCGCAGAACCCCAGGAAGGTGGAGGGGCTGGGCTTTGCCTCCACCTGGTGCACTGACTGACAGCGCTGTGTGCTCCTGCAGTTGGGTTGGGAGCCCCCCGCCCCCGCCGCTGCCTGGGGCTGGGGTGGGTGTCCACACGGGCCTTGCTGCCCTCCTGCCCTCAGCACGTGCAAAGCTGCTAGGAGACCATCCGCATACGGTGGCCTGGGGCCACAGAGCGGAGAGGAAGAGCTGGCTGCCGCTCCCAGGGCTGCGGAGCGTGGCCAGCCTGGAGGGCAGAGCGTGGGGCACCCCCAGGCAGAGGACGCGGTGGTGGTGGCAGAAGTGGGCCAGAGCCAGGCGGCTGCCGCCCTGCGCACTCACCCACCCACCCACCGGAGTGCGCTAGGCCAGAGGGAGGCCCCACGCAGGTCCTGGTGCTGATGCTTCCTGCCTGGGCAGCCTCATCTGCAGACGGGTCCCCAGAGGGCTCCCTGGCACTGCCTCTGGCTGCCTGCCTCCAACCGCGCTGGGGACCGCTGGGGCCAGGCTCCAGGGAGAGAAGACTGAACTGATCCTCCAGGTGAGGGGGATTCACGGGAGGGGAGCGGGTGGGGACCGTGGTGAGCTGGAGGCCCGGGGCTGAGGCCTGCGGGTGGCGGGGACAGCCGCGCTTAGCCTAGGGCCCTCCGAGTGGGCTTCCTCCCTGATGTCACTAAGTGGCCCACCAGAAAATACCTCACATATCCCTGTCACCCTGGAGTCAGGAAAGAACCAGAGGTCTCTCGGCTCCTTTCCGGGGAAGTGCAGTCCTGACCACAGAGGGAGAGAAGACGGTGTGGTTTCTTTGTTCCTCCCTCCTCCTCCTCAGGAAATGGGCGTCATTCTCCCCAACACACAGAATAGCCTCACCTTAAACCGAGCTCAGCTGGGAGTCATCCCTGGCACCACACCTGCTTCATACCCCATCCGGGATACGCTCCTGCTCCAAAGATGGGTAGTGTGAGGCTCTCCCCCACGCACGGAGCAGGGCAAGGGGCTCCGTCGTCACCTCCACCTCGTGACCAGAACCTCCAGTCCGTGCCCGAGCTGGGCTCTGACCCAGGGACGGGCAGCCTGCACTTCTCGTAGTCTTGAGTGGGCAGGTGGGCAAAGTGGGCTCCCGGCCCCTTTGTCCTAACACCACGGAAGTCCTGAACATCTGAGCTGATGGGAGCTGCTTCTCTGAGCAACCAGCCAGCTCCCTCTTTCTAGATCCGAAATGCCGGCCCCTCTGCGGGGGGAGGAGTGCTTCTCCCCATTTGATTTCTCTTTTTGACAGGAAACAGCGGCTAGAGCTGGGGTTGTGGTGGCTATGACTCCTTCGTGGAGAGAGCAGAGAGGCTGTGGAGCACCCCACCCCTCTGTGCCCCGCTGCGGGTGTCAAAGGGCACGTCCTCCTCCCCTCTGCTCTCTGCCAGCCTGTGGCACCCCAGCCCCACTGTCCCGCCTCGCCCAGCTCTACCACACCCCGAAACCAAAGCCCCAAAGCCCCAGACGGGCCCTCCACGGCTGTCCTGTCCCACGCCAAAGGAGGGAGGATCTTGGACGAAGGAAAACCCAGGGTCTAGAGGAGAACCCCAAACTCTGCCTCCCTCTGTGCCCCTGCAGAATGATGCTAGTACCAGTGATAAGAAGGGACGGGGCAGCTTCAACCAAGACATGTGGCAGGGGACCAAGGGGTTAAGAACAGCCCCAAACTTTCTCTGCATCCTTGCCAACATCTGTCGTTTCGTTTCAGCCATTCTGACTGGTGTAAGGTGGGCTCTCACGGTGGTTTTGTGTTTCCCTGATGCCGAGTGATGTGGAACATTTTTTCATGTGTCTGTTGGCCATTTGTATGTGTTCTTCGGAGAAATGTCTGTTCATGTCTTCTGCCCATTTTTTTTTAAATGATTTTTTATTATATTGTGTTAGTCACCATACAATAATCCCCGGATTCCGATGTAAAGCTCGATGCTTCATTAGTTGCGTATAACACCCAGTGCGCCATGCAATACGTGCCCTCCTTACTACCCATCACCGGTCTATCCCATTCCCCCACCCCCCTCCCCTCTGAGGCCCTCAGTTTGTTTCTCAGAGTCCATAGTCTCTCATGTTTCATTCCCCCTTCTGATTACCCCCCCCTTTCTTTATCCCTTTCTTCCCCTACCGATCATCCTAGTTCTTATGTTCCATAGATGAGAGAAATCATATGATAGTTGTCTTTCTCTGCTTGACTTATTTCACTTAGCATTATCTCCTCCAGTCCCATCCATGTTGTAGCAAATGTTGAGAACTCGTTCTTTCTGATAGCTGAGTAATATTCCGTTGTACATATGGACCACAGCTTCTTAATCCAGTCATCTGTTGAAGGGCATCTCGGCTCCTTCCACGATTTAGCTATTGTGGACGATGCTGCTATGAACATTGGGGTGCATAGGGCCCTTCTTTTCACTACGTCTGTATCTTTGGGGTAAGCACCCAGTAGTGCAATGGCTGGATCATAGGGTAGCTCAATTTTTAATTTTTTAAGGGACTTCTGCCCATTTCTTGACTGGGTTATTTGTTCTTTGGGTGTTGAGTATGATGTGGAATTTAAGAAACAAAACAGAGAATCATAGGAGAAGGGAGGTAAAAATGAAACAAGACGAGGGGCGCCTGGGTGGCACAGCGGTTAAGCGTCTGCCTTCGGCTCAGGGCGTGATCCCGGCGTTGTGGGATCGAGCCCCACATCAGGCTCCTCTGCTATGAGCCTGTTTCTTCCTCTCCCACTCCCCCTGCTTGTGTTCCCTCTCTCGCTGGCTGTCTCTATCTCTGTCGAATAAATAAATAAAATCTTTAAAAAAAAAAATGAAACAAGATGAACTTGGAGGGAGAAAAACTGTGAGACTCAACTGTAGGCAACCAAACAGGGTTGCTGGAGGGGAGGGGGCGGGGGACGGCGTAACCGGGTGACGGGCATTAAGGAGGGCACGGGATGTGATGAGCACTGGGTGTTGTATGTAAGTGATGAATCACTGAATTCTCTACCTCTGAAGCTAATAATACATGATATGTTAATTAACTGGATTTAAATTTAAAAAGTG
>NW_024424452.1:39549127-39615494 GCF_017311325.1 Ursus maritimus
TGGGGTAAGCACCCAGTAGTGCAATGGCTGGATCATAGGGTAGCTCAATTTTTAATTTTTTAAGGGACTTCTGCCCATTTCTTGACTGGGTTATTTGTTCTTTGGGTGTTGAGTATGATGTGGAATTTAAGAAACAAAACAGAGAATCATAGGAGAAGGGAGGTAAAAATGAAACAAGACGAGGGGCGCCTGGGTGGCACAGCGGTTAAGCGTCTGCCTTCGGCTCAGGGCGTGATCCCGGCGTTGTGGGATCGAGCCCCACATCAGGCTCCTCTGCTATGAGCCTGTTTCTTCCTCTCCCACTCCCCCTGCTTGTGTTCCCTCTCTCGCTGGCTGTCTCTATCTCTGTCGAATAAATAAATAAAATCTTTAAAAAAAAAAATGAAACAAGATGAACTTGGAGGGAGAAAAACTGTGAGACTCAACTGTAGGCAACCAAACAGGGTTGCTGGAGGGGAGGGGGCGGGGGACGGCGTAACCGGGTGACGGGCATTAAGGAGGGCACGGGATGTGATGAGCACTGGGTGTTGTATGTAAGTGATGAATCACTGAATTCTCTACCTCTGAAGCTAATAATACATGATATGTTAATTAACTGGATTTAAATTTAAAAAGTGCATAGTTAAAAAACAAAAAAAACAGCCCCAAACTTCAACATCCTCTCCTCTGGGTGGACCTGACCAAAGTGCTTTGTTGGAAATAAAAAGCCAAATGGAAAAAAGAAATTAGGATCTGGTTAATGTTCTGGGTCGGAAGAACTCGGGACGCCAGGTGCTGAAGAAGGAACCGCCGCAGGGCAGTGCGGGCGCTAAGGCCGCCACCTGGGGAAACCACATTACAGAGGGTTCAGTGACTAGGACAGACCAGAGCAATATGATGAGAAGGGCCAAGGACAGCTGGGGACCCGGCCTCCTTCCTGATACGGTCGACTGACCCTCGGTCCTCAGGTCGGTGGCTTCTAGAACACCGGCTCCGCGTGAAGGTGGAACCATGCGGCGGAAGCAAAGGGGACCCCAGAGCTGCACCATGCCTGCAGGGAGCACGGGCAGAGCTCCTCTCCCGATCACCCCTGGACTCCCCCACCAAACTGCCGCCCCCATACCAGCGCAACTAAAGCATGAGCCACAGCAAAGTTTAGAAACCATTCCTTTCTTTATTAAACATAGCTTGCAAGTGATAAATATTACAAAGTTTTTTTTCTTTTAATCCTTTCTCCAAAAATTAGCTTATTATTTGAATCTGTTACTGCTGAAATGCTCAGCAGCATCTGAAACAGATGGGAGTGTATTTGCCTTTTTGAAAACCAGTTTCTGTTGGTCTTAGTTTTTTTCATTTTAATTTCCAAACACAATGCAGAAAATCAGAATGAGTTAAAAAAAGGAAACTTAGAGCCTGTGCAAAAGGGTCTTGCCCCCCCCACCCCCGTTCAGAGAGGCCCATCCCGCCCCAGCCCCACTCCCCGCCCCAACCCCGCTCTGCCCCAACCTTCGCCAGGCCTCAGCCACCTTCCCAGATGCTCCCCAGGCTTCCCCGGCCAGGAAGGAGCCCGGAGTGCGGGAGCCTCAGCCCAGGCTGCGGGGAGCCGCCTGCAAGGGCTCACAGGAGCTCTGAAGGAGACGGGAGCCGGGCGCGCCTGAGCTCTGCTGCGCTGTCACCGGGAAGATGGGCAAGCTCCGCACCCTGCAGCTCACGGAAGGTGCGTGACTGGACCACCGGCCCGGTGCCACCGCGAGAGCACCCCAGGGCCCTGTGGCTGCTTGTGACGGGGTTGAGGGCCTGAGGGCAAAGCTGTCACAGGTCTCCTGATGTCTAGACATCACTCTGCCGCCTTTCCCAGAACCAAAGGAATGGCGGGGGCCGGGCAGCCCTCACGGGCGCCGTCACACACACTGCCACCTCAACACGGAGGGGTCCTCCCTGCATCTCAGCCCCGCACCTTCCCCACCTCAAGCTGTTGTTCTGCAGGTGAGGAAGGAAGCATACGGTAGGGTTTCACATTTGGTGGTCAGATGATCTCCCCGGTCACTTCACACAAAAGAAAACTGAGACCCGGAGATCGAACTCTACCAAAGGTCACACAGCAAGTTAGTGGGAAAGCCTGGGGCCAGACCCCAGGTCTCCAGACAGGTGCTGCCACCCCACCCCGTGTGCTATGGCGCTCCACTCTCTACAGCCCAGACGAGGAACCCTAGCTTTCACAGTGGCCCGCCTCACCCCAATTTAGGAAGCCAGAAACCGTGCAGATGCATGTGGCTCCGTAAATGAGGCTTTCTTAGGAGGACTCGTTAAAATCCTTTCTTTCCATCATCCCTTGATAATCTACTCTCAAAGACCCATGGAACTAGGTTCTTTTTGGGGGGTGGGGTGGGGGAAATCCCTTGCATAAGAAAGCTTGACACTGAATTTTGTTATATAGGTATATTGTATATATGCTGATGCAATCAGAGGAAAAAAAACAGTGCAAATACAGTTACAATTCATAATAATACTTGGTTTCAATGCCCCCGGGAACTGCCCCATTCCTCGGCTACCTCCCGACCCCCAGCACTTCCCCACAGGGTCCACCTAATGCTGGGGTGTAGGGAGGGTGGGCAGGTTAGGGTAGGGAGTGGGCTCTGCCAAGGCAGTGCTGGTGACCCGGAGGACTACTCCAGGGCGGGGAGGCAAGGCACAAATTAGGGGTGGGTGGTGGGGGAGGTGGCATCTCTAAGGAGGGATGGGGTTGGAGCAGCTGCCAGTCTCAGTGTGCTGGGCCCGGCCCACTCCCCGCCCCACCCTCCACAGCCCTGCCTCCCTACCCCCGCCCCTTCCCCAGAAACCCTTTTGCACGGATCATACACAAACGGGCACATTACAAAATGACATAACACAGTTTCACAATATCCATGGCGAGGGCTTTTTTTTTCTCTTTTTCAGTTTTTTTTTTTCTACACAATGTACAATTCCTTTTAAATGGATCAAGAAATAGCTTATATACACGAATGAGTCCTTGTTATAACATCTCGGCAGCAAGTATCATAAGCTAATGAAGGTCTTGTTGGAGGGCAGGGGAGCCTAGGGCCAGGTGGGGTGGGGTGTGGTGTGGAGAGGAGGGTTAGGGGGAAGGGGTGCTTGGGGAAAGGGACAAAAGTAAAATACCAAGAAGCATCTTTACAAAGCGGCTCTATAGCTAAGTCCTTTTAAAGGGGAAAGGAAAGGTAACCAAAGCAGGAAAACATTTATCTTTGTGTCTTAAAAAAAATCGTCTACCATACATACATCCAAAAATGTGGAAAAATACCTATTCCAGGGATGGAGAAAGTCCAGATGCTGTGGTCAAATGACAAAAACAGAAAATGAACATTAAAAATTAAAAAAAAAATTGACAAATGAGGACCTCTGTCCCTCAGCTTTACCCAAGCTTTCCTGCTCATCTACCCGTTCCGGGTGTCTGGAGAGCAAGCCACTGTCCACCAACGACTACGTGGAGAGCCTCTGGATACGGAGGAAGCCAGGAAGAACCAGGGGGATCCTCACTCTAGTCGTCCCCTGAGCTTCAGAGCTCTGGGGGACAGGATAACTCTGAACAGACCATCTTTCCTCCTATCTTTAGGCATGAGGTTTAGTGTCTAGGGGCCCAGCCTGGGGATGGAAAGCAACGAGAGACTCGGAGGGACACAAGGTGATCAGTGATGAAAAACTAGAAAAATAAGGAAGACAGAAGGATGGGGGTGGGGAGCAAGGGAGGACGTGGAAGGCTAATACTTCACCATGATTAAGGAAAACTCACCCCCATCACTAATCCCACGGAAGGGTATGAAAATGGGGAGGAGGGGTAAGAAATCAAACCTCAGCGATTGAGCAAAGGGTCACAGAGCTATACTAGTCAACAAGCAGCCTCTATGCAACTGAGCCTGAGGGGACAGAAGCAGGGAAGGCTCCCCCCCGTCCTCCCCCATCGCCTCAGCACCCTGGCAGGCACTCGGCTGGGCTTTCCTTCCCCATCACTCCCCTCTCATCTACACATCCTACTTCCAAACCCCATTCAAAGGTGGCCTGGCTCCCAGGGAGGAGGCTCAGCTCAGGGCAGGGATGGCCCCCAACCAAACGGTATTGCACATTCTCTGTTCCTTACTTTTAATCTCAAGTGACAGACTTGGGCACCTGGCACCTCCGAGCTGGGGGAGGGGAGACATAACAGAAATGGCACTTCATCATGGCAGGCGGGGCGGAAGAGGCTAGACAGACATGCCACAAGGCAAGATGACTTGTGGGGGGGGAGCTTCCAATTTCGTGTAAGAGAGAAAAGCAAAACCAAACGATTTATCCAGTGCTTTCAAAGCACAGAGGGCAAAGAAAAGATGTAAGAATATATCTTTATATATATATATATAATTTTAAAATAACCCCAGACCCAGTTTCATAACCCCCCTCCCTCTCCCATCACTTACAGTCAGGGGTACCACATGCCCCCTGAAAAATACCCCAAGCAGCCCCATCACTATCTGTCACTAGCATCCAGCTTCGATCACTTCACCACCGGGGGAGCCCAGACACAGGCTCTACCTCTGCTCCTTTACTAAGTGCTCAAGGAATTTGGGGGAAGGGAGGAAAGAAAAAACCGAGGGAGGCCCGTAGGGCCAGTATCGTAACCCGCAGGGGCTCTGGGGTATGGGAGAGGGGGCACTGAGCCTGATCCCAACTCCTTCTCCACCCCAACCCCCAAACTTTATGGGGAAGGTGTGCAGTTTGTGTGTGTGTATTCATTTTAAAAGTGCCTTCTTACTATAAAAGAATTATTTAATTTCTTAAAATAAAAGTGGGGGAATTTTTCCAGGTGGCTTTCAAGGGCAAAATGCTAAACTCCAGTCTTCACACCTCTCTGCTCTGAGTAACCCTCCCCCGTCCTCGCACTCTGGCAGCTTCTAGGGCTGCAGAGGCAGGAGAGCGAACACTACAGGAGAGCACAAACCCCCGCCTTGAAGGGGCTCCCCTTACCTCAAAACCAGCCTGGTCCCCACCCCCTGCCCCCAGGTGTGGGCAGATGGGATGCGAACCTCCCCTGACCTCAGAACAGCAACATTGCACAATTCAGTTCATTCTCTACATTAGTAGCGCTTAAGAAAAAGCTGAAAACACCACAAAAGGAAAACTAATAGGGTTCGGGGGGTGGGGGTGGGGAGGCAACAGCTACTTTGCACAGAGGTCCAGAGCCGGTCCTGACAAGAGCTGTCTGGCTCCGAGCAGTTGGTGCACCACTTCGTGCAGGAGGCTGGGGGCAGGACTCTGGGCTGCTCAGGCCTCCCTGCCCTCTGCTCCCGGCACTGAGGGTGGACGGAAAGACGGATGGGGTCTCAGCTGCTGGGAGAGAAAGCCCTTCTTCCCCACCACCCCCAGTCTATATCTCTTCCCTCCTCTGTCTCCCTCACCATGCCCGGCCCAACTTCTAGGACACAGGCTAACTTGGGCTGGAACAGCCACATTACAGATGGGGCTGTGCTTCCCTCTTGCCAGGAGCCGATCAGGATTAAAAAGGGGGGGGCAGAATTTTACAAAGAAAATAAGATGAAATAATTTTGGGCCAGTTGACCTGGAAAAGACTTCCATCTCCACGGGGACCAGGAGAGCACCCGGAGGCCAAGACCGGCCTCCATCCCTCTTGGCTGAACACTACGTTCGCCCTCATGTCCCTCATCCCCTTTTCTGTGGGTTAAAGCTTCTCCCTCCAGGCTCTTTCCCCTCATTCTTAGAGCCCAACTTCAGTACGAACACTGCCACCCAGACTGTCCAGGCCACAGATACCCAGGGCTGACGTCCTCTGTTTCATGCCCCCCCCCCACATTAAGTGCATTAAAAACTTCTGCCCCCAACACTCCCAGTCATGTCCCTTTGGGGAACCCCCTGCAATGCTCCTGTCATTTATCTGAATGTCATCTGTGTTTAAAAAAAGAAAAAGGCAAAAGAAAAGAGAAAAAGAAAAATATTGAGGGAAAAGAAAAAGGTTTAACTGTCCACTGAACAAAGGGAGGACACACAACATCATTAAAAATGACAATAATTATAGCATAAAAACTTCAGAAACACATGTCAGAGGGCTTAGATGTCTCCCCAGGACCTCACTCTGACCTCTACCAGAGGCGAAGAGCACCTCACTGTGAATGGAAACCGGAGAGAAGACAAGAGCAGCAGGACCGCAGCAGTGAGAGAAGGGGTGGCGGGGCAGGCGCGCGTTTTCCTGTTGATTTCTAGGTTTGTCCTCTGTTTCTCGGTTTTGTTTTCCGTGTATGGTAGGCACCAGTACAGGCACTGCATGCGACGGAAGTTGGGGGCAATGGGAGAGGAGGGGTAAAGGGTTCGAGGCTGGGGCAGTACGAGTGGACAGGCGTTATTTCTGCCCGCTGATGGACTGCGCTATAGACCGGGGAGGGATCATGTCTAAAAGGTACTCCCGCTGTCGGTCTGCCAAACTGGGAGCTTTGTGTCCTCCAATGCCGGTGTTCAAGTATGCGATGTTGACACCTGGACCCAGGAGACAAAAGTGGGGGATGGGGGGCGGGCATTAGAAGAGGCGGCGACACCTTCTGCACTGCGCCAGCGGGGGTGTGGAGCTGAGCTGGGAGGAGGCAGCAGGGCCGTCTGCACCTGTCGGGACTCGGTCAAGCTTTATGTCAGCAGCCAACTGCCCCCCACACACCCCAGCTTTAGGGAACGAGGTCTTCTTGACACTTTGGTCCTACCAGGAATATAACAAGCATGGTCTTGACGGGCTGGGAGAGTCAGAGGAACCAGTGGTGAGAGGGGATTAACCAAGGCAGAGAGATGCACTCACGGAATCTGCTCTGGGTTTGGGGCTGCCGACTGGGCAGAAGCATCCCCCGTCATTCAAACAAGCACCCTGCCCCTCTCGTCAAGAGATCGGCAACCATACGCCCACCAACAGGGCGCACCAGACAGCGAACCGGTAACGGCAGGACTGTGCCGCTCTCACTACCAAAACCCTAGTGTCCTGTGCATGTGTTATGAATTTAGCCAACACTTGCCAAATAACAGTGTGAAGGGAGAGGGGCCTAAGGAGAGAGCAGAAACAGAAGAATAAACTCTTCACCCACGGAGCTGCATCCTAACCAGCTGGTCCCATCAGCCCTTCTTACCTGGCATCCCGAGGAGGCCACCTGGCACAGACAGCTGGGGCGCCTGTGCAAAGTTGGAAAGCATGGAACGGGCAGAGGTGGGTATGCCACGCTGGAGGCTGCTCTGGGGCTGTGGAGCCTGCAACGGTGAGCAGACGTGGGTCACCACGTTGCCGCCACGGAAGGGATACGGGGAGGTTAAGGGTATGGGAGCACAGAAGAGCAGAATGACTTCCCACCGAGGAAGGATAAGATGGGATCAACGGCTGACAAGCCCTCCCAGAGAACCTCACCTGCCGAAGCGTATGATGTCTCATTATGGTGTCTTGTTTACTGACACTGGACACGGCTGGAGCCGCAGTGGGGGAGAGGGCTGCCTGCTGCTGGAGTCGCTGTTCAATTTCCTGTCGGGAGTCATCAGGTCAACTTGGCGGGACAGTACTCAATTTCCTACCCAGAAAACCTAGAGGTCTTCTTATCTCTAATGCTCGCGGCAAGTAGGAGGGATACGGAAAAGGCAAGAGTTGGGTGGGGTAGATGCACTAAGATCTCCGGGCACAAGCAGCCAACACTGCTTCACTGATTAGGGGATCCGTCTGTCCAGGAAAGCTGGCGCTCAGAAGCTGGCAGGAGAGGTCTGGGTGGTGGCAACCGGCTGACTGGGGAACGCTGACAAGTTTACCAAGGTTTTAGTTTTGACTCTTGTTTACCCATTTTCCAGAAGATCCACGATGCTACCCAAAGGGGTCTGATGGGTGGTGGGGTAGAGACGGGATAGAGGGGAAGGAGCTGAGCTTCCCAACACATCTTTCCCTCTCCCAGATGTTCTGACTCCGTTA
This sequence comes from Ursus maritimus, assembly GCF_017311325.1. NCBI lineage: Eukaryota > Metazoa > Chordata > Mammalia > Carnivora > Ursidae > Ursus > Ursus maritimus. The sequence goes on from NW_024424452.1 coordinate 39,557,076, forward strand.
ACACTACAAGGCACGTCCACTCACTCCCCGCCACTCCTCTCCCCTGGGCCATGTCACAGTCCACTCTCTCCACTGTCACTCCCTTGCCAAACACGGACTATAGAGATTCTCTCTCTCAAAGAGGTTCAGGTATAAATCCCTCCCACCAAAATCTATTTGTTTGAAGAGGAAATGAAGTTTAGTGAATGGAGGGATTTCTTTGGCGCCACTAAGGAGGGAAAGCCACGTCTCAGCCTCCTGTCCCTCCCACCCTGGACCACTCTGTCGTTACGCTCTTGTCCAACCAGAGACAGTCAAATGGAAATGGGAAGACAGAACGGTAAGGGACAGGGAACCCAGGCCTTGAGATTCCGGGAGCCCAGGTCGTCAGGACTGTGGGGATCACAAAGACCACTCCTCTAAACTAGAAGGAGCTACCTTCTGGGAACACCAACCTACGGAGGTGGCCGGTGAGGAGTCAAGTTCATACCTGCTCCTGCTGTAGTGCTTTGACAAAAGCATTTTTCAGCCGGTTGGTGTGTTCAGCCTTTAGAGCCTTCTTCTGGTTGGAGGTCATACATTGCTCACACAGAATCTTACCGTTCTTCTCCTGCTTCCAGTGCGGGGTGAAGTCTGTGCGGCACTGGGCACAAACAAAGGGTTCGACCCGCAGGAGTGAGGCACAGCTCTTGCCTAGATGCCAACAAAAAGAATAATCAGGGCTTTTGTATTTCCCCACCTCCCGTTTCTTCACCAAATCAATTTTTCGGAAGGTTATTCTGCTGAAGTAAGAAGGAGACTCTACAATTTAGAAAATACTTTTATTTCATTCGACTGTAACAACGTCACCTTAGGGAAATCAGAGCGCACCACCCATTAACAGACAAGGAAGCCAAGTCTCAGAAGCATGGCCGTGCAGGACAAAGCCGGCCCAAGAACCCAGGCTCCCTGACGTCCTCGTCCAGTGGGACGGAAACATGTTTCATTTGGAGCATAGCCGACTCCATCCAATTCCGCCACCACTTTTCCTTCACAGCATCTTTTTACATCGGACTGCACTTGTCCCCGGCACAGACATTTACAATCTTTAGTTATCAGTGTCTGAACCGCTCACTTTGTGATCTGTTTAGAGCCAATACTGAGTCTTCAGGCACTTTCCTCTACTGTCCGGTGTTCCCCCAAGGTCCATATGTTTGGAAGTTCAGGCTTAGTAACTTCTGTTAGTGTTAATACTTCACAGCCTGGTTCAGTGCTGGTTCACAGCTTTTATGTGGTCAGTAAATCTACTTTCTCGACCGTAAGTACTCAAACTGAACATAACACTGTAGCACAAGGCCACACAAACGTGGACATTAAAAGTAAGTGTTCTAGTCATCAGCTTATGCATACATCATGCTAGGGACTGCTGAAAAGAACTAAACAATATACCGCAAGAAATATACGATACACACAAAATACAATAAAAAAAATGAAGCCCACGCTACACACACACACACAAAAAGCGTCTCTGATAATACTGCTCCCAAACAGCCTCTGAGTAGCGACCGCGAGGCGGTCTGGCAAGAGTAAGGAGAGGGTCCTTGACAGGACCCAGTACCCTGTGATCTCCGGCCCACGTCCATCAGGCTCGGCAGCCTCTTGGTTAGATAAAAGACTGACCGGAGGAAGGAGCCTCACCTTGGCTGTCGATGACACTCTGCACGACTTCTTCCAAGCCCACCATGTAGATGAACTCGCTATTGGCTGCACTAGGCAGGAAGTGAAGCAAGGGGGCAGGAGGCTTAGGGGGTGGAATCTCCAGGAGCGTCTTTTCCAGCTGTTTGCGAAGAGCCAACTTGGCTGCGGCCTGGGAATTGGCAGCATCGGTCATGGCGCTGGGGCTAGGAAGTGGTGAGGACACCCTGTTCACGGCCCCTGGCTGGATGTGGGAGGCAAGGTTCATATAGATGGCGGAGGATGCTGTGCGCTGGCAGGGAACAGAAGAACTCGACTGCTGGAATGCAGGGAGCACAGGGGTCAGTGACGGGACGTGGGAGCAAGGACCAAGTCTTGCTTTCATGGCAGAAAACACTATCTGAGCCTAGTCTGTACTGCTTAGCTTTCCCGAAACTCAGGAAAAGATAAGAGGTGTCCAACTTCAATGAAAAAGATCTCCAGCACACAGGAAAGGAGAATGGTAGTGGCTAGGACTGACAACTGCTGAGAGGAAAACAAGGGGATGCTCTCTGTCCCTTGTCCTTATGCGTCCTCTTCACCAGGGCCCTGCTTTCTTCCAGGCAGGTGTCAGGCTCGCTGGGGCCTCCCTTTGTCACTCCTGTCCTCAGGGAATTCCCCTGTGCTACCACTTTCAGGCCTGCTGTCAATCCAAGCTCCACCAAAACTACCCTGGGTTGCCCTACAGCTTCTCCATGTCCAAAACCTAAATTCTGTGGTCCTTTCAACAGGGAAAGCAATAAAAGACTTCTCTGTTTCCACATTAGGGCTCTCTTACCGGTTGGTAGTTGATGGCAGGATTCATGTTGGGTGTTGTGGTGCGTACAAGGCCAGGCTTGGGCGGGCCCCGCTGACCCTGTAGCTGGGCTGGGTTTGGTGCAATAACACGTTGAGACATCAACATATGTGGGAGAGTGGTATTGGTCGCTGAACGGATGACACTGTGACCCTGAAGGGGGGAGAAGAGGAAAAGAAGTAGTCCTAGGTGGTTAAAATGCCCCACCAAAATGTTAACGAGGTAACGCTGTCTGTAATGCACAGCTGAGTGGAAACAAAGAGTTGGTAATTTTGTGTAATGATATACGGAATAAATGTACCATCAATGTAAATCCTGATTCATGGTAGGAATTCCCTGGTTTTTCTTGGTATAAGCTATCTAACCCTAGATGGAAAAGGGCTAAGCTACAAACGTCCAGATAAGAAAAACCACAATGGGAAAACGAGGATTATTCACCCTACTATGCCACCTAGTACCACACACCAAGTCACGTCAGCAGGGACCCAGGACTGAGGAACAGCACCCCTACCATGGCCAGGTTCTTCTGTAATCGCCACAGGAAGTCCCAAACCAGAGGTGGGATAGATAGGGCTCTCCGACACAAAGACCCCAAGGTCGGACACATACCTGTAATGTTCTCAGACTCTGCGGTTCAACCCCTTGGGCCCCAGGCCGGGAGGGAAGCTTAGACAGGCCCTGCTGTCCCCCATGGGCAGGAGATGGCTGAACGATGGATGCTGCATTCTGTACAACTGGGGTCTGAGAGAGACAAGAGACAATGAAACGGAGGCAGAAATCTGGTAAACTCCCAGACTTTTAAAATTCCTTGTTGGGGTGAAGCTTCTGTGACCAGAAGGAAAAATGAGAAAAATGGAATGAAGACTTTCTTGACTAAAGCCTAAGATTAAAAAAAAAAAAAAAAAAAAATCACTCTTCTTAGAAACTAAAAACTATGGAACCAGAGAAGAATGGGCCACCCAACTGAACCTACCTGGGGGAGTCCATTCTCAAACCCAGACCCCTATTTCCAGGGCATAATACCTTCTGGACCACATTCTCTTTCTGTAGCTGGCTCTGCCTCAGTTTCTTTAACAGCACCAGTCGGGCTTCCTCCAGTCGCAGCTCGTCCCTCAGCTGCTTGATGAGCTGCTGCCGCTCCTCCATGCCTTTCCCCTAAGGAGACGGGGGGGGGGGTGAGCGAGGTGAGCAGACACCCAGACAGAGGCCCTTCCTGCAAGACGGTCTCTTCTTCCCAGTCGGAAACCATCTTCCACACCAGGCAGAAGTAGCACTGGGACTGCTATCTTTGTGTCCCTGGAGTCCAGCACACTGCTTGGATTCAGCAGGTACTCAAAAAAATGCTTACAGAATGAAAGGAGAGACCACACATAAATCATAACCATACGTCTGACAAAATAGAAGAATGGCCATAGGGAGACACTGCTTTCCTTTAAAACAATGTTTCTGGATCTTTTTAACCCAAGTTTCTTCTAGAAATACATAAAAATTTAGGAATCCCTCCATATTATGAGAACCAGGATAGAGTGGTTCCAGCCAAGAGTTTATGTGACTTATGATGTTTTGTTTTCATATTTTCCAAAGATAAGTTACACTGAATATGCTCTGTCAAACTTTCTTCTTCACTCAGTTCTAATAATTCCCTGTAAAAGGGCATGCCTTTGGAGCACCTGGCTGGCTCAGCAGGTCGGTGGTGTGTTACTCTTTATCTTGGGATTGTAGGTTCGAGCCCCATGTTGGGTGTAGAGGTTACTTAAAACTAAAATCTTTACGGGTAACTGGGGGGCTCAGTCAGTTAGGCGTCTGCCTTCAGCTCGGGTCATGATCTCAGGGTTCTGGGATCTAATCCCACATCGGGCTCCTTGCTCANNNNCAGCAGGAAGCCTGCTTCTCCCTCTCCCTCTGCCCCTCCCTCCCACTTATGCTCTCTCAAGTTAAAAAAAAATCTTAAAAAAACAAACGAACAAACAAACATCTTTTGGGGTGTCTGGGTGGCTCAGTTGGTTGAGTGTTTGTTGATTTCAGCTCAAGTCATGATCTCGGGGTCGTGAGATGGAGCCCGTGCTGGGTTCTGCACTTAGTGGGGAGTTTGTGCTTGAGATTCTCCCTCTCCCTCTGCCCCTTCCCCTGCTTGTGCTCTCTCTCAAATAAAAATAGATAAATCTTTAAAAAACAACATAAGATAAAATCTTTAAAAAATTTTTGAAAATTAAAAAGTTACAAGGGATTGGCCTTGGGGTTGAGAATCATGTATAAAAAGTTTCATCAACGGGTAATTATTTAGATTAAAAAAGTAAACTATAGGGGTGCCTGGGTGGCGCAGTCGTTGGGCGTCTGCCTTCGGCTCAGGGTGTGATCCTGGCGTTCTGGGATCGAGCCCCACATCAGGCTCCTCCGCTATGAGCCTGCTTCTTCCTCTCCCACTCCCCCTGCCTGTGTTCCCTCTCTCGCTGGCTGTCTCTGTCAAATAAATAAATAAAATCTTAAAAAAAAACCCAAAAAACTAAACTATAAAAACACAGAACTGGGACTCTTAAAGAACTGAAGAAAATAGGAGGAGCAAAAAATGAAGAAAGAAATTATTTTTTCTTTCTTCTGTTTTTTATTTTTACCTTAAACATCTCTAGGTTGGCTGCTTTGAGTCTTTCCTCCATTCGGGAGCTGGAACGGGGACTAGAAGCCTCATTATCAGATAAAACAATGATGTCTGGGGAGGGAGTCAGCCTTCCTCGGTCTGGCTCACTAGACAAGAAAAGAAAAAATTAAGGTATTTCAACAGCAAAGGTTCATAGAAAAGTTAAAACTTTTTTTCTACACTGAATGAAGGACTCCAAGGGAACTTAGGTCTGTCCCAATTCACCCAGGGGATTCAAATCCTAGGATGAAGAAAATACCAACACAGAAGTGGTGCTACAGCCTCAGTCACCGTACTTTCCATCTAAACTCCTCGTGNAGGGACAAGACACACACCCAGTGACTGGCTTCAGAAATGGGAGTAAGAGATGAGTGTTATCACACTGATGTGAATCAAAATTCTGAATGTTTCCTCTATATCTCACTCTCCTCTGGGTTGTCTCATCAGTTATGCGGAGGCTCAAGAAGGAAAGGCTAGCTTGAAGGGGGAAGAAGGGCAAGGGCAGCAGAGCTTAGGTACGGGTGGCACGATGCTAACGAGGACCCTAAGTTCGTTAAACCCATAACGACATGGTCCTGGCCACCTGAGGATTTACAAAAGAGAAGGTTCTATGACAACCCTAACAGAAGTCTGTCCTGTCACGAGTGAAGGCAAAAGAAGGTATTGTCAGCTGCTTGAGGGAATGGACAGTGCAAGTCTACAGCCTTCTCGAGGACTGAAACTCCAAAACTAGATATATAGAACTTGTAGCTACTTGCCAGACTTTTACTTAGCATCTTCCCTCAGCAAGAAAACTCTCTAGAAATGACTTTGAAATCTAAATCTTCCACAATGGGTCCCCGTAGTCCCAATCTTATTTATTAGACAATTGTAGTTCTGGTTTTTGGGGCCAGCCGTAAAAGCATATTTACAGATGATAAAAAACGGCACTGAATTCTGGAGATTCTAATTGCCTCAGGTTCCCAAATCAATGAACACATCTTCTAACTATCTGATTTCTTAACTCAAAGATATCCTCCCAGAACCTACCTTCCCGAGATCGCACTATAGTTAGGAATACAAAGATCTAAAGCAATGTGTAGTTGTTACTTAAACATGAAACTCGAATCCTTAACACCCACAGATCTTTAGTCCTGAGCCTCTCTACCATTTCTTGGGTCTCTTCTCCCAGCTATTGGGACATAGATGCCTTTTGAACAGGGCACCCTACCTAGATGGGATAAGCACCCAATTTTTCAATAGGGCAAAACAGAGTTAGTAAAATCAACCAAATTTAGCTGAGAAAGTAGAACAGAGGAGCAGAGTGACACGTACGACTACGCTGGGAACTACTAACATTTGCCTGGATTGCTCTATAAGCACTGGTCACAGAGGGCAAGCGGAGGGTGTGAGGTTACAGAGAAAGAAGCCACTGGACAGAGAAGAGCCTGTCTTTTCCTGACCCCGAGCTGCTGGAATAATGGTCAGGCCTTACAGTTTTTTGATTTTATTTCCTGGTGATTTCACTTTTCATTTCTATACTCCTTCATCCCTGCCCCCATCCCTTACACTAACACAGGTGGCTGCTTCTGAGATCTGGCGGATTTCTCATTCTACTTGGTTTCCCAACGTTCATTTACATCAACAGTCCGAAGCTCCTTCCATCCTGGTCCTGGCTGGATATGTACATCAGTATTATCTCTAAGCTAAGAATTCTTCCTGGCTCAAATGAATGCCACCCACGCCTGATGGACTGCCCAGGAGCAAGACAGGCAGAGACACTCCTGGATGGAGACTGTGGAGCTGAGCACCGTTTATCAAGAAGTTGCATCTGAGAACAACCGTAACTAAATGATATTTTATTCCTGGATATAATCAGACCCACATTAGATAATAGCACAGGCAAGGCAAAACCCAAGTCAAGTTTTGTTTCATTCTTTGTTTTTTTACATCTGACTTGAGATTCTGGTCTCGTTAATTAAGCTTTCTGGGGACAGAAATTATTTTGCTACTTTCCCAAATATACCCATGATTTACATTATTTGGTGTTCTTAAGTATGAAACTTTACCTGTCAGAGAGAGATTACTAAAAGCCTGATTTGTTGCTCACCTATGACCCAGACTGGCAAATTCCCAAAAGCTATGTAATTTCTAATCCTTATTCCAGTAGTAAAAGCAACTAAATAGAAAACTGCCATGTTTCTCTAGCATTCCAAAATATAAGCAAGCACTTGGTTTCACACACACCTTATTCCATATACGTCGTAACCTGCCCAACTGATGGCAAAAAAAAAAAAAAAAAAAAAAAGATTTAGGCAATTATGATGTCGTTATCATTGATGTCAGGGGCTCTTCATTCTTTCTGCTTTTAAATTGTCTTCTTTTATCCAGATCAAAGACATTGTTTTTCTCCCTGCTGAACAATCTATCAATCCCGTTCATTCTTATAAAAAGCTTGGGGCTAAGTGGAAATAACTGTCAGTATATCTGGTGAAAGGGGAGAAGAGTGGCAGAGGCCAAGTGGGCCTCTTTTTTCCATGTAGAATGGGGATCCAGATAGTTTACATCAACCCTCTTTCCTGGAGACCATTAAAAACAATTCCTAGTTTCCAAAGGACCAAGTTTCAAAAGTTCACCTCTCTAAAATAAAATTAAATGCAATGGTAGGGTTTTCAGGGCAGTCTGTCTTTTCAACACAGAATTAATCAATTAATTTGTTTGTTTGTACAATACCAATAATAGCACTACTGAGATCTCACCAAAATGTGTAACAATGTTTCTATGAAAAATGCATTTTCAGGGCCAACTTTGGATGTGAAGAATCCAGCCAATATTTGTCTTCTTCCTCCTCCCCAGTCAAGTAGGATCAGTACTTGCTCCAGAAGGGTGAGAGTGGTTATGGGCAAGTGGGGCATGATCTCATTCATCTGCTCTCTTTTTTTTTTGCCAAAGGATCTCGGAATTAATCTATTTCATAGTAGTCTGCTGACACTACATACAGCTTCCAAGCTATCCAAGGATTTTTCTCCTCTTTTATGACCAATAGGGAATTTCTTTAAAGTTTCCTAAGGGTTTTAAATGCTACTACCAAGAATAATATTCCCGCATTGGGTGTGGTTTAAAAAAATAATACTGGGACAGTACTAGTAAGTGAACATTAAAAGCTAGAGAAAGAATCCCAGGTAAGGCTCTAACTGCTCCTTTCTTTCTCTTTCAGTCATAAGACAAATTCAGCAAGTCCAGCTGAAGGGCAAGTGGACACTAAAGAACCATTCTCATGCCCTATCAGCTACATCTGAACTATTAATTAAACGGAATGTTCTTAAAGCTAGGGCTGTCTACACTGTGATTCACTGTCCTGGAAGTTGTCACCCTCAGCCAGGACCTCTTTTTAGTACGTGCTCCACCGTTTCAAGTACTCAGTCTTGACAGACACCAGAAAAAAGTCCTGTGAAAATGTGTGCGTGTGAGAGTGTGCACGCACAAGAATAAGTGTGCGCGTACAACATACGATGTTTACGTGTACGCGGGGGTTGAAGAGAGTGGCACAGACAAAGCAAGAACGCAGAGAATGAGCACATGAAGACAATTTCCTTGTTCACACAAGAGAAGCTGGGCCCATGCTTTTGAATGTAACAGAAGTGGGAACTCCGTAACAGATTCTAAAACTCTCAGGGTGGGGCGCCTGGGTGGTGCAGCGGTTAAGCGTCTGCCTTCGGCTCAGGGCGTGATCCCGGCGTTCTGGGATCGAGCCCCACATCAGGCTCCTCCGCTGGGAGCCTGCTTCTTCCTCTCCCACTCCCCCTGCTTGTGTTCCCTCTCTCGCTGGCTGTCTCTATCTCTGTCGAATAAATAAATAAAAATCTTAAAATAAAATAAAATAAAATAAAATAAAATAAAACTCTCAGGGTGACCTGAAAGAAGTCTGCTGCCCTCCTAAAATGGCCCTGAGACTGGAGTGAAGCCCGCACCATCGCACTTCCAGCTCTATGGCGCCTCCTTCATCCAGATATGACCTTTATCTTAAGGATGTTACCTATAGGATTCTCTGTGTGCTAAGCAGATATATGAGGCAATGAGTTTCATTTGGAAGTGAGAGGAATTCACGGTCAAGCCAAATGGCACACGTACGTCTTCCTTCAAGAAGTACCTCCTCTCACTGGAATCCACCCCATTTCACAAGCTTAGTTTATGAGGAGACCCCACTGCGGGAGGCAGCCGAACAGCGCCATACCTCCGCCTTGCACTCATATCCACAGGCTCGTCACTAATGTTTTCTTTGCCGGGTCTCCCAGCAGTCCTGTTGTCTCCATGAGGCCTGAGAGTCCCGTTGAGCTTCTCTTCATAGCCCTTGACACCACTGCCGTCCTGTTTGGTAGGCAACTCGTGTGGCACCTCGAGATTCGCCAGATCCTTCCGTTTAAGCAGCGCCAGCATTTTCAGGCGTTCCATGGCCTCGTGCCCCTCCATTTTGAGTCGCTTAGCCAGGACATCATCTCGCTCATCCGCTGGGTCCAAGCTTCGCTTCAACAGGTTCAAGCGAAGAGCATCTTCTGTCATTCTATCCATCCTATGGAAAGGAAAATACAAGTGAGATCAGAACACAGCCCCTTCAACAGTCTGTAAGGAACGAGGATGGGTGGTAGAGGTACTCAGAAGAATCGTAGGGGCACCCAGCAGGCTCAGTTGGTAAAGGATGCAACTCTTGATCTCCGGGTTGTGAGTTCAAGCCCCACGTTAAGTGTAGAGCTTACTTGAAAAAAAAAAATCATAGATACATGGACGTTCAAAGGTCACTGAGCTAACCTTCTACCCTCTATCTTCCCAGAACACCTATACTAGTACGGAGATTTCTCCACTCAACTTCGGCAGTGGAAAGTAAAATTCAACTACTTTTTTTTTTTATAATTTTTATTATATTATGTTAGTCACCATACAGTACACCCCTAGTTTTTGATGTAAAGTTCCATGATTCATTACTTGCGTATAACACCCAGTGCACCAAAAACTTCAACTACTTTCTAGTCATCGAAGCCCTCACTATATCACCACTACACTCACCTGAATGGTCCATTAAAAGCTTACATCTCTCAGAAAATAAACATTCTTTTGTGATTGGCTTTTTGTGCCTGTATGCTCAAAGTCAGATGCGCTGGTTTTAACTATCATACCACATTCTTCTCCTGGAAAAGACTCTTTTATGAACAGGGAAGTTCCTCAAGTCACCCAGGCATATCTTTAATTGGCCCATCTTATGGAGGAATATGAGAAAGATGAAATAAACAAAGAGTATCTAATGGGAAGCCTCCGTTGTCTGGATGCAGCAAGTCTATACAGATACAGATTAAATATCTTAAGATGCTTGGCTTTACGGTGCCTGGGTGGCTCAGTTGGTTAAGTAACTGCCTTCCACTCAGGTCATGATCCTGGAGTCCCAGGATCGAGTCCCGTATGGGGCTCCCTGCTCAGCAGGGAGTCAGCTTCTTCCTCTGACTCCCTCCTAGTGCTCTATCTCGGTCATTCTCTGTCAAATAAATAAATAAAATCTTTAAGGGAAAAAAAAAAAGACACTTGTCTTTATGGGGGTGCCTGGCCGGCTCAGCTGGTAGAGCAGGTGACCCCTGATCTCGGGCTGTGAGTTCAAGCCCACTGGGCATGGAGCCTACTCGGAAAAAAAAGGTACTTGGCTTTAATGAAAGATTCAGGTGTTTAGGCTGGTAAGAGGTAATACTTTCTCTACTTATGCAGCAAAATTATTAAAGGCAAGAAAATTATCATTTTCCCTCTCACTGTGATTTTTTTATGCTAACAAAATCTAAATGCAGAATTTCTTCCATACTTTTAAATCCAGGGCTGTTTTCCTGGTAGGGAACAGCAATGAGGCACTGGAAAGAAAATTTTTTGAATCATAGAAACATAGGTTCAAACTGCTAATTACTTTTATAAGGTCAAATATTTAATAAGTTACTTTACCTCCCTAAATCTCAATTTTATCTGTAAAAGTAGGTACTTAGAAGATGCTCAGCAAAATTTAATTCCTATACCCTACGGTTATGACTTCTTTTTCTTTTTTTTTTTTTTTTAAGATTTTATTTATTTGACAGAGAGAGAGAGACAACCAGTGAGAGAGGGAACACAAGCAGGGGGAGTGGGAGAGGAAGAAGCAGGCGCCCAGCAGAGCAGGGAGCCTGATGCAGGGCTCGATCCCAGGATCCCGGGATCACGCCCTGGGCCAAAGGCAGACGCTTCACGACTGAACCACCAAGGTGCCCCTAGGGTTATGACTTCTATATCTAAAATGTGAGATCAGACCCAATAATTCACAGACTCAAGTAGCAGGACAGAGAAGACTACCAATGTTAACCGGTGCTCTTACAAAGAAAAATATGTGCTTGAGGCATCTTCCTTCTTGTAGTGAGGAGTAAAATAAGAGCTATTTGATCCTTTCCTGGGTATGACCCCCCCAAAAAAAAATCCAACAAAAGGAAACAGACATTTTGGAGACCAGAAAAAAGTCAAAAGCCAGATCTCTGAAATTTGGGTAATGTTTCTTCTTTTCTTTTTTTAAAAAGATTTTATTTATTTGAGAGAGCTTCAGCATAAGTGGGGAGCGGGGCGGGGGGGGAACAAAGGGAGAGGGAGAAGTAGACTCCCCGCTGAGCAGGGAGCCCAATGCAGGGCTCTATCCCAGGACCCTGAGATTATAACCTGACCTGAAAGTAGAGGCCGACTGAGCCACCCAGGCACTCTGGGTGGTATTTCTTAATTCTCTTTTTAAAAAGATTAGCTTTATTGAGATGTAATTCATAGATCACAAAACCCACCTATTTATTTATTTTTATTTTTTAAGATTTTATTTATTTATTTATCTGACAGAGAGAGAGACAGCCAGCGAGAGAGGGAACACAAGCAGGGGGAGTGGGAGAGGAAGAAGCAGGCTCCCAGCGGAGGAGCCTGATGTGGGGCTCGATCCCAGAACGCCGGGATCACGCCCTGAGCCGAAGGCAGACGCTTAACGACTGCGCCACCCAGGCGCCCCATAACCCACCTATTTAAAGCACACACTTTGGGGTGCCTGGGTGGCTCAGTTGGTTAAGTGGCTGACTCCTGATTTTGGCTCAGGTCCTGACCTCAGAGTCCTGGATGCAGCCCAGCGTTGGGCTCAGCATGAAGTCTGCCTGAGGATTCTCTTCTCTCCCTCTCCCCATCCCACGTCTCATGCATGGGTGCTTTCTCAAATAAATAAATGTTAAAAAAATAAATAAAGTGCACATTTCAATGGTTTTTAGTATATTCACAGAGCTGTGTAACCACCACCACAATCGATACTACAACATTTTTATCATCTACCCTCTAAAAAACCCATACCCATTAGCAGTCCCTCTGCTCCCATGTCTGTCCTCAACTAATTTACTTTCTGTCTCTTAATTTGCTAATATGAACTTTTATTTATTTTATTTTATTTTTTGAGAAAGAAGAGGAGAGAGAGACGGAGAGAGAGCAAGTGTGCGTGAGAGAGGGGAGGGGCAGGGAGAGAATCTTAAGCAGACTCCATGCCCAGCACAGAGTGTGACATGGGCTTGATCTCACGATCCTGAGAGATCACGACCTGAGCCAAAATCAAGAGTTGAATGCTTAACCGACTGAGCCACCTAGGCACCGCTGGACTTCTCACATAAGTGGAATCATATGTGTTTGGTGACCGGCTTCTTTCACTAAGCATCATGTTTTTAAGGTTCATTCACATTTGTAGCCTGTGTTAGTACTTTGTATCTTTTTATGTCCAAATGATATTCCATTTGCATAGATATATTTTGTTTATCCATTTATCAACTGATGGACATTTGCTTTTTCCCCTACTTTTTGCTATTATGAACAATGCTGTGAACTTTTGTGTGTAAGTTTTTGTGTGAATCTGTTTTCAGTTCTCTTGGGTAAAGACCTAGGAGGGAACTGCTGGGCTGCATGGTAGCTCTTTGCTCAACACTTAGAAGAAGTGTTGGGCTGCTTCTCAAAGGGGCTGTACCATCTTATGTCACTGCCAGCAGCATATGAGGTTCCAACTTTTCCATATCCTCTTAGTTTTAACAGCTTCCGATAGGAGACATATTATAGAATATACACACAGTCTTTAGCTACAGGTCCCCCTAAAGTTCTGGTATTTTGGTATGTGTTATTTCTGAAGTGGTTTACTTCTGAAAAATACTGACAAGGTGGAAACTGGAAAGCTGAACGCTACAGAACATCAAAAGTTAACCCCCAACTCCACAGCAGCAGTGTTCCAGGGAACTTGACCAACATCTCATATTGAGGGGCGCCTGGGTGGCTCAGTTAAGCGTCCACCTTTGGCTCAGGTCATGATCCCAGGGACATGGGATCAAGTCTCACACTGGGCTCCCTGCTCAGCAGGGAGTCTGCTTTTCCCTCACTTTCCCCCTCTCTCTCAAATAAATAAGTAAATATTTTAAAATTTTTTAAAAATTTATTTATTTGACAGAGAGAGTGAGAGACAGAGCACAAGCAGGGATAGCTGCAGGCAGAGGGAGATGGAGAAGCAGGCTCTCCTCTGAGCAAGGAGCCCAATGTGGGGCTTGATCCCAGGACCCTGAGATCATGACCTGAGCCGAAGGTAGACGCTTAACCAACTGAACCATCTAGCGCCCATAAATAAATAAAATCTTTAAAAACAACAAAATAAAACATCTCATATTGAGAGGACCACTGAAAATCCCATGGGAAGTTGCAGGTGCGAAGTCTGTTACTCAATTGATCATACACCTAGATGCAAAAAAATACTCCAGAAAAGTACACAGCAGGATATACAAATGCAAATTAATATGGCACAGTGTTCCAAGTTTTGAGGCAAATTATATTCATAAGCACTGAAAATATGCAACAAAGCAACAAAACTTCAATAACCTAGAGCTGAATGGAGTCTGGGATGCCATCATCATCCGGGCTTCTCAGATGGTTATACAAACAGGTGGACACTGCTCAAATACCAACCCCCTTTATTACACTCCAATGAAATAAACAGATACACTCTAAGTTGGGAGAAACAAGAAACAGATATTTGAACGTCTAAGGTAAGTAATCTTTCCCAAGAGATGCCTTGAGAACTCGGACCAAATTTTCCTTGCCCATTCTTCACCGATCTAGCCATCTTGCCTCAAAATCCAATAAAACATGGATGAATCTTGAAAATATCAAGCAAAGTGAAGTAGGTCACACACAGAAGGACAAATATTTTATGTTTCCACTTATATGAGGTACCTAGAACAGGCAAATTCACAGAGACAGAAAGTAGATTAGAGGCTACCTGTGACTGCAAGTGGAGAAAGAGCAGTGAGGAGCTATTATTTAATGGGAACAGAATCTCTGGGATGACGAAAAAGTTCTTGGTGGTGCCTGGGAGGCTCAATCAGTTAAGCGTCCGCCTTTGGCTCAGGTCATGATCCCAGGATCCTGGGATAGAGCCTTAATCGGGATCCATGCTCAGCGGGGAGCCTGCTTCTCCCTCTGCCTCTGCCCTCCCTCCTGCTCGCTCTCTCTCAAATAAATAAATAAAATCTTTTAAAAAATTACTGAAACATAAACTTATACTCCAATGAAAATAGGAGTGCCTGGATGGCTCAGTCGTTAAGCGTCTGCCTTCAGCTCAGGTCATGATCTCTCTGCTCAGTGGGGAGCCTACTTCTCCCTCTCCCTCTGTCTGCCACTCTGCCTACTTCTGCTCTTTCTCTCTGTGTCAAATAAATAAAATAAAATCTTAAAAAAGAAAGCTGTGAAAATAATATTCAATGTAAATTTATCACACAAAAATTCTCCAAAAAAGCAAAACAAAAATTCTGCAAAATAGGGGCGCCTGGTTGGCTCAGTCAGTAGAGCACGTGTTGCTTAATCAATCTCAGGGGCATGAGTTCAAGCCCCATACTTGGTGTGGAGCCCACTTAAATAAAATTTTAAAAATTCTGTAAAATAAGGGGCGCCTGGGTGGCACAGTCAAGCGTCTGCCTTCGGCTCAGGGTGTGATCCCAGCATTCTGGGATTGAGCCCCGCATCAGGCTCCTCTGCTGGGAGACTGCTTCTTCCTCTCCCACTCCCCCTGCTTGTGTTCCCTCTCTCGCTGGCTGTCTCTCTCTGTCAAATAAATAAATAAAATCTTTAAAAAAATTTTCTGTAAAATAAATGTATTTTGCCCTTTAAAGATTATTTATTTAGCGCACGTGCACGCACGAATTGGGGGAGAGGCCGATGGCTTAACTGACTGAGCCACCCAGGTGTCCCTGTATTCTGTCTTTTAATGCCTAACCAGCCTTTTTTCTTGCGGGCTGCTAAACGATAACAGCTAATCTTTCTTAAGTACCTACTTAAAAGCCAAACACACTACCAGGCACTTCTCATGTTCTCATTTAAATATCCTCAACAAGTTACTAAGTAAGTGGTATTACCCCTACTTTACAGTTGGGAAAATGTTAAATCAAGTGTCCCAAGACTATAAAGCTTTAGACAGTGAATCTGGGATTCCTATGCAGGACTGGCTCACTTCAAAAATCTGTTATACAGACTCATGTATCAGAGCGGGATAATCTTGGGAAGCAGTGTTGTATATTCATGCGTGCGCACATGCGTCCATCCCGCACAAATACTAAGTACACTATGTGCCAAGTTCACAGTGGGCTGGTGGAATAAAGGTGAAAAAAGATTAGGTCACTGTCTTTTAACAATTTCATTCTGATAGGAGGCACATGTGCATGTAACTAAAATAAGTACTTGGGTGTTCACATGAACCCATCTTCTCTGCCTTCTTATAGCCGGCTTTTCTTCCGTATTATTTCAATGAAGAGAACTGAATTCATCCACAGACAAAAGCTAGAAGCCTGGGAATCATCCCTGACTTTCCCTGACTTTTAAATCTCAGTCACCAGGTCCTATCCAGTCCTGTACTCTCTTCCTCTGAATGTGAATGTGAAAAGATGCAGTCCTGGCATGTTGCTGCTGGCAGCTATCTTGAGACCGTGAGGGAAGGCAGGCAGCCTGCAGATAAAGCAGACACCGCACGGCAGCACTGAGACGGAAGCTAATCACACAGCCATGCCACACATCAAACTGCCCCGAAGCTAGTTTCTGGATTCCAGTTACACAGGCCAATCAACTCCCTTACCGTGTGAGCCAGTATGAACTAGGCTTTCTGTTACCTGAACTGAAAATACCCTAACGGAAAACTGTCCAAAGTGCCGATGTGAGATCAAGGTGGACATAAACAGGAGGATACATGGCAAACAAACGAAGGAGCTAGCGTTCAGGCCAGGGCTGGCGATAAGTACTTGAAGAGGTACAGCAGGTAATGGAAGTAAGGTATGGGGAATAAGTGAAACTGCCCAGAAAAAAACATAAAGTCACAAGAAAGGAGGGTCAAGCATAGAACCTCGAGCAACACCTACATTTAAAGGCTGGGTGGTCAGAGGAAACTAAGAAATGACCAGAGAGCTGGGGGAAAACTAGGAAAACAGAACGTATCAACAACTAAAGGAGAGTTCCAAGAAGAGAGTAATTATGTCCAACAATTACTGCAGAAAAATGCCCAGCTTTAAATCTGTTGTTACAGTTGACTGCTGTAAAAAACAAGAACAGCCAGGTGGGAACACAGCTCCAGATCCACGCTTGTCAAGTTTTCATCTCACTGTTAACCCCAAACCAAAATCCAGGTCTGCAGCAAAGACTTGGGGGATCCTGAGAGAGAAGAGGATGGAGGGATGGAGAGGATGAGCAAACTAGATTAACATCTACTGAATGCTTGCTGTTCACCAGGCAATGTACAAGGCTCTATTTGCTTTCCCAATTAATCACATCAGAGGATTAATAGAAAAATTTTAATTGTTAGTTAAGTTAGAAAACCCCAATTTTCGGGGCACCTGGTGGCTTGGTCAGTAGAGCATGGGACTTGGGGTTTGATCCTGGGGTTGTTGAGTTTGAGCCCCATGCTGGTTGTCGAGCCTACTCAAAAAAAGAAAAAGAAAGAAAGAAAGAAAGAAAGAAAGAAAGAAAGAAAGAAAGAAAGAAAGAAAGACAGACAAACACTAATTTTCAAAAATGATGAAATTTAAGCCTATAGTTGTATAAAAGCAAAACAGTATTCCTTTAAAAAAATTTTTAAATTCAGGTTAGTTACCATATAGTGTAATATTGGTTTCAGGAGTAGAAATCAGTGATTCATCACTTATATGCAACACCAGTGCACATCACAGCAAGTGCCCTCCTTAATACCCATCACCCACTAGGCCATCTCCCCACCCACCTCCCCTCCAGCAACCAGTTTGTTCTCTATATTTAAGAGTCTCTTATGGTTTGCCTCCCTATTTTTATCTTATTTTTCCTTCCCTTCCCCTATGTTCATCTGTTTTGTTTCTTAAATTCCACATATGAGGGAAATCATATGGTATTTGTCTTTCTCTGATTGACTTATTTTGCTTAGCAGAATACACTTTATTTCCATCCACGTCATTGCAAATGGCAACATTTTATTCTTTCTGATGGCTGAGTAATATTCCATTGTATATATAACACATCTTCTTTATCCATTCATTTGTCGATGGACATCTGAGCTCTTTCCATATTTTGACTATTGTGGACATTGTTGCTATAAACATTGGGGTGCACGTGCCCCTTCAAATCACTGTATTCTTTGGATAAATCCCTAGTGGTGGAATTGCTGGGTTGTAAGGTAGCTCTATTTTTAACTTTTGAGGAACCCCCCTACTCTTTTCCACAGTGGCTGTGCCAGTTTGCATTCCCACCAGCAATGTAAAAGGGTTCCCCTTTCTCCACATGCTTGCCAACATCTGTTGTTTCCTGAGTTGTTGATTTTAGCCATTCTGACAGGTGTGAGGTGGCATCTCATGGTGGTTTTGATTTGAATTTCCCTGATGATGAGTCATGTTGAGCATCTTTTCATATATCTGTTGGCCATTTGTATGTCTTCTTTGAAAAAGTGTCTATTCATGTCTTCTGCCCATTTCTTGACTGGATTTTTTGCTATTTGGGTGTTGAGTTTGACTAGTTCTTTATATATCTTGGATACCAACCCTTTATCAGAAATGTCATTTGCAAATATTTTCTCCCACCCTGTAAGTTGTCTTTTGGTTTTGTTGACTGTTTCCTTTGCTCTGCAGGAGCTTTTCATCTTGATGAAGTCCCAATAATTCATTTTTGCTTTTGTTTCCCTTGCCTTTGGAGACGTGTCTAGTAAGAAGTTGCTGCAGCTGACGGGGCGCCTGGGTGGCACAGCGGTTAAGCGTCTGCCTTCAGCTCAGGGCGTGATCCCGGCGTTATGGGATCGAGCCCACATCAGGCTCCTCCGCTATGAGCCTGCTTCTTCCTCTCCCACTCCCCCTGCTTGTGTTCCCTCTCTCACTGGCTGTCTCTATCTCTGTCAAATAAATAAATAAAATCTTAAAAAAAAAAAAAAAAAAAAAGTTGCTGCAGCTGAGGTCAAAGAGGTTTGCTGCCTGCTTTCTCCTCTAGGATCTTGATGGTTTCCTGTCTTACATTTAGGTCTTTCATCCACTTTGAATTTATTTTTGTGTATGGTGTAAGAAAATGGTCCAGTTTCATCCTTCTGCATATGGCTGTCCAGTTTTCCCAACACCATTTGTTGAAGAGACTGTCTTTTTTCCATTGGATATTCTTTCCCGCTTTGTTGAAGACCAGTTAATTGAACATATAAAAAATAAGTTGTTTTGGGATGACTGGTTGGCTCAGTCGGAGAAGCATGCAACTCTTGATCTCGGGGCCGTGCATTCAAGCCCCACGTTGGGTGTGGAGCTTGTTTTTTTTTTTTTTTAAGTAAGTACTTAACATATAATTAATATACATGTACGTGTAAGATACATATTCACACAAATATATAAAATATATATACCCTTTTTATACATTCTGATACTTTTTAAAATCTAAAGACTTTTGGGGTGCCTGAGTGGCTCAGTTGGTTAAGCCTCCAACTCTTGATTTCAGCTTAGCTCATGATCTTGGGGTCCTGAGATCGAGCCCCACGTCAGGCTCCCCACTCTGTGGGGAGTCTGCTTGTCTCCCTCCCTCTGCCCCTCCCCCTGCTCATGCTCCTCTCTCTCTCTCTGAAATAAATAAATAAAATCTTAAAACAAAAAAATCTACAGATATTCCCCAGTTTTACTTGTATACATCTGTGCTTATTCAGTTCTATGCAATGTTATCACATTTGTAGGTGAATGTATCTATCATAGTCAAGATACAGAACAGTTCCCTCACCTCAAGGATCCTTCATGTTGCCCTTTTATAAACATATCCACCCTCTTACTGCACCCCCCCCCCAACTACATCCCAAACCCTGGTGATTACCAATCTATGTTCCATATCTAAAATTTTATCTTAAAAAAAAAAAAAAAGATTTATTTAGAGAGAGAGAGAAAGAGAGTGCATGCAGGGGCGGGGGGGAGCTCAGAGGGAGAGGAAGAGAGAAACTTAACAAACCCCATACTGAGTGCAGAGCCAGACTTGGGGCTCAATCTCATGACCCTGAGATCAAGACCTGAACTGAGATCAAGAGTTGAATGCTTAGGGGCGCCTGGGTGGCACAGTGGTTAAGTGTCTGCCTTCGGCTCAGGGCGTGATCCCAGCATTATGGGATTGAGCCCCACATCAGGCTCCTCCACTATGAGCCTGCTTCTTCCTCTCCCGCTCCCCTTGCTTGTGTTCCCTCTCTCGCTGGCTGTCTCTATCTCTGTCAAACAAATAAAATCTTAAAAAAAAAAAAAAAAAAGATAAAGTTATATAAAAAAAAAAAAGAGTTGAATGCTTAAACCGACCGAGCCACCCAGGTGCCTGAGAGGTTGGCTTTCTAAAATTTTGTTTTTAAAGATCTGAGAGAGAGAGAGAGAGAGAGAGAGCGCACGCATATGAGTGAGAGAGAGAGAGAGAGAGAGAGAGCGCATGAGCAGGAGGAGAAGGAGAGGAAGAGAGAGATTCCAAGCAGACCTCACAATGAGTGCGGAGCCTGATGTGGGGCTTGATCCCAGGACCCCCAGATCATGACCCGAGCCGAAACCAAGAGTGAGATGCTTAACTGAGCCACCCAGGCGCCCCTGGGGTTGGCTTTTTTTAAATGGCTTTTAGTAGAATTCCCTTGAGATTCATCCATATTGTTGCATGTACCAATAGTCTGTTTCTTTTTATTGCCAACTAGTAGTCCATGGTATGAATGTACCCTATTTATTCCACTGCTGAAAGACAACTGAGTTGTTTCTAGTTTTTTTTGTTTTGTTTTGTTTTTTTGCCATGACAAAGCTGCTATGAACATTCACATACAAGTTTCTGCAGAAACATAGTTTTCATTTCTCTGGGATAAATGCTTAAGAGTGTGACTGCTGAGAAATGTTTAGTTTTATAAGAAACCATCAATTTGTTTTCCAGTGTAGCTGTACCGTCATATAATCCCATATGCAATCTTTGAGAAGTCCAGTTTCTTCATATCCTCACTGGCATTTGGTGGTGTCATTATTTTTTATTTAAGCCATTCTGAGAGGTGTGTAGTGATATTTCACTATAGTTTTCATTTGTGTTTCCCTAATGGCTAGTGATGTTGAATATCTTTCTATGTGTTTATTTGCCATCCGTAAGTCCTCTTTTGTGAAAACCCTCTGTTCATGTCTTCTAGCCATTTTCTTATTTATTTATTTATTTATTTATTTATTTATTTATTTATTTATTTGACAGCTAGAGACAGCGAGAGAGGGAACATAAGCAGGGGGCAATTGGAGAGGGAGAAGTAGGCTCCTCGCTGAGCAGGGAGCCTGATGTGGGTGGGGCTCAATTCCAGGATGCTGGGATCGTGACCTGAGCTGAAGGCAGACGCTTAACGACTGAGCCATCCAGGCGCCCCCCCCCTGGCCATTTTCTAATTGGGTTATTCTTACTATTTAGTTTTGAGAGTTGTTCACATATTTAGACCCCAGTCATGTGTCATATATGTGGCTTCATAACTTATTTTTAGTGAAATTAAACACTATAGATACAGTCAAAGCACCCTGCACAACTGCATCCCCAAACCATTTCCTACCTACCTCCTCCTTCTCTCCCCAGAAAAAGGCAGTATTATGGTGGATTTGTTATCATTTCCATGAATACTGTTATACCATATTTGCATATATATCTTTAATATATAGTATAGTTCGTGTATTTTCATAAATTATACTTTAAAAAGTAGCTCTTGTACATATCCTTTTCCATTTGCCTTTCAATGTTCTTTTTTTTATATTTAAAATTTATCTAAGTCAATATGTGAAGTTCATTTATTTTAACTGCTGTGTAGAACTCCATTATAAAAATATACAATTTAGTAATCCATTCTCCAGTTCAACAGTGAGCATCAATTTGTTGATGTTTAATGCCACAAAGTCCACTTCTGGCAAAGATGGTGTTAACAGGGCCGGATCTACCCACCCACCCGAAATAATAACCCCCCCAGATAAAATACATGAAATGAGGTTTTCAAGACACTGGACATCAGGCAACAAAGGCAGTGATGCCACAGGAACAGGAAACAAGCAAGGTAAGCTGGCCAAATGCCTTCATATATTGTCTTGAGAGAGTTTCTAGGACATGGTGTGGGCAGGGGGAATTGAGGCAGAGCCAGGCCGACTTGTGAGCCAAACAGATGGAGAAGAGGTACGGTGAAAGGACAGAGTACCAGAGAGATGACAACTGCAGAGAGATACCCGTCACAAAAACACAGTTAAGTGTTGAGGGGCACGCAGAGAACTAGAATCTTCACACACTGCTGGTGGGAACGGAAAATGGTACAATCAGTTTGGAAAAGAGCTTGGCAGTTCCTCACAAAGTTAAACACAGAGTTACCATATGACCCACCAATTCCATTGCTAGGCACATACCCAAGAGAACTGAAAACATTATTTCCACACAAAAATTGGTACACCAGGGGCGCCTGGGTGGCTTGGTCGTTAAGCGTCTGCCTTTGGCTCAGGGCGTGATCCCAGGGTCCTGGGATCGAGCCCCGTATCGGGCTCCCTGCTCCGCTGGGATCCTGCTTCTCCCTCTCCCACTCCCCCTGCTTGTGTTCCCTCTCTCGCTGGCTGTCTCTGTCAAATAAATAAAATCTTAAAAAAAAAATTTGTACACCAATGCTCACCACAGCATTATTCCTAATAGCTGAAAAGTGCAAATAACCCAAATGCCCATCAACTGATGAATCAACAAAATGTCGTGTACCTGTACAATGGGATATTATACGGCCACAAAAAGGAATGAAATACTGATAAGAATTACACCATAGATGAACTTAACAACATTAACTGAGAAGTCAGTCACAAAAGGCCATCTATTGCATGATTCCATTTGTATGAAAAGTCCAGAATAGGCAAGTCGATGGAAACAGAAAGTAGACTAGTGGTTGCCTAGAGCTGAATAGAAGGTTGAAATGCAGAACGTCTGCTGATGGGTGGGAGGTTTCTTTTCTTTCTTTCTTTTCTTTTTTTTTGGAAGACTTTTTTATTTATTCACTTGAGAATGAGTGAGCAAGCATGAGCAGGGTGGCAGGGCAAAGGCAGAGGGAGAAGCCGACTCCCTGCTGAGCGGAGAGCCCAATGCAGGGCTCAATCCCAGGACCCAGAGATCATGACCTGAGCTGAAGGCAGATGCTTAACCATCTGAACCAGAGGTTTCTTTTTGGGGTGATGAAAATGTTCTAACCTCAGAGTGCGGGGATAACTGCACAACTCTGTGAATATACTAAAACCATTAAACTGTACATTCTTAAAATAGATTAATTTTGTGGTATGTAAAATATATCTCAATAAAGATGTTAAAACACACTGGATGGTATTAACAGATTAGTTATTACAGGAAAAAAAGATTAATGAACCAGAAGATGTAGTAATAAAAATTACCTCAAATCAAAGATATAAAGAATAAATAAGAAGAGCATGAGGGGGGGTGGGAGACTTTTTTTCTTTTTTTAAGAGAATAATCTTTTTCTTTTTCTTTTTTTAAAAGATTTTATTAATTTATTTAACAGAGAGAAAGCGAGCACGTGCGTGTGCACAAGCGGGGGAGCAGCAGGGAGAGGGAGAAGCAGGCTCCCCGTGGAGCAGGGGAGCTGGATGCAGGGCTCCATCTGAGGACCCCAGGATCATGACCTGAGCTGAAGGCAGGCACTTAACTGACTGAGCCACCCAGGCGCCCTAAAGCTGGGAAACAACTCTAAGCAGCCTAATACCCAGATAATCAGAGTCCCTCAGAGGAAATGGGAGTGGAAAAAAACATAGGAACAAATAATGACCAAAAATGAATAAACAATGAAAACTATAAACCTACAAATCCAAGAATCTCAATAAACCTCAAGCACAAGGAACATGAAGAAAACTATACCAAGGGACATAATTAAATTGCTTAGAACTGCTATAAAAACTTAAAAGTAGCCAGGATAGGGCAAGGGGAAGACAGATTATGTAAAAATAAGGATAATACCAGATATCTTGGTGCGAACAAGGCAAAAGAGAAGACAGGAAGTAGAAGAAAAAACCTGACAACCTAAATACCATACCCCAAAAAATATCTTTTAAAAACAAGGGCACCCAGCTGGCTCAGTCAGTAGAGCGTGTAACTCTTGATCTTGGGGTCATGATTCAAGCCCCAAGTTGGGGGAGTAGACTGTACTTAAAATTTTTAAAAATCTTAAAAGTCTTTTAAAAACAAAGGTGAAATAAAGACCTTTTTATTTTATTTATTTTTTTTTTAAAGATTTTATTTATTTATTTGACAGAGATAGAGACAGCCCATGAGAGAGGGAACACAAGCAGGGGGAGTGGGAGAGGAAGAAGCAGGCTCCCAGCGGAGGAGCCCGATGTGGGGCTCGATCCCATAACGCCGGGATCACGCCCTGAGCCGAAGGCAGACGCCTAACCGCTGTGCCACCCAGGCGCCCCTAAAGACCTTTTTAGTCATTTGAAATTTCCTTTACCAATGTTCTCCTTTATAATTTTTAAAATTTATTTTTTTCTAAGTAGGCATTTAAAAATTTTTATTATTTTTTTCTAAGTAGGCTCCACACCCAGTGTGGAGCCCAATGCGGGGGCTTGACTCACGACCCTGAGATCATGATCTGAGCTGAAATCAAGAGTGGGATGCTTAACCAACTGAGCCACCCAGGCGTCCCTCAAATTAGTCATTATTAGTGTGTTATATATAGTGAAAGCTACCTTGGATTTACCCACAAATTTCTTTTTGTCCTGCCAATTTTAGTGGATTCAAATTCTTTTCTCCTAATACATACCCTTTATTAGTTCTTTTAGTAGAATACCTAACTTCTAAGCAATGTCCACAATAGTCAACTATGGAAAGGGCCCAGCTGCCCATCAGTAGATGAATGGATAAAGAAGATGTGGTACATATACACAATGGAACACCACTCAGTCATCAAAGAAATCGAAATCTTGCCATTTGCAACATGGATGGAACTAGAGAGTATTATGCTACGTGAAATAAGTCAATCAGAGAAAGACAATTATATGATCTCACTGACACATGGAATTTAAGAAACAAAACAGAGGATCATAGAGCAAGAGAGGAAAAAATGAAACAAGACGAAATCAGAGACGGAGACAAACCATAAGAGACTCTTAATCATAGGAAACAAACTGAGGGTTGCTGGAGGGGAGACAGGTGGGAGGATAGGGTAACTGGGTGATAGACATTATATGGAGGGCACATGATGTAATGAGAACTGGATGGTATATAAAAGACTGATGAATCAGAGACCTGTACCTCTGAATCAATAATATATTATAAGTTAACTGAATTTAAAATTTTTTTTTTAAAAGAAGAAAAAAAAAAAAAAGAATATCTAACTGCTAAACACAGTCAAGTCTCCCTGAAAATGTTTACTTCATCCTCACTCTAGAATGAGCACAGAGTTCTAATACACTTACCTTTTCTCTGTACTTTGAAAGTATTACTTTCCTGGCATTTTCTTGTTGAGAAGTCTGACTGAAGTCTAACTTTCATTCCTTTGTGGTAATGTTTTTTTCTCCCTGGTTGCTTTCATTTCTTTCTTTGTCTTTGACGTTTTACAAGACTCAGTATCACTAATTTGTTCTAATGTGTTTAGTTTTATTGATCCTTTCAAGATTCGCTATTTTTTCCTGAAGTTGAAGATTGATATACTTAGCAATTCTGGAAAATTCTCAGCCATTATCTCTTTAAGCGTTATTACCATCTCAGTTTTTTTCTGTTCTCTCCTAGAACCCCTAATGAGATATATCTTGGGCCATCTTACTCTGGTCTCCACATCTCAATCTTTTTGTCATATTTTCCATTTCTTTGTATCTCTATGCTGCATTCTGTGTAATTTCCTCCTGTTGCTCCTTATCCTCTCTTTAGCTATGTTGAATATGCTTTTTAACAAACATATCTTCTGAGGGTTTTTAAGATTTTTTTTTTAATTAGAGAGAGCGTGCACACAAGTAGAGGGAGCTGCAGAGGAAGAAGGAGAAGCAGGCTGCTGAGCAGGGAGCCCAACGCAGGGCTCAATCCCAGGACCCTGGGATCATGACCTGAGCTGAAGGCAGACGTTTAACTAACTGAGCCACCCAGGCGCCCCACATCTTATGAGTTTTTAATTTCACTGATCTACTGCAGAACACATCAACTTTGGATACACATCAGAATCATCTAAGGAACTGGGAAAAAAACAAAAAACCAAACTGATACCAGGGGTCCCACTCACTCCTAAAGATTCTGATCTAATGGTCTGCCATAGGGTTCAAGCATATGTACTTTAACAAATGCCCTAGTTGCTTCTATTATTCAGCCAATGTTGAGAATCATTCCATCTTCCGACCAACTTGGTGTACTATTTCCACCTTGGGAAAACTGTCCCATGACCTCTTGTCCTATTCCATTTACTGTCCGTCCCACTTCCCTGTACACTCTATAGCAAAATTACTCACAAGTGTTATCTCTACTGTCTCCACTTTCTCTCTGCCTCTATTTTCTCTTGGAACTATTTCAGTTCAGATTTTGTTCCCATCAACATGAAGAAACTAATTCACTGATGGTACCAAATCCAATTGTTTTTCTCCTAAACTTTTTAAAAAATCAATCCTCATTTTACTTGAACTTTCAGCAGTATTTAACCAAAGCAGTATTCCTTCCTTTTTATTTTTTGAGACAGAAAGAGAGAGTGACCACGCACACAAGCTGGGGGGTAGGTGCAGAGAGAGAGAATCTCAAGCAGATTCCATGCCCAGCACAGAGCCTGACACAAAACTCAATCTCACAACCCTGAGATCACGACCTGAGCCAAAACCAAGAGTTGGATGCTTAGCCAACTGAAGCCACCCAGGCACTCCAAGATTCCTTCCTTTCTAAGTGCTTTCGACACTTGGCCTTCAGGACTTCATGTATCTGGGTTCTCAGCCTACATTCAGGGCCATTTCTGCTTGCTTTTTTTTTAAACTGAGATACAGTTGACATACAGCATATCAGTTTCAGATATACATAATAATGACCTTTCATTTGTACATGTTATGAAAAAATGACCACAATAAATCTTACTATCCATCACCATACAGCTAATTTTTTTCTTATGATGAGAACTTAAGATCCACTTGCTTAGGAGCGCCTGGGCGGCTCAGGTGTTAAGCGTCTGCCTTCGGCTTGGGTCATGATCTCAGAGTCCTGGGATCGAGCCCCACATTGGGCTCCTGCTCAGCAGGGAGTCTGCTTCTCCCTCTGCCGCTCCCCCTGCTTGTGCTCTCTCTCCCCCTCTGTCAAATAAATAAAATCCTTAAAAACAAAAAAAAAGATCCACTCGCTTAGCAACTTTCAAATACATAATACAGTATTGTTAGCTATGGTCACGCAATGCTATACCCTGCATCTCCGTGACTAAAAACCATCTCTATAATTTATTTTTTAACTAGAAGTTTGTACCTTTTGAGCAGCTTTACCCTTTTCATCCCCCCACCCCCACAAGCAACCATTAATCTGTTCTCTGTGAGGTTTTTTTGTTTTGTTTCAATTCCACATATAAGTGAGATGGTACCTTTCTCTGTCTCACTTATCTGAGAATAATGCCCTCAAGGTCCATCCATGCTGTGGAAAAAGGCAAGACTTCCTTTCTTTTTATGACTAATATTCCACATTTATATTTGGTGGTCTGTTTACCACCCACTAAAATGTTAAGCTCCTTGGGAGAGGTTTTTTTTTTTTTCCTATTTTATTCAGTGCCTGGCCTGCTGAATAGAAGACCATATTCTGCATTTTTAGTTATTCTATTTCTTTTTTCAAATCTGTCTCCCCCAAATTATTTTTTCTGTTCTTTCAAAATCTTTGTACTTAATAGTTTAAATATACTTGTTTTATAAGCTATAATCAAGAGATGTATTATCCGAAGTTTCAGTTCCTACTGATTTTTATAACAGTGACTCTTCTTCATGGTAAATGAATTAATTGTTTCTTGTGCTTTTTGTCATTTTTTATCAGAAGCCTTGTTTTCATTGGGACTTTATCTGAAGCAATCCTGTGTGATTTGGATTGTGGACCTGTTCCTCCAGAGTAGTTTTTATATGCTTGTGCCAGTTACCCCAAGGTAACAAAGGGTTCTTTTTTTTTTTAGTTTTTTTTTTTTTTAAACAAAGGGTTCTGAACAATTTTTTACATTTATTTCTCAGCTTGGGGATCTCCAGATGAAAATAATTTAAACCTGTATGAGTGCAGGCCCACACCTAAATTTTCAGGGTATATTCTCACCTATCCCTAATCAGAACTCACAGTGTGATAGAAGTTTCCCTGTCTCTTTGAACTAGGGATGGGATTTTTTACAGTCACCTCCTTGCCCTGAGAGCAGGAGCCACTAAGGGTCCTGGCCTTACAAGGGGTTCTCATCTCTAACTCTGCTCCAGGCCCAACGGTCTGTCTCTTGACTCCAAGGATTAAAGCATTAAATGGTTACTGAGACTAGAAAAGCCCCCAGAACTGTCATAGCATTAAGTCACATACACACTGCTCATTCTCAGTTCCCCTTTCATTTGTTGCCCTTGAGGATTTTCCTTATTTCTTTCAAGCTTAGCTAAGCATTTAAAAGGAAGTTTGTTTAAAAAAAAAAAAAAAAGTTTGTTAAATTTTATCCAGTATTACTTCGTGTTTTGCAATGGAATTACAAAGGATTTTAAGGTTATACGGTCTGCCATAATCCAGAGTCAAAAATGACGATCTGAAAGTGTAAATTTTATATTTATAAATAACTACTTTAGTATCTTTTCAGAGCATACAGGCCTCCCGCTTCAATAAACAAAATAATTCCACAGACTACTAAGTGCAAAGGGAAAAACATACTTTCACAATGGAGGAATCTTGCTGTCACCTTAACCCAGGGATCAAATTTGGCAGTGCAAACAGTGAGACTATCAGATATGATATGCCTCCTGATATGACAGAGTATGAAGTACACAGTATCTCCCACGAAGTATTTTTGCCGAAAACATACAACCTTCACAATGAGGTCTACTTTAAAAGAAATACAGATAATCAGAAAGTTAAATGATACCATATGGAAACAATATGACAAATCTAAAATGCAGAAGATGTTGCAAACAGAAACTGGTCTCTTCAAAAGTTGTTATGAGAAAAGGTATGTGATTGAACAAGAAATTGTTTCTATTTTTTTGGAGAAGCAACCGTATACATTTTCTATGGCTCTTATAAGAAACTATCACAAAGTCAGTGGCTTAAGCAGCGCAAATTTATTATCCTACAGCCTGGAAGTTAGAAGTGTGAAATGGGTCTTGCTGGGCTAAATTCAGGACACCAGCAGGCAGGTCCTCTACATTCCTTCTGGAATCTCTAACGGAAAATCCACTGTCTTGCCTCCTCTAGTGAGATCCTGCCTGCTTCCCTGGTTCACGGCCATTTCTCCATCTTCAAAGTCGTCAATGACGGGACCCCCTCCTCAAGCTGTCATCTTTCTGACTCTCTTCCGCCTTTTTCCATGTTAAGGACCCCTGTGATTACACTGGGCCCACCTGGATAATCCAGACTACTATCCTTATTTTACGGTCAGCTGATTAGCAACTTTAATTCCACCTGCTATCTTAATTTCCCTTTGCCACAAGAAAGTGGAACATATTCCAGGTTCTAGTAATTAGAAAGTGGCTATCTCGGGGGAAGGGGCATTATTCTGCCTAACACAGCAAATCTTAAGGATCTAGAAGTCTAAAACTTACTTTGAAATGGTTCAGAAAAACCATGCATATGCTACATACCAATGAAGCAAATATGGCAAAATGTGTATTGTTAACTGAAGATGATAGTTACACAAGCTGTTCGTTGTTCTATTATGTTTTTATATATATTTAAACATTTTCAATTTTCCTGAAAATTGACAAGTTTTTAGATTGTTTTAACTGAAAAAGGTGGGGGGGGGGTGCAAAGAGAACAGACTCCTATTTCAAACAGAGGCTTTAACTTGACTATAGAGAACAGGAAAGTAATGTGGCAGAAGAACACACACAGCGGCACTCCACTGAGCAGCTGTATGAAGGTGAAGTTCAGGCAACCCTCCTGAACTACGGATATGGTTACTGCTGGGCGTGTGTGAGAGAACTCTGCCCCCAGTTCTCGGCACAGAGCTACTAAAACTCTTGTCATTTCCTAATTGATAAGAACGCTAGGAGCATCTTTTGTTCTAATGAAGGGCATCTGGGTGGGCGCCTGGATGGCTCCCAGGTGAGTGCTGGTCATCAGTCAGATCAAGGGTTGATCGGAAGCTTGAAACTTTCACTCTTCATCCCCATCCTCCAGACAGGGGAGAGGGGCTGGAAATGGAGTTAAGGATCCATCAAGCCTATGTGACGGGGCCTCCGTAAAATCCAAAAAATATGGGTGCAGGAGCTTCCAGGTTGGTGGACAGTTAGAGGGACTGGAACAGGGGTGTGCCTGGACGGAGCATGAAAGCACCTCCGATTCTATGAAATACAATATTTATGCAACGCCTACTACTTATTATTAGCATTATTCTAGGCACTGAGGATATAATGTTGAACAAAGTATCTTCCTGGGCTTAACATTCCAGTGGTAAAGAGAAAACAGTAAATAAATAAAACATACACATGTAAAGCAGGGATAAGTACCTTTAAAAAGATTAAGCATGAAAACGGTTAAAGAGCATTAGATGGGGAGGGAAGAAAACTATTCTTAAAGCACAGTCAGGAAAGTCCTATCTCCTGAATTAAGTGAGGAAGTGAGGTTTGCGTGTATCTCAGAGAGAATGTAACAAGTACAGCAAGAATACTGCTTGAGATGGGTGCTTAGTATATGCAAGAAACGGTTAAAAAAAAAGTGTAGATGAAATGCCATATCAAAGAGGGAGAGTGGTAGGAAATGAGGTAGGAGAGGTAATCTAGGGACCAAATCAGGTATGACCTTGAATCAGGAGTATCAGTTAGGATATACGCCTTAAAAGAAGGAACAAGAGGGGTGCCTGGGTGGCTCAGTCGGTTAAGCGTCTGCCTCTAGCTCAGGTCATGATCTCAGGGTCCTGGGATCAAGTTCTGCATCGGGCTCCTTGCTCAACGGGGAGCCTGCTTCCCCCTCTGCCTACTGCTCCTCCTGCTTGGGCTCTCTCACACATGCTCTCTCTGGCAAATAAAATAAAATCTTAAAAAAAAAGGGAGAAAGAAGGAATAAGAGAAATACTGATGCAATGGATGTGAAATAGGAGAAAATTAATAGTCAAGGATGACTACAGGTCTTTTATCTCTACAAGTGAGTGAATGATGATACCTTCCATGAAAATGGTGAATAATGGGATGTCTGGAGTGAAAAATGAAAAGTGTAGCTCTCTAACATGGTAAACCTGAAATGCCTGAGACACAAGCTAGAGCTAAGAGGAGTGATTAGGGTGAAGATGCAAGTTCAGGAACCCTAAACATACAAACAGAGCATGAAGCCATGGGGGTAAAACAAAATCATTTAGAAAAAGTGAGAGCAAACAGAGAAGAGTCCAACATTTACGAATTGAAGAGAACACCTAGCAAGTTAAGATGAGGAGTGGTCTGTGAGGTAGGAAGGACGCCAGGAGTAGGTGTCCTGGAAGCAGAGCGACTTTTCCCCACAAATCTAAGTATCTCTAAAGATTTAAATATCTCCGAAATCTCTCCATTCTTTCAACTTTCCTGCCATTCTTCAGAATATCATCTTTTCTCTCCTAATCTATAGCAAATACTTTCCATGACCCTTGTGGTTTCAGCACATAAGGCTGCCCTGCCCCCGACCCATTCATTTTTAAGAGAGTCAGTAAAGTGATGAAAGAAAGAAAGAAAGAAAGAAAGAAAGAAAGAAAGAAGAAAAAGAAAAGAAAGAGAAAGAAAGAGAAGAAAGAAAAGAAAGAAAGAAGGAAGGAAGGAAGGAAGGAAAGGGGAAAAGTGTGTTCTTACCATCTCAGCCTTAATATCAAAGACTTCCCATTACCTACAACAACAGCACATAGGTCCTTACATATCTGGTCCCAATTTACCCTTACAACCTTATCTTCTGCGACTCCTACCCCTAAGTATTTTAATAGGCCAGACACACCTACGTACTCTCTCATGCTTCCAAGTTTAACTGTGTGATATTTTCTTACTAAATTTTCCAACTCTTACTTTAACACTATACAAAGACATCTCTTTTATGAACAGGGTGACAGTGTGTACTACTCTGCGTGGATCAGTACCAGTTTATACCTATCGTCCCTCATCATGCTAAAACGCATCCCTTCTCCTCCTGGTAAGTGTCTCAGTTTAGAGGGGTAAATTTAGACGGTCACTCTATGAAAGCTTCCCCATTCTCCCAGACAGTATTTTTCTTCCTCGGTGTTCTCAAAACATTTTGAACATGTCACTACCTGTCTCATTACTAAGTTACTTGTCCATTTCCCTTAAAAAATTGTGAGATCCCAGGTCAGGAACCATATGTATTATTCATTTACTTATCTCTTGCACCTAACCTATACGCAACAGGCACTCAAAAATTATTATGTTGAGGGGCGCCTGGGTGGCACAGCGGTTAAGCGTCTGCCTTCAGCTCAGGGCGTGATCCCGGCGTTATGGGATCGAGCCCCACATCAGGCTCCTCCGCTATGAGCCTGCTTCTTCCTCTCCCACTCCCCCTGCTTGTGTTCCCTCTCTCGCTGGCTGTCTCTATCTGTCAAATAAATAAATAAAATCTTTTAAAAAAAAATTATTATGTTGAATGAATTCCTGGCTTCAAAGATCTCTGTCTCTTGCAAACACTCTGAGAGGAGGAGCTAGGAAGAGGAGAGAAAGGGTGTGGGGTTGGACAGCCAGCCCAAGACTGGAAGCCAGTTGAGAAAAGGAGTAATCTGCTCCAGGATTAACAAGAAAAGACCCTACAAGGAGTACCAGAAACTTCAACTCAAAAGGGTGCCTGACTCCAAAATGCTTCCAATCTATTAGAGAAGCATGTTACATGCCTTCAAAAATTCTTATTTTGGAATTATTACAAAGAAACACCACCAAGTTACACATTTTAAAAATGTAAGCACGCTACTGGAGTCCAGAGCAAGACTGCTCAAGTCCAGGAAATATTTACGGATCTGGAATATAATCAGCTATGCATATTGCCAACCTTAAGTGGCAAATACATAACTGAATAGTAAGCTCCTTGCCATATCTCTCTACATCCCTAGTTGCTGACAAACTCCCTGCTCAATGATATGTTCGATAAACATTTGTGATGATTAATGTAACTTACATTCGTTTTTTAAGTTTGCAATGTACTTTTAAAAGGTATTTATTTAAGATTTTATTTACTTATTTGAGAGAGAGAGCTAGAGAAAGCACGCACACAAGACGGGGAGGAGCAGAGGGAGAGGGAGAAGCAGACTCCCTCCCTGAGCAGGGAGCCTGATGCAGGGCTTGATTCCAGGACCCCAAGATCATGACCTGAGCTGAAGGCAGATGCTTAACCGACTGAGCCAACCAGGGGCGCTATTTGAGAGACAGAGAGAGAGCACGTGAGAATGTGCGCACGTACACGTGAGCACAAGCAGGGGGTAAGGGCAGAGCGAAAGAGAGAATTTCAAGCAGACTCTGCACTGAGTACAGAGCCCAACACGGGGCTTGATCTCATGACCCTGAGTTCATGACCCAAGCCAAAACCGAGTCAGACGCTCAACTGACTGAGCCACCCAAGTGCCCCAGTCTGCAATGTACTTTTTACATACATTATGTTCTATGTGATCCTCCCAACATTCCTATAAGATAGGCAAAGTAGTAAAACTGTCTCAATTTTATAGATGAAGAAATCAGACTTCCTGCGAACTGCAGAGGAGACAAGCTGTTTCCAGCTTGCCAGTTCCAACACAAAATCATTTTCATTTCTGAAGAACAACACTATTCAAAGTGTGATCCAGGGACTGGTGCTGGCCTGTGAACTGTTAGTTACCACTGTGCAACAAGATAAACTCGAGAGTAAGAATTTAGAAACTTTTATTTTAATTAGTCATTTTTTGACTGTTGAAACTAATAATAAAATACTGGGCTTACAGTCTTGTATACCTTTTTCTTATCTTCCTTTTCTATGTAATTCATTTCACTGTATTGGTCCCTGCTGTATAGAAAACAAAACGAAAAACTGGTCCTTTCCCACAGTAGGTTTGCAGAAATATGTCTATAGAAGACAATAAAGACCAAGGTGTGACCCATGGATGGCTCCCAAGACATGTTTTGTTTTGTCATTTCTCTTTTACTTTAAGTCAGTGTTTCTCTAAGTATTGTTTTAGACTACCTATACCAGAATTAATACAAATATTTGTTTAAAATGCATTTTTCCAGGCCCATTTAAAAATAATAAACTGGAATTCCTTAAGCAAATGATCTGCATTTTATGTTTTCCTGGTGATTATTCAGCACTCTATACTTTAGGAATGATTGCCACAGGGGCACTTGGGTGGCTCAGTCAGTTAAGCGTCTGCCTTCAGCTCAGGTCATGATCCCAGGGTCCTGGAATAGGCCAACGTTGTCAGGCTCTGAGCAGGGAGCCTGCTTCTCCCTCTCCCTCTGTCCCTCCACCCCCCGCCCCTGCTCTCTCTCTAATAAACAAAAATCTTAAAAAAAAAAAAAAAAAAAAAAAAGAATGATTGACCTAAACCTTCATAAAAGAAACAGGAAGTAAGCAACCTAGAGTGTATTGTTATTAAATAAAGGAACAGGAGGAGTGAGACACATTTTTCCAACCTCCTTCAGAACTTATCTATAAAACTTCATTTTTCTTTGTGCAAGATAGAACAAATGTAGGCTTTCTGTGGGAATATTATTAAAATAACACTTAAAAGGAGAAACAAAGAAAAAACTTTTTCATGTTTTATCCCAGGGCACTAATAACAACGGGGAGAGGGAGAGAAGAGTTTTGAATGGTTGAGATCTTTCTCACTGCTCTCAAGAATATCTCCTAGGTACATTTCATACACACCGTTTGGAAGAGCCTCTTCTCAAACCATTTTTCAGGTGATACATTCATCACACAAATCTGAGAACAGTTGGGAGAAAGTGCACTTCAGCAGGAAAAGTAGCAAGGTGTGTCTGGGGGTAAAGAAGAGGCAAACAGGAGAAGAACAACAACAGTTGAGTGATGGTTAAATACCAAAACTGTGGGCTAAGAACCACAGAAACAGTATTTCATTTAATTCTCAGCACATTCCTGTGTGGTCCGTATGATCCCCACCCATCCTATGAATGAGGTAACTGAGACCTAGGAAGACTACACAAAGCTGCTAAAGGTCACACAATAAATAGGAGAGTCACAGGAAAACCTAGGTCTAAAGGCGCTTGGCTGGCCCAGTCAGTGGAGCACGTGACTCTTGATCTTGGGGTTTTCAGTTCAAGCCCCACATTGGGCAAAGAGATTATTTAAAGATAAATTTTTCAAACATTTTTAAAAGATTTTATTTTTTTGACAGAGAGAGCAGGTGGAGCTGCAGACAAAGGGAGAGGAAGAAGCAGACTCTCCACTGAGCAAGGAGCCCAATGTGGGGATGTGGGGCTTGATCCCAGGACCCCGGAATCATGAGCTGAGTCAAAGGCAGACACTTAACCACAGAGGCGCCCTTAAAGATAAAATCTTAAAAAACAAACAAACCCAAACAACAAACCCCCCCACAAAATCTAGGTCTAATTCTAGTACCTAGGATACCCCCCTTCCACCACACCAAGGATGGCCAGTGTAGCCAGCTTTGTATCACTGATAGTGGTCACCTATAACATTCTGTTCCATCAGTAAAGACTTTTATTAAGTTATTATCTTCCATAGGTACAACATATGAGAAAAGCAGCACACACATAAACCACGTATTTACCACACCCATACCCTCATAAACAGACTAATAAAAGCCAGAGGCTGTTGAATTCATGGCCTGTGAAGGCAACCACATTTTTGCACTTTGAGGAAAGCTGGGAAGTGGTCATGACAGGGAAAACAGCAGTGATCTACAAGCCAGAGGAAAATCTCATAAGACTTTGGCCTCACAAAAATTTCACCAGAATATACCTCAGAATATTCACAACTCTATATACTAAATTAGTCATAACAGAGAAGGGAGAATGTTGTAAGCAGTAGCCCAGCTTGATATTTATTCCACAAAGAGGAGGCCTAATAAAGTTTCTCAATGACAATCCATGTACTTTAAAGGGACAAACATAATCACACATATAAATTCCATCTCAATAGTGCTTCAGAGATTAGTGGGCTTGTGACCTCTACTTGCAACTGTACAGCAGGACGAATGGCCATTTGTCTCCCACTGAACTGCAAGCAGACTGCACTTCCAGGTCCTGCAGGGCAAGGATTCTGTTCTGCGCATCTTCAACCTACTCAAATGCAAACCAGACAGACAGCTGAGCTCCTTCCACGTTACCTGATGCCTCCTATTGCCAATCATTCCCAGCAATTAACTCTGCACTTTCCCAGGATGCAACCTCTCTACTTCAGTTCCCTTAAGGAACTCACACGCATATAAACCAAACTACAAAACAAATTCCTCAAATCGGGGTAAGAGCCCCTAAGGGGTAACAAAATGGCTATACAATAGGTTTCACCTTAGATACTACGAAGAGAGAAATTATCTCCAAATGTACCATTTTGCTGGATCATTTTAGAGGCTGCTTCCACACAGTCCTAGTGATAGCAATCTCTAGAATTCAGCAATTGGTGAGATAGTATGGGTGTGGACAAGGGCTCCAGAAGAGTATGCATCAATGTAGGTATCTGAGCTCTATTAACTATTTCTCATATGGAGGAGATCTAGCTAATACTGAACCAAAAGCGACCAGCCTACTCTCTACAAAGGATAGAAACACACAGGACATATCACACCCTAAAGTGCTTATCATACTAACAATATATCTGGCAAGGTTGGAAATAAATCTGGCCAATCAGAGAATACAACCTGACACAACTGTAGAGATGCTGGCAGATTACTGCAAACACCCCTAAAGCTGCTACAAAAGCATCAAGCCTGTAAAGAAAGAAGCTGGGGTCCAAAGAAAAGTACAATTCACTTTTATCAACTTCCTGCTGAGCTAAGACTTACACCTCCAAATTAAAGATACAAAAATTACATGTATGACACTGAATTAGAATTTGTCTTAAGCTCTTCTTAGGGAGAGTATCACGGATCCGACTACTTAAACTGATCTACACCGACAACAAAAGCACATTAATCCTTTCACCTAAACTCCACTGTGGTTATTATTTTTAAGATTTTATTTTTAAGTAATCTCCACACCCAACGTGGGGCTTCAACTCACAACCCCAAGATCGAGAGTCGTGTGCTCCTCTGACTGAGCCAGCCAGGCGCCCCTTCACTTTGGTTTTTTGACACGGTCTCCATTTGCTTATTGCCGGTTTCCTTCCCCACTGATTTTTAAAGTCTATGGAGTGAGGACTTGGCTACTTTGTTCACTGCTACATCACCAGTTCTCAGGTAAGTTCCTGACACTTGAAAATCATTCAATAATTATTTGTTAAAAGAATAACTGGACCCTTGATGCTGTTTTAGCAGGGGATGGGGAGGAGCTTAAGACTGAGCAAACGCTAAAGAATTCTAATTTCAAGGGCAGAACGGAGTAATTTCTACTATTTCAGGATTATTCAGCCCCCTGAATAGATGAAGATTTCTGATGGTTATTCTGTGCATAAACATCTTCCCATTTCTAAAGCAAAGAAGCCTCAACCCCCATACAATATCCCCACCCTATTCTAGATGGTTAGCCAAGTCTTGGCTTCCCATTTTTCACTTGGGTTTGTGGGCTACAGAAGTGAGGGGATGAATACACATGCCACTGCCACCCCTGGGGTCACTTCAGGGGAAATTATGGATGAGGTACACTATTTGGATAATTAGCAACCAGGGCACCAAGGGCCCTAGAACAGTGTTTGTGACTATGATTTAGAGTGCGAGATTAACAATACAGAGCATCACCAACAGAGAAGACCTCAAGGCCCTTAAGCTTCTCAGCTGACTTCTTGCTATTTCAATTTATGGTATAAATTTGATCCACCTTCTTGCAATATGTTTTATCTTCCATTATTACTTTTACTGCCTGGTCTTCTCTACTCTGCTCTCTTAACCAAGCCATTCTGTCCCAATCTTCCAGGAAAAAAAAAGTCTCACTTCTACATATGCTTGTACCACACCCTCCTAAAACACATTCCCATGTTAATTAAGCCTATTCAAGTACTTATTCTTCTGATGTCTGGATGATATTGTTGCCCACTGCCCATCAAAATTATTTCTCCCTTTTTTCCACAGTAATAGAAGTACTGGCCACATGGCTATTCAGCTACACTACACTTCCCAGCCTCCCCTGCTGTTAGGCTAAATTCTTGCCAATGGAATAAAAAGGAAATGATGTGTGCCACTTCCTGGCTAAGAACTATAAACGGTAGGCAAACTCTCCCCATGCTCTTTCCTCTTCCCATTGGCTGCAACCCAGTTTCAACCCTACAGAGGAGGACAATACCCTGGAAATTGATACCCCTGCTAGAGGCATTGGCATCCCTGGGGAATTTGTTGGATATACAACTTTCAAGCCCCACCCCATACCTATGAATCAGAAATGCCAGGGATGGGGGCTGGGAATTGTGTTTTAACAAGCCCTCCAGGTGACTATGTCCACGAAAGCACGAGAACCACTGTCCTAGGGATCAGTAGAAAAGTTCATGTAAAAGAAATGGAGTTCCTGAACGACCACTTGAAACAGCAGAGCAAAAGGAACCACCTACCTTAGGCAATTACATGAAAGAGATACTTTCTATATTGTTTGAGCCATTGTATTTTTGATCTTTGTTGCAGCTGTTAGACCCACTCCCAGTTCTCAAAACTTTTTGGCTTCAGGATCACTTTAAGAGCACACTTGTAAACATCAAGTACTCCAAAGAGATTCTGATTATGGGCTACAGCTATCAACAGTTCATATTAGAAATTAAAACAGAACTTTAAAATGTTAATTCATTAAAAAAAAAAAGCTCACATTCCAAGCTAACATGACACATCCTTTATAGAAAAATAATTCCTTTCCCCCCAAAAAGAACAATATAGTGAGAAGAGTGGCATTATTCTTTTTTTCCCCCAAATCTCACGTGCGGCGTACTTCCTCACTGACAGCTGGACTGCCACAGCTGCTTCCCTGCTCAATCTGCAGCCCCACACTGCACTTACTTGTCATGTCTCCTAGGTCTCTCCTCCAAACCGTGACCATTTCTTACTCTCTTCACCTTCACATTTTTTTTTTAATTTTTTTTAAAAGATTTTATTTATTTATATGACAGAGAGACAGCCAGCAAGAGAGGGAACACAAGCAGGGGGAGTGGGAGAGGAAGAAGCAGGCTCCCAGTGGAGGAGCCTGATGTGGGGCTCGATCCCAGAACGATGGGATCACGCCCTGAGCCGAAGGCAGACGCTTAACGACTGCGCCACCCAGGCATCCCCACCTTCACATTTTTAAAGATGTTGGTTTCTAAGTGCCATTCTCCAAAAGAAACTAGAGTTCCAGGGCACCAGGGTGGTGCTGTTGGTTAAGCATGGCCAGTTTTTTGGTAAAATGCTCCTAAATCTGGGTTTACCTGATGTTTTCTCATCAGACTGAGGTTATATATTTTTGACAAGAATATCACAAAGCGAAGCTGTATCCTTCTCAGTGTATCCTATCCGAAGTGCTGATGCCAGCACGCTGCACTATGTCATTAACTGCAATCACTTGACTGAGGTGGTGTCTGACAGGTTTCTGCGCTGAAAGTTACCAAGAGGAGGTACTTTTGAGGCTATGCCAAATCTCATTTTTGCATCAAACTTCCACCCACTAATTTTAGCATTCATAGACAGTTCTCATCTGCAACAATTACTAGTATTTGCCTAATGTTGCCATCATTCCTTCTATATTTATTAATCTGAATTTTACTGTAATAAACAGGCATCTCCTATTTATTCAAATTTTTATTTATAGCAGCACGGACTTGTGGATATTTATTTTATCCTATGGGTTATAACCCATTACTATCATTATTTATTTTGTTCTTCAACTTGTCCCAGATCTGGTTGTTGGAAGCTCCTTCATGTTGGCTTACCATTTTTTCTTTTTAAAGCATTTTGTTACTTTCTGATACCTATGCAATGGTTCAGGTCCATATGATTTCTTCTCTGCCCTAGTCATTTCTCCAAGGAACTCTAGGTTTTGTGTGTGTGTGTGTGTGTGTGTGTGTGTAAGATTTATTTTTATTTGGGGAGGGGGGAAAGAGAGAGTGTGTTTCTGCACAAAAGAGTGGGGGTAGAGGGAGAGTCTTTTAAGCAGCCAGCCCCCCACCCCCCCACCCCCAGTGCAGCTCAAAACTCATGATCCTGGGATCAGTCTTGGGACCCAGGATCACAACCTGAGCCAAAACTAAGAGTTGGATGCTTAACCAACAGCACCACCCTGGTGCCCTGGAACTCTAGTTTCTTTTTGGAGAATGGCACTTAGAAACCAACATCTGGTGTCAAGTGTGCTCATTGCTGGGCGCCTGGATGGCTCAATCAGTTAAGCGTCTGCCCTCAGCTTAGGTCATGATCCCGGAGTCCTGGGATCGAGTCCTGCATCAGGCTCCCTGCTCTGCGGGGAGCCTGCTTCTCCCTCCCCCTCTGCCACTATCTCTCTCTGTCTCTCACGAATAAATAAGTGAAATTTTTATTTGATAGAGAGAGACAGCAAGAGAGGGAACACAAGCAGGGGGAGAGGGAGAAGCAGGCTCCCCACAGAGCAGGGAGCCCAATGTGGGGCTCCATCCCAGGACCCTGGGATCATGACCTGAGCCGAAGGCACATGCTTAATGACTCAGCCACCCAGGTGCCCCAATAAATAAAATCTTGCTACAGTGGTGTCATTGTTTCCAAGTCCTCTCAAAAAAAGGAAATATACGTAAATGTGCACACACACTCATCCGTATTTATTTCTATCTCTATCTGTATGTGTGCACATGTGCATAAATACGTGTATATATTAAA
Organism: Ursus maritimus; assembly: GCF_017311325.1. Classification (NCBI taxonomy): domain Eukaryota; kingdom Metazoa; phylum Chordata; class Mammalia; order Carnivora; family Ursidae; genus Ursus; species Ursus maritimus. The sequence goes on from NW_024424452.1 coordinate 39,597,765, forward strand.
ACTCATGAGTTCATACTGATACCAGGGAAGGGTATTCTAACAATCTTTTCAAATGATCAGAATTGTGGATATCTTCATCTTTGATATACTCAAAACTCAATACAGGGGTGCCTCGGTGGCTCAGTCGGTCCAGTGTCTCTGGATTTCAGCTCACGTCATGAGATCAAACCCCTCATTGGGCTTTGTGCTCAGCAGGGAGTCTGCTTGAGGATTCTCTCTCCCTTTCCCTCTGTTCCTCCCCCTGCTTGTGCACCTACCAGATCACTCTCTCACTAAAATAAATAAATAAACCTTAAAAAAAAAAACTCAATTCATGTGGGCAAAGGACGTGAACAAGAAGATATATTAATGGCCAATAAGCACATGAAACGATGCTCAACATCATTAGTCATTAGAGAAATGCAAATTAAAACCACAAAGAGATACCAATTCACACCCATCAGGATGGCTATAATCAAAAAGACAGAGAATAGTTAAGTGTTGGTGAGGATATGGAGAAACGAATCCTGGTACAGTACATTGCTGGTGGGAATGTAAAATGGTACAGATGCTCTGGAAAATGGCTTGGTCATTCTTCAGAAAGTTAGAATTATCAAAAACACAGAATTATCATATGACTCAGGAATACCATTTATATGTAAATATTCAAAAGAACTGAAAAGATGGATTTAATCGAAAACTTACACAAAAATGTATATAGCAGTACTATTTGCAATAGCCAAATGTCCATCAACTGATGAGTGGATAAGCAAAATATGGCATATTCCTATAGTGGAATATTACACACAAAAAAGAATAAAGTACTGCGGTGCCTGGGTGGCTCAGTCGGTTGGGCATCTGACTCTTGATCTCAGCTCAGGTCTTGATCTCAGGGTTGTGAGTTTAATACCTGCTGCAGCATGAATGAACCTTAAAAACATGCTAAGTAAAAGGAGCCAGACAAAAAAGGTCACATATTGTATGACTCCATGCATATAAAATATCCACAATAGAGAAATCCATCAAGATAGATTAGTGGTTGCCAGATGCTAAGGGGAAAGAGAAATGGGTGGTGATGGCTTAATGGGTATAGGTTTCCTTTTCGGGCGATGAAACTGTTTTGGGATTTGATTAAGATGGTAGTTGCACAACACTGCAAATGTACTAAATGCTACGGAATCGTACAAATTAAAATGGTTAATACTATTATGTGACTTTCATCTCAATTAAAAAAACAAACAGGAGTGCCTGGGTGGCTCAGCTGGTTGAGCGTCTGCCTTTGGCTCAGGTCATGATCCCAGGGTCCTGGGATCAAGCCCTGCATCGGGGTCCCTGCCCGGCAGGAAGCCTGCTTCTCTGTCTCCCTCTGCCTGCTGCTCCCCCTGTTTGTATGCTCTCTCTCTTTTTCTGTTAAATAAATAAATAAAATCTTTATAAATAAATAAATAAAGCACAGTAGTTTCTAAGGGTTACTTTCAATGTGAAATCTGAAACCTTATCAATGACCTCTTTACACTATTACACTAAAATCCATTGGTCCACCTTTTCTTACACTTTGAATGGATCTTTTACCCAAACGTGATTTTGTTACATCATGCACTGGTCATTTGGAAAATTCTGGTCCACTAAGTCATATAGATTTCAAGTGTTGACACATTTCATTATACAATATAATAAAAGAATTACATTGGTTAATGTCACCACTAATCGCATCAGAAAGGTAAGTTCTGGGAAGCTGTCAAACTCATGGTTTAATTTTTACTCATTTTAATATTATCACTGGGCACAAATACAATCAGTTGTTCTTCCAAATCTAAAGACCATGGTTTGTTGATTATTCTTTCATCAAGTAGAAACAGTATTCTATGAAGAAAGCAGCTAGTCAGCTTGCAACTCAATCGTACTTTTTCCTTGAGACAACCCTGTACCCACTGTACAAGCAAAATGTGTAGCAAAAGTGCTTTATGAGTACTTCCCACTTCTTATCACACAAAATATTCAAAAGCCATGTTCTGAAAGGTCAAGATAAAATTCATCTTCACTCCATCAGAACATTCTTAAGTGAAACTGGATCTTTATTTATTTTAAATTTTTAAAAAAGATTTTACTTATTTGTAAGAGAATGAGAGAGAGCACAAATAGGAGGAGCGGGAGGCAGAGGGAGAAGCAGACTCCCCGCCAAGCAAGGAGCCCCATGTGGGGCTCGATTCCAGGACCCTGGGAACATGACCTGAGCCGAAGGTAGACGCTTCACCAACTGAGCCACCCAGGAGTCCTGATCTTTTTTTTTTTTTTTTTTAACTCCAAGTTTAAACTGTGCAGCAGTGAAGAATACAATGAGTATTGGTACAGTCTGGTGCCACTGCTCTGATTCATGCTAAGGCACCAGCAGCTTTACTCACCATTGCTTCTGGATCATCAGTGCAAATGTCAACACAATGAGAAAGAAAAAAATGCCCATTATTATGAAGTAGTTTTGATCTCAAAACTCCCTGAAATCACACTCTCAGGAATCCCCAGGAGTCCACAGACCACACTTCGAAAACTGCTAGCCTACTCCAACTAATACACTTGTTTAATAAGGTAACCTACCAATTCATATTATTTTCCATGTGGTTTTTTTTAATGTAATCTACCCCAACATGGGGTTCAAACTCACAACCCCAAGATCAAGAGTCGCACGCTCCACCAACTAAGCCAACCAGGTGACTGTTTTCCAGGTTAAATGCAAACTACTTGTTGGTAAACTTTTCTTCTTTGTACTTGTCTTTACTACCCACCATATGAAATGCCCCAACAGACTACCTAAGTACTATTATCGCCTAACCAACTCCAAATGGTACTTTCCTTCACCTTAACTCTTATCAGCTATGTCAACAGACCTTCTTTCTACTATTCCTCAGGCTACAAAATCCCATACCTAAAACCTTCTCCTTCTGGTCCATTTAAATTTAGTCTATTTTAATTACCTTTTGATTGCTAGAACTTTCTTACTGGCTCACTCTTCTAGTGAAAAAAAACTCTTGATCTAGACCAGGGGTCTGCAAGCTTTTTGTCAAGGGCCAGATGGTAAATATTTTAGACTTTGTGGACCATCTACTCAATTCTGTTTTTGTAAGGAAATCCAAACTCTTCCAACATGTAGATCAATAAATCCAGTCTTAACAGAAAGATATGCCAAAATAAAAAAACTGAGGTGGCCACAGATTGGCTAAAAGGAACTAGTAAGAGCACTGAAAACAGCAGTAAACAAACCCAATAGAATATTAGTAACAGTTGCTAAAATGCACCCAGCTCTTATTATTGTCTAAGTACTAAAGTGCCTAGTGCCAAAGTGCTTTACAAAACATTATCTCATTTAAGTCCTTTATAGAAGAGTTTTAATAATTTAAATAATTCTCCTTTTACAGAAGAGAAAACAGATAAATTACATAACTTTCCAAGGTCTCACAGTCTGTAAATGACTAAGCCTAATTCAAACACAGAGGTCCTTCTTACTTCTAGGTCCATGTGGTATCTATCTCTATTGCCATTCTTCGTTTTTTGATCCAAACTGGTAAGACAGTTACTCCTAATAAGAATGGACAGGCCATTGCTGTTTACTTGCTCTTACTGTGTCTCTTCTGTTTCACTGAGTTTCCCACACAAACGTGGCTCAGTCATCGAATGGAAGAACCTAGGTGGCCATGTTTTAGGTATCATAATGTTTAGTAATGTACACCAAAGATTATCATAAAGGCCTCTATGCTTAACTGTGACAACTCAGGGTACGCTGCCTAAAAACCTAATGAATAGAAGGTAAGCAATCCTCCCCCACTGTCATCTTATAATAAATCCTTATAATAAATCAGCACAAAATAATAATACATTATTATGCTAATACATATCATAATAAATCAGCACAAAAGTTCTGACAGATAAAGAAAATCCTGCCAGACGTCATTTAAAACAAGGGATATTAGAATAAAGGAAACAAAGTAGTCAAAGGACAAATTTCACACATACTTCAAAATGACCCTTCAGCCACTCCTAAACAATAACTAGGGCCTAATGAGAAGAAATAAAAAGTCTGTCCATTAATAAAATGTCTTAACTTATGCCTCACTGATTATAACCATCTAATCATAAGATTATCCCTACTAATCTGCTTCCAAGCACCAAGAGAAAAGTTAGAAATAAAAAGTTGCGAAAGATCTTTTTTTGAAACCTATCGGTCCAATAAGCATCAGAATACAGACAGAATCTTAAATTAGAGAAGGTGGTAAGGGGAGAAATAAACCTTCCATCCTCACTTCTCTTTATATTTAATATAAACCAATGTAAGAGGGGAACCTAATACCACACATACACACATCTAAAATGGCTAATTCCCACGGAGAACATTACCAAGTAATCATATAAAAATGGCATCAACAAAAAAAGTTAATTATTACTTCTAAGAACTAGGGAATCTCACAACTCTGGATGAATCTTTGGTGTCTAGGTCTGAGCTGGGTTGGTCTGATGCTGTTTTACCTTCCAGTATTCAACTGACTGGGAAACAATCTCCCTTAATTCATTTATAAAGAAAATGAATAACAGTGGCTCCAGCTACTTGGGGTAGGGAAATAACTGGGGACAGCCTAAGGAATGAGCACGGGCCAGCCACTCTAGTAAATCCCATCCAGCAACCCTTAAAGAAAGTATAACCTCATATGCACCTCCTAAAACTTGCACCAAAATTCACATACCAAAGGGAAAAATACACAAAGACTGTTGGTTGTAAAAATGTGGCAAGAGCACAAATTCATAGGCTATAACAAAAAGATTGAATTAAGGAGCTTCCTCTAGATTGCAACCTGACAAAGCTTTATTAGAGGATAAAGTAGTTCCAAAGTTCCCTCCCACTCCAACTACTGCTCATCCCTCTTACCAGACTACTGCATATCAGTGCCATTATTCTGAATGGTCACATAACAAGCAGAAATAAATTCACACAAAACAACTTTAACAGTATATCCCTCTTTTATTCATTAATACACTTTATTTCATATTTCCACCTAACACAAGAACCACTTCATATATGTATCACACTTAGGAAACACATAAAGAGAAATTAAGAAATTAAGAAAAAAGACACCATGATAAATTGGTGGTAAGTTGAAATATAATTTCTAAATGAATGATGAGCTCCTAATAACCAACGAAAGATACAACCATCCCAAATGAATCTCCAAGTGGCAACACCTGCGATGTCTGGAAGCTTACATCTCTAATTTTTCCTTCTTTCCATGTGCTGACTTTCCTTTTGTACAACTCTAACTCCATAGCAGATGGCAGGGGAGAACACTGCACTTTTATAATACACTAAACAGAACAACAACAAGAAATAAAGAAAAGGAAAAGGGGGAAGACTCAAAGGAGTGGTTAACAGATATTATTTGCTCTATTATCTGGTGTTTACTTCTCCTTAAAAGTACCACCTTGGCCATCAACTCCTGTACCCTTGGCAATCTTGAATGATTAGAAACAGTTTGTGGGGGGAATCTTAACAAATTACAGCTGTTAAATGCAGGCAGCAATTCTCTCTAGGGACCTTTCTTCCTCAAGCAGGCACACCCCTAAGGGGGGCAGGAAGAAAAGATGCAGAACAAACTGCCTCACCTCCCAAGAGTTACCAGTTCCACTAGGAACACAGAAGCTCCCTCTCATTTTGCCACAACAAAAATATCTTTTTTTTTTTTTTAAGACAGCAAGGGAAAAAAGTGAGAGAGACAGAGAGAGAGAGAGAGAGAGTATCAAATGGGTATTTTTCTTGTTCTAAACCATCCCCTTTCCTAGTCCATCAGCCCAAGTAAGCAGAGATGACGCAGACTTCCTTATATAATAGCCTGTGATTTCCTAGACTGCAGGCCTTCCCCTTTGTGTTCCGTACACACTTCCACACGCGAGCGCGCGCATATTCTCACTGCTTTGCAGCCCCTGGCATGATGCCAGCACTCAGTCAGCTGGTTGACTCCATTCACAGAGCAGGGTTGGAGCTGACATGGAAAAAGAGGGGGGTAAGTGAGGGTAAGGGGGAGCTAGAATCATCATTGCCACAGACAAAAGAAATTTTTTAAAAAAGAAAGAAAAAGAAAACCTTAATATAACATTCTTCGTATAGCTTCAGCTCAAAGAAAACTAGAAGCCAGAGACCATTACAGCAAAAGGATGAAGCAGAAGGACTGAGGATCCAAACCGAAAGGAGCTTTGTAGGAGAAACCATTACTCCACCAAAATTTAAAATAGCCAACAGTATTTATTACTTCAATCCCATTAGAAACCTCAGCATATCACCTTCCACACATAGTCAGGAAAAGGCTGTGAAGAGCTCAGAGCAATTCTGAGTTTCTGCTTTTAGAAAAAGAAAAAAGGGAGGGGGGAGCAAGACAGTTAAAAGTACTTACAGGTATACATTTTTCTGCTCCCTCCTCTAGCTGCCAGGAAAGCTGGAGACAAGAAGGGGGAGGGGGGAGGGAGGACAGAAAAAGGAGGAAAAGAAGGCATAAAAGATGGGTTTAGGTTTTTGTATTTGTGGGGGTTTTTTGAGGGGGAGGAGGTGGGGAAAGGTTCCCTTTCTCTTTTCTATCGTAGGAGAGGCTTTTTCTATAGCACAGGGACGACCCCATACGTGCCAGCCCCCTTGAGAGACCTGCATAAACCCGGTCTCCAAGCGGGCACTGCCCTGCCAATCACATGGCGTACTGTTACATTAAACAAAAGAAACAGGGGGATGCTTACTTTTACCCATGATGCCTAGCGGGGGCAGGAGGGGGGGAGAAAAACCAGTTGTAGCCGGTTTATAACCTCAGGACATGGAATTATCTCTTAATTTTTTAAAATGTCATTTGTGGTACAAAAGTCAGTTAGTCTCCCCACCCTAACTATCCCCCCCCCATTATTCTGGCCTAGTGCCAAACTTTGCCTTCATTCATGAGAGCTAGTTTCCTCTCAAATCATGATGCTTTAACTGTTTAGTTTCCAAAACCAACATCCAGGACAGGAAATCACAGCATCAATAACAAAACATGCCCCAAATTATTAAAAAAAAAAAAAAAAAAAAAAAAGACACTGCCAACCAAGCTCCTTGTCTTTACCCCTCATTGCTAGTGCCAGGGGAACAAACATAGATAAGACAGTAGATGTGTTCATTCAAGATTTGCTCCTGGAGCTGTCCCACAAGTAGATACTGATTTAGTTTACCAACTCACACCACTCAAGGCAGTTGAAGTTACATCCCACACAGATTACAGCAAGGTTTCAGAGCAGAGCAGTCATGATAGTATATGTATATTCCATAAAAATGGGTTAGGCCCTTGTTATGCATATTTTACCACAATTAAAACAAATTTTTAATGGTTTAGGCCTAGCCACAGTACGGTTGCAGTATCATTCCACTTTCCTGTGTCCCAGCGAGAACACTCTTTCCTCTTCATATTCCAGCAAACTTCTCACCCACCATGTACCATTTACCACACCATCCTATGTCATTCTACAGACTAACACTCTAGACATGGCTGAAACTTTCTCCTGATTTTTTTTCTGTTTTAGAGTGACTGTCTCCAAATTACTTTATAGGGAACTTTTATTTCTCAAAAGTACTCATAAGGGGTCAGAAAGTGGTGGGGAAGAGGGGCGCCTGGGTGGCACAGCGGTTGGGCGTCTGCCTTCAGCTCAGGGCGTGATCCTGGCGTAACAGGATCGAGCCCCACGTCAGGCTCCTCCGCTATGAGCCTGCTTCTTCCTCTCCCACTCCCCCTGCTTGTGTTCCCTCTCTCGCTGGCTGTCTCTATCTCTGCTGAATAAATAAATAAAATCTTTAAAAAAAAAAAAAAAAAGAAAGTGGTGGGGAAGAAATCCAAGCAAACCAAAAAGGAGGTAAAGCAGTAATAATTGTTTTGGAGATCTACTGGCTGGGACACCCTTACTCTAGGATCTCTGTTTAAGGAAATAAGTTCTTTATAAACAGTAATAAGGAATAATGGGGGAGGGTCCTTATTTTTCAGCTGATTTCTCCTATCAATATACCACCCCAAACACCTGTCTCATTTGGGCCTCTGAAACTCAAATCATAATTGTACTAGCTCCATCAGAATCTCTCACAAAACCCTTATTTTTCCAAATATTAAAGCTTCTAGAGCCTAGAGAATACAGAGAAAAATAACCTACCCAAAGATTTTAGTTTGTAAATAAAAGTTTTCCTGAGCAATCTAATATTAACCTCAATTTTCAGAAAACAAATACTGAGCTAAATCTGAATCAGGCAGTATTCACCACTGGCAAAAGGCATTCAATAATTTACAAACTACAAAGGAAAACCCTACATCTTCTCCAAGCTAAGCTTCAAGTGGATGATGCTGTGACAGCTCAGTCACAGTAAGACGTACTTAACAGAAGTCCATCAGAGATCCCCAGATCTGGGTACTGCTGTTATTTTAGGAGACAAGGGAAAGCATGTCTGTGAAAAATGGGGCCAAGAAAATAATTCATTTTCCTCTTATTTAATACATTTCCACAAGAGAGCAACTATGAATTTCAAACTGAGGCTCACTAGGTTCTATGTTTAATCAGGGCAGCGAAGACTGTATTTTTCAACCATCACTCAGAGATCATGCTCATTTAAGTCCACTGAATACATTTTACTGCATTTAAACACCGGTCAATTTCTACCAGTCTTTGAGATCATGTAAAAGTCTTAGATACAACCAAGCAGTCAATAGTGATTACCATTAGCTATGAGTTTAATTCTCCAAAACTACGCAGGCTAAGGCAGCACGCTGTTTACTCCAGTACGTCATCTGTATACCACACTGCTTAGTGGTCCAGAGGTACCACAGATGTTCTCAAACCAACAGGTATTTTTCTTCAGGGTCCTGAAAAATTAAGAACAACGTGGCAGCCAACAACCCGGATCTTTTCAGCTCAATCATAATCATCTAAAACCAAGGGTACTTATTGTGTAAGTTGAAAACCGTAAATTTTAAAATACTTCTTGGTAACTGTTACCCAAATTGTGATGCTCTGAGGAACATCAAAATCTTTCCGAAAAAGAAAAGATTTAACATTCACTGAGCATTTGAATCAACTAAATATTTCATCCATACAACAAACCAAGAAGTTGGGTCCTTTTCTTATTTTATAGATATGGAAATTAATTTGGTGAAATTAAGAAATTTGAATGAAGTCATTCATTCAGCTAACCATAGCAGATGCTGGCTCCAAAGCCCATACTCATTCCATTACACCATGACGACTTGAGCATTTCTTGGCCAAAACTCAAGAGCCCAATTCACTATGCGTGCCTCACCAATCTCCACTCTAAACCACTGGATTAAAGAAAACATGAGCCAAATACAACTGAGGTAAAAAATACAAACTCTTTGACAGGCATGTATGATTTCCACTCACAGAAGATTTGATCCAGGACTTCTCTGGAAAGGCTAATAAGGACACACAATCTAGATATGGACAAAGGAGATCTGATAGCTATATGACCAGGAAGGTCAATTCATAAAAGTCCATGACGAGGAAAGAAGTGATTACACATCCAACTCAGGAAACAAGACTTCAAATTAAATATAACAAAAAGCTTGAAGGTATTCCTACAAAAGAAGTATTAACTTTGTACAATCAAACGCTTAAAAAAAAAAAAACCCTCACCAATAACAGGAACAGATCTGCAAAAATTACATAGTCCCCATCTTTGTTCTTCACAAATTTTATAACAACCTGCTAAATTTATTGTGTCCATTTTACCATAAATCCCCGGACTCAGAGAATAAGAGGATCAAAATCAGAACCACTGTTAAGGTTGAAAAATAAAATTTATTTTTTAAGAAGCCAACTTTAGGATTTTGTATAAAATTCATAAGCTATTTATTGGCGTCCAAGAAAAACAATCTGAAGTTTATCCAGCTGTTAGTCCTCTCCTGCAAACTCCCTATAGTTCTGTTTTCAGTGGGTATATAGTCTATTTGGATAAATTCAGCTCACGATGTTTCAAAATCACAATTACAACAACAAATCAGATCACAGAACAGCGGAATCAATAAGATTCACTTTTTTCATTAAATGTAGAAAAGTTCAATTGGTCAAAAGGAGAAGCTAATTCTTAGGAGTTCCTCTCCATATTATTTAGAGATGGTACACAATATAATCAAGCAATACTACAAACAAAACAAAACACACACACACACACAAAAACTCACCACCACCACAAAAACCATTTTGCTTTTGCAAAACTTAATACACAAACTGGGAATACTTCCAAAATAATGTAATAGGTGACTTGTACTCATTAGCTAAAATAGAATAATTTCAGGGGGCCTGGGTGGCTCAGGTCATGATCTCGGGGTCCTGGGATCCAGCCCTGCATTGGGCTCCCTGCTCACCAAGGAGTCTGCTTCTCCCTCTCCCTCTGCCCCTCCCACATTTGTGCATCTCTCTCTCAAATAAATAAAATCTTCAAAAAAAAAATTTTTTTTAAACCAGAATAATTTCTATTTGAAGGGGGAAAAAGTAACTCTTCAATTATTTGGGACTTATAAATTAGTGATTTATTGCCTGATTGATATTGAAGTGTCCACCACTAAATTGGGAGAATGTACTTATTAAAATGTTGGTTAAAACCAAGTAAAGACTAAGGATAGTACCTTATAAAAAGCAGAATATGGACTGAGTCTTACACAGGTAGAAGAGGAAAGGAGAACAAAACTCCCTGCCCTGACATAGCATTTGAGTCAGAAGTAACGTTTTTTTCAAAGCAGGATTCCTTAACGTGTTTATTCCTTCTGGTTTACAGGAAGTAAGATTGCTGTAGAGGTCATAAAAACCTCTACTAACTCACATATTGCAAATAAGTATAAAAGTTACTGTCATACCCTACTACCAAACACTTAATCACCATATAGAAATACAGGAAGTAAATTATATCAAGTATTTTATCCCTTATGTAGCATGTGATGTTTCTAGACCAGTCTTTTCTATGAGGCTGGTTTAATTTTCCAATGGCACTAGGGAATTCCTCTGCCTACCCTCAGGAAACAGAAACATGAAAATCATCTAGAGCATTAAATTAGTATTTAACACCTACAAAATTATAACTCTCTTCTTCCAAAAAACAAAGCAACTGTAACAGGGGCCCACAGGGTACCTAACTAGGATAATCCTGAATCCCTAACTTACTATTCTCATCCTTCTATCAGTAGCATGCTACGATTCTCAGTGACCATGCCTGAGAACATCTCATTTCCTTTTTTAAAATTATTTTTATTTATTTATTTTAGAGAGAGAGAGTGCACACACACATGTGCAAGTGGGGGGAGGGACAGAGTGATAAGGGGGGGGGAGAGAGAGAGAGAAGCAGACTCCCTGCTGAGCTTGGAACCTGATGCAGGGCTTGATCTCACAACCCCAAGACTGTGACCCGAGCCGAAATCAAGGTTGGACACTTAACTGACTGAGCCACCAGGTGACCCTTATTTTTTATTTTTTAAAAAGTAGGCTTACTGCCCAGTATGGAGACCAATGCAGGGCTTGAACTCACAAACCGGAGACCAAGAGTCAGACATTCAACCGACTGAGTCACTCAGGTACCCCAACATCTCATTTCTTTTTTTTTTTTTTTTAAAGATTTTATTTATTTATTTGACAGAGACAGACAGCGAGAGAGGGAACACAAGCAGGGGGAGTGGAAGAGGGAGAAGCAGGCTCCTAGCGGAGGAGCCTGATGTGGGGCTCAATCCCAGAACGCTGGGATCACGCCCTGAGCCGAAGGCAGACGCTTAACGACTGCGCCCTCCAACATCTCATTTCTTAATACTTGATTGCTGACTGATTATTTTCATCCCCTCCTATCTGTATTTTCCCTGTATCTTTGCAGGGGCAAGTTCCTTTCAGGCAAGCCACAAATGTTCGTACTTATTTGACAATAAAATTCTGGTTCTTTGTAAAGATAAATTAAACTGATAAACCTCCAGACAGACTCATTAAGAAAAAGAGAGGGCTGAAATAAAATCAGAAATGAAAGAGAAGTTACAAGTGACACCACAGAAATACAAAGGATCATAAATGACTACTAGGAACAATTATATGCCAACAAGCCGGAAAACCTAGAAGAAATGGATACATTCCTAGAAACACACAACCTTCCAAGACTGAAACACAAAGAAATAGAAAATCTGAGAACAACTGCAAGTAATGACACTGAATCAGTAATTTAAAAACTCCCAAAAAACAAAAGTCCAGGACACAATGACTTAATAGGTGAAGTCTAAAAACACTTAAAGAAGAATTAGTATCTATCTTTTTCAAATCACTTCAAAAAACTGAAGAGGGGGGCGCCTGGGTGGCACAGTGGTTGAGCCTCTGCCTTCGGCTCAGGGCGTGATCCCGGCGTTATGGGATCGAGCCCCACATCAGGCTCCTCCGCTGGGAGCCTGCTTCTTTCTCTCCCACTCCCCCTGCTTGTGTTCCCTCTCTCGCTGGCTGTCTCTCTCTCTGTTGAATAAATAAATAAAATCTTTAAAAAAACAAAACAAAACAAAACTGAAGAGGAATGAGCACTTTCAAACTCATTTTATGAAGCCAGCATTACCCTAATACAAAAACCAGAAAAAGATACCACACATACACAAAATTTATAGGCCAATATCCCTGATGAACACAGATGCAGAAATTCTCAACAAAATATTAGCAAATCAAATTCAACAATACATTAAAAAGATTCATACATGATCAAGTGGGATTTATTCCAGAGATGCAGGGATGGTTCAACTTTCATATATCACCATGACACACCACATTAACAAAATGAAGGATAAAAATCATATGATTATCTCAATAGATGCAGAAAAAACATTTGACAAAACTCAACATCCATTTATGATAAAAAATCTCAAGGATGCCTGGTTGGTTCAGTTGGTATAGTATGAGACTCTTGATCTTGGGGTTGTGAGCCCCGTGGTGGGTATAAAGACTACTTAAAAATAAAATATTAGGGGCGCCTGGGTGGCACAGCGGTTAAGCGTCTGCCTTTGGCTCAGGGCGTGATCCCGGCGTTATGGGATCGAGCCCCACATCAGGCTCCTCCGCTATGAGCCTGCTTCTTCCTCTCCCACTCCCCCTGCTTGTGTTCCCTCTCTCGCTGGCTGTCTCTATCCTGTCGAATAAATAAATAAAATCTTTAAAAAAATAAAATAAAATAAAATATTAAAAAAAAAAATCTCAGGGCGCCTGGGTGGCTCAGTAGGTTAAGCATCTGCCTTCAGCTCGGGTCATGATCCCAGAATCCTGGGATCCAGCTCCGCACTGGGCTCCCTGATCAGCGGGGAGCATGCTTCTCCATCTCCCTCTGCAGCTCCCCCTGCTTATGCTCCTGTGCTCTAGCATTCTCTTTCAAATAAAATCTTGAAAAAAAAAAAAAAAAAGATTACAGCTACAGTCAATAACTTCCATAAATTTCTTAACCTATCTTCCACTTTTCAATACTTACCACTCTGGATTCCTATGATCAACAGCCTACACTGGAATGAGATCTAACTATTTACTGATGATCAGAGATGGAGATCCTGTCCATCCTACTGTCTGGACTGGGCAAACTCAGAATGCACTTCACTCAGATTTCTAGGATAATCTTGGTAGACTCATGAGGCATCAGTTACCAGAATTTCAGGACAACCACACAATTATCTCCTCACATTACACATGAGAAAAATGGAGGCCAATATAAAAGGAAAGATCAGGAAAGAGAAAATGGAGATGTGTGACTGTCAAATTTAAAATAAACTTTCATATTATTAAGTTTTACATTATCTTCAAAATACTTTCTCTGTATGTTCAATATTGAAATTAACTGTAAAGAATGGCAAAATGTTGCTATTTTTGCAGGTCAGTAGTTGGTACATGGAAATCAACTACTCTATACTCTCCCTATTTGGGTGTGTATTTTAAATTCTTCAGAATAAAAAGGTTAACAAAAAGAGAGAGAGAAAAGTCTTCTTAAGTTTATAACATCTACCTTATCTGTCGAAAGAAATCAAGAAACAGATAAGTTCAACCTCCAGAGAAAAGATGTACTTTTTACTGCAATCCTTTTTCCAACTGTGAATACTGCATCATGTGCATATACTACCTACCCAAAAACTAAATAAACTTTCAAAATAAACATACCAATTGAACTTAACATAATTTCTAAAAGATGTATATGTACAATGAAAGGAAGGGACAAAGCTCCCAAGCCCAGCCAGAAGGGGCATAAGCCACCAGTAAACTCCACAGGAAGATAGGTAACAAGACTATCATCGTATACAGAACACTAGACCAGCAAAGATACCCTAAAGACTAAAGAATAGAGATCTAGAAGAAATAATCTAGCTGACCAAGTACTAAATATACTGATAAGTTAAAGGAGTCTTTTAGGGTCAAACAAGCATTACTCAACTAGAATTGTAGTACTATATAGGGTTAACACTAATCCATATCTGCTTAGGCAATTGACTTGTAAATGTCAAGAAGTTTAAAATCAAAATTGACAGATGAAATATTCCAATGGACATTCTGACCATTCATCACTCCTGTACACAGCAATATGTAAAAACAAGACTCTGGACATCACAATGGGCCCAGGATTAGATGTATACTTCCATCCAGTATACTTGCAAAGAATCCTCTTTACTGAAATGAGGGAAGAACATATTAATGCAGGAGTGCATTAAGTACTATGAAATTATACCTAAACACAGTCCAAAGAGGAATACTTGACTGGTCTGGATTTCACCTAGGGGGAGCTTCTGCCAGTCTATTAGCTAAGATTTGCCTATCAGCATTAACAGGCACAGGGAGCCTATAGGACAAAAGGTGCCACTTTTGTTCAGGACAGTGACAAAGATCTGGGACTGCTGGTAGGATCTGGTATCTTAAGTGATCAAGAAAGAGGTTTATTATTTTATCAGGCAATAAATATTCACCTATAGAAGTTTACCCTTGGGACGCCTGGGTGGCTCAGTCGGTTAAATGTTTGCCTTTGGCTTGGGTCATGATCTCACGGTCCTGGGATTGAGTCCCACATAGGGCTCTTTGCTCAGTGCAAAGCCTGCTTCTCCCTCTGCCCCTCCCCATGCTTGCATTCTCTCTCTCTGACAAATAAATAAATAAAATCTTAAAAAAAAAAAAATAAGTTTACCCTCAGGGTGTCTGGGTGGCTCAGTCACTTAAGCTTCTGATTTTTGGTTTAGGCTCAGGTCATGATCTCAGGGTTGTGAGACTGAGCCCTGCATCGCGCTTGGTGAGGTGTGCTTGAGATTCTCTCCCCCCTCTGTGCTCACGTTCTCACTGTCTCTAATAAATAAATAAATCTTTAAAAGATAAAATAAAGAAGTTTACCCTTAAGAGTTCCCTGTAAATAATGATTTTTTTCCTGTAATTAAGGATTTTTGATTAATGACCAAAGTTTCAAAAGCAGAATAGGTTTTCTTCCCCTCTTTTTTTAAAAAAGATTTATTTATATTTTAGATAGAGTGCATGGGGGGCACAGAGGAAGGGGGAGAGAGAATCCTCAAGCAGACCCCCTACTGAGGGCAGAGCCCAACTCAGGGTTTGATCTCACAACCCTGAGATCATTACCTGAGCCAAAATCAAAAGTCAGGTGCTCAACCAACTGAGCCACCCAAGTGCCCCCGGAATAGGTTTTCAAAAACTGAATGTATCACTGCCACAATCACGTGAGTAGGTCCTAGCTATCAGAACAGGGTTTCTCAACCTCAGTAGTATGGACACTTCGAGCCAGATAATTTCTTTGTTATGGGAAGCTGTCCTATGCATTGCAGGGTACTTAGCAGCACCTCTACCCTCTACATACTAGATGCCAGTAGCACCACCAACACCAGTTCTGAGAACCAAAAATACCCCCATACACAGCCAAACATCCCCTGGGGGCTAAATCCTCCCAGCTGCAAACCATTATATTCAACACCACCAATAGGATTTCACCCTTGAGGAGGTCTGTAGCTATTATTACCTCAAGTCTCAACCCCACAGCTGAACGATGCTAGCAGAGGAAGTCAGACAGTGGTCACCTTTGGGGGTGGGGAAGGAAGGATAATGGCTAGGAGGGAGCATGAAAAAGGCCTTTGCTTGGAGGTAATCTTCTGTATCTCCATCTAGGTGGTCACCTTATAAAGCTTTTTCTGTATGTGTATTACACCTAGGGGGAGGGAGGAAAGTTCACCAAAAACACAACAAAACAAAAACTGCTATGCAAGAGATTGGTAGTATTTCCTTGCCTCCATGCTGCTATAAATCAGGTGCAAGAGATACAGAACCAAGACATCCAAGGGGCAGGAAGGTAAGTCACTAAATGCTTCTTGATAATTCAATGATTTACCCTTAAATTCAAGATAATTGACAGTATCCAGGTCCTTCCTTTAGCTACACAGCAGAAGTTACCTATTCCTTTTTACCTAAGAAGCTTTCTAAGATTGGGGCACCTGGCTGGCTCAGTCTGTTAAGTGTCCAATCTTGATTTCAGCTCAGGTCATGATCTCATGGGTTATGAGATCAAGCCCTGGATCAGGCTATGCCCTTAGTGCAGAGTCTGCTTGTCTCTCTCCCTCTGCCCCTCCCCCCACCACATGGGCTCGCTCTAAAATAAATAAATAAATAAATAAATAAATAAATAAATAAATCTTAAAAAAAAAAAGGCAGCAGCAGCTTCTTAAGATTGATAATCACAGGGTGCCTGGGTGGTGCAGTCGTTAAGCGTCTGCCTTTGGCTCAGGTCATGATGCCAGAGTCCTGGGACAGAACCCCGCATTGGGCTCCCTGCACAGCAGGAAGCCTACTTCTCCCTCTCCTACTCCCCCTGCTTGTGTTCCCTCTCTCACTGTCTCTCTCTATCAAATAAATAAATAAAATCTAAAAAAAAAAAAAAAAGATTATCACATATGAGGTCAGGGGTCATGTATCCTATTCACTGAGACTTTTATACCTTTGACTCTGGTAGTTAAGAAAGGCTCTTCAGGGACACCTGGCTGGCTCAGTTGGTTAGGCAACTGCCTTCAGCTCAGGTCATGATCCCGGAGTCCCAGGATGGAGTCCCACACTGGGCTCCCTGCTCAGCAGGAAGTCAGCTTCCCCCTCTGACCCTCCCCCCTCTCGTGCTTGGCTCTCTCATTCTCTCTCTCTCAAATAAATAAAATCTTAAAGCTTATTTAAAAAAAGAAAGAAAGAAAGGCTCTTCAAAGGTTGCCTGGGTGGCTCAGTTTGTTAAGTATCTGCCTTTGGCTCAGGTCATGATCCTGGGATCCTGGGATCCCCTGACTCAGGCTCCCTGCTCAGCAGGGAGTCTGCTTCTCCCTCTCCCTCTGTCCCTCCCCCCTCCTTGTGCTATTTCTCTTTCAAATAAATAAAATCTTAAAAAAAGAAAAAAAAAAAGGCTCTTCAGAAATCCCTCTACCAAGAAAATTGCTAAACACCATTAAAGAGGTCTGCACGAAATCAGGCATGAAACATATTGGCTCCGAATATCAAGACCGTTGGGATGCCTGGCTGGCTGAGTTGACTAAGCGGCTGCCTTCGGCCCAGGTCACCATCCCAGGACCCTCGGATCGAGTCCTGCATGGTGCTCCTTGCTCACTGGAGAGCCTGCTTCTCCCTCTGCCTGCCACGCCCCCTGCTTGTGCACGAGTGCTCTCTCACAAATAAATAAAATCTTAAAAAAAAAAAAAAAAAAAA